>NW_028327174.1:143627542-144270149 GCF_987537825.1 Furipterus horrens
ATAATCAAGTAAGGATGAGTGACAGAAATTTTCTGATATTTTTCAGAGCTGCATATGATTGAATAGTGAGGAAAGTGATCTGAAATAGATATACTGACAACTGAATGTGAAAGAGTTAGAAGTACAAAATTCTGGGATTAAATATTCAAGGCATAGAAACAACAAGGACAACAACCCAAAAATAGGATTGCACTGTGTTAAAAGAATAAAAAGGCCATTGGGACTGAAACATAGTGACTGATACAGAGAAATTCAATAATACTTGAAATGGATAAAATGTTTTCTTTCTGTTTCCAACAGTATCCTCAAAGTCAATTGCAAATGTTGGCATTAATATTAAATGAAAGCAAGAGTTCCTAAACAGAAGGAGGATATTAGGTCAAGTATAAAGAATATTAAGGAATTCACCATTTAAGTATACAAATGTTTAAAAATATAAAGAGATAATGTGTGACACAATTTCAAGTGTCTAATTCTTTGCAAAAAAAAAGTTTCTCATTGGTGAAAATACATACTTCAAATTTAATCAACTATCTATAACAAATATCTGTGTATATAAAGCTGTTAATCTTCAAGATCTATTGTTTTTATAGTTCCAAAAATAGCCAGTTTCATACTTTTTATTCTCTTCCCATGCTATTTTTTTCCATTGGCAAACCCTGTTTTTATTTTCATCTTTCTCAAAAATAAATCACAGGACTAGAGACCAAAATGGAGATATAAGAGAACCTAGCCTGTGTCCCGCAACATAGGGTAATGATTAAACAGCTATCCACAAAGACAGGCAGCTTGGCAGAACTCTGGTGTCCACTTAGGAAACTTTAGTAACATAGTGAAACTAAAACCCTCAAGACAATCACAGAAGAAGAGATATAGCTTCATTTGCCTACTTCAACCTTTCCCCAAGCCAGCACTATTCAACATCAAGATGCAACTTTCCAGCTAGAAAGAGTTCATTGAACCAGGAAAGAATGAATAGGGTAAACAACTAGCTCTCCCAGGCTTTTGGATACCACATGAAGGTCTCACTTCAGTTTCATCCCACCCAGACCATCTAAGCTGAGACTAGGAACAAGGAAGAAAAGCAGCAGCTACCAACAACAGGCGTGCAGCAGGAGCAATGGTGGATCACAGCTACCTGTTCTGCAAACACAGCTGATTTCACCATTGTAAACAACTAGTGACCAGTACAGCTAGCACAGACACCCATCAGATTTCATCCCAGTTACTAAGGTTTGCTCAGGCTCCTGTGGTTATGTGACTGCAAGTCACTAGATTAGAGCCCTGCTAATTACCCCACCATTGAACAGGAATTTGAGACATATCCCCGCAGCTGTGCACTTATACAGCAGCTTCTACTGCAGAGTGCCTATCCAGGAGGAAAGACATTCCAGCCACCAGAGAGCATGCCAATAGCCAAGGCCACTGCAGCAGCTAGTGAGCCCAATGTTGGCCTTCAACTATCCTCCAGTGCTGAATGTTAGTACCCCACTGAATCAAGCCACCACCATAGCCTTTCCTGGTCCTTAGCTGCTGAATTGGGAAGTAGCACTAAGGACATTAACCCTTGCAGCCACTTTGGATCCCCCATAGTGCTCAACAAGGAACACATAGTTGTTGATGCTGTGACCTCAGAGGCCTGAGCTGAAGTGACTTCACAGACCACTGAACCTAATGCCACCACACACAGCCTTCACTTAGAGCCCTGCACACTAAAATAGGGGTCACAGCATGCTCAAGGATGCCCCTATCCACGGTCAAAGTCTTTCCTTAACAAAGTCAGCACATAAAATCTGGAAGAGGTGACCATTTCTTCAAATGTGCAGGTATCTATGCAAGGCTACCAGGATCATTATGAATCAGAGAAACATGACTTTACCAAAGAAGTATAGTAAACTTCCAGTAACTGGTGCCAAAGAATTGGAGACCCAGGGATTTTAAAGCAAATAATTCTAACAATTGTTATAAAGATGCTCAGAGAGCTACAAGAGAACACAGGAGGTAAACAATTTAATAACATCAAAAACAAAGTCTTTTTTTGGAAACAAAATTAAATTTTCAACAAAGAGAAAACATTTAGAACAAATAAAAACTTTGGAGCTGGAGAATTTAATAGCCTCAACAACAGACTTGACAAAGAATGAGTCAGTGTGATAGAAGATAGGTTAATTAACATTACCCAATCAGAGGGGCCAAAAGAAAAAGAATGAAAGAAGAAAGCCTACAGGGAGTTGTAGACATCATCGGAGTTCCAGAAGGAAAAGACAGGGAGAAATGGTTTAAAATTATTGCAGAAAAAATCATCTGTAAAGTTCCCAAACTTGGGGAGATATATGGACACCCAAGCACATGAAGACAATAGGTCACTCCAAAATTTCAATCCAAAATGATCTCCAAGACTCCTTATAATGAAACTATATAAAAACAAGGAAAGGATTTTAAAAGTAAGAGAAAAAAATGTTTTTTTTTTAAATTATTTATTTATTTATTTATTTATTTTTAGAGAGAGGGGAAAGGAGAAAGAGAGGGAGAGAAACATCACTGTGTGGTTGCCTCTCACTTGCACCCCCAACTGGGGACCTGACGTGCAACCTAGTCATGTGCCCTGACTGGGAATCGAACCAGTAACACTTGGTTCGCAGGCCAATGCTCAATCCACTGAGCTTCACCAGCCAGGCTAAAAATGTTTTTTCTGATAGAGGGGAATTACCCCAAGGCTATTAGAGGCTTTCTCAGCAGCAAACTTGCAGTCGGGAGACAGGGATGGCATATTCAAAGAAATGAAAGAAACTTCCAACCAAGACTACTTTTACCCAGCAAAGTTGTCCTTTACAAATGAAGGTGAGACAAAGACTTTCCCTAACAGAGCTGAAGGAATTCATTAACAATAAACCTAACTAAAAAGGGATGCAGAAAAAAAAAAAAAAAAGAGAGAGAGAGAGAAGAGCTGAATAAAGGACACTAATTAGTACCATAAAAAGATAAAAATATGAGATCTGTCTCATTTATATAATGAGAACGGTTTGCATGACATCGATGTAACCTGGTAGCCAAGGACAGTGAACTGGAATGCACATAGGTGAACAATGATGACTTCACTTTTACTAGTGGACAGTAGACACCATTGAGTGAGTGTGTGTACTGTGTGGCCGTCTCATTCAAAATGACTGAGTAGAACAATGAATCCATCAAATTTTGTGTTAAGCTTTAACATTCCTTTGTGGAAATTATTTGGATGACTCAGAAGGTCACAGCTATGGGCAAATGGTGATTGGCAACTTCATCACCACAATATACCTGCTCCTGCATCACATCTCCTGCAGAGTGTTTTGGTTAAACATCAAATCACCTGGGTGACTCAGCTCCGCTATAGCCCAGATTTTGTGCCCTGCAACTTCTGGCTTTTTCCCAAACTAAAATCATCTCAGACTATCCATGAGATTCAGAAAAATATAATGGGGCAGCTGACAGTGACTGGAAAAACTGTGTGAGGTCCCAATGTGTCTGCTTTGAAGGGGACTGAGCCATCATTGTTCTATGTACAATGTTTCTTGTATCTTGTATCTTCTTAAGTAAATGCCTCTTTTTTTTTTTAATATTACATGGCTGAATATTTTCTGGAAAGACCTTGTCATATACAACACATTGGTAAAGGTAAGCACGTAGACATATCCAGACTTTGTACTATAATATTGTAATATTGTAGCATGTTAACAAACTCTTAACAGAAAAGTTAAAAGACAAAAGTAGTAAAAATAGATATAGTTGGATGTCAATATCATGGTGGCAGAAGACACCTCTTTTTTTTTTTTTCTTTTCCCTTTGATTTGTAATTAACTATACATCCATAACTGAACAAAAAGGCCACTGCGCAGGATACCTGGATACCAGGATACCAGGGAAATCCAGCTGCCTGCACATTCGAAGGTGAGTGGATAGGATCTTGAGGGAGGCTGTGAACTCCCACACTGGAGGATGACCTTTCTGGGCCTGGAGCGCACCCAAAGCCCCAGGTGCTAAGCCTAAACTTTCATCTGCATAAGCATGTAAAAACTGCTTTGCCATTATCCTAATTACAAATGTCTATTGTAAATGTATTAATTGACATGTGGCAAAGTTGGAAATTTGAAATATTAAAGTAATCTAAAGATTAGCAACAAGTGATTCTCTCACAGACTTATGAACATAATCAGCCAACACAGAACAAAAGAGCCTAACATCTCTGTAAGTCTTGATTAGTCCACAGAAAAACCATCACAAAAAAAGATAGATTTGAATAAGGCATATTTTTTTTTACCTTAACTAGATTGTGTTGTATACAATTCACGTTTTTCCTAGCTGAACTATTAACTGATGTGTAATTGACCATCTAATTTGACAAACTTCTTGAGTTTGGAGTGTGCACAAGAAATGTCTTTATTTAATGATTATTGATTCCAGAGATCATTTAAATGAACCTCTTCTGGGTTGGACTTCAGGGAAACCCAAAATGACACCAGCACACAAGCAGCTCTTGTATACAGAGAGATGAAATACTTCAGTGTAGAGGTACAGTTTTGAGCATGTAAGCATTATTGAATTTGCTGGAATACTAATGCTGAAGACAAATAGGTCCATGAAAGACAGTAAGAGATCAGATAGCTATGATTGAAGTGTCGCTATGATCTGATCTTGCTAAAGAGTGAAAAACCCTAAGGACAACATATATTAGAGGACAACATATATTATTATTAATACTCAAAGTCAGAGAATTGTTCTCATGAGCAGCATACCCAAAGAATCTGAATTTTTTGTGTTAATGTTATAAATTTTTGCTATGATAAGCCCATTTGAATTAGCATCAAATATTTTAAAATATACTTCAATATTTCACTAAGTTTTAGTTAATATGTATATATAAATATTCACTTAAGGAGTAACCCTGTTCCAATATGGCTAAAGTTTAACTTGAGAGCTAAGGTTTTAAATAGTATTTTAGCATTGGTGGGCAATGCCTCTTCATCCATACACAGTATACTCTGTGTGACTTTGGGCAAGTAACTGAAATTCTTTAAGCCTCAGTGTGCATTTATGAAACATGGGTAATACTTCAATCTTTTTCCAGTAGAATAAATGGTATCTAGTTCAGATACTGATACATATGAATATTTAAATAACAGCTACAGTAGACACTCTAATTTGCCTGACCAGTAAACATATCCCTATCAACTATTCCATTAACTGGCTTTAAAAGAAAGCCCAGGAATTTTAAATGCTCTTTTTTTCCAGCATTGCTACAGTTGGGAGTAGGAATTTGGACTCTTCTGGGCAACAGTACATAGAAAAGACTGAGGGGGGGGACACAGGGAAGTGCTTCTAGAAAACCTCTGATGCAAGAAGTCAGAAATGGTTGATGCCACTCCCTAGCCACACACCCCCCACACACAAACGTACTTATTACTATTCCTCCTATATCAAATTATGCCTTAAATTTCCGAGTGTATCAGAATGCTACTGATAAAAATAGAAGGGCTAACAGAATCACAGAGACACCAATCCATTCATCATTAAGTCTACTGGAAATGATTACTTGCAAACTTTTTATGTGTAAAAAGTTAATTTCTATTTTAAACCTCTTTAAATAAGGTTTTCTGTTACATATAGCTAAATCCAAGCAAAATTGATAAAGTTACTAATTTTAATATTACTTTCCTAGGGAATTAAAACCTCTCTTGGCAATAATAATATCCTCACCTTAGCAATTAAAATAAAAATTGTGTGGTCAACACTTAGCAGAACACTGTCACAGATAAGTGGCAGTATTGACACATTCACTAAGTGTGTAAACAATGTTACATAGGATTGCATGTATTATATCAAATATCAGAATAACTGTAAATTAAAGATGTTACTCATACCATGTATTTTTTGTTCCTCTTGGATTTTATTTATTCATTTACTTATTTATATTATTTTTAAAATTTATTTGTATTTTTTATTCTATTATAGTTGTTCCCACTTTTTCTCCCTTTCCCCACCTAGACCCACCATTTCTCCTCCCTGACAATCCCCATATTGCTGTCCATGTCCATGGGTTGTGCATAAATGTTCTTTGGTTAATCCTTTCACCACTTTTGATCCTGTCCCTTAGTGTCCTTTCTGACAGTTGTCAGTCTGTTTCATGTATCTAAGCTTCTGTTACTATTTTGTTCATTAGTTTATTGTGTTCTTTAGATTCCACATACAAGGGAGATCATGTGGTATTTGTCTTTCAGTGACTGGATTCACTTAGCATAGTATTCACCAGGTCCATCTATCATGCTATTTATTTTTATATCTGTTCAGGTGTACAAAACAGTGATTAGGCATTTATATAATTTACAAAATGATCGCTCTGATCATTTTTGTACCCACCTGGTGATATACATAGTTATTATAATATTACTGACTATATTCCCTACACTGCATTTTATTTTACATCCCAATGACTACTTTGTAACTACTAATTTGTACTTCCTAATCCCTTCACTGTTTTCACTCATTTGCCCACACCCATCTCATCTGGCTCATTTGTTCACTGTTATCTATGAGTCTGTTTATGTTTTTTTGTTCATTTATTTTTTCTTTAGATTCCACATATAAGTGAAATCATTTGGTATTTGTCTTTCTCTGATTTTTTTCACTTAGTATAATACCCTCTAAATCCATCCATGTTGTAGCAAATGGTAAGATTTCATTCTTTTTTTATAGGCAAGTAATATTCTACCATATATCTTTTAATTGTTTTCTTCATGATGTAGAAATAGACACAAGCAGGACTTCTAATTTAATATACTACTATATTTATTAATTAAATTTATAACTTTTTGATCTACACTGATTATAACCATATTTAGAATATTGGCATACTAATGATACATTTAAGCAGTCACCATATCACAGATCCTGAACATAAGATTCTATATTATAATAGTTAGAATTGGCTAGATATTACTGCAAAATAAACAACATAAAATAAAAATATATTCCTGCCATGCAAAATCCACTCTGGTTACAGGTACTTCTCTAAGTCAATTGTTATTATAAAGTTACTCAGTGATCCAGAATGCTTCTAGGTTTGACTCCACCACTTAAAATAAAAGCTTACTTCATAATTTCCATGCTCAAATATGAGTGAGAGAGATACTCTCACAGTGAATATTAAATACTTTGAGGAAGATATATCACTTTGCTTGCCATATTATCAAGAACTAGTCAATGGCTCATGTAATATTCTAAAGTGTTTAAGTGTATATGTGCATGTACTTCAATGCACAAGAGCATCAGTTACCTATAAATTACCAACAACTATTCAACGACCTAAATAGTAATACCTAACCTAAGCAAATGAGCTAACCAATGTTATTATAAAATTTAACTTTTAATAGTTATCTTTTCATTTGATTTTCCAGGGACTAACTTAAAGCAAGCTCAAATAATGGATAATTAAATATCCAATGGTTCATCAAGTACCTCTTAAAATATTGTGTATCTTCTAATGAGCAATAACATTCACCCTAATAAATGATAGAGTTACATAACACTTGGACCTATTTGATTTCTTTCCTTAACTAGTTTCAAACTTACCTAACAATTTGGATAGCACAGTTTAGACAACATTGTACCAAATGCTCTCCACACTGCGCAGAAGCTTTAATTCATTCAATTCCAGATCATGACTATCAAAACACTTTCTAAATCATTATTTTTCTATTAGTTAAAAAAATTTTTGACCTATAACTTAACAACACTGACACCCTTACCTAATTGAGCTTTGATTTCTCTCTTCTGTATCTAGATTTCTGTATATATTTATAAATGACATAGGAGATGCACAGGTCAAATTCACATTTATGTGTGTGTATGTATGTGTGTGTGTATATATATATATATATATATGTGTGTGTGTGTGTGTGTGTGTGTGTATACACACTTCATTGGGTAAATTTTATAACATGGTAATATTTCATTTAATAATGAGAATTTAAAATGACTAAGTGGGTTTGTGCTATACCCTTGTCAATATGTACCTTTCCTTTTCAGCGTGGGTGCAAGGAACAAGGCATGGGTTCAGCTGTGACTGGGAATAGACTGGGGGCCAAAGTGGTGAGAGCACCAAATCCTAACCACTACAGCATCAGGGAAATGATAAGTGTTGACATGTTAGAACCATTTAAATAAGAATTCTAGGGGTGGGGGGAGTTGCCCAAAGATATAATTAATATAAAGGACAAAACTTACCCTACCTATGTCTGAAATAACTTTTAAAAATTAGACAAATTTACACAATAGTTTTAAATATCTCAATTTCACACAATAACAGCAATACATAAGAAATGTAGAACAAGCCAGCAAAGATCTATGACTGATCCAGGCTTCAATACAAGTAAAGAAACCACAGATGGTGTGATACTTTAAGATATAGAAGGTGAGCTGAGAATCCAGAGAGACCAGGATGGCTATATTTCACAGGATAGTGCTAGATGAGAGAGAACTGATCATACAGAGAATGCAAGAGGTATGCACATTTGGGAAAGTACAAATCAGTGAATATGTGTGAGAAAACTACCAAACACCAGGGAAAAATCATCTGAAAATACTAGAGAACAGTATCATGCACCACCAACAAGTCAGACTGGAGAAATTCACAAGGAATTGGGGTAGACCACTCAAGAAGGTCTTGCATTATAAGTGAGAATAACTCTGGACTGAGTGATGCTTTCCACTAGCCTAATAAACCATATAATCAGAATCTATATGTTTTAAGTAGTACAACTATATTTCAGAAAAGAGCTGAAGAATTTTTAAACCAATACAGAAATATCCAGCACCCAACAAGGTGAAATGTACAATGCTGGTCTCAATGAAGCTTATCGGGCTTTCAGAAAAGCAAAGATCAAGGCCTATAATAGAAAGAAAATCAATAAAAACCAACACAGAATTATCACAGAAGTTCTAAGTGAACGGCAAGGAGTTATTATTATTTTCCTTATACCCCAAAATAGTAACATGGGCAATATAAAACAAAGACTTAAATTTATTTTCTAGAGGTAAAAACTGTAATGATCTGAGATGAAAAGTATGTTCAATGAGATTAATATCAAATTATATATGCCAGAAGAAATTATTAGTAATCTCAAAGCTATAGGAATAGAAACTACCAAAACAAACACTGGAAATATATAATTAAAAAAGGCGAAGTTAAAAAAAGAGAATTTTAATAATGAAAAAAAGTATCAGTAAGATGTGGAAAAATATCAAGCAGTCTGATTTATATGTATTTGGAGATCCTCAAGGAGAAAGCAGAAAATCTATTGATAAACTAATAGGCAAAAACATCCAAGTTTGATGAAACCATAATCTTACCAATCCAAAGCTCAACAAATCACAAACATAACAAACATGAAGAATACATCACAACCAAATTGATTAAACAGGGATTAAAAAGAAAAATCTTAAAATCAGAGAGAAGACACATTATGTACCAAAGAATGAATATTAGGATGACAGATCTTTTTTCCCCCAGAAAGTATGAGAGTAAGAAGACAATAGAGCAACATCTTGAAAGTGTATGGGAGAATATTGTCAACTTATAATACCCACTGAAAGTAGCTTTCAAAAATAAAGCTCAAATAAAGAAATTTTAACATATGGACAATAGTGTGGTGATTGCTGGGGGAAGAAGGTAAAAGGTGACTAAGTGGTAATGGAAAAAATACAACAAAGACTAAATAAAAAATGCCTTAAAATATATTTTGAACATTAAAGGAAAAGAAAATCTAAACTCATCTCCTGCAGAGCTACACTAACATAAGGGTGAAAGGATGTATTTCAGGAAGAAGTAAAATGACAACAGATGGAAACATGGAAAGACACAAAAATGAAGAGTATTGGAAACAGCAACCCCATTAGTAGATGCGTAAGACTATGTCTTATTTTATATCTCTTTAAGAAATAAATTACCATTTACAAAACTATAACAACAAGGTAATGTGGGAATTGCAATATAAGTAGAAGTATGTCTATCAACAAAACATGTTAGAAATACGAGTATAGATAAAATTATATAATTATAATTAGATATTATAATATCCCTCTCTCAATGATCAATAGAACAAGGAAACATACCACCAGAAGGATACAGGAGACTTAAACAGCACTCTTCAACCAACTTAAACATTATTTATAGACTATTTCATTTGACAACAAGATAGACATTCTTCTCAAGTACACTTGGGACATTTACTAAGATAGACAATATTCTGAACCAGAAAAAAATCTCAATAAATTTAAAATAATTCAAATGATACAAAATATTTCCTCAGACCACATTTGTTTTAGTTGGAAATTAGTAAGAGACAGAGAGCTAGACAATTTTCTAAAATTTGAAACAGTCACCCATTTCTAAACAACTCGTGGGTCCAAGAATGACTCAAATGGTAAGTTAGAAAATAGTTTAAACTGGATGTAAATAAAAATGCAACTCTCAATAGCTCAGGTGAGATGGTAGGGAAAGGGAGGGAGTGGGGAGAGTGGACGAGCAGAGTTGCCAGGTGTTGCGGTAGCTGATTAAAGCAACAAACCATGTATGAGAATTTAATTTATATTTTAGTCACTTTCTTTGATGGCATCAGCAGGAGTCTAAAACCAGAGGAAGTTCCTACTCCCCTGTCATCTACAATACCCGCCCTCCCATACACTGCACTCACTGGTTGAGAGTCAGGTGGATTGGTGCAACAGAGGCGTCATCTCACCTTTAAGGGAGCCCTGAACAAAACACTCCAGCAGTTTTATCCGCTCTGGGGTTAAGAAGAGACAAGGGCAGGGCTGGGTGAGGAAAAGTACGAGGTACAGAGTCACAGTGAAAGAAGTGTCTTTATGATCTCCGCGTTACCTCTCCAACAAAGAGACTTTGGGAGGTATATGAAGGAGACCTCAACCCAATGCCCCAGATAAAGACTCAAAATGAAGATTCTTGGCTTAGAAATGACTGGTGAAATTGAGACCATGGCTGCAATTCCCTTCTGAGGCTACAGTACACTGGCTGTGCACAAGATTTTCTGTGGGGAGGGCAGCTTCCCGCTGTGAAACCTCCAAGGTAAAACCTGGTAATCTTCTATGGTTGGGACTAAAAGAATCACACATAGGTATATTTTATCAGCTTTCTGAAGTATAATTTACAAATAGTGATCATATATATTTAGGTTGTATAACATGATTTCTAAAGGTGTACAAGGTGATTATATGAGCATATTGTGAAATGATTACCACAATTAAGTTAACTAATACGCCTATTTCCTATTAGCACAGTTACTTTTTTATGGTAAGAACACTTAAGATCTAATCTTTTAGAAAATTTAAGGTATACAATAAATAGAGTATTATTAATTCTAGTCACCATGTTATACATTAGATCCCCCAACTTATAATTGGAAGTCTAAACCCTTGACCAACATTGTATTTCACCACCACCCCACTGCTAACTACCTGGCCACCACTGTTCTAGTCTCCACTTTTATGAGTTTGGCTTTTGTTGTTTTGTTGTTCTTGTTGTTTGCTTTGTTTTGTTCTTACATTTAAGTGATACCAGGTTTTTAACCAGAACCTGGGCTCCTCAACAACATATCAATTACAGGAATACCATACCACTAATGCAATATGTGGGAAAACATTTATAAAATTAAAGATCTAGGGAAGAAGAAAGGTCTTAAGCCAATGAACACAGCATCCATCTTAAGAAACTGATAGAAGAACAAATTTTACTCTCAGTAAGTATAAAAACAATATCAAGGATAAAATAAAAAATCAATTTAATAGAAATCAATAGTGAAAATCAATAAAACCAAAGTGGTTTTTGATAAGAACAATAAAATGAAAAAACTTCTAGTAATGCTGATCAAAACGAAAAGCAATAAGATATGAGGTAAAGTTTACCCTGATATGAATTTCAGACAAAAATATTATAAGGAGAGAAAACTATAGACTAATATCCATAGACACAAAATGTTAGCAAATTGAATCCAGCAATATATGGAAGGTACAATACATTATAATTAAGTGAGGTTTAATACCACAAATACAGGTTTGGATTTAACATTTTAAAGTCAATCAGCCCTGGCCAGTGTGGCTCAGTTGGTTTGAACATCGCCCCATAAACCAAAAGGTTGTGGTTTTGATTCCTGATCAGCGCACATGCCTAGATTGCAGGTTCAGCCCCTGATCGGGGCATGTGTGAGAGGCAATCAATCAATGTTTTCTCACACTGATGTTTCTTTCCCTCTCTCCTCCTCCTCCCTTCCTTCCTCTTCCTCTAAAATCAATAAGCATGTCCTTGGGTGAGGATACAAGAAAAATCAATGTAATTTACCATATTAACAAACTGAAATTTAAAATATATACAGTCATCCCCGTATAGAAGGGAAACATTTGAGAAAATTCAACGTCAGTTCCTGCAAACAAATCTCTGTAAAGTAGGAATAAATAGAAGGTAATTGCCTCAAACTGTTAAAGGAAATCTATGAAACACCAACAGCTAACATCACAATGTGTGGTTGAAGGACTGAAAGCATTCCAGTTAAGATTAGGAATGAGAAAAGGATGCCAGCACTGAAAAGTCAATTGAATGTGATGTCCATTGTGGCAGTTTTTAGTGGTGACAGAACCAATGATATAACTATATGAGGCTACTCATTTGGACTAACCTAGACAAGGTTCTCAATTCCCTAACTTTCAATTTCTGCATATTTTATGAGCTGTGTTTCACAGTCTTCTTACAATGTCTCTGAGCATTGGTGGCAACTGTACCTTCTTATCCAACATTAATTTTTTTAGATTGACAAATGTACTAAAAGTCATTTTCATTTTTCCACCTTTACAGTTCATAAGTATATATTTTTTAATTTTAAGGCAGCAGTACATTTTCCAAAATAAAATTTACTTCATTTTAAAGAATGGTGAGTCAATATAGGACTCACCATGTTGTTTGTGGCATTGACCTTCATACACACACACGGAGTTTTTCTCCTGACTATAGCCACATATGAGACATAAATAGAAATTCAATGTTCTCATATGTGAAATGAAGGAAAATGCCTAATTTTGACTGTTGTTGCATCAATTAAATTCTAGAATATGTAAAGAGCAAGAGTTTCAGGAGTTGAATAAATATGACTCTTCAGTTTGAATGGTCTCATCAATGCTGATAAGCATGAATAAGAAAAGATTCATGTCTAATCATTTCCCAGTGAACTGCCAGATTATCACAAGTAAACATAAAATTTTAAAAGCAAAGACAGACATAGGAATAAATTAATTCATACATACACATATCAAAAAATGCATTAATGTGGAATCAGTCACTTCATAGACATCACAGGAAACTAGAAAACAGTGAAATAGCAATTTTTATTATGAAAGAAATTTTGGAATTGGAAGAAATATTTTGACTGCAGAGGCCCCCTAAGAAGCAGGGGCGTTCCAGTCCCACATCAGGACTCTCAATCTAGGGCACCAGTGCTGGGAGGAGGAGTCCACATAGCATTTTGGTGTAAAAACCAGACAGGATTGCATCCAAGAGTTGTGGGAGTCCAAGGAGTTCCTCTTGAGGGGCCTATACATGAGCTCACTCACACATAAACTCACTTGGGCACCAAAGTAGAGGCAGCAGCTCAAAGAACACGAGGGACATACAGCTAGTAACTGAATTGACTAGCTTCAGGGTGAGTGCATGAAAGGCAGAAATCAAGATGGCACTCTCCAGTACAAAAGTACTAATAGGGGCCATGGCTCCTTGGTTGAGCCTTTCTCCTACCCAGCAGGCAGGCTCAGGCAGGCACCCAATCTGAGCTCTCCATTAAATAGGCCACGGCAATTAGCCCTACCCTGGTGATTCCCAGACATCCTGCCACTTAACTTGCGTGTTCAGTCCAAGCCTCATCCTGCAGCTTTTCCACACAACTGACCTGCTTTAGCCCATTCTGAAAATTTTCCTGCAATCTCTCAAATATCCAACAACATCAAACAAGTATCAGTAGGCTTCAGCAAATCCTGTACCTCTTGCTAAGTAGCCCCAGACTTACACAGGCAGATACCAGTATAACATGCTTTGTTACTTCCATCATGTAGTACCAAGTCTGCCATAAATTTAGGCAAGTGTAGGCATGGAATGTAGCTTCAACTAGGTAGCCAAAAACCTGGCACAACTGTCAGGTGGCCTCAGCTCACATTGTACAACCCACCAAAGGGTTTCAAAGCCTGCACTACTGGCATCTGGCCTTGGTTTGCAGGATAGTTTCTCTCATAAACCTCCAAGCCAGCACAAACAGCAACCAACTATAGATCACTTTCTTAGCTCCATCAGGTGGCCCCAAGCCTGGCACAGACGGCAGCTGAATTTCCTCTGTAGCAGAGCTGCTCCCAAGAGACTCCAGAATTAACACATCTGGTTTCCAATTTCACACAACACCAAAATACTACCCAACAAGCTCCACAAATGACAAACCCAAATAGCAGAGTTGGTGGCAACAGCGTACCTCTGAAACAACTCCTGCTTTGGGGGGTCAGCTCCTGCAAAATAGTTTGTCCACGGTAGTGATGATGAGCCCTCACAGCCAGCCAGTCTGAGGGTCAATACAACTCACTGATGTGCCAACAACAAAAAAAGCTCAAGTACAACATGAGATCACCCACACCCACACAAGGCACACCCATGAACACCCAGCTAAGGTGAACAGAGGGAACAGTGCTACTGGACCTCACATGACACCTACTGCATTAACTCCATTCTTCCAAAACTGATTAACACTGCAGATCTACCTGGTATAGGAAAAAACACAGGGAGTTAGCCAAATGAGGAGACAAATACAACCCAAATGAAAAAAGAAGTCTAGAAAAAGAATTAAACAAAATGAAGGCAAGCAATCCACCAGGTATAGAGTTCAAAATACTGGTTATAAAAATTATCAATTAAGAAAAAAACTCAGCAACTATAAAAACCATATAAAAGGACCAGTCAGAAATGAATACATTAGAAGAAATCAACAGAAATAATATAAAGCAGAGGATCAAATCAGTGACATGAAAGACAAGGTAGCAGAATATACCCAATGGGAACAACAACAAAATCCAAAAACATAGGGATAGTATAGGAGATGTGTATGATAACATCAAGTATAAATTCAAATCATAGGAGTATGGGAAAGAAAGAGAGCAAGGAATAGAAAACTTATTTGAAAAAAATAATGACTGAAAACTTCCCTAACTTGGCAAAGGAAATAGACAAGCAAATGCAGGAAGTCTCAAACGAGATAAACCCAAAGAGACCCATACCAAGACACATTGTAATTAAAATGCCAAAGATTAAAGACAAAGAAAGAATATTACACATAGCAAGAGAAAAACACTTAAATTACCTACAAGGGAGCCCCCATAAAATTGTCAGCTTATTTTTTAATAGGAGCTTTGCAAGCCAGAAAGAATTGGCACAAAACATTCAAAGTATTGAAAAGCAAGAACCTACAACCAGGATCACTGTACCCATGAAGGCTATCATTTGGAATCAAAAAAGAGATAAAATATTTCCCAGACAGGAAAAAGCTAAAGGAGTCCATAGTGACAAAAACTTTGTCATTATGTATGGTGTTGGATGTTAACTAAACATAATGTGGTGATCATTTTTCACTATATACAAATATTGAATCATTACAGTTACTCAAAATATCATGGAGGTTGCACAATTGAAACTAATAAATGTTACATGTCAATTATACCTCAAAAAGGTTTATAGTAAGATATGACCATTTGACAAGTTTAGGAATGGCATCATAGTACAAAATCGAAAAGCATCTAAAAATAGTCAATAAGATATTTCTCCCTGTATGAATTACATATCTGTGTGAGGGTAGATCACCTTCAATACCACAACCAAAATGATATATTACAAGAGATTACATATGGAAGCAGATAAGCCAGAAATAAGAGATTTTTTAAAATTGTAATACAGCTCCTCTCGTTATTTTATGAAAAATAACTTTTGTTCACCAAATATATTGTCTTAATGTACAATGGGGTTATTTTATCATTTTAAATAAATATTTTTAAAATCAGTAGCTTTTATTTTATAGTGTTTAAAATATTAATATAACAACATAAAACTCTTCGGGGTCCTCAATTTTTAATGGAGCAAAGGACTCTTGACACCAAAATATTTAACAATCTCTGGTAGAGAGCATTTACTAGGGAGAGTGTAGCATCATCAACCATGAATGAAGATATGTTATTCAGAGTAACTTAAATAAAATGATACAAACGTAGGCAAAGAGCATTTAGTTTGAAGAACAAAAGAAATCTCTTTCCTCAAAAGAGAAGGATGATATCAAGCCAGTCAGAGGCTGCCAACAAAGCTGAATTCTCATATGAGATAATATTGTTAAAAGGGACAGAATCAGATAGACGTGGTTAGAATATGGTTTATCAAAATTTTTCCATTATTTAGAGATAGGTTTTTCTAAAGTAGATTTTGCTAGGTTAAAGACAAAGAGATTGTTAAGAGTAACCAGCTTGAAAATACCAACATAGTAGGAACTTGAAAGAAATATCCAACCTTTCATCAAACACAGAGATTGTCTATAGATACAAGGAAGTATAACAATAAAATTTAACTTTAAGAGCCTGAAATATAAGTGAGGTTTCCTATACTGTCAACTATAGTTCATAATCAGGGCTCTAATACCCACAGACAGTCCAGTGAAACAGAACAACCCAACATTATTTACTAGGTTAACCAATCATGTTGTATCCTAAAAGAGAATTTTAGGAAAAAAACACTGCCTCAAAAATTTTGATAAACCCAGGGTATTTCTAGGCCTCCAATTTGCCCGCTCTATGGCTTGTGACATTAGCTTAGACAGTAAGGAAAAAAAAAAAAAGACCTGAAAATGGTCAACATGGCTAGACAGCATGAATTAGAGGAGAATGATAACTGTCATCTTTTTTAATGAAGTTACTTTATTTCAAGGTGGCAATGTGAAATAATGACTACATTCAGTTGATTTTTCTATTCCCTGAGAACTGTTTTAATATACACTAAATATATAGTATATATTTCTCATATAAAACATATATACATATATGCTCCATATATTATAAATATGCTTGTGTGTATATATATATTTAGTGTATATTAAAAACATTAAATACTTGAACACAGTGTTTGCTTCTTATCTTGCCCAAGGCACATAAAATGATTAGTGTTTAGACTTAAAACTTGCTTAAACTAGTAATTAATTGAATGTGAAGAAAATTAAAGATATATTCTTATTTTCAAAACAAATTGATTATAAATAGAGTTTTATCTGTTAAAAATTAGTTATCTCTCCATAGGCTTGGCTTAAATAGTGGTTTATTTTATATTTTTAGACTTCATGACAAAAACTTTAATTGTACAACACATCTGACATTTAATTTCATTCATATGTCAATGGGTTCTCAGTCCAATCACCAAAAACATCTTTATGTAGCCTTTAAAAGTATAGTAAGCAGAATTTATTTTTCCTAGATTTCTTTCCACAAGAGAAAACTACCACCCTGTATACTGTGAGGAGATATAAATAAATAATTTAAATCTAAATCAGATCATACTCTAATCATAGTCTTTCTAATTGATGATGCTAGTAGAAATTTTAGAAGGTTTGATTTTAACAATACAAGAAAGCCAAATTTTCCTTTACTAGGACACATCTGTCAAAGGACCCATGCAATTTTAAACTATCAAGCTCATAATGACAGTTTTAGTGTTCTTCTGTGAGTTCTAAAATATAGGTTTAATGTCTCCTTATTATAACTTCCATTTGTTTCTAATACAACCAGTGTAAGAAAACAGCTAATATTTTACAGAAAAAACATTTCCCATATTTTACTCTTGTATTTTCACTAGCAGTTGGACAGTGTTAGGATCATTGCCTTATGGTACCTTTAAGTTGTAGGAAGATGTCAGTAGGAAAAGACTTATCGTGCATACCATGTTTTAAAAAAAAAAAAAAAAAAAAGAATTTTAACACCTTGGTCTTTTCCAGATATAATCATAGCTGCCTTGTTTTTTTAAATCCTCACCTGAGGACACATTTTATTGATTTTAGCGAGAGAGAAAAATCACGTTGCCTCCCATAAATGAATGGCCTGGACAGAAACTGCAGCCTAGGCATGTGCTCTGACTGGGAATCAAGCCAGAGACCTTTCATACACGGGCCCACACTCCAACTAACCAAGCCACACCAGCCAGGGCATGGCTGGCTTTTAATCAGTTCATACATTTCACTTAGTTCTTCTTCTGGGGCTTGTGCTGATGGCTGTTGATTACACTCCCCGAGTCTGCTTGGATCTGAACTTTTCGTCCCACTTCTCCAAAATCGAATTGTTTCTCCTTGACATATGGCCTATGACACTTTGATTTATTGCTACAAACAAGAGCAGCAGGACAAATGGAAAGAAATTCTCATATAGTAGACATCAGCTCACAACACAATTCAATGAGTTATGCGGTTGTAGAATTCATGCCAGTCAGTAGGCAGGCACACTACCTGTACATCCAGATGCAATATTTTACTGATAATTTCATATTCTGGCCTCAATGAATGTTAAAGTAATTTTGAAAATATTAACATAGATAAAATAATGCTTCCTTAGTGCCTAGATATTCTTGAATATTTGATAAACTATGACTTTGACAATACTTTTTTGACTTTTAGCTCATCACTGGCAATTTGTTGATCTTTTCAAGGAACCAGTGTTTGACTTTGTTAATTTTCTTTAGTTGTATTTAAAATGATTAAGTACTTTTCTAACCCTTATTATTTCCTTCTTTATCCTTATTTTGGGTTTACTTGGCTCTTTTTTTCCTCACTTTCTTAAGAGAAACATTAGGTCATTGGTTTTGGAGCTTTCTCATACATATGATTTTAATCATCATTTGAGGATATGTTTACTGATTTCAGATACACACACACACACACACACACACACACACACACACACACACACACACATCAACCGGGTTGCCTCCCGTAGGCATCCACATAGGGGACTGAATCTACAACCTAGGTATATGCCCCGACCAAAATTAATCCTGCAATCTTTTGGTGTTTGGGACAATAGTCTAACCAACTGAGCCACCCAGAATATATTTAAATCCCTCATACATATATTTAAAGCTCTCATATTCCCTCCAAGTACTGTTTAACTTGAATCCCCAAAACACTATATATTATTTCTTATTATTTTCTAAATAACTTCCTTATTACCATTTTGACCCAGTGATTATTTATATTATGTGGCCTAATTTTTAAATATTTTTGAATAATTTTACTGTTTTGATCTCTAGTTTCATTTCATTGGGTTCAGAGAATATACACAATATGAATTCAGTGTATTAGATGTGTTTTATATATTGACATTTACCCAACCACTTTCTGAATTATGTTTTTAATTTGTTCAAATTAAAATATTCACCTTTAAATTTTTATATACAAATGAGAATTCTGTATTACTTCATCGTCGTCGGCAGCCGTCCGTCTAGAGAGACGATGGTGTAGCTTCTTAAGAGTCTATCTGCACTCTCCAGTGAAGCTGAAGCTACAGAACCTCGATGAAGCTACAGAGCCTGAGCAGGGTGATATGGAGGGTCTGCTGTTGCCCATGCAGCAGACCCCCCCTCTCTTCGCAGCTGAAGGATCCAAGGGAAAGACGGAGTCAATACAGCTTGGCTTCAGGTGCGCCACAGGAGTTGCCGGTGTTGACCACAACGTCAAACCGCCTTAGGGACTCCGGCTCCGGATTTTCTGTCGGGGTTTACTCCCTTAGCCTTTCCCCTGAAGAGGTATGCCGCAAGGCAGCGGAGGTTTTAGTAATACTATATATCTCATTACCACTGACTTTATACAATAGTTCAGGTATTGTCAAACTACAGTCCACAGGCCAAATCTGACCTGTGATATGGTTTTGTATAGCCTCAAGTTAAGAATGGTTTTTACCTTTTAAAAGAGTATGTATTTATAAATGGAAGAAGACAGGAGAGGAGGAGAGGAAAATGAAAATCAGACTATATTTGTACTATCCTAAATTTGACTATGAATCCATAGATAAAAATGTGCTTACCCTGTTTTACATACATCTATGTTAGTTTTTCATACATTTATTAAAATTTCTAAGTATGTATTTATATATACTTTAAAAATGAAGAGAAATGTCATCTTTTTTATTTACCATTTCTTGAACAAAGAACAAGAAATGTGAAAATAAACATTAATCAGATTTATTCTGTTCTATTAAATGGTGATGACTATTTAATAAAGTTCTAACCAAATCCTCAAATACAATAAACCAGAGCTTACATTTTGGTAGTATCAATCAGTAATCAATATAGCAATAATTATCTGATTATAAACTTGGGTAAATACTATGAAAGAAATATACATTGTATCATAACACCTTATAATATGGACTTGATTTTGAGGAATTGAAGTCTGCAATATGAAAATAAGTTTGCTCTAAGAGCTAAAAGATGAATTAAATTATATTATACAGAATTTGGGAAGATTATCCTTACAGGGAAGTGTATGTCATTTTTGAGGACCAGAAATGTGCTCTGTGGCCAGTGCACAGAGAGATTTGTAACTTGGTTGGAATGAGGCAGGAAAATTAAGTCAAGACCTGGATCATAAGGATATGAGTGACCATCTTAAGTTTCATAGTATTTCTTTGGAAGCAGTGAGAAGCTACTGTGGTTTTTTGTTCTGTTTTGTTTTCCCCCATGGGATCATGTAAAGAGTTTTCTGTTTTGTAATAATCGTTCTTGCTGGAGTGTGAAGAACAGTCTACAGGTAACAAGGTGAATGAATTGTAGACAATGCAGGAGGTCACTGGAGTCATGGAGCAAGGGGAGGGAGCAACAGCACCAGCCTGGTGTTGATGCTAAAGATGGAAAGGAACAGATGAGAGGTCCTTCAGAAGTAAGCTAGTTCCCACTGACTGGTTGTCCCTGAGGGGGCAATTCACCAAAACCATGAGAAAAATGGAACTGGTTGCTGTGTAAAGCAGTTGTTTAAGTTCAGCTTTCTTGTTTTGAATGTTCTTTGTGACTGCCTAATACACAGTTTTCTTTATCAAGTTCAGAAAAAAATAATTTAATGTTATGACAAAAAAAATTGCCTTCCTTGGTATAAAGGCATCCTTTATCTATCATTTTTATTCCAACACTTTGTTCAATAATTTGAATATATTATATTAGCACAATTTGGCTTCACTATAGACAAAAAGCACATGAGAGTATATTAAGGATTATAACAACAACAACAACAACAACAACAAAACACCACAGATTATGTTCGAATAACTGTTTCAGAAATATGGCCTTGTAGTGCTTTCTTACTCTAAATTCTAATCTGGCTTCTGAATGAAAGGTTTCTGCCATTCCAATTATGAAGTCAATTAGAAATTTTTGAATAACATTTTTTTCTACTAAACACTGACAAACTAGCAAAAGTAGCAAATATGCATAAAAAGCTTATGAAATACCATGGAAATGGTCTCTTTTCTAGTCTTAGGATCCTTTGGATATGGCAAATTAAGAACTTATTAGGCTCTACTCTAATTTTTATTTCGAAGAATCAGTCTTCCACTATATTTTCCCATCTCCAAATCTCTCTCTTCAAATAAAGGTCAAGTGCCCTCATTTCCCCAAAAGCTCTTATAAGTAACCTAAAGATGTTACAGCAAAGAACAGGTAAAATAACGTTTTGTAATTAATTATATGTTAGAACAAAATATACAGGAAATGAAATTACATATGACAATATAACACATTTATTTTATAGACTAAGTTATACATGTATATTATGTATTTTCTTAACTATAGATTATAAAATAAAATGGATGAAAACAGATTTCAGTATTTTAAATGCTGCCTTTAAGTCATATACACATTTTTCCATTTCATATTCTAAGCAGTAAACAGATATTTTTATTAACATGCAAAAAAGATATATAGAAAATAAAATAATTATATTTTATAGAATAATCTATAAATTTGTATCTTATTTTTAAACTCTGGTTTATGAAATTATATCAGTAAAAAAGTAATTTCATTTTTAGAAAACTCTAAGCCACTTTTTATGAATTCCTTAATCTATAAAATCTAATATTCAGCTCCCAACCTCTATGAAAGACTATGTATTTTAGAAAGCTCTTTTAGCTATTTATACTATTCAATAAGTAGCAAAAACAAAGCTTAATTAAATTCCATACTCTCAAAAGTATTTGCATGAACTCAAGGTCATAAGGATATTCATTTAAGGACAAGGTCTCAATTCTGAAACAGGCTAAACCTAATATCTCCTTGAAGTATATCTCTCTTTTGAGAATGAAAATCTTAAAAGATCTCAGATACATTAGGGAAGAAAGGTTATATCTTTTATTAAAAATCAATATCACTTACTTCACAAAATATATGTAGGCTGAGTCCATTTAGAGCCTGAAAGGATCCTTCAAAATGTTATTACAAAATTTTAAATCTCCCTGGAGCACAGGGCAAAAGTGGGAGATAAAGCATTACATGCTAATTCCCATTGAATTCTCAGATAATATACTGGCCATGTGCCTGTCAGTATACCCAAACATGGGAACATGGGGTATCAGGCAATAAATACTATGGCTCCTGACCTTGAATTAACTGAAGAGTTTTGACAAGTAAATGTGATTTACTCCTGGAATGATTTAGAAAGGAAGTTTGTCCAAAATGTGTTAGGTATTGACTGTGAAAGCAAGTGTGCATTGTGGGAGCTGTGCCAGATTGCAAAAGAAGATAAGAATTTGGCATCCACTGCATTCTCTAACTCATAATTTCTAAAGTTTAAAAATATGTATTTTTAACTTTGAAACTGTTTCAAAAGCCTATAGGAAAAAAGAAGAAACTATCGAAAAGGCTGACCTAACAGTGAGATCTCTTTTATGATATGCTTGTTGCTAAATGTGGAAATAGCATCTTTGCAGTAATTAAGGACTTGGATCAGAATCTTGCAGATTTTTGTATATTCCAATAATATAATAAAAAATTAGGTAATATTTGCACTGCTCAAGAATTTCTCATAGAAGAAATATATCAGGGTTCAGCTCTTTGCACTACTATGACAAATACAAAGAACAGCTGTACCCAAGACAGGTACTTGACAGATATTGTCCTTTTGTACAATATTTTACTGTTAAGGTTTAGGAGATAGATTGGTTATTTCATTATTAAGCAACCTGTATGCTGGAGCGTAATAAAACTAGGCTCTTAACAGTGCTATAAAACCTTTGAGAAATAAAATGGCTGTGAGGTATCATGTTTTGCTCTTCAAGTATTGCTTGGATAGAGTACAGAACAATTTCCTTTTGGTTAGTTTATTCACAATCTAATTATAGCTTCAAAGTTTATGTGTGCTAACAACAAAATTCATAGAGAACACATGTTCAAGTTAATAACTGTTAACACAGAAATATTTTTAAATTGACTTTTATTTGCTACAGAATTATTAATGTTTTGATGCATTAAAGAGGTTCAAAATATGGAATTGTTGTGTTTTGTGATAGCCATTTTATATGTATTACTCAATAACCTGTTCTGAAGATCCTGCAATGCCTTAAAGGAATAAAACACTACTTATTTTTTACAATTGATTAACATAAACCAGAAATCTTGATTTAGACTTGGTTCAATGGAATCACCATTTGGCCTTTTTCCTAACATTTTGTTGCTATGTTTTATGATGATTAATTAAGGGAAGTTATTTCTGGAAAAGCCAAACCCTGGCAGTTCCTCCTGCTGACCCCAATACTTTTGGAAACCTCAGCCCTATAACTAATTAGAACGTCAAAATGTGCTGATGACCTTTGCATTTAGGAGAACTATACAGAAGTTAATAGAAATGGGCTATTTAGACTGTAATCATCGTCTCATTAATTCAAGCATGTGCTATAGCAAGCAAAAATAAATGTACAGCTAATATTCTATTATCACAGGAGTGGGAGAAGATTCACATAGTTAAGCGGTAAGAGTACAAATATTTGCACAACCCTTTCTTCAACACAGTCTGAAAGAATTATAGTAACAAAATTAAGTAAATTAATAGAAATATACCATTTATGTGGATTCAAAGTACAGTAAAGAATAGCCAACACACACACACACAGACACACAGATGTTGATAATTCTTTCATTTCTCTCTTCCCCCTTTTCTTACTTTCACTATCTGATTGGACTCTATCAACTCCATATTCTTAAAAAGTTGACTGCATACTTTCATTGTTGTTAACAAGTAAAATTTGTTAATAAAATGGTGGACACTACTAGAGTTTAGTTTCACAATAGAGTATCCAATTTTTTTTCCATAAAAAACTACTAATTGTTTTTAAAGTACATAATGATGCTAAGGAAAGAAAGATTGGGGAGGTGAGAAAGGGAAGAACAGAGAGGGAGCAGTTAAGAGAGAGAAAGAAGGTAAGAACTCACAAGGAAAGAATGGGATCTGTATGGGTGGTCATGTGCTCCTGCAGGGAAAAAGGCACAGGGCACAAGAGTGCCAAGTAGAAAAGGTGACTATGTAGAGAGAGCTGACCCCAAGGAAATCATATACAGTATCTTCCTGGGAAAGCCCCAAATTGCTGCCTCCATCCCAAACCAGCTACTTCTCTGCTTTTATGCCCAAAGTCATCTTATCAAGCACAATGGGGATCTGCTTTCTGCCTCTGGTTGTTTTCCCTGGATCAGATCAATCATCCAAATTTATGCAGAAACTCACAAATTGCATTTAGTATTCTGATAATCTTATTACTAGCATTCTCATTTACTCTTGCCAATGGTCAAAAATGAACAATAAATTTTACAGTCACTTAAATATAATGTGGCGATAAATGAAAACCACCCAAAAGAGAGCAGACAGAGGCTCTTCTTTCAGAGCTTGTTATGGCAAAGGAGTCAGCCACCACTGTTTGCATTGGGGAGAGAGAGACTCAACAGCAGGCAGAGTATAACAAAAGATTTATGATTTACTTCCAGCCAAGATGGAGGCGTAGATAGACACGCTGTGTCTCCCTCCACAACTAAGAAGGAATACAACTACCTGAAAAACTAGAAACAACCAGAAGTTCCAGAAAATCAAACTATATGGAAGTCCAGTAAACAAAGATGTAAAGAAGAAACACTCATCCAGACAGGTAGGAGGGGCGGACCCAGGGCGGAGAGGATGCCCTATGGTGGCGGCAGCGGTGGTAGCAGCTATGGGCCAGCGGAAAGTGCAGTCACACGTCTTAAAAAGTCAGGACAGACATCTGGGGAGTGTTCCCAGCTCCTCATCAGACTTCGAAGCTCCGAGTCCCAGCACCGGGGAAAATCAAGACTCATTGCTTCTGACTGTGCAGACCAGTGGAGGTTGAGGTAGAGGCAGAAAATGCCAGTCTCAGCAGAGTCTGCTTGTTTAAAGGGCCCACCCCCATGGTCCTAGAATGTCTGCAGACCCACCTACTTTGGGAACGATGGCCAGGGAAGCAGCTAGAGGGGCGCCAGTCTGTTGCGGAAGTGGGAGAGGTGCCTGGAAAAAGGGTGAGTGCTGGGCAGGCAGCATTGTTTTCTCTCAGACCCATCCCCCACATACAGCTCTACCTGGGACGTGGAGGCAAACAAACAGGAGCCTGTCAGAATGAGGAGACAAAGAAGTATGGCCCAAAAGGACAAACAGATCAAGGTTCCAGTGGGAGAAGTAAGCAACAAGGAGATAGCCAACCTAACAATGAAGAGATAGACAACCTAACAGATGCAAAACTCAAAACACTGGTAATTAAGATGCTCACAAGCTTGACAGATATGGTCAAATATGGCAAACACATAAGAAAAGTGAAGGCTATGCTAAGTGAAATGAAGAAAAATCCACACAAAATCAATGGTGAAGGGAAGGAAACCAGGATTCAAATCAATGATTTGGAACATAAGGAAGAAAAAAGTCAACCAGTGCAGAATGAGGAAGCCAGAATTGAAAAAAATGAGGAAAACTTCCCAAATTTTGTGAAGGAGATGGACACACAGGTCTCGGAAGCGTGGAGGGTCTCGGGCAAGCTGGACCCAGAGGGGACCACACCATCTTTGACTGAGATGCCAAAGGTGAAAGATAAAGACAGAGTCCTGGGAGCAGCAAGAGAGAGGCGGAGAGTTGCCTGCAGGGGGCTGCCTATAGGACTATCGGCTGAGTTCGCAGAGGACACTTTGCAAGCAGGAAGGGAGTGACAAGCAGTATTCAATGTGATGAAAGACAACCTGCAACCAGGATTACTCTATCCAGCAAAACTATCATTTGGAATCGAAGGGCAGATGAAGTGCTTCCCAGACAAGGTGAAGCTAAAGGAGTTCATCATCACCAAGCCATTATTATATGAGATGTCAAAGGGATTTACTTAAGAAAAAGAAGATCAAAACTATGAACACTAAAATGACAACACACTCATAACTATCAACAACTGAATCTAAAAAATTAAAACAAAATCCAACTAAGCAAACAAGAATAGGAACAGAATCATAGGTATGGGGATCACTTGGAGGGTTATCAGCTGGGAGTGGGGAGGGGAGAAATGGGGAAATGGTGCAGGGACTAAGAAGCATAATTGTTTGGTACAAAATAGACAGGAGGATGTTAAGAATAATATAGGAAAGGGTGAAGCCAAAGAACTTATATGCATGACCCATGAACATGAACGAAGGGGGGTGGGATTGCTGGAGGGACGGGGGTACTGGGCAGAGGGGAGCAAAGGGGGAAAAATTGGGACTACTGTAACAACATAATCAATAAAATATACTTTAAAAAAAAGAAACATAACCAAAATAAATAATTAAATAAATAAAATTAAATAACATAACCTCCCCCCCCCCCCACACAAAAGGATTTGTGATTTAAAAAGAAAAAAGAAAGTCTTTAGTTTGGTCTGAATGGAGGCTGTTAGCTTGGGCAACCTGGTTGTACACTAGCAGACATCCTATGCACTTGTGGAGGGGACCAAATTTGGCTCTCTCTGATAGGTCCAAAATTGAAAGGAGGGTGACATATTAGGGAAGCTATTAGTTATAGACTGACCTTGGACTATTTTTAGGCTACAGTTGCTGCAGATTGTGGATCAGGTTCTATTTCTGTGTATGGTTTGGCCATTGGAAGTTTGTCATTTTGGTCTCTCAAAAATATCTCAGATTAGTGCCTCTTTTCCCTGGCACAGCGGTCATTTACACTCTGCTTTTCAATAGGACGCTGAGATAGAAGTGAACTGTAAATGAATGGGTAACTGTCGCAATAAACAGTCTGTATCTGTTAAGTAACATATAATCGCTTGCGGACACCAGTGGCCATGTTGCTAAATTACTTATTTAGCTCTATGGTTAAAAGTTAAGTGGAAATAAAGCTTTATTTTTCTTCAGAATGCTAATGCTAAAGAATGCAGGTTATTTTCTTCAACTTAGTCTCCATATTTGAAACAGAGGATGCCTGAGCCCCTATCCAGCCCTCACGTGCCCTGAGTTTGTGAAGTGGCTTTCTCTGTACACAATGACAGTTTTAGACACTTACTTTGAAAATATAAGAATGTCAGTTAATTCAAACTTGCAGTGTGTGACCATTCCTTTAGCATTTAGTTTTCTATCTTATCAGTAACAGACCCCATCTGAATGAAACCTGCTCCATTCAACAATATGAAAGTTTGTTTTAAAGAATTGCTTGTTTCTGATTAATCTTTGTTCTATCTTCTCTCTGCCTATACACAGAAACACCTAAAATACTTTACTTACAAAAAGTAAGACCTTTACAAAGCTATTTAGGGAAAAGAAGAAAGCTTAGTTCATTTTGCAGTTAATGAGGTCTCCTTATTAACTATTCAGAAGTTCCACTCTGCATGGATCACACAGAATCCTCAATTTAAAGATAACTGAATCCTAAGACCACTGTCAAAGGCCTTCAGGAAAATTCTAACACCATCTCCACACAGAAAAAGTACAACTGGTAATTTATTAACTATCAACAAAAGTATTTCATATGAAAAATAAACATCACAATGCCTGCTTATCCCAATTATATATTGAATGAAAAGCAATGAAAATAGGCATTGCCGATGTAGAAAATTAACCCTAAAGAAAAACATTAAATTAAAATAGGGGCAAAGGGGATTAAAAATGTGTTTTTAGAGGGTTTTACATTGTCAGAAAATAAATGTGTCATTAGTTTTAAAATATACGTTTTATTTTCTGATTTTCTGTGAACATTAAAAGATTCATTTTCAATATAAAAGATCACATAAAATATATATATTAAAAATTTTAGATCTTCATATAAGATGCAATTGCTTTAGCAAAGTTCTAAACTGAAATTTAAAATTAACATGAATTGCAACCCTAATTTGTAAAGAAAATCAGCATTTATATTTAGCATATTTTCTTCAGGTCAGTTCCCTTCAGTGTATATGAACATGTTTGTGTATTCATAATATGTAGTATCTTTGCTTTAGCTAATTTACAAAATAAGATGATCTACTTATTTAATATTTTATCCTGATTTTCTTAACTTGTTTTTACATTTTTAGCATTAAACCCTCTTTAGCATCATTGTTTTTTATAATTGCCTAGTAGTCTATTTCAAACTGAGTCTGAATTTCATGCTTTTATTAAAAATCAATTGCATTTCTTCAATGGAAAATTCATGAAATCACTTATTTCATTATTTCTACATTTTATACTTTAAAAATATATTACTCAGGTAGTGTCTGTGAATTTTATGGTCTTATGAAGGCTCTTTACTTATACTGCCACATTAAATTCTCAAAATTTTGACCAGTTTGACCTCCAAACAGTTTTAATAAGAAAAATTGTTACCAAACAATTGCAAACATGACATATGATCACTTACAGAAAGAAATGCATGACAATTTTATAGATAATATGCCATTTATTAACAAAAGAAAGGATAACTGTTAAAATACATGTTATTAGTCACTAATAGTTTCTGGATGGCCCTAAAGACTTTACATCTTAAATATCACAGTAAGTTGTATATTATTTAAGATAAATAAAATCAATTATAATATTGTTGCAAATTTGGATTAGCATTGTTTGTATTCCAACAATAATTTTAATAATCTCATACCATGAATGTAAAACCTGATTGTACCATGCAGAAAACATTAGAGTTTTTTCAATAGGAACATTATTGGTTCATCTGGAGAAATCTTGGGCTTAGCTTACAAATGCTGTTTCCATTTCCAGATGCTACATCAGAGTTCCAAATGAACCACAGCAACATCTACTAAATATAGAATGAGTTTGATAAGCTTTTATATTTATACTGGTTTCACAATATACAGAATGAACTTGGCTAGCTTATTTATCCCACTTGCGCTCTGATTCCACAATTGACTAGGTAGGATAATTATTAGAATTCTGTCATAAAGTTTCTTTGTGGAAAAATGACAGAAATTTTGAGCCCTTTTCAAAATTAGTGTCCTTCTGGTTCTAAATGACTAATATTTAGAATCGACTACCACTTTCTTGTGATAAAACTAATAATATCACAGGCTGTAATGGTAAAATATAACAGAATATGAAATAGACTTAACAACAGAGGATCTCAAGTGTATTTCCAGTTTTGCTGCTTACTCCAACATACCTGAGCAGGACAAAATGTCTATAAGCTTAAAAATCTATCCTCAAAGTAAATAAAATAACCTTAATTCCATTTAAAATAGCATCGAAAAGAATAAAATACTTAGGAATTAAGCCGACTTGTAACATAAAAACTACAGAACTGTAGTGGGAGAAATTGCAGGACTCGTGGACACGGACAACAGCGTGAGTGCTTGGGGAAGGAGGGCAGGGGGAGGCTAAAGAGGGTGTAAGGGGATAAGTGGTAATAAAAAATCAGGCAATAATTTTTTTAAAGAAAGAAAAGACATTAGAGGCATAAATAAATAGATGCCATCTCATGTTCATTGATTAGAAGACTCAATATTTTTTAAGATGTCAAAACTACTCTAAGCAATCCACACATCCAGTGCAATCCCTATCAAAATCAGAAGGTTATTTTTGCAGAAATAGAAAAATCCATACTAAAATGTATATGGAATCTCAAGGGGCCCAAATAAGCCAAAATAATCTTGTAAAGAGGACAATATCTTCAACAGATGGTTCTGAGAAAGTTGGATCTCCACATGCAAAAAAATTAAATTGAGCCTTAGCTAACATCATATACAAAAATGAATTCAAATGGATCAAAGACCAAAACTTAAGAGCTGACACTCTAAAACTGTCATAAGAAACATAAGGAAACATCTTCATAACATTGGTCTATGCAATGGTTTCTTAGCTATGACACCAAAAGCGCAGGGCACGCTAGGAAAAAAAAAAAAGACATATTGGATTTAATAAAAATTAAAAGCTTTGTACATCAAAGGATATTACCAATGATAAAAAAGACAAACCACAGAATGGAAGAAATATTAAAAAATTGCATATCATATTAGAGATTGAGATCCAAAATATAGAGACAATTCCTAAAATTCAACAAAAACAACTCAATTAAAAAGTAATAAAAATGAATAAACATTTCTCCCAAGAACCCATATGAATACTGAAAAGCACATGAACAGATGCTCAACACCACTAATTAGGATAATGCAACTCAAAACCATGAGATACCACTTAATACTCATTATAATGGCAATTATTTTTAAAAGTAATAGCAACATGCATTATGGAACAGGTGAAAAACTGAAATTCTTGTGCACTGGAAATGGGAATGTAAAAAATGGTGCAGTTGCTATTAAAAACAGTAAGGTGATTCTTCAAAAAATTAAAAATAGAATTACCATATGATCTAACAATCCCACTTCTGGATATAGTCCCGACAGAACTGAAACCAGGACACAAACAGCTATCCTTATACTCATGTCCATAGCAACATTATTCACAGCTGAAAAAAGGTAGAAGCAACCCAAGTGTTCATTGACAGATGAATTGATAAATAAAATTCGGTGTACACTTAGAATGAAAATTATTCAACTTTAAAGAAGAAATTATGACACATGCTAATACATAATGCTAAGGGGAATAAGCGGGTCAAAAAGAAATACTGTCTGCTTTCACTTACATTAGGTATTTAAACTAGTCTCATTCATAGAGAAATGGTAGAATGGTGGTTACCAAAGGTTGCGTGGAAGGGGAAATGGGGAGTGACTGTGTAATGGGTACAGAGTTTTAGTTTTGCAAGGTGAAAAAACTTCTGGATATAGATGGTAGTGATCGCTAGACACCACTATGCCATGCCAGTGGACTATATACTTACAAATGGTTAAAATAGTAAATTTCGTTATGTATATTTTACTGAAATTTAAAAAGTGAAAAATAAAATGAAATGCTGCAAAGAGAAGCATCTTATAATAGTAGAGTTTAAGCTAGTGCAATATAGATGAGTCAATGCTTTAAAGCCTCTCAGATACTTAGGTAATTAAAAGAAAATTAGGGAAGACGTACATATCTTTCAGTTTCTCCCTTGCCTTCTTAGAAAAGCAAGTAACTGCTAAGTGGCTGAGTCACCAGGAGGATTACTCATATGTATAATGCTGGAGCTTGCTTATATGGATTTTACTTGAAGCATTCATCTGCCAAGAGTCAAGAGTGTTAACAATTTTCCTTTCCAATAAGAATCCTTCCTGTTCTTTTTGAGAGTATGCTAACAAATTAGAGAAACTCATAGACTTGTAAATACTAATGATTACAGTTGTCACACTGACATTTTATTTCTGAATGACTATAACTATAAAAATTACATTTAAAAACATTATAAGAATGCATTCTGGAAAAGTAAAACAATCACAATTACTAATGTGTTAAATAAAATAAGAAATTATTTTAAAATGCATATGTGAACTTACCTCCCATAAGGTAGTATATATGCTAAGGTTTGTCCAGAAAAAGTCCAGCCATTGTTAATATAACAAGAATGATTTGCATGACATCGATGTAACTTGGCAACCAAGGGGAGTGGACTGGAATGAGCATGTGTGAACAATGACAACTTCACTGTACTAGTCAGTGGGGGCAGTAGGCAGAGTTGAGTGAGTATGTGTACTGTGTGGCCATCTCATTCAAAAATGACTGAAAAGGTATAGAGCAATGGATCTCATTTAAATTTTGCATTAAACTTGAACATTCCTCTATATAAACTATTCAGATGCTTCAGAAGGCCACAGCTATGGACAACTGGTGATTGATAGCTTCATCACCACAATTCACCCGCTCATGCATCACATCTTGTACAGAGTTTTTTGTGAAATACCAAATCACCCAGGTGACACAGCCCCCTACAGCCCAGATTTAGGAGGAGATTTCAGACCATTGATGAGATTCAGGGGCAGCAGATGGCAATTCAGAGAACTGTGTAAAGTGCCAATGTGCCTACTTTGAAGGAACTGAGGTTTCGTTGTCCTATGAGTAATGTTTTTTATATCTGGTATCTTCTTCAATAAATGGCTCTATTTTTCATATTACATGGCTGGATACCTTCTGGTCAGACCTGTATAAGGGAACGTACATAGATACTTTCTCTTTCTAAAGGAGTAATGCCTTTATCTTCTTATTGTTGTAGGAGCAACTGTCAAGTAAAATGTGTTACTTTCTTACTTGTAAGTACTGGGAACATACTCTAGCTAAGTAAGCACGTAAGGGAATTATTTAAAAATTAAGTGATTCAGTTATACAGAAGAAACAGAGACACAACTATGGGAACTGTATATCTAGGAGAAATGCTACAATATTGCCAAGTAAGCCTTCAGTTCCCTCATGATAGCTTTTTCCACCCTACTGGACAGTGACTGTCACAGCTAGTACTTTTTCTTCTGTACCCACTTGCAGTTAAATGTGGCTCCTGCTTTTGTGTTTCTTAATATGGGTATGTTAATCCCTAATCTTTTCACTAAATTGTGATTTAGATTTTGAAATGGGAATAACTGATTTGAAGACCCTTTAGAATGTTCAAGCCTTATAAACACAAAAGACTGGGAGAGCAAAGAACTAGTATTATCAGCTTTGATGATGGCAGTTGCAGAATTGTCAACCCAGAAGTGAATGTTACTTGCTGATCAGTAGAAAAGAATGACACATGTCAAAAACAGAATGAACACTGAAAGAGACTCCAGAGGGCTCCATCTGAATAAAGGTTCTATTATTAGCACGCAGTATACTACTTAACAAATGACCAAGATTGCCTTAATGTTCTCAGCTGCACTAAAGTTTAGACAAGCTTCTCTTGACTCTAGGTCTCTGATATGCCCCCTTTTTTATTTTTAGAAAACTTGCAAATATATATTCTTTCCCTGACCCTTTAAGATGTAAATATTCTTCCAGCCTCTTGCCAGATTCACATTCAAGGAACATCTTTCTCAAGAACCTAGGAGTCATTACAATAAAATAATCAACACATAAGGGTCTCTATCATCCCTAGTAGCCTTAACAATCTTAAGAATGAAGTAACAAGGTGGAGATATCATGCTACCAGATATCAAGCTATATTACAAGGCCATAGTAATTTAAACAACATGGTACCGACATAGAAACAGACACTTAGATCAATGGAACAGAATAGAAAGCTCAGAAATGAACTCACACCTACATGGTTAATTAATATTTGACAAATGAAACAGAAACATACAATGCAGAAAAGGCAGTCCACTCAAAAAAATGTGTTGGGAAAATTGGACAGGCACATGCAAAAGAATGAAACTAGACCATCTTCTTATACCATACACAAGAATAAACTCAAAATAGATTAAAGATTACTTAAATGTGTCTATTATCAAACAAGAAGGTTTTGCACAGTTAGGGAAACCATCAACAAAATGAAAAGATAACCTACTGAATAGGAGAAGATTCTTAGCAATGATACATCTGACAAGGGGTTAATATCAAAAATTTATAAAGCACTTGTAACATTCAACACCAGGAAGACAAACCATTCAATTTAAAAATGTGCAGAGGACCTGAATAGCTCCTCTCCAAAGAGGACATAGAGATGGCAAACAGATATATACAAAGATGTTCAGCATCACCAATCATCTTATAAATTCACATTAAAACCACAATGTAATATCACCTGAAACCTGTCAAAATGGCTATCATCAATAAATCTGAAAATGACAAGTGTTGCCAAAGATGTGGAGAAAAGTGAACCATCATGCACTGTTGGTAGAAATGGAGATTTCCATTTGGAGAGTTCTCAGAAATTAAAAATCAAACTGCTTTATAACCTAGTGATTCCACTTTGGGGTATTTATCTAAAAAAACTGAAAACACTAATTTGAAAGGATATATGCACCCTATGTTCACTGCAGCATTCTTTATAATAGCCAAGATTTGGAAGCAGCCCAAGTGTCCATCAGTAGACGCATGGATAAAACAATGGTGGTACATATGTACAAAGGAATATTACTTGGCCATACAAAGAATAAAATCTTACCATTTGAGACAACATGAATGGACGTGGAGGGATATGCTAAGTGAAATAAGTCAGTCAAAGAAAGGCAAATACCATATGATTTCACTAACGTGTGAAACTTAAAGAACAACATAAACAAGCAAAACTAAAACAGACTCATAGATCCAGAGAGTAGGCTTATGGTTGCAGAGGGAGGGAAGTTGGGAGACTGAAGAAAGAGTCAAAGGAATTAAGAAGTACAAATTAATAATTACAAAATAGTCACAGGGAATGTGAAGTACAGCATAGTGAATATAGTCAATAATATTGTGATAATTATGTATGGTGCCAGTTGAGTACTAGAAATATTGGGGGAATGCTTGTAAAGTATATTAATGTCTAACCACTATGCTATATACTTGAAACCAATAAAAATAATATTAAAGGTAATTGTAGTTGAAAAATTAAAATAAAAAACACAAAAGGGTCTCTATCTCCCAGTCTCCAAGGGAGGGTAAGCACCTAACTTCAATAAGCACAAATTAGCAAACACAGATAGCCTAATTACATTGCCCAAACTCCTCTGCTGTGTCCAACTGACAGTACTTTCACATTGTCTCACCCCAGCACTTTCAAAACACTCTCACTTTTTGTTTCAATGGAGTTAAGATTCTGTCCCTTGTTGCAATAGTTTTGATCCTATTGCAATAATATTGAATAAAGTCTGGAATGTCTTTTAACAACATCCTGCAATGTTTCTTTGACAGAAAAGATTAAATGTGTATAATTGTATAAATAAGTAGATTGATATAATGTGTATGATACACAATATGCTACATGGCATATATGTGCATATATACACACACAGTTCTGTAAAACATTTTTCCAAGAAGGTGAAACCATGACTTACATGAAGATATAGAAATGAATTGTGTTAAGGGGTTTGTTTTACTCAATGATACAACAGAATCAGGCAGATATTATAACTAGTTCAAAAAAATCAGAACAAAAATTAAAATGGAATTTAAGATAAATTCCTATAAAGACAAACTAACTTTAAGAGTAGCAAGTCAATTAAAACATTAATAAACAAGACAGAATTTACAACTCTCAATTATCAACAACTTCAAGAAGTTACACAACACCTCAAAAATAATGACAAGGGTTGGAAACTTGATAACCTGGAAGGGGATGCTTTAGACAATGCATAGTTTCCCAGTGGAACACAGATTTGTTTTTATACAATGCACAATTTTGGGGGTGTGTGTGTGTGTGTGCATGTATATGTCTGTACTTTTAATAATGTGCTAACAATTTTCTCCTAAGGTATTGACAAAAATCAAATGGATAAGAGTAGGCATTAGTGGCAAAAGTGTAGGAAACAGGCACTCAATTATCAGTGGAAAACAAAATTGTTGCAAAATCCTTGGTAGGGATTTGGTGATATTTTACACATTTTTATAATTGTGTAGTTTTTAACATAGCAAGTCTACTTCTGGAAATTTGTCTTACATAAATACAGGTACATGGGAGCAAATACATGTGTGCACACACACATTTACTCTTGGTTTTTAAAAAAATAGTAAAAAGCTAGAACAATGTATATATCCTTCAATATGTGTGAGGCTAGATAAATTGTGGTAGAGCTATACAATAAATATTTTTATGGCAGATCTATATGTACTCTATATAATAATCTTCAAAATATAATCTTAAGTGAGAAAAATGAGGTTCTTATAATGTAAGCAGATATAAATAAATAAATATTATTTTCCTCATGCTTCCACAGAAAATTTCTTGTTTTGTTTAGCAACTGTGGCATTATACCTTGAAAATGTCTTTTTTACATCACTTTTCCTAAGATTGTGTTTTGATCAACCTCCTAGTAGAGCTAGGAACTTGCTGTTTTTTGTTTCCAACATATATATTACTCAGAATTTGTTGTTATTATTTTGTGGAATTGTGTAGAATGGTAGAACATTACCCATATTTCCTTGGGGAAATGAGCTTTTGAGTTCACCCACAAAATAGCATGATGATCTTTGGGGTTTGGTTTCTTAGTCTTTCAGTTAAGACTGAAGAACAATTTGAAATGGTATTTCAAAATATATTAAAAGTGTGCCAACTATTAAGAGAAATTATACTGTCAACAGAAGTTTAAAGAACATGTTGCTTTCTGAATGCATGAGTGCTATAGTCCTTAATGCAGTGTTGTGATAACCATGGCCAACTTTGACCCAAAAGAAAATTAATGTACTACATTTCTAATTAGACTTTCTTGCATGGGAGAGATGAATCACATTTTAATCCCTGACATATAGCACTTTAGTATTCTGACCTTTTCGTAAAGGCACATGCTTGATTGGAAAACATCTGAAACACCCTTACCTTTGGTAGGCAGGGTTGTAAATGGTAAAAGCAATGAAATGAGCCCCCAACTTAATACAGACTCTCCAAAGGTCAAGATGAAGTAGCCCATCTATTTAACTGTCCAAATATATGAAGTATTCACTCTAGCACAAGGCACAAGTTTTCATGATAAGAATCATAAAACAAAAGCAATGGCACTACATTGAGTTTAGTCTGTATTAATAAGATAAAATTCCACATATTTATAGATACACATATACATAATATTCTAGAAACTATAATTCTATAGGTTATTCTTCTTCCCCATCATATAATAACAATTTTTAATCTAAAAAGTTTGACAAATACCCTTCTGGATTAATTTTATAAGGTTGGCAGTGCATTAGAAAAGGTTCATCAGCAAGCAAGGGATTTCTAATTGCTTCCTAAAAGAAAAACTTGCCTCACTAAAATCTGTTGTTGTTTTGCTTTTTCTGTGAGAATTAATGGATTGTTTTTCAAGCTGTTGAATTATTAAGCTTCCTGATATTAGACTTTCCTTACATCGCTGTCTGTAAAGGCCACCTTCAGAACTGTTGCTTCAGCACAAATAAGTGAGTTTGAAAAAGAAAACCCAAACAATACTATTGGCTTGGAAAAGTGATTTGAGAGAATGTAGAAAGAGAAACATTTTTATCATTACACTTTCCGTTTTTATGTAGTATGTTGTTAAATTATATTGGGACCCACTAAGAGGCCTCCAGTTACCTGATGGAACTTTGAAAATTTCTGAAATATTTTATTCACTTCAGTATTTAAAACAGAAAAAAGTTAAGAGCTTTTTTTTTTTTTTCTTAAAGTATTATACATTGCAGTAAAACAGTGATGAGATGCAAGTACCTAAAATCCTTGGAATTGCTATTTGAACTATTTAAATACACATTTGTTGGGTTTTTAAAATAGTCTGCCTCCTACTAATTCAATCTAAACAAATTGCTTCAAATATCCATTTAATCATCCTACTGAACAAAAATTCAAAACATCTTTCCCATAATTCATAACTGTTTTTATACATGAACACTTATTACATCAATATTCTTCTCTATATGCTGTGTTCTTCTTAGATGGAGCTAATTTTCCTCATAATTTAATTGTCTTCCTTTGGCTTCCACAGAATACTCCTTTTTTATCTTATTTATGGTAGGATAATGGAATTTGTGGGATAAGTTCATTTGTATGAACTTATGTATATATATATATATGTATGTATATATGTGTGTGTGTGTGTGTGCGTATATATATATATATATATATGAATATGTATATATATGAAAAAGTAGAGGGGAAAACATCAATGTAAGAGAGAAACATCGATTGGCTGCCTTACATGTACCCCAACTGGGAATGAAACCCACAACCTAGGTTTGTGCCCTAACTAGGAATCAAATTGGTGTCCTTCCATTTGCAGGATGATGCCTAACCAACTGAGCCACACTGGTCATGGATTCATTGGTATTCTTAAGCTTATTATTCACTTTCTAACATAAATAAGACATATTCAGAACCTTTTTCAGATCTCACTGCTTGCCAGTATCATAATATAGACAATAATGGGAAAACTAGCAGTAAGTGGTCATATCATGAAATATTGTCTGTGGAAAAAATGAATTGTGTACATTTCTGGGACACAAAATAAAAAATCCACACCAAACATAGTAGCATCTTAAAGGCTTCAAAATACTATAATAATATTGATTAGTGAAACTAAATAAGAGTCTGCTGAGTTAGTTAAAATAAGGCTATTGTTCCCATGTTAAAAATGTAAACACAGGAAAAGGAAGAAAAAGAGAAAATGAGTAAAATGACTTGCATTGGTCTGAAAAGCAAGTTAGCGACCGAGGAGCTCATTTCACAGAGGTGCAGGGTGCAGGAGGTTCAAAGTATCGTTTTCCCTCTAACTTTCACTGCTGAAGTGTAAACAATGTAGCAATGCTAGTCAGCAGCAGCAAACATAAAAGGCACTGGAAGAAGAACCTGGGGTGATAGGGGTTAGAAGTAGGGAATGGGGTGAGTGTTGGAAGTAGATGCCCCAGGACAGCTCCCACGTATAGGAAGAAAAATATTGTGATTAACTTTGTAGCTGTCAAATGGCTGGGCAATTTTAGTTTAAGAGAGAGGTCCACACATATAAAAATCCTAGCCCCTTCCTTGACTCTTTACCCATATTTCAGCATATTATTTAGGAATTAAGCTTGCTTTTATAATTAGCCTGACCTTATCATTAAACAAGTGAGCAATTAGCAGAGAGAGTTTGGGCATCTTTAGCAAAGAAATCTGAATATTAACCACTCCATAGAAAATAAGATGAAAAAAGACTATTTATGACACTGTAGCAGAACAGGGAAGGGCTGTGGAGCAAACAGATGGAAGAGCCTGGTGTGAGGGCAAGATCTCAGACATAGAAGGCTGATTAAACATTTGGTATTTGGAAGCATAGAATTATAATTTCAATTTCCAAGCAATGGTTGAAGAATTTCTTTTTCTCTTGTATACATTATTAACAAGCAACAAAGGCTTAATTATTCTTTATGCTTTTCTCTGATTAAGGAATATTTACTTAAAATGTATTACTTGTCTTTTTGAAGCTAAGGTTTCAAGTTTTCTCTGGACTATGTTCTGCTGTATGTGTCTTGCTGATTGTCCCCAGAACACAAGTGTAACCCCAACTCCACCCACAATTAATTTGGGTGCCCAGACTGAGGACACCACACATGCACTAATAAGGTATGAACAAATTCTTACTCATATTTTTAGTTTTTCTGGAGAGGACAGTAGTCATCCAAACTCATCTGAAGTAGCTTAAGTAACAGTTATAGTTCTGAATGTGGATGGGCAGGGGTGCAAAGTGAAGTGTCCATGGTTTAAATTTACTCACCAAGGATAAAGGAGGCACCAGGCAGGCATTCTTATTTGCTTTTCTAATGAGGGCAAGAGGGGAAACAGATTTGGCACCAAAAAGAAAACCATCAACAAAAAGAAAAGACAACATACTGAATGGGAGAAGATACTTACAAATGATACATGATACATCTGGTAAGTTGTTAATATCCAAAATATGTAAGGAACTCATACAGCTTGACACTTAAAAAAAAAGAAATCTGATTTTAAATTGAGCAAAGGGAATTCCAGTCAAGATGGTAGCATAGGTAAGCACGGCTTACTTTTTGTACACTACATAAAAATTACAACTAAAATATAAAACAACCATCACTCAGGACCATCAGAAATCAACTTGAATGGAGGTCTGACAACTACAGAATTAAAGAAACCACATCCATCCAGAGTGTTAGGAAGGGTGGCATTGTGAAATGGGATTGTTCCACATCCACATGTGGTGGATAAAAATTCAGGAGGGATATCGTGAGAGCGAGGAATCCCAGCCTCACACCAGCCCCCAAAGTCCAGGGTTCCAGTGCCAGGAAAATAAACCTCCATAACTTCTGAATCCAAAAACTAGCAGGGATTGACTCAGTGGAAGAAACTTCTGGAGTCCCAAGCAGTTCCCCTTAAAGAATCCACACATGGACTTACTCAGACTCACTTCCTCTGAGTTCCCGTGCCAGGATAGCAGCTTGAAAGGCACCAGTTGCATGTAGGGAGGAACTGAAGTGTCTGGCTTTAAGACAGGAGCTGGGCAACAGCTTTTTCCCAGACAGAAAGGTGGTCAGAGATTTCCCTTTTCTGAGCTCCATCCCTCACCTCCCCCCACAGAGCCACGGAGCCAGCAGGCAGGTGCCTTATGTGAGACTCCATTGACCTGGCTAAACTCTCCCACCCTGGAGATGCCCTGAGACTTTGTCCCACCCAAATTACGGCCCGTCCAAGCTATTAACCATGACTCTTCCATATATGAATGGCTGGTCTCAGTTCATGCTTCACAACTTCCTAAATCCTCTCAAAAAATTAGTGAGCCTCAGTATGACCCCAGGCCCTGAATCTCTTGCTAAGTGGCAGCCAGCCTAGATTCACAACTTGGATTTGCCTGGGAATCTCCATGCCCAGCACTAGTAGCAGTCATCGCAGATTGCTTTATAGTTTAGGAAAGGCTGCCCAGTCAGAACACAGGTTGGGGCTGACCTAAGCCTTCACCACCTAGGAAACCCCAGAGCCTGCACACCCAGTGGACAGCTACAGATCATGTTAGAGTACCGCACCCTGCCTCTGCACAGCTGATTCTCCACAGAACATGGAGGTTGGTGGTCAGTGGTCACAGCCAGTCCTTGCAGCTGACTGAACTAGGTAAATCGCTCCCATTGACCTTCCAATGGCAATCAAAGCTCAACTACAAGAGGAGAGTATACTCAGCCCACACAAAGGGTGCACCTTGAGTACCCAGCTTGTGTGATAGGGGTGGCAGTGCCACTGGACCCTATAGGACACCTGCTACATTAGGCCAGGCTACCAAGACAGGGAGTCAAAGCTGTTCTACCTAATACATAAAAAACAAACACAGGGAGGCTTTCAAAATGAGGCAAAGAAACATGGCCCAAATGAAAGAACAGATCAAAACTCCAGAAAAAGAACTAAACAAAATAGAAATAAGCAATCTATCATATGCTGACTTCAAAATACTGGTTATAAGAATGCTCAAGGAACTTAGTGAGAACCTCAGTGGCATAAAATATTTCCAGTCAGAAAAGAAGGAAAAAGAACAACTTACAGGGAAACAACAGGAGAGTGGGTAAAGCTGAGCATCAAATCAATGACTTGGAACATAAGGAACCAAAAAACAACTAATCAGAAGAAGAAGAAGAAGAAATGAGGATAGTGTGAGTGTGTAAGTGACCTCAGAGACAACTTCAAGTGTTCCAATATTCTCACAATAAGAGTGCCAGAAAGAGAAGAGAAAGAGCAGGAAATTGGAAATCTAGTTGAAAAAATAATGAAAGAAAATTTCCCTAACTCGGTGAGGAAAATACACATGCAAGTCTAAAAGCACAGAGTCCCAAACAAGATGGACACAAAGAGGCCCAGTCCAAGACACAACAAAATTAAAATGCCAGCCCTGGCTGCTGTGGCTCAGTGGACCGAGTGTCAGCCTGTGAGCCAAGTGTGTCTGGTTCGATTCCCAGTCAGGGTACATTACTAGGTTGCATGTCAGGTCCCCAGTTGGGGGCACAAGTGAGAGGCAACCACACAGTGATGTTTCTCTTCCTCTATTTCTCCTTTCCCCTCTCTCTAAAATTATTTAATAAATTTTTTAAATTAAAATGCCAAATAATGATAGAGAATCTTAAAAGCAGCAAGAGAAAAGAAGTTAGTTAACTATGGAGCATTTCCAAAAGACTGTCAGATAATTTCTCAAATGAAACTTTGCAGGATAGAAGGGCTTGGCAAGAAATATTGAAAGTCATGAAAAGTGGGGACCTACAGCCAAGATTGCTCTACCTAGCAAAGCTATCATTTAACATAAAAGAACAGATAAAGAGCTTTCCAGACAAGAAAAAACTAAAGAAGTTCATCATCACCAAACCATTATTATATGAAATGTTAAAGGGACTTATTTTAGAAAAAGAAGATCAGAACTATGAACAATAAAATGGCAATAAATACATATCTATCAATAACTGAATCTAAAAAAATAAACTAAGCAAACAAGAACAGAGACAGAATCATGGATACAGAGAGCATTTAAGAGAGTGTGGAGTGCTGGGTTGAGGGAGGCAAAGGGGGAAAACTGGGACAACTATAAGAGCATAGTCAATAAAATATATTTTAAAATAATAATAATAATAAATGTCAAATGCTGAAAAAATAACATTACACCAATTTTATATATATATATAGGACCTGAATAGACACTTATCCAAAGAGGATATACAGATGGCCAACAGCCATAAGAAAAGATGCTCAATGTCACTAAACATCAGAGAAATGAAAATCAAAACCGCAATGAAATATCATGTCACACCTGTCAGAATGGCTTTCATCAATTTAAAAAAATCAACAAATAATAAGTGTTTAAGAGTATGAGGAGAAAAGGAAACCCTCATGCACTCTTTGTGGGATGATAAACAGTATGGAGAGTCCTAAAAAAATTAAAAATAGAGCTACCGCATGACCCAACAATACCTCTTATGGGTATTTATCCAAAGATAACAAAACTACCAATTCAAAACATATGTGTACCCATATGTTCATTGCAGAATTATTTACAATAGTCAAGATACAGAAGCAACCTATGTATTCATTGGTAAGTGAATTGATTGACAAAATGTGGTATACAATTGAATATTAGTCAGAACCAAAAAACAATCTTGACATTTATGTCATCATAGATGGACTTATAGGGTACTGTGCTAAGTGAAATAAAGTAATATAGAGAAAGACAAATACCATATGATTTAACTCATATGTGAAATCTAAAAGTAAAACAAAAATAAGCAAACAAAACTAAGTAGAAACAGTCTCGTAGATACAGAGAACAAGCTGATAGTTCTCTAAAGGGATGGGGGTGTGGGATGGATAAAAAGGAAAAAAATAAATAGTATTAAAAAAAAATGAAGGAAGTTCATGAAAAAGGAGAAAAGGGATGAGTGGAGTCTAAAAGTGGCCATCATTCAAATATCAAAAATGGAGTTAAAAAAAAAAGAGAAAATATAATTTTATGCAGGGACAGAAACATGAGGAATGAAATAAAAAGTCAAGCTATCTTTCAAACTTCAGTTTTCTGTTTTAGTAATGAGACCTCATTGAAACGTTTCTCCTACAATATTCCCCTTCTCATGACCCATTTGATCTCTACCCACTTATCCTTAAAATAAAAATTACTTAAATGGCTAATGTTTTCTATTCTAAAAATACTTACTTTGAGTCTCCAAATGGAGCGAAATGTTCTCTTCCATGTTTCCTTAATGACTCATTTCTATTTCTATTATAAAATTTCCCATTTTTGTGTAATTATTTGTTAGATGTCATTTAATTGTGTTTTTCCTACTTTCCAGAATTTTGGATGAAGCTCTCAAACTTAGGAAAATTGTTTATAATGACTCTGTGTGAGAGCTCTCATTTGCTCAAAAGATTACTCTTCAACTTCCTCCATCTTTTTCTATACCTCTTTCTACCCCTCACAAAACTCACTGAATTCTCTTGTTCTCTGGCTCCTCTGTGGTTTTAGCCAATGGGTGACACTGGCAGATACAGAAAGTATTAGAGAAGAAGGTGCGTGGTTCACTTTGGAGCAACTGCAATGCTCAAGGAAAGGTTGAAACCCCTTTCAAGGCAGACTCTCTATTAACTTTCTTCTTGAGTTCCTAATAATGCTTCTTCCTCTTGTTTCTTAAGGTTGTCAGAGCCCTATAAGGTCCTGTATCATTCTTTATAATTCTTTTCACTTTTTGTCAGTTGTCCTGTTACTAAACACGTCTTAGAAAAATATTGTGTGCCATTTATTTTCTGTCAGGAACCTGATTTATACATCTTCTAAAATTATTGAGAAGTATTATACATATCTATGTAGGAACTACAAAGGAACAGAACAGATGGAATTGAAATCTTCACATTTATCACTCTGTCAAACTGTTTAAGAGGAAATCAGGAACTCAGAAGGAGATTCATTGATACATTTCACAAGAGTATTTTGATTTCTCTCCTCTACTTACCAAACTGTATCTAGAAATTGTTTGCTAGAAGGAAAACCAGGCAATTGTGTCATAAGTTATAAAATTGCTGGGTTGTAAAAATTATAGAACCATCTTCATATACCATCTTGAATATGGTGTATTTGTTTACTACTGTTGCTGTAACAAATTACCAAAAATGTAGTAGCTTAAGAAAACACAAATTTATTATCATATATAGTCCTGGAGACCAGAAATATGCAAAGGACTAAAATCGTGGCATTTCTAAAGCCTTATTTCTTCTGTAGGATCTAGAGGAAAATCCATTCCTTGCCTTTTTCAGCTTCTAGAGACTGCTTGCATTCCTTGTCCACATCCCTCTGATCTCTGCTTCTACTGTCACACAATCTTCTCCTTCTCTGCCCTCCTGCTTCCTACTTATATAGACCTTGGCAATTATCATGGGCCTACTCTGACTCCAAAAAACCTCCGCTGCCTTGCGGCATACCTCTTCAGGGGAAAGGCTAAGGGAGTAAACCCCGACAGAAAATCCGGAGCCGGAGTCCCTAAGGCGGTTTGACGTTGTAGTCAACACCGGCAACTCCTGCGGCGCACCTGAAGCCAAGCTGTATTGACTCCGTCTTTCCCTTGGACCCTTCAGCTGCGAAGAGAGGGGGGGTCTGCTGCATGGGCAACAGCAGACCCTCCATATCACCCTGCCCAGGCTCTGTAGCTTCAGCTTCACTGGAGAGGACACTCCAGCGTCATCACAAGATGTCAATTCAACACGGGAGGAGACAGATACCGTGTCACTCCCGAGTCGGACTGCACAGCCATTCTCGGCAGTGCAGATAGACTCTTAAGAAGCTACTCCATCGTCTCTCGAGACGGACGGCTGCCGACGACCTTGATAATGCAGAATAACCTACCTACTGCAGAATCTTATTCACATATGCAAAGTTTCTTCCACCACATAAGGTAATGTATTCACAAGGCTGAGAATCAGAACATAGATATATTTGGTGTGGCATTATTTAGCCCACCATATGAAATGAGGGACTTTTGGGGACAGAGAGATATGTGTACCCTGGAAATTGGGACATATGTGAGCCCAGTTTCTGGGTCTTGCTTACCAAGAAATAAACACAAAGACTAAGTGCAAGATATATCAGCTTGCAAACATGGGATAAAGAGATTGGTTGTCATTTGAATAAGTTGTAATGTTATCATTTAGCAGAACTAGGATGTGTGACATTCTACAGGACAAATGAACTCCATGGGAATAGATGGCTTGAGTCAGTTTGTGATGGGCCCCAAACTAGGAGGTCACCAGTGTGGAAGAACATTAACAACAAGTTCTGTGTGGCAGAATACCACAGAATGGAAGGTGCAGGTGAGGGTGGTATCACAAAATCAGTGAGAGAGTCATGTCCCATGTCAAAGAATGGTGCACAGTGTCACTGTAGAGGGTCGAAAATTAAACATAAATGCAGTAAAGCAACTATGTGTGTATCAGCAAAAACAGCAAGCACAATGGCCAGCAAATATTACCAAAGAGATCATTAAAACACCACCAGGCAAATAAGACAGCCCTTGCACTTTTCCTTCCATCCTCTCCTAGCCATGACTCTAAAATAACAGGAAGAGGAGATAAAAAGGAAGTGTTGAAGAGTGAACCAAGCTTCTCTTTGTCACTGATGATTCCTGAACCAAAGGAAAGAATAGGGTGAAGAGTGGGTAGATTATTAGCATTGTATATGGGACTCGGTGTTTATATTATATGGGACTGGATGTTTTAATAAACACAAATATTTCCTAATAATAGAAATCCTCATGATATACATTCAGAAGTTGGGACAGAAATCAGAGAGAGTACATTTTAAAATAATGAAACATAGCTATATTTCATTTTGAGCCCATCAAGTCCAGCACATTCAAAATATTAATAAAGCTATGCAGATTAACATAGTCAGTATAAATCCCCTTTTCTCTGCTTTTGATTCCAAGAACAGAAAACCCAGGGTTGGGTTTCCATCTAGTCATGTAAGTGTGATAGAGCTGTGTTTATGTATCTCTCCTCTTAATTATTTCATTTGAATCCTGAGGAGAAGGGAGTCTTTTAAATGAGTAATGTATCAATTTATGCTCTAATAAATGGTGAATATTACCAAGAAAAAATTGTTTGTTTATAAATGCTCTTTTCTGATGAATGTAAAAAACTTAAAAAACCTACAAAGGACAGCAAGGATGTCCCTTGACATTCTAGGATGTAGCCTAGAAAATTAGTTTTGACTTTGTAACATACCTAGGTAGAATAAAGTTAACAAGAATAACAATAAAAAAATAACACAAATATACACACCAACAACTCCAACAAACAACCAAATTAAAAAAAAAAAAAGCCTTTGGAATTCATGAGAAAATAAAGGTATCGTCGTCGTCGTCGGCAGCCGTCCGTCTCGAGAGACGATGGTGTAGCTTCTTAAGAGTCTATCTGCACCGCCGAGAATGGCTGTGCAGTCCGACTCGGGAGTGACACGGTATCTGTCTCCTCCCGTGTTGAATCGACATCTTGCGATGAAGCTACAGAGCCTGGGCAGGGTGATATGGAGGGTCTGCTGTTGCCCATGCAGCAGACCCCCCCTCTCTTCGCAGCTGAAGGGTCCAAGGGAAAGACGGAGTCAATACAGCTTGGCTTCAGGTGCGCCGCAGGAGTTGCCGGTGTTGACTACAACGTCAAACCGCCTTAGGGACTCCGGCTCCGGATTTTCTGTCGGGGTTTACTCCCTTAGCCTTTACCCTGAAGAGGTATGCCGCAAGGCAGCGGAGGTTTTTTGGAGTCAGAGTTTTCCTTCTCTGAAAATAAAGGTATAAATCTATAGAAAAAGGAAAATTAGAAAAATGCCCTTTATACATTAATAACTGCATGAACTCTGGAGAGGAAAAGAAGGTATACATTTCACATAATTTTCTAGAAATCCAAAGTGTTCATCTTCAAATATGGTATAGCAGGTGTCATATAGAAGCTTTTAGTAAACAAGGGTTTCCATCAGAAAAAAAGATAGTTTGTGAATTTATTTCTTACTTTTACCTTCCATGGTTATTCACCACTTAACTTCCTAAAAACTGGTTGGTTTATAAGCATGCTTACCTTGAAAAAATTTTTTGACTTTGTCCACAATTTATTCTCAAGTCAGCCTGCACTTGCTATATACAGTCCTCTACACATCAACATAGTAATACTAGGATGTAGACATTCGCCCCTAACCAACAGCCACAAATTCTTTACACTTACTCTAAAAAAACCAACATAATATAATAAAAGTAAAATAAATAGGAGAAAAATTAAATAGCATACAATTATCATTGCACCTATTTCTTGGTTTTTATTATATTGGATACACATTTTTTAATGGAAAGCCATGTAGTAGGTTGGTCAAACAGTCCATTTAGTGTTTTCAGTAAAAGATACATTTTTCATTTTCATCAATAACTTTATTGATTTGGGTATTTTGAGTATGTTGGCTATCTCCTGCTATTGGCGTCAAGTGGGTAGAGGCCAGGGTAGCTGTTAAACATCTTCCAATGAATAAGACAGCCCCACAGCAAAAAAATTATTTGGCCATAATGTCAATAGAACCAAGAAACCTCGCAAACCACTTTTGACATGTTCAATCAGTCACAGCACCTTCTCCATATACTGCACAAATCTTTGTGTGTGTTTCAGTTGCATTTTTACCTTGCCTGAAACAATAAAGCACAATACACTGAAAATTTTGCTTCTTTTCTTCCATCTTCTGCATTAAAATGGCTGCACAAAAATCCACTAATTTTCATCAGTTTTTTGAATGCACATTGATATGACAGCTGTCACAATACAATCTAACAAAATTGTTTTGAATGAAGTTAAAGACAACTAAACACTACTAGAGCCATCATATGGAAAAAATAAACAAACTATTGTCCAATCCAATATATCATAAAGCACAAACTCAGTGATATATTTATCCTGTGATGTCTATCGAGAGATACCTAGACATTATTTTGAATATTTTGAAATTAATTATATCAAACAAATTTTATAAAATATAGACAATCTCAGTTTTCATTTTTTACCATTAATGTAGGAATTATAAGATATGAAATGTGCAATCTGTGTATGGCCATCAGTCTTAAATCTAGCCCACTTTCAATCTTGACATCATTGGGATGGGCTTTAGAAAAGTTCCTGTAATCAAGTCTTCATTAAATGTTAACAATGATTAAACTGTCACTGTAGGTGTTTTAATTATTGAGTTAACTTGAAAAATGACAAATGGTATATAAACTCTTAAACAAACAAGAACAAGGGCTCTCAAAAGTGACAGCATCACTTCTTTGAGAGAACTTACTGATCATGCTATTATTCAGTCTGGACTTCAATCTCTGACACAGATGGATTAATATTTAAAAAATGGAAGATATTTGTCATTAAAACCATTTGATATACCTATGACTTGTTCCCCTTTCCCCTAAGAAATACCTATATAATTTTACAGATTTAAAATTAAAAAATTGGAAAGAGTCCATAGGAGATTCCTCAGGATGTCTAAGGATATGGAAAAACCAAAGCCCCATATGTAATCTTAAGTATCAATAGGAAGGCAAAGCAGAAAATAAACATTTCTTACTTAACTGATAAGTTTTGAGATGACATACCTAATTTGGGCAAGCCATTTAATTATGTGGAAGAGATAACTTACCTTGTAAAAGGTCTTGTTCTGTTTCCAAAGGGAAGAACACTTTATCTTCTACCCATAATGTGATGCTCACATCTGACAACAATTAAGATAAATGGCACCACTTAGCCTCTTGAACTGTAGCAACCAATAAGAGAGCAAATAATTGGAGAAAGAAATTTTAAAATTAGTACAAATAAAGCACTGTATGAAACACTTCAAATAAAGTTTTCAAGTCCAGGGATAAAGTTTTCAGGGGACAGTATTTTGACTACTAATTATGTAAACTTGTAAATTATGGTGCCAAAGACCCTGACTTTTAAGATCTTGTGAGCAACTTCAATTTACAGGTGTATGGATGGCAAATCACAAAGTTTTCAGCAAGTCAATTAGAAGCAAGCAGTTAGTTCCCATGATAGAATCACAAATTATAGGGTCTTTTCCCAGTACTTTTAACTTAAATAACATCAATTATAGGCTAAGCAGGCAATATCATTGTTTAAATTTTCCTCAGCCCATTTTCTTTTTTTACCCAAGAAAAATAATACTGACAAAGATTTCTCAGAACGTTTGTCTGTAATTCCCTTACATAACTCCTGGGCCGGTAGGAAACTGTTGACATTTACTGAACTTTATACAATTAACTCTGTCCTTTGGGTGTTCAAACACATTTTCTTTATCCTTACACTGTGTATGGGAAAGAAAAATTTACAGTGAAATGTAGTCTTGCAATTTTCTTCATTAAAGTCTCCCAGGGCAATTTACAATCATTAAAAGTTATAATAAGCACTGAAGTACATTCAGCTCCTAAAAGGATCATTTTTTAAACTAATAACTTTTTTAACATCTGTATTTTAAAGTCTCAGAACAGTTTAAGTGCTCCTGACTTCAACAGATAATGACTTCCTAAGCATAAAGGGAAGAACCCAAAGAGTTTTTAAATACTCTGAAACATATTTTCTGGTCTCCTGTAGGTTCTGTCAAAAAAAAAAAAAAGAAAGTCAACTATTTACATAATTAAATAGAGTTTTATTATTTTAAAGAAGTGTCAGTTAAGGAAATTAAGTAAAACTATACTAGTAGATTGTCCCTGGCTGGTTTGGCTCAGTGGATTGAGCGTCGGCCTGCGAGCTAAGTGTCGCTGGTTCGATCTTCCAGTCAGGGCACATCAGAGAAGGAAAACTCTGACTCCAAAAAACCTCTGCTGCCTTGCGGCATACCTCTTCAGGGGAAAGGCTAAGGGAGTAAACCCCGACAGAAAATCCGGAGCCGGAGTCCCTAAGGCGGTTTGACGTTGTAGTCAACACCGGCAACTCCTGCGGCGCACCTGAAGCCAAGCTGTATTGACTCCGTCTTTCCCTTGGACCCTTCAGCTGCGAAGAGAGGGGGGGTCTGCTGCATGGGCAACAGCAGACCCTCCATATCACCCCACCCGGGCTCTGTAACTTCAGCTTCACTGGAGAGGACACTCCAGCGTCATCGAAAGATGTCGATTCATCACGGGAGGAGACAGATACCGTGTCACTCCCGAGTCGGACTGCACAGCCATTCTTGGCGGTGCAGATAGACTCTTAAGAAGCTACACCATCGTCTCTCGAGATGGACGGCTGCCGACGATACTAGTAGATTGGCTACAGAAACTATGATGAGAGTTACAAATTTTACTCTGTCTTAAGCATGTTACTAGTTAAAATTAGGGCTTTATGTTGTTATGTTTTCAGGAATTTAGTTATACATGGTAGACATAGTTGGTTGGGGACTCAAGCTGTATACATAGTCTTTTCTCCCCAACCATGATCCAGCTGGAGTTATTACACATGTGACACAATTCTAGCCAATGTCATTGGCAAGAACTCTGAAAGATCTGACATTTCACACTATTTTCAAGCTAACAAATGTGTCTGTCATGGTTTCATGAATGCTGGTAGAAGATGTGGCTCTGGATAAAACAAAGTTATTATTCAGAACAATAGTAGTAGCCACGGTTAATATCATCATTTTCTTCTGCCAGTTCCTTATAAAAGCAAGGTTGAAAAATTTAGCCAGCAAAGAAAGGGCAAGCTCTTTTAAAATTAACTCTATTTGTCTGTCTCTATTTTATTTGTGAGTTCATTTTTTCATTAGATTCCACATATGAGTGAAATCATGTGGTGTTTGTCTATCCCTGACTGATTTCACTAAGCATAATGTTCTTCAGGCTGACAGTTCTGGGGTGGGAGTTAGGTGGTGGACAGATCAAGCAAAAAGGAAAAAGGACTCATACACATGGACAACAGTGTGGTGATTGAAGAGGGGAGGGGATAAAGGGGGATAAATAGTAATGGAAATAAATACAATAAAAATACACTAAAATAATATAATAAAATTAACACTATTCATCAATATTACATAGGTAGCAAAAATCAAGAAAAGCCAAGGTGCCAACTTCTGTGTTATTTATCCCTTAGGATAATACTGAAACATAAAAGGAAAGATTCCATGACAATGAAACATAAGTGTAGGAGACCCTGCTGCTGAGGGGCTGATGTCAAGCTGCAGCCAAGCAGTTTTAGAGCCTGCAGCTGTACCCTAAGGCGTCAAAGCAGACAGTCTCATAAACTCATTAGAAACTGGAAGGCTGTGAAAAAAAAAGTTTCATACCAACCTCCCAGGGGAATAGGGAGGCAAGTGGAAAACAGCCTCATAACAGTTCTTCACAAACTCCTCTTGATCTCATCTTCCAGGAGATCACAGGACATCCAGCCAGGACTTAGATCAGCTGTAGACAAGCCTTGCATATGTGGTCTGCGTAAAAAGGTGCAAGGTTGTCAGGGTAGTGTCCTTCTCACAGATCCCCCAAATCTCAGTTCCCACAGGTAATACAGCAAGAACCAGTTGAATCCTACACACACAGTGAGTTGTGTTACAGAAGGGGGCCTCTGAACTTAGGAAACCCTGACCTTTTACAATGGCTGCGAGCAAATATGCTGGCCCTTCACCCCAGCAGGAGACGTTGTCTTGATTCATGGACAACACAGCAACTTGTTCTACACTGTAGAATGTAAAGACTATTCACCATATAAAGATTTTGAAAGACTGCACAGAACAGAACACTGTCATGCCTTTGCAAAGATACAAAAGCATCAGAAACTCATGAAGAATTGTCTCCAAATAATCATGTATTACAAAGTAGCAGATAGCATTTCTTGTGAAGGTTTTCAGAACAATGTTGTTTTCTAAACTAAAACAAGACTAAACAAAAATAAGAGTCAGCAGGTCAAAACTTAGCTTCATTACCCTTGTACCTACACCCTTCTTTACAGAAATATAATGTCTAATGTATTATTAGGGACCAAGGATCCAAGACCAAGAAGGTTCCACACAATAAGAATGGCAGAACAAAAAAATGGAACCTACTTCTACAAAATATTGTGGAAGTTTCAGTTGCCCCAAACTGGCTTCCTACTGTTTTCTTATAAATGCCTGTGTGTTCAACTATAGGAACATTCATGATGAGGACAAAAACATGAACATAAATAGATAGGTAAATAAATAAATAAATATTGCCCAAAGTAGCTGAGCTATAAAAAGGTTAACATTAAAATAATTTTAAAGTGTGTGAGCAAATGAAAAGTAGAGGAAATGTGCCATTTCCTAAAGCAACTGTGAGCCAAATATTCTGCTGCTTACATCTGAAAAAAATTCCTAATCAAAACAGCTTGCATACAGTAGAAAATGAAATGATTCCTTGATACTGAATGCTCTCTCCAAATCTCCATTAATAAATGGAGCCAGACGCTCACTTGATGCTATTATTCCTAAATGAATACTACTGCCTCACACTTAGTTGTGTTACTATAGGAAATATATTTAATCCATACTGGGCTATTTCCTCTTCGGCTATATTTGGGATAACATTATTGGCTTGGTGTGAAGATTAAATTATAATGATTATAAATATATCTCCTGAAGCTCATATCAATGCTGAATAAATATCAGTTTCCTTAGAGCAAAATGCCCCTGCTAACCTTCTGTAAAGATAAATGGTGATTACAATTTTCTTTATTCAGTACCTGCTTCAAAAATCTTAATTAATCATTAAGCATATTATTTAAATCAAGTTTAACATAATTTTTCAGGTTGTTTTTTGCCTAAAGTCATGTTTAGTAATAGTTTATATTTATGAATGTTTTTAACTGAGTTATTATAGAACCAAAATAGAATAGTAGTAATTTAGTTGACCTGCATTCTACTGGCAAATAGGTTTACTTAATTTCTTTAAAAAGTCTTGACAAAAAATTAGATAATTGAATATATCCACAAGTGAGGCAATATTTCTTGTTCTCTCATCTTCATTATTTTTCTCACCCCCATAACATTATTTTAGGCAAGCATTTTTAAATATAAGGAAAAAGTATAATGCTTTGAGAACAAGTGATAATTTGGAATTTGGGTGGAATAATATGCTTTTGAAAATATGTACACTTATGGATTAAATTTGCTAATACTTTGCTGAGGATTTTAAAATCTATGTTTATAAGACACATTGGTCAGAAATTTTCTTTTCTTATATATGATCTGTTTAGATGACCTCATAGAATACATTAGGAAGTATTTTCCCTGCTTCTCATATCTGGAAGAGATTATGAAGAAATTGTATAATCTCTTTCTTAAATAGTTGATACAAATATCTCAATAAACATTAAAAACTAAGAATAGATATATTCATTCATGATGAGTATACAGAAAACATTTAAAAAAGTTAAATAGTTACAATCCAAAGCACCTGAGCTTTAAAAAGGTTACCAGTGCTTATAACAATAAAATAATTTTAATTATTATAACAATTTACTGTAAGCTAAAAGATAATGGATGATATTATTTTAGTATATCAGTCTAAATGAACTGAGATATGAAATTTTTCACTAACGACTGCTTGGAAAGAAAATAAGCATGTAAATGTGAGGGAGATATTCAGTATTTGGCCTGAATCTGAGACAGGGCCAAATGGTGACAGGGTATCGTATCGTATCGTATCGTATCGGCAGCCGTCCGTCTCGAGAGACGATGGTGTAGCTTCTTAAGAGTCTATCTGCACCGCCGAGAATGGCTGTGCAGTCCGACTCGGGAGTGACACGGTATCTGTCTCCTCCCGTGTTGAATTGACATCTTGCGATGACGCTGGAGTGTCCTCTCCAGTGAAGCTGAAGCTACAGAGCCTGGGCAGGGTGATATGGAGGGTCTGCTGTTGCCCATGCAGCAGACCCCCCCTCTCTTCGCAGCTGAAGGGTCCAAGGGAAAGACGGAGTCAATACAGCTTGGCTTCAGGTGCGCCGCAGGAGTTGCCGGTGTTGACTACAACGTCAAACCGCCTTAGGGACTCCGGCTCCGGATTTTCTGTCGGGGTTTACTCCCTTAGCCTTTCCCCTGAAGAGGTATGCCGCAAGGCAGCGGAGGTTTTTTGGAGTCAGAGTTTTCCTTCTCTGATGTGCTCTGACTGGAAGATCGAACCAGCGACACTTAGCTCGCAGGCCGACGCTCAATCCACTGAGCCAAACCAGCCAGGGCCGGTGACAGGGTACACTAAAGGAATTTGGACCCAGTGATTGGACATTATTTGTCAAGCACATCCATAATAATCACTATTTCATGAAGAAGTGGGAATCAAAGTCCTCGTATTTCACAAATTATAATGTGCATCAAGAGGGAGAGAGCAAATGAGATTGAGTTTCTTTCTCTCCAGTGCTCTGCCACTTCCCCAAGACACCATACTGATTTCCTGAATCAGAAGACAAAGCTCCCTGGAAAGGTGTCAGATGATCAGATTTTGGAATCTTCTGCTAATTTGTCTGTAAGCTTATGCCCATGACTTAGCATTAATACTGAACTATTCCTGTTATTAGTAATTAGAAAATTGGGTGCATGGATAGATGAATGCATAAAATAATATCCCAAACAGATCTTGAATTTGAGTCCTAGATAAAGCAATCCAATTAAAACAAAAGGTTCTCTAACCTGTAAACTGAGGAGCCATGGTTTGGGGTCTGCATATCAATGAGGTTGGAACTCAGGTTGGGTAGAAGTGTTCTCACTTCATCACAGTTAGTACCTGGCAGTACTGAGAAGAGGGCCCTCTGAAAATTCATGCTTCAGGTTCTGGGAGGTTTGGCTGAAGTTGGTTACCTTCAGTTCTGTAGTACATTAATGTGAGACAATTCAGGTAGATGTTAATGGTAAATGGTAGTAGTAGTCCTGGAAGGTAAAGACAGTGAGAGTTGCAAAAGTATATATTACTTCTACACTAACTTTATATTCTATAACTGATTTGAGCTTCTGTAAGGGCTCTCAACCATTCATTTGTAGTAGGAGTTGGGAAATCTTGTGAAGCCACTGAAATAGGCAAAAATGATTATTATTCTATTGAGTGTATCCTTCCAGGTTATCTTGCCTTTCATTGACTTTGAGCCATTTTAAAACTCAGAAAGTTATAGAATCCTAAAAGAAATAAAACCTTTCTTGTTCATAAATATACAAATTGTGCCTCGTGAAGATACACATACAAAATGCCCTGTGGCTATTGACTAATGTTTTGTAAATTCATTTCAGGCTTCCTGATAGTTGTTAACATTTGTGTGTGTGTGTGTGTTTTTTTTAATTTGATTGTAACATCTACTGGTTACTTCATTAATCAATGAATTAAAATCTTTAAAATATGAGAAAATGTTTTCTTTGTCAGTAATATATAGGCTTTGGATTTTCTTTTATGAAATGTTATTAATTAATAATTTCATTTCTTGAATAGATATAGGTCCATCCATATTATCTATTACTCCTTTACATGAGTTTTGGTAGTGCGTATCCTTCAAGAAATTGATCTGCATCATGTAAGTTATCAAATCAATGGGCGTAGGTTTTCTCATAGTATTCCTCTTGTTATTGTTTAATGTCCATGAGTCAGTAATGATGACCTATACTTTATTTCTGATATTGAAGATTAGTATTTTCAATTTTTTCTTAATTAGCATAGCTACAGCTTTATCAATCTTATTTCTCTTTTCAAAGAACATGCTTTTTTTTCTATTTCCTTTTCCTGTTTTTAGTTTTATTCATTTCTATTCTGCTTTTATTATTTTTCCTTCTATTTGCTTTGAGTTTATATTGCTCTTTTTAAATTGCTCTTTTTTCCTAGTTCCATAAGTAAAAGTTTCAATTATTGATTTTTTTCTTCTTTTCTTACACATTAACATTTGATCTTGCAAGTTTCCCTTTATGCACTCTTTATACTCTGTCACACAAGTTTTAATGTTTCCTTTTCATTAATTAAAAACATTTTTAATTTCCCTTGAGACTTTTTTAACTCATGCTTTATTTAGAAGGGAGACTTCATTTCCTTCTCTAGCTCCCACCATATTAATGTCATTCCTTTTAAAATAAAAATTTTTTACTCATCTCTATTTTCTACTCCCAATGGTTCAATTCCCATTATCTTCCAAAGACAGTCAAATGAACCAATTTTGGTTATATTATAATCTTAATCAATTATGGCTGTATGCAGATATTATGATCATATATATATATAAAACATTGATGTAAAAAAATTAAAGACACAGAAAACAAAAAGATATCATGTGTTCATGGATTGTAAAACTTAATCTTATTAAAATACCCATACTACCCAGAGCAATCTGCAGATTTAAAGAAATCGCTATCAAAATCCCAATGTCATTTTTATGTAAATAGAAAAAAAATCAAATCTAAAATGTATATGAAATCATGAAAGATCCCTACTAGTCAAACCACTCTTGAGAGAGGAATACAAAGCTAGAAGCATCACACTTCCTAATATCTAAATATACACTATTACAAAGCTACAGTATTATACTTAAAACAGTGTGCTACTGTTATAAAGATAGATATATAGACCAGTGGTACAGAATAGGGATCCCAGAAATAAATCCTTGAGATATACAATAAATGGCCATTGACTGGGGCACCAAGAATAAACATAGGGCAAATGAGAGTTGCTTTAATAAATGGTGTTGGGAAAGCTGAATATGCATATACAGAAGAATACAAATGGATTCATTTTAAATACAACACATACAAAAAACTCAAAATGGATTAAAGACTTAAACGTAAGACTTGAAAACCATAAAATTCCTAGAAGAAAACAAATTTAAAAAAAACTCCTTGCATCAATGGTTTAACACTATTAGCATAGGCAACAAAAGCAAAGATAGAAAAGCAGTACTATATCAAACAATAAAAGGTTCTGCAGAACAAAGGAAATAATTAAAAGAGTGAAAGACAACCTACAGAATGGGAGAAAATATTTACAAAGCATATATCTGATAAAGGATTTATATCCAAAATATATGAAGAGGTGCCACAACACAAGATCAAAAAAAACAAAAAAACAAAAACCAATCTAACAAACAAAAAAAGCCCACAATTATATAATGGGCTATGGATTTGTACAGAAATTTCTCCAAAGACCAACAAACAGCCAACAAGAACACAAAGATGCTCAACATCACTAATCATCAGGGAAATGAAAATCTAAACCACAATGGGAAATCTTATACCTGTCAAGATATCAGTTATTTTTTGAAAAAAGTGCTGGCAAGGTTTGTAGGATGTGGGGAAACAAGAACCTTTATACACTGTTGGTAGAAACATAAAATGATGCACATGCTTATAAGAAGCAGTAAGAAAGATCTAAAAATGAAAAACAAAACTACCATATGATCTAGCAATCATATATACATTTGATTATATACATCCAAAATATATGTAATTAGGACTTCAAAGAGATATTAGCACCCCAATGTTAATTGCAGCACTGTTCACAATATCCAAACACTATTCACAATAGCCATGATACCAAAATGTCCATTGATGAATGAAGGAAAAAAGAAAGTATGGTATATACATATAATGTGGTATTATTCAGCCTTAAAAAGAAAATCTTGCAATATGCAATACCATGGTTGAAAAAAGTTATTATAAGAAAACAAAACTACTGATAATCTCTCTCATTAATATAGATCAAAAAATTCCTCCAAAATATTAGAAAACTGAATCCAGTTCCTCTTGTTTTCAAACTATTTCAAAAATTTCAAGAGAAGAGAAGTCTCCCAAGCTCATTTTACCAAGTCAGCATTAACCTAATTCCAAAACCAGATAAAGACTACAAAATAAAGAAAATCATATAGGCCAATATCTCTGATGAAGACAGATACATATAAAAGATCGTACACCATGACCAAGTGGGATTTATTCTCAGAATGCAAAGTTGGTACAACATTCACAAATCAATAAATGTGATTCACCACATAAACAAAATGAAGGATAAAAACCACATGATCAAACCAATAGATGCAGAAAAAGCATCTGATAAAATCCAGCACCCATTTATGACAAAAACTCCCATCAAAGTGGTATTAGAAGGAACATATCTAAACACAATGAAGGCCATATATGACAAACCTACCACCAGCATCATACTCAATGGGCAAAAACTACAAACATTCTCCTTAAGATTGGGAACAAGACAGAGAGATGTCCGCTTCCATCTCTTTCATTCAATATAGTATTGGAAGTCCTGGCCACACAATCAGATAAGAAGAAGAAATAAAAGGCATCTAAATTGGAAAGGATGAGGTAAAACTGTATTTTCAGATGACATGATACTATATATAGAGCACCCCAAGGACTACAACAAGAAACTACTAGGACTGGATAAATGAATTCAACAAAGTAGCAGGATACAAAATTAAAATCCAAAAGTCAGTTGCATTTTCATGTACCAAAAATGAATGAACAGAAAGGGAAATTAAGAAAAACAATCTCATTCACAATTGTTCGAAAAGAATAAAACACTTAGGAATAAACCTAACAAAGGAAGTAAAAGCCCTGTACTCAAAAAATTAAAACCAGAATGACATACCATCTCACACCTGTCAGAATGGCATCATCAATAAATCAACAAAAAACAAGTGCTGGTGAGGATGTGGAGAAAGGGGAAACCTTTTGTACTTTTGGTGGGAATGCAGACTGGTGCAGCCACTGTGGAAAGCAGTGTGGAAATACCTCAAAAAATTAAAAATGGATCTGCCTTTTACCCAGTGATCCCACTTCTGGGAATATATCTGAAGGAACCCACAACACTAATTTAAAAGAACATAAGCAGCCCTAGGCTCACTACAGTGTTATTTACAATCACCAAGATATAGAAGCACCCCAAGTGTCCATCAGTAGATGAGTGGATAAAACAACTATGGGACATTTACACAATGGAATACTATTCAGCCATAAAAAAAAGAAAACTTTTACCATCTGTGACAGTATGTGTGGACCTGGAGAACATTATGCTAAGTCAAATAAGCCAGTCAGAGAAAGAAAAATACCCTATGATTTCACTCTTATGTGAAATCTAATGAATAAGCTGAACTAATAAGCAAAATAGAGACAGACTCATAGATGGAGAGCAGATGATAGGTAGTGAGGGGATTGTTAGGGGGTAGAGGGATTGAACAAAAAATAAAAAGGACTCAGACAACAGTGTGATTGCGGTGAGAAGGAGGGAGGTATAAGAAGACTAAATGGTAATGGAAAGACTACAATAAGATTTTCTTAAAAATCAATTAATGTAATCCATCATATCAATAGGTTAAAGAAGAAAAAAGCCACATGATCATAATAAAGGCAGAAAAAGCATTTGACCAAAATTTAATAGCCATTCATGACAAAAATTCTCAGTAAACTAAACTAAAGCAGAGGAAAGCTTTATTTGATAAAGAATATTTACAAAAATCCTATGGTTAACATCATAGTTAACGATAAAATTGAATTTTTCCTACTAAGATTATGAATAAGGCAAGGAAATTATGCTAAGTGAATCAAGCCAGTTAGTGAAAGAAAAATACCACATGATCTCACTTACATGTGGGATCTAATGAACACAATATGTTAATGAACAAAATAATAACAGAAGCTTAGGTACAAAAAAACAGACTGACAGCTGCTGGACAGGGGAGTGTGGGGATGGGATGAAAGATGGTGAAGGGATTAACCAAAGAACATTTATCCACAACCCATGGACATGGATAACAATATAGGGATTGGCTTGGGGTGAGGAGAGGGTGGGGCTGGGTGGAGGTGGGGAAAGGGAGAAAAAGCAGGAACAACTGTAACAGCATAAACAGTCACAGAAAAATTATTCAATATGTGTTTCCAAAAGCAAAGAAGCTAGCAGTTTTCCACCAACTTAAAATGGGAAAAACTTGTTTTTGCAAGGTAATCTGCTAGCCTAAATCTCATTGTAATAAGAAACATTCACTTTGAAGTTACGTATCTTTTTTTTTTAATTGTATTATGTATTGTCTGAGGAAGATAAAAAAGAATAGCATTAATAAATGGGCTGTGTTCAATAATAAAAAATGATGCAATTGATTTAAGTGTTAAAATATGTGTAGTTAAAATTTATAAGGGACAGAAGTTATTTTGAAGTACTGAGTTAAAATAAATTGTTAGTGTAAGCCTATAATTTTTTAAAATATGTATTCTCTAGTTCTTATCAGAGAAGTTAACTGAGATTAAGTTTGACATTTACCGTTAGTGGGAAAATTCTTCTTACTTAGGAAGATAATTCATATATGGGACAAGGAAATTAAAGATGCCACAAGCACCTTTTGAGATGACAGAGTCCAAATTATGGGTCTCCCATCAGCCAAATTGTGACTTGCTGATCAACAAATAAAAATAATATCTAATTAAAACAAGTTATGCTTTCTAATAAAATATAGTCTCTTAATACTACTTATTATAAATACTAATTATACTTAAGCAACTGTTTGCTTTAAATCACAAGAACTATATTCAGTGTTACTCATCTTTAAGCCATTACTGATATAGTTATGTTGAATTAATATAGGCTCTCAAAAGGAACAAAATACCTAAATATTCATATCAAAATTATAAAAAAGCAAGATTTGTATTATAATATAGTGACCACCAATTTACCAAACTTACATTATTATTGAACTAATTACATTGTTTTATTAAAGTATGTTAAATTTTGTAATTACTGGTTCAAGTGGCTTTTCCATTAAATCCAAAAGCATATGTCAATCTGCAACCTGGCCTAGAAATTTACATCAAGGTTCTATCAGAGCTAAATCATTTTAGATGTGAAATGTACAACTTTAAAGGACAAAAAAACTGATTCCACTGGGTGTCAATTAGTTTCTATCTCATCTACCTATAGAGTGCACTCCATTCATTCCTAAGATTACTAATTTCCCAACTTCATCATTAGCCAGGTTTAAGCTTTAACCACTTTAAAAGTGGTTATGCTGAGAGGATATGTTAATCATGTCTCCTTTTCAAAAGAAAAACTATTATTTCCATTACATATGATAATATAATGGACATGAAATATTATATTATCTCTTCTTTATAAAATATCACCTGTCAAATAACATTCTCTACAATTTTCTGTGAAGATTAATCAATAAAGATTTTAAAAGATAATAGGTTGAATTACTGCCCGAATAACTGACTTCTTTTACTTTCTTCATTAATTATGATTGGATGGTTAGAAAGAATTTAACCTTTCATAATCTCATTTTAAAACCAACCAAATTATCTTACTAAAGCAGCAACACACACTGTAGACTAATAAGAGCACAACAGACTTATTTGACTAAATTTATTAAATTACAGATTGCAGTTACAATTCTTGGCTCCTGAAGACTGAAAAATAATTACACAAGTAATCTTTATATTATTAATAAAATAATGGTCAAAATACTGCTGACTTAATGCTACAGATGCAAAATATTGAAAAAATAACAAATAAATTTTTAGATATAAAATAAAACATTACATCAAATAAGAAATATATTTTTATAAAAGTTTATTTACAAAAACTGTTTAAAAATGCAAAGAGAGCTTCTGAATGGGAGACTAAAACCAGATAATCATTTTAAGAAAGACATATTCTACTACAGATTTATAAATTTAGTTTTTGGTTATAAAGAATAAAAAACTCTTGGATTCTGGTGTTACAAAACAGTTAAAATATTTTTCAGATAATTTCATATATCACAAAGATAATGTGCAAAATTAATAGTACTCATAATTGTAATATTTAAAAGTCATCAATAAATTTATGAAGTTTTAGTCAAAACCACTGTATCAAATTGTATAATTTTGTATTTGTGTTGACTGAAAAAATGTTTGAAATAAAATTATTACTACAGTACAATATTAAAGATACAGACAGTGTGGCTGAGTTGGTTGGACATCATCCCACAAACTGATAGGTCACCAATTCAATCCCTTTCAGAGTACAAGCCTCGGATGTGGGTTTGGCTCAGGTTGGGGTGTATACAAAAGGCAACCAATCAATGTTTCCCTCTCACATCAATGTTTCTCTCCCTTTCTTTCTTCCTCCCTTCCCCTCTCTCTAAAATTAAAAAAGAGAGAGATATATAGACATCATGAAATATTTTTATATTTGATAAATTTCATCTACCATACCCATAAGTATTTTGCAAATACACACATAATTTTCCCAAAAGACATTTTCAATTCTTTAAACCTTATTTTTATTTCAAATTTGAGTTTATTAATTTATCTCAATAATTTATAAAAATTATATATTTCTACCAAATAAACACACACATTTCTTTATATTTGCCAAGTAGTATGCCATATGGCTCAGTTAGGCATATTATGGTTATTTTAACAATTATTTTAACAGGTGTGTTATATATGTCATATGCAGACATACTGCGGTTTAGTTGGTAAAGAGTTATGCTTTTATTTTGAAGTAGTGATGACTGCATAAGGTCTAAATCTAAAATATAAAGCAATAAAATTTTAACAAGTTGTCTAGAGATAGGGCCGTAAATATCAAAACTGGCAGCTAAAAGTCTACCTCTGGGAAACAGTCACATCAGTGAAGGAAGCCAGAGCAATAGAAAGACTTATGTAATAACATGTATAATTTCGGTATAAATAAAAGTTAAATTGAAGAAACATGAGTATATAAATCTCCATCAATTATGAAATTTAACTAATTTTTACTTTGTGATAATAAAAACATTATCATCTTTTCCTCATGTTAGGAATTATAAACAAGAATAACTCCTAGTAACTCTTCTATTATATTAGTTTCCTTCCCTGGATACTGCATGATGTTTGATTTCTTTTGTAAGTATTTTAAGTTTTTTGTTTTTTTTTTGTTTGTTTTTTTTTAATGTAAGCAGTTTCTTCATGTTTATTATGATCACATCATGGGAGACTTGCTCTTGTTAGTTAAAAATTAAATGTGATAAAATTGGATGAACTGAATAATAGAAGCCATGCATTGAAGATGTAGATCCTGGTAATGAAGATGTAGATCCTGCAGAAATAGTGTGATGTTCTTCACCTCCCTTGTTTTTATTTTGAAAAGTTAAGTCTGTCTGTCTGTATGTATTTACTCATTTTACTTCAGTGGTTGAGAAACATTTCTTCTAAGTGTAAATCCATTCTATACAGGGTAGAGAAAACTAGGTTTACAGTTGTTCATATGGAAAATAACGTAATTTATAAATAATAACACAAAAATAAACTGTTTTATGCATATTCACCCCTGTAAACCTACTTTTTCCCCACCCTATATTCATGTAGTACATTGGTTTAGATTATATTCAACTTGGGCTAATTTGAAACTCACTCTCCTTTTTTTTTTCTCTATTTTATGGCTTTGCATCTCTCAGAAAGCAAAGATTTCAAACATTTCTCAAACCAAGAGGAGAGTTCTCACTAAGCTTTATGGGACCATCAATATTTTACAATCATTTCTTTTTCTCACTTAGCTATCAATATTGAGCAACCATTCATCATTTTAACAAAAATTTCACATACTTCAATATGGAAATTAATATCAGATAAAATATAAGAAAAGAAACTGCTCACATCAGACTTTATTTTAATGGCTTTACTCTGTGTCAGTTTAATCTTGGCTATGCATTTTCTCTCTTTGTGTGAATATTTCTGAATGACATTTTAAGCGATCTCAAGCAAAACCAAAAATTGTCAGTTCAGGCTTCTCAGCCTCAGTGAAAACTAGGTTCTTTAATTTGAGGATGGGGATAAAAATAACATAGAAACAGTTACATCATACCTTTGATGTGGCACCTGGCACCTTTTCCTGTTTAATTAAATTAACTCCAATAGACATTATACACTTTTTTCCTACCTCCTTCCCACATTTGCTTTTGTACTGAAAAACAAAAAACTTAGCAAACATCTTGGGTATCACAAGACTGTGGACTATTTTTGAATTTTCTCATCTGAAGTTAGTTTGGGTTGATAAATTTTATTTTGTTCATATTTATAATTGCAAAATTCATCTGAGATAAGAAACTTGTGGGTAATCATTTTCAATACCAATGATAAACCATCATGAATATTTGGAATGAAAATAATTTATTTGATTTTTTTGTAGGACTGTAATGGTTATTTTAAAACTTGAAAGCCTCTTACCCTTGACCTGTGCTCTTTAAGACAATCTGAAATGAGATACAGGAAATCTCACTTCAGGAATTCAAAAGAATCCAAAACTATCTGTAGATTTATCTTAAGACATATTGGGCTTTAAATGCATCCCACTTAAAGTCAGTCACCTTGAAATGGAGAGTGTACTCACACAGTGCTGAGGAACAAGTGTGTACAATTAAGTGCCAGTAGAATTACCAAGACTGTGAGCACAGAGGAAGGGGAAAAAAACCAATAATCTAAGTGAAATTTTAATTAAATCATTAAAATTGTTTTATTTACGCCATAGCTAAATCAACTATACTTTTAAAAATAAATATGAAATTCAGTTGGATGGGCAGATGTACCTTTTACTTTGCCAAAATCTCACCATAAACTCGCCCTATGAATTATCAAAGGTCTCCTGCGCCCCTGTGTCTCTGGAATGTTGTGAATCACGTGGACAGATAAATATTTGGTCTAGTCCAGGAGGAGAGAGCAAGATAGAGAGAATATGATATTTGAATAAACAAAGTGACTTAAAATGATGTTCTGATGCAAACTAAATCCATGAGATACTACCTCACATGTGTGAGAAAGGTTGTCATTAACAAATCAAAAAATAACAAGCACTGGCGAGGATGTGGAGAAAAGGGAACCCTACTGCACTGTTGGTGGGAATGCAGACTGGTGCAGCCACTGTGGAAAACAGTATTGAATTTTCTCAAAAAAACTAAAAATGGAACTGTCTTTTGATCCAGTGATCCCACTGCTGAGATTATACCTGAAGAATCCTGAAACCCCAATTCAAAAGAACCTGTGCACCCCTATGTTCATAGCAGCATTATTTACAATAGGCAAGTGCTGGAAACAGCCTAAGTGCCCATCAGTAGATGAGAGGATTAAAAAACTGTGTTATATTTACATAATGGAATACTGTGCAGCAGAAAGAAGAAGGAATTCCTACCCTTCATGATAGGATTGATGGAACTGGAGAGTATTATGCTAAGTGAAATAAGCCAGGCAGCAAAAGACAAATAGCATATGATCTCACCTATAAGTGGAACCTAACGCACAAAAATAGACAAGCAAAACAGAACCAGCAACATGGAAATATAGAACAAACTAATAGTGACCAGAGGGGAAGAGGGGGGAGATAACAGGAAAAAGAAAAGGAAGAGTCTAATCAAGGAGCAAGTATAAAGGCACCATGGACATGAATGACAGGGTAGGGATTTATTGTGGGAGCAGGGGTGGGGGGCAGGGGAGAGCAATAGAGGGAAAAACTGGGACAACTATAATCAAACAACAGTAAAATAAAATGAAAAAATAAAATAAAAGCTTAAAAAAACAAAAACAAAAACAAATGATGTTCTCGATCCTTCTTTTAAATAAGTTAATAAAAGGTGATCATGTTCCAATCAATCAGCTTAAACATGCTTCTCCTGAAGTGTATGAATTGACAAGACAGAGTCTTAAAAATTTCCTCTCTTGTTATATAAGGTTAGAACAGGTGATGAAATCATCAATAGTCCTTTTAACGCTGAACACAATTTTTCTGGTGTTTCTGTTGTATTACACTATTTGCATAAAAATCTTAGCTGGTATTAGGAGATCAAAGTTTCTGTCTCAATGGTCCAATTCTCCTCTGCTTCTACTTCAGCAATCTTCATTAAGAACTTCAGCGCAATAGTACAAGAGCCACAGGGAGAATAAGAGATTGAAAGCTAGGGTTTGGTGTAAATCTTAAAAAGTGAAACAACAAGAAACAGAGGCTGTTACAAGAGTAATTGTATATACAAAACATGGAGATATTACTTCACTTGCAAATAGGTTCCTGACCAGACATGGACAGAGAGAGGGGCACAGAGGGAGTGGGGAGGGGTGTGTGCAAAAAAGGAGGGTGTGATGGGAGATAGGTCTTCTCCCAGCACGAATCTGCAGGTAGGAGATGTGCAAGGCCTGTGTGCCTGCCAGGCCAAGGACAGTGAGAGCCAAGAGCGCCCGACCGTCAGGCGTGCTGGTACCTTACTCTTCAGGCTTCAGCCTGGAGCAGCATTCAGGGCGGACCAGAGGCCAGCTAGGCCAACTGGCCAGGGAGGTGTGAAACTCAGACATACAAAAGAAAGGCTTTTCTATTGTTTGAATAAGATTTTGACAATGTATCCATTTCTACCAAATTTGCTTTTTCTTATGTGTGTGTGAGATTGTTTAATGTCTAAACATTTCCCAGAAATTTCAAAACTCTAAACTTTTGACACTAATTAGTTACATCTGAAACATAAAAGGAGATAAAATGTTATGATCGCTATCTTCCATTTCTTCCAAATAATTTTCCATCTCCCAAATTGTATGTAGCTATGAAATATATTCAAAGTGCTGAATAAGGAGAAAATGGAAGTTTGAGCTTTGGCCCTCTTTGGCCTTCATTGCCACTTATACACAAATGTTTATAAAATTCAGTAATTTAAAGTTTGTGAACCCAAACCAGCTTGTAAGGGTCTTAGAAGTTAACTAGCTATCTTAACAAGAAGATGACCAAACTGAAAATTAACAAGTCTCCTTAAACACTTAAAAGAAGTGAGGACACAAAGTAACCACATCTTAAAAAAAAAAAAAAAAAGTGGACAGACAGGCAAATACAGAGAGTCAAAACTTACCAGAGAAGAAAATGAAGGAAACATCCTCAGAGCCAGTGCCAGGTAGGGAAACCAGATCTGCAGTTGACAAATTGCTGGGGACTCTGAGTGGTCTAGTGGAGATGCTAAAAAAAATTCAGGGAGACCCAGTGGTAGAGGCCCTCCATACTTTTGGAGCTCTTACTAGGTCCTCACAATGAATAGCTGAGAAAAATCTCCTGTGCTTCCAGCCTAGGGAGGGAAAAAGGAACTACTTTGAAATGCAACAAGACATTTTATACTTCTTAAGGAGGTCCACCTTCAGGAGAATTTAATTAACCAGATATTAACCAGCTGGTGTATTATTGGAGCCTAATTAATCTGGGGGAAGAGAAACATGGTGACTACCCAGTTCCAGCCCACTCTAGCCATCCCACCCAACTTAAGGAGGAAAATGCTGACAAGCACACGTGAAGCTGCCAGCACAGAGTAACACATTTCACTAAAAGACGGCAACGTAATCACAGAATTACAGCGCTCTTCCCAGCCCCAACACTTCACTACCACATACATTACCAAAGTCTTATTTACAGCATGTCCTTTTCCCCAGTACATGGTGTCCAACTGTCAAGAAAAATATCACCAGGCATACCAAAAGGAGAAAAACAACCAACCAAACAAACAAAAAATCCACAATTTGAGGAGGCAAGGGAAACAAAAACCAGGCAGAGCAGGAATGTTGGAATTATCAGACCAGGAATTGAAAACAACTATAGTTAATAGGCTAAAGGCTCTAATGGATAAATTAGATAGTATGTAAGCAGAAAGATGGAAATCCTAAAACAGAAACAAATACTAGAGATTTTAAAAAACACAGTAAAGCTGTAACAAAAATAAGCAATGCCTTTCCTGGGCTTATTACTAGGGTGGATGCACCTGAGGAAAGAATCCTGCCTTTAAAACTAAAATCTTTAAAACTGAAAAACAAGCATTAAAAAAAGATTAAAGAATATGACAATATCCAAGAACAGTGGAATAACTACAAAGGTATAACATATCCATAATGGGAATACTAGAAGAAAGAGAGAAAGAAACAAAAATATATAAAACAATAATGACTGAGACTTTTCTCAAATTAATGTCAGATACCAAACCAATGACCCAGAAACCTCAGAGAACACCAAGTAGGATGATTGTCAGAGCAGTATACCTAGGTTTACCATTTTCAAACTACTGAAACAAAATATTATTTTTTAATCCTGAAAGTAGAGAGAGATAGGAAAAAAGTACCTTATCTGTAAGAAATAAAGATAAAAATTATAGCCCATTTTCCCACAGGAAAAAATATGCAAGCAAGAAGAGAGTGGAGAGAAATATGTAAAGCATTAAGAGGGGGAAAAATTCAAATTGGTATAGAAATTTGTACGCTGTGAAATTATCCTTCAAAATTGAAGGAGAAATAAATATTTGTCAGACAAACAAAAATTGAGGAAATTTGTTGCAAGTAGACTTGCCTTGTAAGAAATGTTTTAATTTTTTCCTCTTTTGCCAATAGTTTGTTCCTTTTATTGTTGAATAATATTCCATTGTATGGATATAGTTATCAAGATAATTGCAAGACTACCAATATAATAAACATGTTAAAAGAGACATTTATTTTTATTTAATTGTAAAAGAGGAGGAATCTTATCCAAATGACATTATAATTCTATAGTAAAATAAACCATGTAACATTATTATAGGAAATGAGAAAAATAGCAATGTATATAATTATAATATTTAGACCTAAAATGCAATATTTATAAGAACTTACTATATAGTAAGAATGACACCTCAAATCACCGAGGAAGAGAACTGATTTTTCAATAAATGGTGTTTAGCAACCGGCCAAAATAAAAATAATCTTAAATTCTACCTGTACATCTGACACCATACAATGAAATTAATCCCAAATGATTTAAAGAAATAAAAGACAAAAATCACATAATCATATCAATAGATACAGAAAAAGCATTCAAAATCCAGGACCCATTTATGATAAAAATACTTAGCAGAGTGTGAATAAAGGGGTCATACCTCAACATATAAAAATTTCTTTAGAACAAAGGAAAATGATAGGTTAGATATAGATATATACATTCAGAAGAGCATTAGAGAATAAAGATAAAATAAAAACTTCCATTTTTATTCTTACTAATATAACATAAGTTTGTTCAAAATAATAAAATGTATTAAATTATGTGTGTATATAATTATATATGATTATATATGTAAGTGAAATAAATAACATTAATACAAGGGATAAAACTTTTTAAATTAAGATTACTTTGTATTGCAAGGTACTTATATAATTGGTAAGATAGTATAGTGTTATTCAGAAGTGCACTTGGATTAGTTGTAAATGCACATCACACACTCTAGGGCAACCATGAAAAAAAGTAGAAAAATAACTAAACATACATGATAATAAAAAATCGAATGTGGAATCATTTAATTCCCAATTAAAACCACAAAGGCAGAAACAGATTGAAAGACAAATATAGCGGGAAAATGTAAGGGCAGCAAACAGAAAACTAACAAATAATATAGATATGAATCCAAGTATCTTAATAATTCCTTTTAATATCAATGATCTGAATAGACCAAATAGAAGACAGAGATTGTAAGACAGGACCCAAAAAGAAACCTAAGAACACGCCATCCATAAGAAAACCATATCAAATACAAAGATCCCTATAGATTAAAAGTAAATGGACAGAGAAAGATGTACTATGCTAACACTAATTGCAAGAAAGTAGGAGTAGCTATATTAATTTCAAATAGAATAGACTTCAAAGAAAGAAAAGTTATCAGGGAAAGAGAGGGCATTACATAATGATGGGGTCAAATTTTCAAGAACACACAAAAACTTTCTAAGTGTATGTGCCTAACAAGTAAGTGTTAAAATAAGTGACATATAGGACTGCAAGATGGAATATATGAATCTACTATTGCATAGGACACTTTAACTCCCCACTATCAGACATGGAGAGATCCAGCATGAAGAATATCAATTAAGGACAATATTGAACTCTAGATCACCATCAGTCAACTGGATATAATGGATATTTATTGACTACTGCTTAAAATAGCAGCAGAATACACGTTATTCTCAAGTTCATACAGAACATTTACCATGATAGTCATATACAGTATTAGACCAGAAAACCATAAAACACATCTATATGAATTTAAAAGAATAGAAATCATAAATATCTACTCTCAGACCACAATGAAATTAACTAGAAATCAATATCAGAAAGATGCATGGAAAACATAAAAATACTTGAAGACTAAACTACACACTGTTAAAGAACACATGGATCAAAGAAGATGAATCAGAAATAAAAATTTTAACTAAATGAAAATGAAAATATAACATCAAAATTTGTGGGATCTAGTGAAAGCCATGCTTAGAGGAAAATTTATAGCATAGAATGTATAAATTAGTTAAGAGGAAATATCTACAACAAATCACCTAAGATTTCACCTTAGAACTAGAAAAAGAAAAATGTATTAAATACAAGGTAAGTACAAGAAAAATATAATAAAAATTAGAACAGAAGTCAATGAAATTGAGATTTTTATCCAACAACATTAGAGAAAATCAACAAAGTCATAAGCTGGTTTACTGGAAATATCAGTACAATAGATAAGTGTCTAATCAGGCCAAAGCAGAAAAAAAGAGAGGATACAAATTACTAATATCAGAAATAAAGGAGTGACAATACTATTAATACATGGAAATATTAAAATAAAACTCTGAACAACTCTATCCTGAAAACTTTGAAAACCAATAAAAAATAGATCAGTTCCTTGAAAGACACAATTTTCCAAACTCACACATAAACAAATACACAATCCAAAACAGCATATATCTGTTAAAGAAATTGAACTAATGATTAATAGCCTTTCAAACCAGAAAGTACCAGTATAGATGGGCTCACTGATGAATTAAATTTATATATATATGGAAGAAATTATATCAATTCTCAATAATCTCTTTCAGAAGATAAAAGCAGAAGGAATATTTCCTATCTCATTTAATGAGGTCAGTATTACCCTAATATTAAAAGCAGACAGAAAATACAAGAAAACTGAGTATAGACTATAATACCTCCCAGGAACATAGAAGCAAAAATCCTCAATAATATATTAGCAAATAATATCCAACAATGTATAAAATTATTTATACACTAGACTAAGCAGGAATTATACCAGATATGCTCAGCTGGTTCAACATCTGAAAATCAATTAATGCAATCCACCATATGAACAAACTAAAGAAGAAAAAACACTTGATCATATCAGTAGATACAGAGAAAGCACCTGCCAAATTTAACACCCATTTACAATAAAAATTATCAATAAATGAGAAACAGAGGTAAACTTTATGATCTTAATAAAGTATATTTATGAAAACCCTACAGTAAGATTACACATAATGGTGAGAAGCTCAAAGGTTTCACACCAAGATCAGGTACAAGGCAAGTATGGCCCCTCTCACCACACCTTTTCAACATTGTACTGAAAGATCTCACTAATACAGGAAGGCAAGAAAAGGAAATAAAACATACACATATTTTAAATGAAGTCATAAAACTGTTATTATTCACAGTTGACATGACAGTCTATGTAGAAAACCCAAGAGAATGGACAAAAAACCTGAAACTAAATAGGCATCATAGCAATGTTTTTAGGAAAAAAGGTTAATAAACAAAATTAAATTTATTTCCTGCATATTAATAATGAATGAGTGGAAGTTGAAATTAAAAACACAATAGCAAGTACTTACCTAGCACTCTCCCCAAAATAAAAATTTTATTAGATTTATAGATACATCTAACAAAGATGTACAGATCTATACGAGGAAACTCTAAACATGATAAATGAAATCAAAGAACTAAATAAAAGAGATATAGTCCATGTTCCATGGAAAGGAAAGGAAGATTCACTGTTGTCAAGATGTCAGTTCTTCCCAGCTTGACCTATCAAAATCTCAGCAAGTTCTTTTATAGATATTGACAAATTGATACTAAGGTTTATATGCAAAGGCAAAAGACCCAGAACAGCCATGAAATACTGGAAAACAAAGTTAGAGGACTGACAATACCCGGCTTCAAGTCTTACTCTAAAACGATTACAGTAATCAAAACAGTGTGGTATTGGTGAAACAATAGACAAATGGATCAAGCAATAGAATAGAGTACAGAAATGGACCCCCATAAATACAATCAACTGATCTTTGACCAAAGAGCAAAGTTAATATCATGAAGTAAAGCTAGTCTCTTCAATAAATAGTGCTAGAACATGGCAATGACATACACACACACAAATGTATCTAGACAGAACATACCCTACTCAAAATCTATCATAGACCTAAATGTAAAATGCAAAAATTTAAACCCTCTAGAAAATAACATAGGAGAAAATTAGATGATCTTGGATCTGTCCATGCCCTTTTAGATACAACACCAAGGTCTTGGTTCACAAAAGATATAACAGATAAGCTTGACTCATTAAAATGAAAAAAAAAAAAAAAACCCTCTGTTTTCTAAAAGACAATATCAAAAGAAGTATAAGGAAATCAACAAACTAGGAGAAAGTATTTGCAAAGATATCTGGTAAAGGCATATTATCAAAAATATACACAAAGCTCTTGAAACTCAAATAAAATAAAAACCCTGATTAAAAACTGGTCAAAGATCTCAACCAGTACTTCATCAAAGATATTTGAATGGCAAATAAGCATATAAAAAAATACTTCCCATATCATATCTCATTAGGGAATTGTAAATTAAAAGAATAATGAAATACCACTATAGACCTATTAGAATGCCCAAAATCTGGAACACTGACAACACCCAGTGCTGGCAAGAATGCGAGGCAATATCTGATTCTTTGATGGTGGGAATGCAAACCAGTACATCCCCCTGGATGAAGGCTGGGTGGTTTCTTACAAAACACAAGATATTCTTACCATATGATTCAACAAGCACACTCATTGGTATTTACCTAAAGAAGCTGAGAACTTATGTCTGAACAAAAACCTTCACGTGGGTGGTTATAGCAGCTTGTCAAAACTAGGAAACAACCAAGAAGGAATAATCTTGAATGCATATTACTAAGTGAAGGAAGCCAATATAAAAAACTAAATACTATATGATTCTAACTACATGTCATTCTGGAAATGGAAAAACTATAGAAATAGTAAAAAATTAATGTTTGCCAGGGGTCAGTGGGGAAGGAGAAATGAGTATGTGTGTGGAACACAGAAGATTTTTAGAGGAATGAAAATACTCTGCATAATACTATAATAATGAATGCATGTAATTACACATTTGTATAAACCTATAGAATGTACAATACCTGAAGGAACCCTAAAGTAAACTTTGGACTTTGGGTGATTATGATGCATCAATGTAGGTTCCTCAATTACAAGTATACTGCTCTGGCAAAGAACATTAATAATGGGGAAGCAGCTATGCATATGCAGGGTAGGGTGCATATGGCAAATCTTTGTACCTTCCTCTCACTTTTATTGTGAACCTAAAACTGCTCTCAAACACACACACACACACACACACACACACACACACACACACATACACACACATGTATAAATACATAGCTTTAAAAAATAAAATAAAAAGCCTTGGCTGGTGTGGCTCAGTTGATTGGAGCATTGTCTTGTAACCACAAGGTTGTAGGTTCAATTCCAGGTCAGGGCACATACCTAGGTTGCTGGTTCAATTCCTGATCCAGGTGCCTACAATCCCCAGTCCAGGCCCATAAGAGAGGCAAGGAATCGATGTTTCTCTCCCATACCAATGCTTCTCTCTCTTTAAAAGTAATTTTAAAAATTGTCCCCAGGTGATGATTAAAATATTTAAAAACTTTAAAAACTTTAATAAGTCACATTAAGAAATATGAAGAAAGCTAGCACAGGCCAAAATAACTATGCTTATTACTTTTAAAAATAAAAAAGATAGTATTGATAATTTTGGTAGAAAAAAATGTTAACTATTTTAAAATAGAAAAAATTATAGAGCTTAAAATATGCTAAATTGCAAAGTGTAGAATTAATAGCAGAGTACATACAGGTAAATTAAAAATTTATAAAATTGATTATGCTTATGAACAAAATAGCCACAATACAAATGCATAAAAAAGATGGAAAATACAGGAAAGAACATGAGAGACCAATTTAACAGTCTGTAAAGGTCTAACATGTTGTTTCATTTCTAGGCAGAGATGTGAGAATGAGGCCGCATCCATATTCAAAGAGGATAATCGCCACAAATTTTCCAAAAATAAGAATAAAATAGTTCCTTTCATAGAGTTAAGAAACTCTGTGAACTTCAAACAGAATGAATACAAATAAACTACATCCACGGATATCATACAACAATTGCTGGACACAAAACACAGAGACGACAATCTGAAAGGAGGAGTATGGTGGTAGCTGGGCTATGGGAAGAACCTTAAAACAACATGGATAGATGATAGCTAGCATCTCAAAAGAAAGAATGGAAACCAGAACACTACATAATTATATGCCTTATGCTTCAAGAAAACAACTCTCAAGATAAAATGAAGCCTAAATAAAGACCTTTTCATGAAAACAAAATGGAGATCATTCACCAGCAACAGACTTGCTCTAAAGGTAATGGAAAAGAATATTCTTCACAGAGAAGGAAACATACCCTGGAAGGAAGTTTGAAGATAAAGAACAAAATGTGAGTAGTAGAAAGTTTTCATATGATGGAATATTTAATAAAATGTTTACGTATAAGAGTAACAAAAAATATTTGTGAAGTTTGTAATAAGGAGACAAGTAAAATTCATAAAAACAATCACATATAAGTTAAGAAGAAAGTGCATGATGTTAAAAATCCCTCATTATCCAGAAAATGGTAAAAGCATTATCTTAAATTCAAATTTAATAAGATTGCATAGTGCAATCTCTAGGGTAAGTATTAATTTTTAAAAAGTGAAAGGCTACATGAATAAAAGAAAATGAAATAAAACACTTCCTTATTTAGTAAAAATAACCAGAAAGAAGATAAGAAAGATAAATTATGTATACATAATAAATATTAAGCTGATATCTTTAAACTCTAATTATATCAGCTTTTATACTAAAAGTAAAACAACTAAAATAACCAGAAAATACTGTTTCCAGGAGACCTTTCTACTAAAGAAAGCTTAATTTAATACAAAGATAAATTAGAAAATATTAATAAAATATAGTAAAAAATGCATTCATTATATATAATTTTAAGACTAAAATGAAAGTATGAAGAGTGGAAATGAATTATACAGACTCTGATAAAATAATTATAGCATGCTCATGAGCACGCACAAACACAAATACAGATAAGAAAAACTAAACTCATTGATGTCTACATAGAACATAGAAAAACAGTGAATACCAAAAACTAGAAAAGTCATAGATCAAAGAGTAGAGGTCTCATGAGAAAAAGTGGGTTTAAGTATCAGATAACAGCATTAGTATAAAAGTCTATTATGACAGAAGTAGAAACATTTTAAATATTAAAATCTATTTACCAAGTGATAAAAAAATTTAGGTCCATATGCAGTAAGAAATACAACACAAACATAACATATATTATTTTTAACATAAAATTGTATTAGTGCTAACAAAAAACATTTAATTTATATCAATAAATGTTAATTTGCTTAATTTATCTTTAAAAAGAAGAAAAAAATTTTAGAATGTCTCACAAAGCAAAACACAATTCTATATTCTAGACAAAAATTCACTTAAAACAAAATATTATGCATGGATAGAAATGAAATAATGGGTAAAATATGTCAGACAATTTAACAAAACTTAAGAATTTAACAAAACTTAATAATTTAAAATTCTAAGTCTGACAAGGTGAGTTAACTTTAAATAAGGTAAATGGAATATTTTATTACATATCTTTTTATAAAATAATAACCACAATTCACAATGAAGATATTGGTAATTATGCACTAAAAAATCAGTAGCCACCTTGAAAGGGCAGCGGTCAGAGGTCATACAAGGAGAAAGATAAAGAAACTTCCCAGAAACACTTAAGGATTGAAACACTTTTCCCTACACTGCTGGGAGTACTATCAGCTGTCAAATCCCAGTTGTTAGCCCTCTTTGAAAATTATTTTGACTAAAGGGAGCTGGATCTCTAATAACAAGCTCCCTTTCTGGTGACAAACAATATCCAGAGACCAATCAATATAAGAGTATACAGGAATATAAATCCCCATCAAAGTAACATGGGACAACTCTTAATGGCCATGCCAGCTTCACTGCTCCCTTTAGGTTTGTGGCTGAAGCCTCTGCAAAGACTGCATGACAGCCCAATTATTTTTTCTAGCCCATTCTGGCTCTTTCAATTTCTGTCAATAAGTATTGATCCTAAGAGCACTTCTTAATAAACTTCCAGCACATTATATTGTCTCAGCTCAAATGGGCACACTGTTGAGTAAAGATGAAAAACATCTAAATAGCAATCAATAAGGAAACTGTTATCGATATATTTAAGTGTGCACTCCGACTCTAGAAAACACAGCTACAGAGTGCCCATGGAACATTCTACTACTTAAAATTCAGAATAAATTTTTAAAAAACTCAAACATTCTAATCTAAAAATAAAAATAATAATAATAACTGAATTTCAGAAAAAGCAATAGCCAAAGGAAGAATTGAAACAAAATATTTTTTAATGTTATTATAGGCAAAGCCTTAAAATGCCTATTACATAAAATGGTTGGAAGAATAGAAAGAAAAAAAGAACAAGTTGACAGAAAAAAAATTACAAGAGGAAATGAATAGTGGAAAAAAAGAAAAATGGCCTTTATAAACATAAAATTATGTTTAACATAATAATAACTCATAAAACTACATGATAATATCATTTCTCTTTTAGCAGAATGGAAAAATCAGAAAGATTGAAAATTTATTCTGTTGACTAAGATATAGAAAATGGGAATTTTTCTATGTTGGGCAAGCTTTCAAAATGTTACAACCTCTAATGAGTATAGTCTGACTCACTTTCTACAAATAGAAAACAATATAATGAACAAGTGTATTATTATACTGTTATTTATTATAGCAAAGATTGGGAACAATCCACAACTTCAATACCATAATAGGTAACTAGTTAGATAAACTATGATAATATACATGCATACTGGGAATACTAATTGATTATAAAAATAAGTAAGGATGATGTTTATTGTGCTTTTATATCTAGGATAAGTTGTTAAGTTAAATTCAAGTTCCAAATGTATTTTATAGTTGAGTATAATTGTGTACAATATAAGGGTTGATAAGACAAATATGTATTCTTGTGAAAAAGATTATACATAGCATAAAATATTGAATATGACTTGTTATGAGGAAGGCTGGAAGAAAGAAGTGATATAAATGAAAGTAATATTTTTCTAAATATACCACTTTAGAATGTTTTCATTTTTAAACCACTTCAGTGTTTTACAAAGTAAAAATTAAAAATTAAATTTTAGGAAAAGTGCAAGACTAGTTTAATAAAATAGGAGAAAAAGTGAACATAACAATAACTCAGTTACTTAACATAACTGCAAAGACACAATAACTTCTATAATAAATTTGAATACATTACTCTAACTATACACCCTTTGCTGAACATATTCTAAGGACAATAGGAATTGTCAAGGAATTTTAAGCTATAATATTTGTATAACTTTAAAAATCTTTTGAAAGTACCATAGCATAACACAAAAAAAAAAATCCTGAGAAAAAGAAAGATATATGTAAATCAATAAAGATCTAAAATTATTAAAATATTGTATTTAAATTCAAAATGTTAATAAAGCTCCTGTTTTTAAAATATATAAATCCAAGGACTCCTGGTTTAACTATAACATAAAAAAGTGGAATCTCTTTCTTACAACAAGAAACAGCTGAACAAACCAAAAATCAATGGCCTGTCTTAGACTCACCAGAGAATCTAGGTTGCAAGGCAAAATGTCACTTTGAAAGTCAGGAAGACAGGGAAACCCAAGGAGACAGGGAAACCCAAGGGATCACAGTTGGTGGCTCCTTACCTGGAGAAGAAATAGCTGAAGCCGTAAACTTGTAGGCAGAGTTATAAAGTAATTTTGATGAATTACTTTAGGATAAATATAGACCAGCATAAGGGACAGAATGAGAAATTCGTCAGGTCTAGAATCTTGGGAGGTCACAAACTTCTGTGGGTTTCACTTCCAGGAAACCAACCATATTCTTGGGGTGAAAAAACTGGTAAAAACACCCGCTTCCTGAATCTGTCAAAGGAAGACGTTTAGAGCTTCTCCATAACAAAGGCCTACTCTCCAGGAAAAAGACCTTGTCAAAACCTTACTGGACCCTGGAAATGGTATTTCCCCAACTCTAGGCCCCTCTGGTTTTCCTATCGCACTGACAGGGCATAAAAGCTTTAAACTGCTTACAAAAGCCATACCTCAGGAACACAGTGGCTCTAGAACACTGAGATTTAATTATGATGTTATAGATGCTTTCCCTTCCTTATATCTAATCACACCAAAAGAGATAAAGTGATCTAGTATAGAAACAGATCTGCAAGCCTCCATCTAAGGAGCAGTTCTTGGGGAAGCTCAAAGACTCCATGGATGACCAAAGCAGGGATACAAGAAGAATTTGAATTTTCTGGTGTCTGCAATTATAGCAAACATTATAAACACAACTTCTAGTCATAATGACATAAATGCTCACACGGGTGCCTATTTACCTCAATTTCTATTTTCTGACATATCATTTCTGTCATTCAATAAAAAATTAATAGTCTAGCTAAAGCACAAGAAAAAGCAAGTCTGAAGAGACAGAGCAAGCATCAGAAACAAACAGATATGAGGGAGATATTGGAATTACCAGACATAAATTTAAAATAGCTGGTTAATATAATGAAAGCTCTAATGAATAAAATAAATAAAACACAAGAACACATGAGAAATACAAGGATTAAGACAGAAACTCTAAGGAAGAATCAAAAGGATATGCTAGAAATCCAAAACACCATTACAGAAATGAAAAATGTTATCAATGAGCTCTTCAGCAGTCTCAACATGGCTTAGAAAAGAATCAGTGATCTTGAAGTTATGCCAACATATATGCCTCCCAAACTGAAATGCAGAGAGAAAGAACAAAAAAACATATGGAACAAAACATCCAAGAGCTATTGGGCAATTTCAAAAAGTATAATATATGACTGACTGGAATATAAGAAGGAGAAGACAGAGCAGAAAAAAAAAATGTTTGAGGCAATAATGGGTGAAAATGTTAAAAAAAATTAATTACTTATACTAAAACACATATCCAGAAAACTCACAGAACACAAAGCAGTATCATTCCCAGAAAATGTGTACCTAGGCATATCAAATTTAAACTATGTAAAAACAAAGAAAATCTTGAAAGAAGCTAGAGAAAAAAATTATCTGAGAAATATAAATAAGAAATAAAATTGTGTTCTCACTAGAAATCATGCAAAAAACTATGTGTGTGTATGTGTGTGTGTGTGTAGTGATATATATAAAGTGTTGAAAGAAAATATTCACCAATGAAGAGTCTTTATCAGCAAGCTAATCTTTCATAAATGAAGGAGAAATAGAGGTTATTTTAGACAAAACGGAATTCATTGCAAGCCTCCCCACAAGAAATGTTAAAAGTTCTTCATGGAAAAAGACAATAAAAATGTCAGGACCTCAGATGTCCATAAAAAGGGTGTCAGAGAAGGATTAAATAAATATATAATTAAATCTTTAATTTTCATATTCTTAATTAAGATAATCTCATAGATAGCTGTTTCTTTGAAGTATTGGGTTAGCCAAAAATTTCATTTATTTTTTCCATAAAATAAAAAACACATTTTTAATTTTCACCAATAACATTCTTGATTTAGATATTTTGAGTATGTTGGCTATTTCCTATGTTGTATAATGTTGGTTGTTCTCAATTAATGTCTTGATTTCATGGCTGTCAATCTCAACTGGTCGATCTGACCATGGATCATCATCCAGGGAGAAATGTCTAGCATGAAACTTCGCAAACCATTTTTGAATATTCGATCAATCCCATACCGTCTCCAGACACTGCATAAATCTTTTTTAGCATTTCAGTTTTGTTTTTACCTTTCTTGAAACAATAAAGCATAAAATACAGAAAACGTTGCTTATTTTATTCCATCTTCAATATTAAAATGGCTACACAAAAATTTCCTAATTTTTATATTTTTTAAATGCAGGCTGATATGACAGCTGCCTCAATACAATCTAAAAAAATTGTTTTGAATTAAGTTAAAGACAACTAAGTGCTAATAGAGCAACCTTACAGAAAAAAAAAAAATCTAACTTTTTGGCCAACCCAATATGAATAGTGACAATGTATTGGGTGATTACAGAATATTCATAAGTGAAAGGAATGACAGGTTTGTCATAAGGAATAGGGCAGGGAGAAAGTAGGAATATCTGTTATAAGGTGTGCCTATTACAGATGAAGCAGTATAGTACCATTTGAAGTTTAGACTTAGATTAGATAAAATGTATAATGTAAATCACCTGAGAACAAAAATAAATAAATAAATAAATAAAAGAGAGAGAGAGAGAGAGGGGGAATTATAATCAATATGTCAAGAGAGGAGATTAAATCAAAATCAGATAAGGCAGAAAATTATGAGAGAAGAAACAAAGAACTAATACAAGGCACACAAAAAAATTTACAGATGGGACTTCTGGCCAAGATGGAGGCATAGATAGACATGCTGCATCTCCCTCCACAACTAAAAAGGAGTACAACTACCTCAAAACTAGAAACAACCAGAAGTTCCAGAAAATTGAACTGCATGGAAGTCCAGCAAACAAAGATATGGGGAAGAAGTGCTCATCCAGACAGGCGCAACAGCTCTACCTGGGACGCAAAGGCAAACACACACAGGAGCCTCTCAGAATGTGGAGACAGAGAAGTATGGTCCAAAAGGGGGAACTAATCAAGGTTCCAGTGGGAGAACTAAGCGATGAGGAGATAGACAACATCACAGATGAGGAGATAGACAACCTAACAGATCCAGAATTCAAAACACTGGTGATAAAGATGCTCACAGGCTTGACAGATATGCTTGAGTATGGCAAACGCATAAGAGAAGAAGCGAAGGCTATGCTAAGTGAAACAAAGGAAAATCCACACAAAACCAATGGTGAAGGGAAGGAAACTGGTGGTCAAATCAATGATTTGGAACATAAGGAAGAAAAAAACAGTCAACCAGTGCAGAATGAGGAAACAAGGTTTGGAAAAAATGAGGAAAACTTCCCAAATTTTGTGAAGGAGATGGACATACAGGTCCAGGAAACATGGAGGGTCTGGGTGAGCTGGACCCATAGGGGACCACACCAGGACCCATCATGACTAAGATGCCAAAGGGGAAAGATAAAGAGAGAGTCCTGGGGGCAGCAAGAGAGAGATGTAGAATGACCTACAGAGGTTGCCTATAGGACTATCGGCTGAGTTCTCAGAGGACACTTTGCAAGTAGGAAGGGACTGGAAAAAGAAAAAAGAAAAAAAAATTACAAATATAGTAGATATCAGTCTAAATAAATCATTAGTCAATTTAAATGTGAATGGCTTTAATACTACAATTATAAAACAGAGATTGTCAGAATGAATTTTTTTAAAGGTACAACTATATACTGCCTCCAGAAAATCCAACTTTAACTATCAAGTTTTATATAGGTTAAAAGAAATTATTAGAGAAAGATATAGCATTCTACTACTAATTAAAAGAATGCAGAAGTAGCCATATTAATATAAGATAAATTAAACTTTGGAGCAAGGATATTAATCAGGGATATAGATACTAAATAGTGATAAATAGGTCAATTCCCTCAGAGGACATTACAGTTCTTAATATGTATGCATCTAACAACAGAGAAACAAAGTAACATACATGGAGAAAAACTTATACATCTTCAAGGAAACACAGACAAATCCACTAATATAATAGGAAATTTCAACAACTATGCTCACAAATTCAATAATTCAGATATAATGAACAAGATCTCTTAAAAACACAAAATGCCAAAATCCATATAATGACAAACAGGTAATCTATATAAGCCAATATCTATTAAAGAAATTGAATAAATAATTAATAACCTTCTAAGAAGCAAATCCCTTCACCATAATGATTTCATTGGTAAATTCTTCCAAATATTTAAGGAAGTAATGATACCAATCCTACACAATATCTGCTAGAATGTGAAAGCATAAAGAATACATTCTAATTCATTCTATTAAGTCATCAGAGATTTAGTACCAAATGAAAGACAAATGACAAGAAAGACTACAGACTAATACCTCTATAGATGCAAAAATATTTTCAACAAAATATCAGCAGATAAAATTCAGTAATATTACAAACCAATTATATCCCATATTCAGGTGGGATTTATTCCAGGTATTCAGGGCTATTTCAACATTCAAAAATTACCACCACATTAACAATTGAAATAGAAAGATAATTGGCAAAAATCCAATATCCATTAAGGATAAAAAGTCTCAGAATACTAGGAATAGAGGAGAACTTTCTCAGTTTGATAAGGGACATCTATAAAAACATAGTTAACATCATATTTAATGGTGAGACACTGAATGCTTTCTCCCCAAAGATGTGAACAAACCAAAGGTGTCCTTTGTCATTGCTCTTATTCAATATTGTACTGGAAGTTCTACCTAGTTCAGTAAAACAAGAAAAGGAAATGTAGACAGATTGGGAAGGAAGCAATAAAACTGTCTTTATTCTCATATGTTAGAATAATCTTTGTAGAAATTCTCAAAGAATCAACAACAAAAATTTGGAACTAATAATCAAGTACAGCAAGGTGACAGGACACAAAGTTATTATACACAAGTTATTTTCTATACACTAGCAATAAACAATTTGAATTTGAAATTAAAATCAATACCATTTACAACAGCACCCCCAAAAATACATACTTAGGTATAATTCTAAAAAAGTATGTACAGAATATTTATTTGAAAACTACAGAATTCAAGAAAAGAAATCAAGCAAGAGCTAAATAAATGGAAAGATATTTCATGTTCATGGATTAGAAAATATTATTGTTAAAATGTCAATCCTTCCCAGATTGATTTACAGATTCAATGCTATCCCAACCCAAGTCCCAGGAACCTGCTTTCTTGGAGGTGAAGTTTAATTACACATTCCTCAATGTTGTCTTCATATTGTGACTTCTCTCCAAAGAGTAGGTCATAGAAATGGGGAAAACAGTAAGTTGAAAGTGGAGAAACTCAACAAACCATTACCTCAGATGAGAGATCAAGTTAACAAGCAATAATAAGACAGACTCCTAAGTACCCTTGATGTACTGTGCTAAAAATGGCACTTTACCTTTGGTCTTTCTTCCAAAATCCCATAACCACAGTCTAATCACTAGAAAACATCATATTTTCTAAGTCTGATTGAGATCATTCTAATTGAGAAACTTTCTACAAAATACTTGAATAGCACCCCCCATGGTTTTCAAGGTCACTGAGAAAAATGTCTGGGAAACTCTTACAGCCAAGAGAAGCCTAAGGAGACGTAACGACTAAATATACTATGATACCCTGGATGAGATCCTGGAACAGAAAGAGGACACTTAGTGAAATGTAATAAAATCTGAATAAGATGTGGAATTTAGTTAACTACCTTTCAATATTGGTTAGTTACTTATAACAAATACATCAAACAAATGTTAGATGTTAATTATAAGGGTAACTGAGTGCTGAGTTTATGGAAACTTCACTCTCTTTGCAATAGTTTTGTAAATGTAAACATGTTCTAAAACACAAAATTTTATTAAAAAAATATATCCTATATCTGTTCATTGAAAGGGTCTAAAAGCAGTGACATTTCAAATGTCATTAGTACACCTAGCACCAGGTGTGAGTTTGCTACTATCATTTGCCACTAATAAGAACTAAGACACCTTGAAGAAATGGCTGAATATAGTTTCATGGCAGGAAAAATGCAAATAAGACTGATATGTTTTGTTAGGCTTGAAGCATTCAAAGACTAATAGAATCATATGAAAAAAAAATTGAATGCTACTTGAAAGAGCTTCTATTGGTCACATTTGGTGTAATTTGAGCATCAAAATAAATAGTTGTAAAAATCCTTAAGTAACAAAAGTATGTGAATTTATAATGATATGTAAGGAGACAGATACTGCCATAAAAAGGGTGAGAAAAAACATCTATGCACAATTAGTTCACTGTAGTTCATAAACTATCCAATATTTGAAGAAACTCATAGCAGTAACCCACTTAAACTTCACTAGCATAAATTCAGTCTTTTTATGTGTACACAGATATACACAAATATACGTGCAAATTTAGATTTTAGAAACAATATAAAAAAATCTAGTAAACCCTTAAGGTAAGCAGCCATATGTCAGAAGTGTTTATTCAAAATTAGGCATTTGATGTAATTTTAATATGCATCATTGAATCAGGAGTGTTTCGCTGTATTTGGTAAGAATAAACTGAACTAAAACATATAAAGTGCTTAGAAATGTGTTGAGTAATCAATATACTTTCCTATAATTATTCTTTAATATTAATCATAAAATCAAAGTGGTTTGATAGGACACATATATGCACACAGTTGATTTTTTTATTTGTACATATTCTTTAGCTCAGTTGTTTTAAATCACTTTTCCATAAAATTTACTGTACACATTTTCATCTATAGTATATGTTATAGGTTATTTAAAGGACATATAGATACAATTTTTTATTCTAGTAATTTTCACCTTAATTTTGAACCTGGTTTTTTAAAAATATGTGATTCTACAGTCTATAGTAATTTTAAAGAACATTTCACTATTTTTATTTCATTACATGATACTGCACAGGTATTATTTCTCATCCCTTAGGCTTGTTTCAGCAAGATAGAGTTTAGAAAATGTGATCCACTTTTCCCTGGTATATAACTTTACTGGATACATAGAATTATATGCTCAGTGAAACATTTGCAGGCTCATTTTTTGTTAAAAACACATTTATTTGTTCCATTTCTTTTTCAGTCTAGATCCAGGCCAATGTAGAAGAATTTATTAATGTTTATGTAAGTCACATACCAATAAATATAACCAATTGAATATTGAATATGTGAGATGTAATAGTAATTATTTGTGTTTTAATAAACCTTTGAGCTCACCAGAAAAGTTTTAAAATAAAACTAAAAATGATATGCATACAATAGAAAATAGTATCATACCATATTAATGTCAATTTTGTTCTATACATTTTTATTAGTAACATAGTTTTATGATTATTGAAAATATTTTGGAAATTCAACTCTCCACTAGTTTCCACAATTCACTATGATGATCAATTCGAACAGACTGTAAATATTACATGTTTGACTTCCTATACTTGGAAATCTCTATGCATTTGCCTTGAAATTCCCAACACTGAAAGTAGACATCATGATTTAAAATAATTTAAAAAGTTACATAGTGATAAAATTAGCTGAAATTGAGTATTTCAGACAAAGAAAAGGTTTTAAATGTATCTCTTTTGTGTTTTTGTCACATACATGATGAGACTCCTTGTGCTTTAGATCTGTGGAAATAAAAGTTTTAGCAGATAGAATTTAAGAAATTGGAAAAGGTCTTCATGAAGAATTTGGAAATTAATTATGATAAGCACTAAGACCTTGTTAGTGTGACAATACAGGAAAACTTCATCAATTCAACAGTTTTATGTAGTCTTCCCATTTCCAATTCCCTGCCTAGAAAATGGAAATTATTCTAGATCCACAAATAGGAGAAAGGGTAAAAAAAAAAGAACTTACATTTATTGAGTACCAGCTTCTGTGTTAAGATCCTTTATATTCTCAACTATATTTAATTCTCATAACTATCCAGAGATAATAATACCCCATTGAAAAAGCTATACAATATTCTTAGAGAAAGTTTATCTTATCAAAGTTCACACAATAATTTACAGAACTCAAATGCTGCTATATCTGCTTTGGAGCAAAGCGAATTTTAAATACACTTAGACATATATAGAAGGAGACAGAGTACCTCATTAACAATATTTAAATTAGAAGTATTTTTAAAAAATCCTTAAATGAATATGATTCTGAAATGCACTACTACTGTCAAATGGATATAGTTTGAATTTTTAATTTAATCTTTATTGTATTTTTTATTACCATTTAGTTCCCTTATACTCTCCCAGCAATCACCATATTGTTGTCCATGAGTCCTTTTTCCCTTATGCTCAGTCCCTCCACTCCCTCATCACCCCTCACCATGAGCTGTCATCTGTTCTCCACCTATGAGTCTGTCCCCATTTTCCTCATTAGTTCCGTAGGGAATCCTCCAAGTTTAATCTAGGCATATGACTACCTATTGATCAACCATTTCTCAGCTTCTCTCACTTATAAGTATGTCATTGACTTAGGCCCATCTGTGGAATGTGCTAGAAGAGATATATATGACTTCTGATGATACTTACCCTGAAATTCCTCCACAACATTTCCTGGAAGATGAAATACAGATAACTTAATGGGTCCTCCTCAGCCATGTAGGTGAGTATACTACTCTGAGGAATAACAGTGCAACAAGAACAGACCCAAGTTTGGTGACTTGGGTCCATGAAAGGCTTTATTGAAGACCGGTGTCTGAACAGCCTGTATTGCTCAACAACCAACTGCTATGCATGAGAAATAAACAATCTGTGTAAACTGCCAGTCAAGCAATTTCACTGACACCTCGCCAATAAAATATTAACTATGTTTCTTCTATTTCCCATTTGGCCCTCTTCACTCTACTCTTCTATAGCATACGAGTCATTCTATGCTCATACCTAAAAGAAAAAATGTGCAAACACATGTCAAGGAAATGCAAATTTCTTCACATTAATTACTTACAAAGACTCCTTAGTAAGTTTATAGGAGCAATAATAGTTAATACGGGGTAGTTCTCACTATGTGCCAGACAATATTCTGAATTTTTACACATATCAAATGTATGTTATAAATACTATTATCCTTCCCATCTATTAAATGAAGAAAGCAAGGTACAGAGTGGTTAACTAATAAGGCTGCAAAGCTAGCAAGTAGATGTGTTAAGTATTCCACCCTAGTCTGATTTCAGACTTTAAATAATTCCTAATAAGGAAATCCAGGTTCTAGGCAGGAGACATGGGGAAATAGAGTTAAGAAAAAATAAATATCCTTATCAATGAGACTAGAAAAGGAAGATTAATACAGTAGTCCCTCTCTATATCGTGGTTCACTTATCACGGCCTCACTGTATTGCGGGATTTTTAAAAATATTATGTTTAATTATTTATCTCAGATTCTTCCCTATATCATGGGATTTTGCAGTACTGTATACATATTTATAAGCAAAGTATTTATGATTTTAATGATTTTTTTCTAAAAATTTTCAAAAAATATATAAAATAGATAATAAATTATTCTAACATAAAAGAATATTAAGTCAACATAAAAGAATATTAAATCGAAATAAAATGCTGCATTGTTTACAGCACGTACTTTTTTTGTGGATGAACACATACATTACGCTGAAAATGAGATGTATGCTCGAGCTTGTTTGCCTACATGAGGTTGTACACAGCACACGAATGGCTGATTGATGGAAGGCGACCAACCAGAGCATTGTCTAGTGTATCCTGGGCACTAATTGGCTCAGTAACCATAACATTAGTCTGTCTTCTATCCCGCACTATGTGCATATGTTCAGCATCTCGCCTTGTCCACTTCACTCCTATCTCTGATTGCTGTATGCAGTTTTGCTCTGCGGTGTTGTGTTTTGTGAAATTTTCCTTAAAGACTGAATTTATTGCAAGCCCTAGGATGCCACCCAAATGTTCTGCATCTTCTAAGGATTCTGGAAGTGAACCCAAGCGCCAGAGGAAGATGCTTACCATAAAAGAGAAGGTGGAACTTCTCAACATGTTGAAGGAAGGGAGAAGCTATGTGTCTGTTGGCCACCATTATAAGATCAATGAGTCTATGGTTTGCTATATAAAGAAGGACAAGAAGAATAGCAGGTCTACAGCATCAGTGACTTTCAACAAAGCAGCAAAGAGGGTGGTTACTTCCCGCAATAAGATCATTGTGAAGACGGAGTCTGCATTAGCTGTGTGGATACATGATTGCAGAAAAAAGAATATCTCACTGGATACAAACACCATCTGGATGAAGGTCAAGCAACTGTATGATCGTTTAGCAGCAAAAAGGGATGATCACGACGGTGATGAGTATGAAGAAGAGGATGATGATGCTGAAGCAGAACCTTCGAGTGCTTCTCCAATCAGACCAACCCCATTTAGTGCCAGCAAGGGCTGGTTTGACAAATTTCAGAAACACTTTGGACTCAAGAGTGTTTCTATGCATGGAGAGGCTGCCTCTGTGGATAAAACTGGGGCTGAGGAGTATGTTAATAACACATTCAAAGACATCATCGTGGAAGGAGGTTATAAGCCTGACAAGTTTTCTACATGGATGAAATGGGCTTATTCTGGAAACGGATGCCATCTCACACTTTCATTAGGAAGGAATAAGCAAAAGCCCCTGGTTTCGAGGCCCCAAAAGATAGGGTAACTTTAATCATGTGTGGGAATGCTGAGGGCTTTATAATAAAGCCACAGCTTATTTATAAGACAAAGAACCCAAGGGCCCTAAAAGACAAAAATAAGAATGTGTTGCCTGTGTACTGGATACACAACCCTAAGGCTTGGACCACAAAACTCCCCACGACTGACTGGTTTCATCAATGTTTTATCCCAGAGGTTAAAGTTTATCTGGCAGAGAAAGGCCTTGATTTCAAAGTGCTTCTGTTAATGGACAATGCTGGAGGCCATGCTGTTGACCTGACTTATGATTGTGTCCAGATAGACTTCTTGCTGCTGAACACCACATTGTTCATTCAGCCAATGGATCAAGATGTTATTCATACTTTTAAGGTGCTCTACACCCGAAACGCCTGGCAAAACCTTGTTGAAGCTATGGACTTAGATGAAGACTTCTCACTAAAGGCGTACTGGCGTGCATACACAATTGCATTGTGTCTCCAAAATATTCAAAAGGCCATAAAGGAGATGAAGAGTGAGACTTTGAATGACAGCTGGAAAAAATTGTGGCCTGAAGTGGCCCATGATTACAAGGAATTTCTCTCCTCATGAAATCCATCACTCTGCGGTGGATAAGGCCATGAAGCTGGCAAAAATACTGGGAGGAGAGGGCTTCAGTGACATGACTACTGAAGGTGTAAATATCCTGATCCATGTGCACTCTCAATCATTGACAGATGAAGACCTGGAAGAGCTGACTAAGTCAGCAAGTGAAGAAGAGGATGAGGAACAAGACAAACAATGGGTTGCAGAAGAGGAGGATGTTGGCCTAACACTTGATGGTCTTGCAACCATGGTCAGAATGGCCAAAGAACTTTAAATGGCTGAAGAATGGGTTTTTTCATTGTAGTTTGCAAATTCAGTCGACAGTGCCATGTCAGTTTACAAAAACATTCTCAATCAGAAGAAGAAGCAGCAGCAGCAACTCTTCATAACTATGTTCATCACTTGAATGAATAGGTCGGTTACACCTATGCCTTTAGCAGAAGTAGAAGTTATGATGAGGCTGAAGATACTACTGCACCACCTGAAGAAGCGCCTGATGAAGCGATGCCTTTAGAAGAGCTGTAGTGCTCTTCTTTGCTGTGCAGTTCATTCATCTCATCTTCATCACCTTCATCATCATCAGTACTGCACAGCTAATTCATCTTCTTCATCATTCAAGTTTTAGTATACTTCACGGGTGAGTACACATATAAAATTTTACAGTACTGTATACATATGTTGTTAAAGTTATGTAGGTTTAAGAGTGTAGAATATGTTTAAGAACATAAATAGTATTTATAAAAGTGTGGAAAGGGTTAATAAGGGAGTGGGAAAGGTTAATAAGGGACTGGGAATTGTTTATAAGTGTGTGGGAAGGGTTTATAAAACCTTAAAATATATATAAATACTAAAATAAGTGTAAGGTTCCTACTTCGCGGATTTTCACCTATCGTGTGTGTGTGGGGGGGTCTCTAGAATGTAATACCCGTGATAAGTGAGGGAATACTGTACTTAGCAGACTAGATTTAACATGAGTTAAATATCGTTTGAAAAATATCAGTAGATTAGAAAATCTGCAGTTAGATTTAGATTAGTTAGATTAGAAAAATTTATACAGAGGATTAGTTATGTTTGGTGGAAAGGTGGAAGCATTGAATATAAATTATGATTATCAGAATTTCAAAATAAAGCTAATGAGAAGCATAATGTATGATGTAAGACGACCAATTTTTAAGTATAAGAAAGTATTTTTTTAAAGTAATGGTGGGATATATTGTCAAAACATTTTTAAAAAGATGTTATCAAAGAACAACCTTAAGAAAGAACTACTTTCACAGACATACTCATAACTACCACCATCTCAAAATCTCTAAAACTGAAGTGTACCCCTAGGTAGAGATAAATAATGCGCGTGGGACATGTTTTTTTTTTTTTTCTTTTTTGATTAACATTCATGACTTCTATTAAAACTGTATAGTGGCCCTGAAAAAAGCATCTAAGTCTATGCGCATGTACAGGAATACCATCTACCTATCATCTATAGACAGACATAAATATAGGAAAAGACAAAATGTGTGTGTGTGTGGAGTTACGTGGCTGTTACCTTTCCCTACATAATTATACAATAACAAATTGACAAATTCCCTCTTAAAAATCCTTCAGAGAATGATGCGTTCCCCTATCTTTGCTTGGTTTTACTTGCCTATTTTGCTAAAACCAATAATGACTTAAAATACCAGAAGGAAATCATTTCAACAAAATTCAAAGCAAACTATTCCAAATTGTAAAGACTTATTTGATTACTACATGCTTGAGGGTCCCCTGGAAGCACAATCTGTTGTGAATATATTACTATACTGTCTTTACCACTCAGTTTTGCCTTAATATTGTATTTCATAAAATAATATTCCTCAGTAAAGAGTTAATGTTATGGTTCATGGAATAAAATCATGATTATAAATTTGCCATAGGAAGGGTAGTCTTTATTATTTATTTTGTTCAAATTATTGACTCTATCCCATTTTCTCACTCTTTGTGTCTATACTTAGAAATTTTATCAAATACTTTCATGTAAGGGATGCTTTTGATATTAAAATTTGTAGAACCACATGATAATCAAAATCTCATTTACTTTCTACTCTCTAAAGTGCTTTAAACATATATCATAAAGTCATAATTCCTCTAAAATTGGCCTACAAAGTACCCTTCATATGATGATATGTACAGAATATATGAAAGCTGCAGGAAAATAAAATAAAATGAATATGATTCATATTATTTAGTTACCAAGAAAGCTCAAAGATTTTATATAATAGCTATTTTTACATCAAAAAATCAATGTATAATGAAGTACAATGCAACTTTTACATAAATATATCAGAAAATTATTAAATCTCAGAGATAATCAACAATTGAAGCCATTGCTTTTATATATATGCCCCCTGAACCTTTGTAGGCCCATCTGTGATAATATTCTTCTAACTCAGTGATGTTTTTCAGGAAGGAAAATAAACAAAATATGAATAAAGATATTTGCATTACAGCTATATTTGTAGAATTCTTGTCCTTTAAAATATCCCTCAAATTTACTTATTCAGGGCTTTAGTAAGTAAATTTGCTATTTGTGGAAATCCCACTCCCTTGCTTAAAACAGTTTTGTTCACTGTTTCCAAACAGATTTCCAATCTGTCTATGTAATTTCTTGCTTCTTTTGAAAAATCAGTGATAATAGCAGATGGGCTTAAGAGATAAATAAAGAGGAGAAGGTAAAGGGAAGAGATGAAGAAAAAGGGGTATAAGTAAAGAGGAGAAAATCTGTCTTGTTCTCTCCTTGTCTTGCAAGCCTATAACACATTACATGAGATGCTAACAAATCTAATAACCTGTTATTTAGCTCACTCCCAAGTGTTTTAGCCTTCTTGTTTCTCTGATTACATGCATCCTTCTGGGTGAGACTGCTAAACAGTTTTCAATCTACTGCACTCTTGCTACCCACGTTTTTAATGCATGCATTGATAATTACTCTATGTAAACTCAAATATCTCCCTAAGTTAATGATCTCAACACAGGCACTATTTTTGCCTAAACAGTCATGGCTCTCTTTAAGAACATTGTATGACTATTCTAAATACTTTTTTAAAGTTAATATACTTCATAATGATTGTATTTGAAAATGCAACCTAAATCTTGGCATTTTGGCATTGTAATCTGAGTATCTGGGAACTGAAATCATGTTCCTCAAATAATTTATAATTGTTAGTTTACATACACTCTTATTTTTAAATAAGACTAAGTATGTTCATTAATACATAGTAACATATGGGCTGGTAAATGGGCTGTTTCTTTCAATATTTGATAAAAAATAAATAAAATCATTCACAGAGCAAATATTTATTCACTGCTTGCCTGCAACCAAACTAGGAGATATAGCCAGTTAAGAGTATAAGAGTCTGCATGCCTTAGAGAAGTTCACCGAGTGGTACAGCATGCTAAGAAGAATGATTTTTGGAAGCTCTCATCCCCCAGGTGTACATGGCTGCTTGCATTATTTATTTATTTATTTTTTGTTCCAGTGTCTTGGAATTAATCATAGAAATGCCATGTATGGGATAATGTTGGTGAAACTATTGTGTAATCATTTATGCCTTAGAATCTCCTGTGTTGAGTAAATATGTGTGGGAGAGTGACAAGGAAATTATGAAGGTCAGATTGGAAAGGAGAGTCAGGAAATTTTCCAGTAATGCATTAGAGGCAAACTCACCCATGAAGAACTGATTCCCTCTCTTTGCAGATGACCAGGCAGTATATAAGTCACAATAGAATATCCCATGTATGACTTTCAGAAACTAAATATTGAAGACTGGAAGATGTAGTACCAGCTTACTTAGTTAGGAGAGTTTGGTAGATTCAGTGGTGACTACAGCAATAAGCAACTGAGATTTATTCCAATTTATTGGCTGTTTCTATACCATTCTGTTTCCTGGAGGGGCCGCAATCATGGAGACTTCTGACTAGAGAGGTTTCCCAGCCTAGGGTTCAGGAGTGGGGGTGGATTTTGAGAGGTTTTACCATATGATCAGTTTTACTACTGCAGGCCTATAAAAATTCATTGCTTTAAGAAACAGAATGTCCAGGATATTTGCATTGACCAACTTTAAGGAATTACCAAGAGGGGAGAAACACATCAGAGGAAAAACATAAGATTGGTAAGATTTTCTTTGGTGACAGAGGTTAAGACAATAATTAAGAAATACTGTTATATAAAGTGAATAGCATTATGTTACAGAAAATTTCAAGAACTATGAGAGGTAAGAGAAAGCATAATTAATGATGCCTGGGTATATCTACCTTGTATTTCATTTCCTCCAATTCCACCTCTGCTCTATGTAGCCTAGATTATATGGCTCTACATCCATGAATATCTTCCAAAAAGTGCTGTCAACCCACTTCTAACTTTTTGTATTTTCTTATTTATAGCACTTGTCAAACTTTACCATATTTTGTAATAGTTTGTCTTAAAAGAAAAATAACAAGTGAAAGGGCAAGAACAACTGCTTTATGATTCTTTAAACTAATTTTCTGATTGTGTTTTACCATGTAACTTCACTTCGCTTACACTTGCAATGGGCTTTTAGGTCTATGAACTTTCTTGAGTGATGTGCAGCACCACTGAGTCATCAAAACCAAGACAAAATTTTCACATATACTTCAGAATAATCTGATTGTTGTCAAGGAATCATGAACACTTAATTTTCTTCTTTGATTTTCATTAACCAGCCAATATACTAATTCATTCTAATGTGATAATAGAAATGCACATTAGTAACATGTCCATAGAAAAAATTATATATTAATGTGACATCTAACTTCTTAAATGCAGTAATTTTTAAATCACTTTTAGAGAAAAAGTTGTTCTGTAGAAGTACCTTTGAAATCACTGTGGAGTACAGGGATGGGTGAGTTTGTTGTAGAAATAGAAATAAAGAAAAATTCATCCCAACTTCAACCAGTACAGCTCAATATTTAATGCAATTCAACTTGGCACTATCTAATTTTAAAAAATCAGCTATTGAAAATAGTTTTAAAAACCATTAATATAGTGATTGTAACAAAGGTAGCATCAAATCAATCTCAGTTTTTATCCTGGCCCTGCCACTTAGAGTTTAGTGACCTTGAGATAGTTATGTGTTCTTTTGTTCTCTGAGAATCAGGTGGGTTATTCCGCCTTCCTTTAGGAAAATCTCATGGACATTCCCCATTATTCCCAATAAAATTATTGGTCCTAAGGGTGACCAATTGAGGACTGAAAATACCTTTTCAGATTTCTCCATCACTGTGCATGTTCATTTTATAGGCAGGAGTGCAATTCGTTAAAACAAATTATAAACTTCCATGATTTCCTATGGAACCTCCTTTTACTGAGTATACTAATGCTGCAGCTCTTTTTATGAGCTCCAAGACTAATATTCTCTATGATTTCTTTATTAAAAGATTGTTTCCTGAAGACACAATTATCAAACCATGTTCTCAGTATCACCCTTCTCAGGGGATGACAATTTGAAGTTTTGGAAAAGGCTCTATAAGGTCTGTCTCATTTAAAGGGCAGGAACTTAAGACATTCAATATCATAAACAGATCAGATGCTTGATTTTACATAGAAAATGACAAATTGAGACAAACCCATAATTTTAACATCTAACCTGAAATTTCCATTTTATATACATTGGTTTCAACTTGTAAGCCTAATGGCATGGACATTCTTTATGATAGTTTAATTGAATGTTTTAGATATAAGCCTAAAACAGTGCCTTTCCATGTAAAATGCAGACAAATAATAAATTAAATAAAAGTGTTTTTATTTAACTAAGGAAAACAATTTTAAAAAATATATATACTATTTTTGTTAAAGTCAGAATGAATGGAATATTTACTATTTCATATTTAGAATATTTTGGTATTAAATCCTATACTTAATGCCTTTGTGGTTCTTATGAACATTTTTGATGCAGAGAAAATTGTCATGCTGTAAAAATGATGATATTATGACAAGATGCTATAGTAAATCTATAGATGAAAATTCATTTCTACATTGGGATAGAAATAAAAATATAATAAAATACTATTATTATAAATAGAAATATGATAGACTCATTAAGACCAGATATTTTTTAATATTTGCAAACATAGCAATGTTGCATATGTCATATATTCCAACAATACAGCTAAGATATATTTATTTCTAGTAGAAACAAGTAATACATCAGGTATAGCCTTCTCAAATTCTTGCCCCTTGCTCATATAATATTTCATCATTATCTTACAATTACTCAAGGTTCTTTTCATAATAATCTTGAGCCAAATTACCTAAACTGTTAAAATAGTGTAGTCTCCATGATTTCTTTTCGGCAGACCTCATTGATTTCAGAGTTACATGGTCATTAATCACCAGTAATATCTTCTAATCCAGATAAAATTGATTATAGTTCAAGCAAATTTTTCTGTATTGTTTAAGAAACCACTGATCCCAGTCCAGAGACTGTGATGTTATTAATTTCATTCTACTATTCTCAGAGCAATTAGTAATCAATTTTGCTCCTGCTCTTTCTAATTTATGCTATGATAAGGACAAAATTGTCTACTCTAAGTATCAGAGACAGACACTGCAAATGAGAAACTTTACTGTTAACAAAAATCCTTTGTTTATGGCTTTGAGTTTTCAAAATTTAAAAGTAAGAATCATGCATGTTTAAATCAGTTTTAAAATCAGTTAGGGAGTATGTGCCAAATGCCCTTTTAGCTGGGTACACATTCACAACAACTTTATTGATTGCATCTGTTAGTATCGTCTATAAACCAAAGATGCACCATTGACTTACCTTCACATCTGACCCAGCAGCTCTTGTAAGTACAAGGCAATTTTCTGCTAGACAAAGAAGACAAAGGCTATTTTTTCCTGTTCCCTGCTTCAACTGCATTCAGAGTAAATTTAAGTCTCAATATGCTTAACTACATCATGTTGTTGTTTTTAAGACTATAAAGGTCTCATGAGGCAAGTGGCATATCGTATTCATTTCGCTTTGAAAATTTACCACTGTCGTTGCTGTTGAAAGCCATAATATTATTGATAATATTTATAAATTATTAAATGACAAAAAAGGAAAATGGTACTTTACTCGTTTATTGTCCTATTTAGCTCTAAAGACAAAACCATAACTTGTATGAAAATCTGTAATAATAAAAAATCTCTAAGCTCATATATTGGCAATTAGGGGGAAAATGAATATTGTGCTACTTCCTGATGCAGAGATAAGTTCAAAACATGTGCTATTTCTCTTGCACCTAAGGGATTTCATTTTCAATATACTTCTCTTCAACAAATTTATTTTATTTATTTGTCAGTTACAGCTGGTATTCAATATTCCTTTATATTAGTTTTAAGTGTACAGCATAGTGGTTTGACATTTATATAATTTACAAAGTGTCCCTCCCATAAGTCTAGTACCCACCTGAACCACATATAGTTATTATAATATTATTGACTATTTTCCTTATGCTATACTTCATATCCCGTAACTATTTTTAATTGATCTGAAGGAGAGAGAGAGAGACATCAATTTGTTGTTCCATTTCTTTATACATTCATTGGTTGCTTCTTGTATGTGCCCTGACTGGGGATCAAACCTACAACTTTGGCATATCAAGATGATGCTCTAACTAACTGAGCTACTTTGCCAGGGCCTAACTATTTTAAAACTACCAATTTGTATTTCTTCATAATTTTACCAGTCCCCAAACTCCCTCCTAATGTAGCAACCATATATATTTATTAATTTTGTTCTTTAGATTCCATATATGAATGAAATCAGATAATATTTGCCATTATCTGATTTATTTCACTTAGCATAATACCCTCTAGGTACATTCATGTGTTTGCAAATGGTAAAATGTCATTCCTTTTTATGGCTAAATAACATTCCATTGTATATTATGTACTACCACTTTAAAAATATATTTATTTATTTGTTTGCTTATTTATTTGAGAGAGGGGAAAGGAGAAAGAGAGAGAGAGAAACATCACTGTGTGGTTGCCTCTCACTCATGCTCCCAACTGGGGACCTGACATGCAACCTAGTCATGTGCCCTGACTGGGAATCGAACCAGCGACACTTGGTTTGCAGGCCAATGCTCAATCCACTGAGCCACAGCAGCCAGGGCTATACTACCACTTTTTTTATCCACTCACATATTGATGAACACTTATATTGCTTCTACATCTTGGCTATTGTAAATAACAATGCAATGAACACAGGAGTGCGTATATTGTTTTGAATTAGTGTTTTGAATTTCTTCAGATAAATACCCAGAAGTAAAATATCTGGGTCATAGGTAGCTATACTTTTAATTTTTGGAGGAACCTCTACAGTTTTCCACAGTGATAGCACAAATTTGCAATCACATTAACAATGCACAAGTGTTCTCTTTTCTTCACATCCTTGCCAACACTTGTTGTTTGTTGATTTATTGATGATAATTATTCTGACAAGTGTGAAGTGATGTCTCAACATGGTTACTTTTAAAATTTCTATTATATTTGTTCTGTTACCATTTATCTCTGATACCCTTGTCTACCTCCACCCAATCCCCTCACCTCCGCAATCATAACATTGTTGTCCATGTCCATGAGTTCTTTTTCTTTTTGGCTCAATCCCCCTACCCCCAGCAACTCTCTGCAGAGCTGTCAGCCTGCTCTCTATCTCTGAGCCTGTCTCTATTTTGTTTGTTGAGTTTGTTCATTAGATTCCACATAAGAGTGAAATCATATGGTATTTGTCTTTCTCTGACTGACTTATTTCACTTAGCATAATATCCTCCTTTCTCTGATGATTAGTGACAATGAGCATCTTTTCATATGTCTATTTGCCATCTGTATGTCCTCTTTAGAGAAATGTCTATTTAGGTCCTCTGCCCATTATTTTTACTGGATTGCTTGTTTTTTATTTGTTTGTCATTTTTGATGTTACGTTGCATTAATTCTTTATAATTGTTGGATATTAACCCTTTATTGAGTGTATCATTGGCAAATATCCTTGCCCAATAAGTAGGATGTCCTTTTGTTTTATCTTCAATAATATTTTTTAATGATTTCTCAAATTTAATCATCTGATATTCAACATAGGGTCATTATTTGTATCTTCCTCCACCCAACTACATTATAGAGAGGTATTAGTGGGCTGAAATATTCACTTTAATAGCAAAAGAAGTATGTAAGATAAATCTGTACTATATAGTATATCTGTAAACATTTAGTCAATTAGAAAAGAAGTTTGAAGAAATTCTTATGTTATGTATTGTGGATACATAAATAAATGGAACATCCCTCTTCTCTCTCATTGGGATTCTAATTCTTAGTATATTAGAACTTTTCACTGTGTCTCAATGTTTGTATACGCTCTTTTTTTCCCTCACTGTTTTGTTCTCAATGACTCAAACTAAAAGTTTCTATTGACCTCTGTTTTAGTTCACTAATCTTCATTTTGAATGATTCCATATACTACTGTATACTGAATTCTTAATTATATTTTTCAGTTATAAATTCCTCTTTTGATTATGTTTATAAAATATGTAACCCAATTCTCTGGTGATGTTATCCATCTTGTCATGTCCTTTTTCAATATGTTTATTGCAAGTGCTTCAAATCTGTGACTTATAATTACAATTATCTGGGGCATTTGTCAGTGGCATTTTCTCTTGGTTCTGATTCTTGTTCTGTAAGGTAATTTTTATAGAATGTCAAGCATTTTATTATCTCTTTCAAGAAAGGTTGAATCCTATTCTCTAGTAAACAAATAGGACAGTAATGGAATTGTTTATCTAATTAGAGGCTGAGCTGACCAGATGCTGGGCTGGAGTGCATGTGTAGCACCCCAGAGAAGTACCTAAGAGCCTACAAATTTGTCACAGCTTTTCCTCTAGGAAAGTTTCTGAATTATAAACTTTGTCTTTTCTACACTGTAAAATTGCTATGAAGTACCATCCATTTCATTAATATACTGCTTAGTGTTACAGAATTGCTAATCTGTAAAAGCCTTGTGGGGACACTGCTGATGGTGGGTCTCACAGCCCCTTCATCTCCCTTCTCACTAAAATATCAGTCTTCTCCCTCAGCCCTTGAGTCCTGTCTACTTTGGTCATGCCAAATTCTCATTGCTTCTCTGGCACTATGTGACTGCCAAAACTTCTGGTTTGTCAGGGGCATGGCTGTTGCCACCTGATATGCTCAATATCCTCTGCTCTAATAATAGGTAAATGACCAGAAAGAAAAGATGCTTGCAAAATTTCACCTCACACTCTGTCATTCTTTCTTTCTATAATATTACCCTCAGAACATTTTTGTCTCAGCAGCTCTCTGGTGAGTTAGGGATATTTTTTCTACATTTTATTAATAGAAGCATTAACCTGATAGAAGGCACTCATGATGTCCAGAAGCAAGAGTCCAAGATAATTCATTTGGATAATAAAGGTTTATAATATTTGGGAAGAGACTGGATGATAGAGTAAGAAAATCCAAATTGCGATGGAGCATACATGCCATATTCAATCTTTATAATGATATTTGGTTGAAGATATTTAAGCAATGGAGGCTACACTAGATTCACACTTTAAAAATATAACATTTTTCACCATGGAAGATTAAATAAAGGGCTATAAGAACAGAAGTTTTTGATGAAAGACAATAGGCAAAAAGTAATATGTTAACATAATGACTATCGTTTATCTTTTATATGCTAAACATGGAAATTTTGCAGGCATTTATAACTTTTACTGTCTTTAATTAAATAACTCATATGTAATAGAAAACTTCATTTATGCTTCTTATATAATTGTTTAATATTTTCTCACTAACTCCTTTGTTCCAGCTTTATTAAGATATAATTGACATATAACAGTATATAAATTTAAGATATACATGATTATTTGATAGATATATATATACTGAGAAATGATTACCACAGTAGGTTAGTTGATACACCTATTACCTCACATTATTAACTTTTGTGTATGTATGCTGTTTTGCTGACTGCACATCCCTATACTTTTTCTTAATCACTTCCTATGAGAAAGGTACTCTGATCATCCAACTTCCAGTACAGATTAGAAAATTAGATCAATGAAAGCTCTTCAACATGTGCCTTCCTAGGTAGTCCTGGCGATTGTATCCAATCCTATTAGCATGGAGGATACATATGTGGCTAGCTTCCATGGGCCAGGTCTGGAATGCTCAATGTTCAATACCTATAAGTTAGAATAGAGCCAAAGGAAATGAAACAGTATCTTGAAGAGTTATCTGAATTCCCATGTTTATTGTAGTGAGACAGGATTATAAGAAGCTAGGAAAATTCCTTGACAAGTAGAATGAGGGAAAGTGAGGCAAGATAATTAAACAAGGCTAAACAATTAACAGCCTGCTAGTAAATTGCAAGGTCTTATCTTCCCTAACCAAGCACACCTAGGAATAGTTAGCTTATACCTCTCTCCTCCCCAATCAGAGAGTGAGTAGCTTAAATCATCCTAGTCGAGGAGATAGATAAGAGTTAGTGCCATTAGTGCCAGCCAAGCCCCAGAACAGATGAAGTCAGGGGAATAAATAACAAAAATCCTTGTAAGATGACAAGGGCTCAGAGTTCTTGAAGGGGGAATGTTAAAATAGGCAGTTAGTTAGATGGTTAACAAAAGAGGAGAAAATGAATGGAACAGTCTTATTGGAGAGAAACCAGCATTTTCTGCCAAAGGTCGCAAAACATCCTGCCTAGTCAACTCAGCAGGAAAGACAGCCTTACAGCCACCCTGGAATGTAAGTGGCATCATTCCACTGGCTGAATGCAGGCACAGTAGAAGCAGTACTTGGAGGCATGCACAGCAGGAGCCAAAATGGTAGCCATAAAAGGGGGAGAGCAAAGCCTGTGAAAATCTGGGGGAAAAATTGGATAGGGGAAGGGTACAGGCCCTGGAAAATTTAGGAAAGAAATGAGATAGAAGGAGAGCACAAACACAAGTGCAGGAAAATCCAGGAAAGAGAATGGATAATTTGAACGAAAGCCTGCTCTTTTCTAAATCCCAGGAAATATGTGGAAGCTTAGCAAGGACCTTGGAGCAGCCACGACCCTTTCACCTGCCCACTCTCTGCCTCTCTGATAAATCTTGACACTATCAAAAAATGCTTCCAGTGCGAGAGTCCCTGAAGTTCTTTTCCTGTGACAATACTGAAAAACCTATTTCTCCTGGAAACAGTACCATTATTCACAATTGCCAAGATATGGAAACAACCTAAGTGCCCACCAACAACAGATGAATGTATATATATTTCAGCCATAAAGAAAAGCAATCCTGCCATTTGCAATAACACAGATGACATGGAAGACATTATGGTGATATAATCCAGTATAGGTCAGACTCAGAAGCGCGCGTGTGCGCACACACACACACACACACATACACACACACACTAAAATCTTCATGATCTTACTGATATGTGGGATCTAAAATAGTCAAATATGTAGAAACAGAGAATGAGTAGTTCCCAGGGCAGAAAGATAGGGAAAATGAGAAGGTGTTGGTCAAAAAATACAAAGTTGTAATTATGTAGGATGAATAAATATACAGAATAATACTGTGTTGAATATTTAAAATTAGTTAAGAGAGATTTTAGGTACTCTTATCATTAAAAAGATAACTGTATGAACAAATGAACAGGTTAACTAGCTTGACTGTAATAATCATTTTGCTATGAATATGTATGCCAAATCATGTACACTTTAAATATGTACAATTTTATTTTAAAAATAACAAGTAAATAAAATAATTTTGAAAGTTTCACTATTTTTGCTGTGTGATTAAGACTTTATGAGAATGAGGTTGGAAGCAAGGAGATCAATCAAAAGACTGTTGCATTTACACACGTGAGGAGACTGCCAGCAGTTTGCCCCAGTTTTGACAGTGGAGATGGTGAAATGCTGTGTGTCCCATCTACCTGGGATATGAGTAAAAAGGTGGAAACAAATAAAACACAAAATACTTTGATAACCAATACTGAGATGCATAAGGCTGTAAACAGAGCATGTTTGAAAAAGATCAGAAGACTAATTTTGAATATAATCAGTAAGAAATATCTACTGGGCACAAGAGTCAAGATATTAAAATAGACAATTGTATAATACCCTGAATCTGGGGTATCAGAGAGAAGTCTGGACTAAAGATATAAATTTTAGGGAGTGTTATAGGTGGAATAAATTTAAAGCAAGGATATTACATGAATCACTGGGAGAGTGAGTTTGATAAAAGGAGAGAGGACAAAAATTGATCAACCATTGCCTTGCAATGTAAGTGGATCCCAAAAGAAAAAGAAGTCTTGGAAGTCAAGTACTAGGGAAGAGAGGAAGATTAACCATGTTAAATCCGGTGGTCTGGTCAAGTTAACTGAGAACTAAAAATTTCCCATTAGATTTACTCAAATGAGAAACACTGGTAAAATTATGAGAAAAAAAAAAAAAAGATTTTTTTTGTTGATCATGTCGTATTGAAATTTTAATGGAGAGAGGATTTAAAAGAGACCAGGAGAGGAACAGGAGAAACTGTGTATGGCCAATGTTTGGGAAATTTTGATACAGAAAGACAAATAAATCTTTAGAAAATATATTTTCTAGTGAGTAAACAACCTTTCTAAAAAGAATTATTCTAAAATGCTAATCTATTATCCTGAAAAATGAGTTTAAAATGATCAAAGAAAGTTTTAAGTAATATCTTGAAGTAGATAAGTATTAGCATTTTATTAAACTGTTTTCTCTACTGGAATCCTTAAAATTGAAATACATCTTCACATACTTCTTATTCAGATATTTAAAGTACAGTAACTTGGTCCACTTTTGAAAGTAAATTGCATAATGAGAACTGCTAGGTGTAAATCTTGGTTTCATTAAAGAAATATCACAAAAATTTAATATTACACAGAGGGAGGAATGCATATCTCCAAAATAATGTAATTTTCATATTTACAAATGATATAAGGCCATCAAAATTGCAAAAATTTACAAATTCATTCAAACTCTACATTTCTGTTATTTCAGTAACTTTACACAAATTTATACTCATAGTTTAGGCTTCTACAAAATTTTCATCAACTTCAGAGATTGTAGGATCAATTTATATACCAAAATTAAATACTAATACTGTGAACATTAATGTATAAATCTGCTTTACAAAACTTCTGATTTTATTTTTTAATCAACCATATGAGAAAATATGGCTCAAGCTTAATTCACTTTTGAATAAATGTTTTTCCAAAATGACATTATGACCTTTAGATACTAATTTCATTATTTTAATTGTGAGAAATATAGAAGGGCTTAAAATGTACTTTCCCTTGAGTTACATTAATCATGCTGCATATTACATAAGGCAGGTTATTAATTACCTGAACTAAAGTAGACATAGGCAACCAAATCTAGCATTGAGAAATTTTAATAACTTGAATATATAAATATGTGACATTTTAAAGAATGTTAATTTAAATTTTTAAAAAATCAAAACAAATTCTAAGAGACCAAATGAATTGATTTTGGAAGAAGGAGTGGGAGTAGCTCTTTAAACAAAAGAGCATTATAAAATATATGGTGCTAAATGCATGCATTTTTATTATTATAATTGTGGCCATACTATATTAAAAGAAATAGTCAAATAAAATATAAATTATAAAAACATATGTATTTAGGTTCTTTCATTTGTAGCAACAAATTCTAGTTTCAGAATGATAAAAACTATGCTTCATTCAAAATTCTTGGACTTTCTTCTGGAGTAAAATTGGGGAAGTTCAATATATCTGAAAGAACAAATGTCCAGCAATAAAATGGGTATAAGATCTACCTATTGTGATTGAGTAATGTTTGAAAAACACTGAAACACTGTATGTGACATAAAAAATCAATTTTAGTAGTTCAGAAATGAGTATAAGCAAAAGACAAACTGAACCTTTTCCTCAAATTTGCTTACACTGTGACTCAGTTTGTGTCAAATGTGAGTAAAGAAAAAAAAATTTAATAAAATCACTAAGGTCAGGACCCAGTAAAATAGCATGGTGAATTATAGTCTCAGAACAGAAATATCTTTGGTATCCTTAGAATTTATATTGAATTATTACATGTAGAAAATGTGAAATTATACAGGAGATACTCATATTTTGGAGTCTACTCTTTTCCCATTATTTTTTCTGAGATGTATTTAGTTTTCTATGATGTAAACACACCAATTATGTACTATACCACTGATGGAAGCTTAGGTTATTTCATTTTAAAATCATATGTACTTACATTTGTGGAGTACTTAACCCAAAATTTAATTGTGGGCTCTTAGTGTATGTATAGTTTTAGTTTTAGAGATGCTGCCAAACATTTTATACATGTTATCTGTACAAACTTATTTTGTTGTGACAGTTACGATAATCAATTTTCCCACATAGTATCAATAAATGACATTGTTTGCCTTTTGAAATTTAATCATTCTGTTGGGTGTATAGTAATTTTCATTTTGCTTTTAATTTACATTTTCCTGATAACTCATGAAGTTGAGTCCCATTTCAAAAGCTTATTTATCATTTTTTTCTGTTATGTGAAGAGCCTTTTGAGATTTCCTTTTCATTATTTTATTAGGATGCTGAGAGTTCTTGTTCATTGTTTTCCTGGTTGTCAGTTTATCTTATTGATGTGAAGGACTTTTAAATATACTATGCATTTGAGTCTTTTGATATGTATGTATAAATATACATCAATATATATACATTCATAATGGGTATAAAAATATTAAATTATGAATATTTTAGTCTCATTTGACTTTGTTTAATGAACAGAATTTCTTAATTTTAATATATTCTAACCTATCAATATTTCCTTCATTATTTTCTGTCCTGTTTAAGAAACCTTTACCTAAACTAAGTTTAGAAAGACAATGTTTTCTCATAGAAGTTTTCTTATTTATACCTTTCATATTCAGGCTATGACTTATATGAAGTTAATATTTGTCTATAGTGTTCACTAGGGTACACAATTTTTTTCTCAGAAGGATATCCAATAATTACAGAATATTTCACTTTAAAAAGGCCATCTTTATTCCAATGCACTGTGGTGACACCTTAGATATAAATAGTTGACCATATATGTGTTGATATTTTTGAATATTCTATGTTCCATTTATCCATTTTTCCATTATTGCACAGATAACCAAACTAATCCTTCTTAATTTATTATAGCTTTATGTACAAATATTGATACTTAGTCATATAAATTTTTGGCCTTTGTTCTCTCCTATAAAGATTGCCTTTATACAACAATTATATCTTTAAAGTCTAGAATCAGCTTGATAATTTCCACAGAACAACTGGGTAAATTGATAGAAATTGCAATGGATCTATAGACTGATTTGGAGGAAATTTTAATAATTTGAAATTAACTCAACATTTTGCTTTATTACTAGACATTAATATTTATATATTGTCTAAAAAGCTTTTTAAAATATATTTGTTGCTGATTAGTTCTATTACCTATTTCCTTTTTTTTAATTTCTTTTTTATTTTTGGTTTTTCAATTACAGTTGTCCCCTTTTCCCCCAATTTCTCTCCCCTGCCCAACCCACCCCCTCTCCCGCAATCATATCCCTCCCCGTTGTCCATGTCCATGAGTCTTTTATATACGTTCTTTGACTAAACCCTTCCCTTATTTATCCCCCTTCTCTCCCTCCCCCCTCCCCCCTATTGACTGCTATTCTGCTCTTTGTTCTATTTAGTTCTTTTGTTTGTGTTGTTCTTTAGTTTCCTGTATTGGGTGATATCATATGGTATTTTTCTTTCTTTGCCTGGCTTATTTCACTAAGCAAAATTCTTTCTAGTTCCATCCATGTTGTTGCAAATGGCAGGAGTTCCTTCTTTCTTTCTGCTACATAGTATTCCATTGTGTATATGTACCACAGTTTTTTGATCCACTCACCTACAGATGGACACTTAGGTTGTTTCCAGCACTTAGCTATTGTAAACAGTGATGCTATGAACATAGTGGTGCATAAGTTCTTTTGAATTGGTGTTTTAAGATTCTTCGGGTATAATCCTAGTAGTGGAGTCGCTGGATCAAAAGGCAGTTCCATTTTTAGTTTTTTGAGGTAATTCCATACTGTTTTCCATAGTGGCTGCACCAGTCTGCATTCCCACCAACAGTGCAGTAGGGTTCCCGTTTCTCCACATCCTCGCCAGCACTTGTTGTTTGTTGATTTGTTGATGATGGCCATTCCGACTGGTGTAAAACGGTATCTCATTGTGGTTTTTATTTGCATCTCCCTGATGGCTAATGATGTTGAGCATTTTTTCATGTGTCTATGGATCTTCTGTATGTCCTCTTTGGAGAAGTGTTTGTTCAGGTCCTTTGCCCATTTTTTAATGGGGTTGTTTGTTTTCTTGATGTTGAGTTGTATAAGCTCTTTATATATTTTGGAAATCAGTCCCCTGTCTGTGATGTCATTGGCAAATATGTTTTCCCATATGGTTGGTTTCCTTTTCATCTTGCTGATGTTTTCTTTTGCTGAGCAGAAACTCTTTAGTTTGATGTAATCCCATTTATTTATTTTTTCCTTTATTTCTCTTGCTTTAGGAGATGTATCCATGAAGAAATTGTTATGTGAGATATCTGATATTTTCTTGCCTATGTTTTCCTCTAGGACTTTTATGGTGTCACAGCCTACATTTAAGTCTTTGATCCATCTTGAGTTTATTCTCGTGTGTGGTGTAAGTTGGTGGTCTAGTTTCATTTTTTGCAGGTCCCTATCCAGTTCTCCCAGAACCATTTGTTAAAGAAGCTCTTCTGACTCCATTTTATGTTCCTTCCTCCTTTATCAATATTAGTTGACCATAGAGGCCTGGGTTTATTTCTGGACTTTCTATTCTGTTCCACTAGCGACAAGAAAAATAAAGTACCTAGGAGTAAACTTAACCAAAGAGATAAAAGACCTGTACTCTGAAAATTACATAACATTGAAGAAAGAAATTAAGGAATATACCAATAAATGGAAGCAGATACCATGTTCTTGGATGGGAAGAATCAACATCATCAAAATGGCCATACTACCCAAAGCAATTTACAGATTCAATGCAATCCCTATTAAAATACCAATGACATATTTCACAGACCTAGAACAAATACTCCATAAATTCATATGGAACCAAAAAAGACCCCAAATAGCAAAAGCAATCTTGAGACAGAAGAACACAGCAGGAGGAATCACAACACCAGATATCAAACAATACTACAAAGCCACTGTGATCAAAACAGTCTGGTACTGGCAAGAGAACAGACATATAGATCAGTGGAACAGAATAGAGATCCCAGAAATAAACCCAGGACTATACGATCAATTAATATTTGATAAAGGAGGAAGGAACATAAAATGGAGTGAGAAGAGCCTCTTCAACAAATGGTGCTGGGAAAACTGGACAGGGATGTGCAAAAAAATGAAACTAGACCACCAACTTACACCATACACCAGAATAAAGTCAAGATAGATCAAAGACTTAAATGTAAGCTGTGAAACCATAAAAGTCCTAGAGGAAAACATAGGCAGGAAAATTTCAGATATCCCACGTAACAATATCTTCACAGATACATCTAAGTCAAGAGCAATAAAGAAAAAAATAAACAAATGGGATTACATCAAACTAAAGAGTTTCTGCTCAGCAAAAGAAAACATCAGCAAGATGAAAAGGAAACCAACCATATGGGAAAATATATTTGCCAATGATATCACAGACAAGGGACTGATCTCCAAAATATATAGAGTTTATATGACTCAACATCAAGAAAACAAACAACCCAATTTAAAAATGGGCAAAGGACCTGAACAAACACTTCTCTGAAGAGGACATATACAAGGTCCATAGACACATGAAAAAATGCTCAACATCATTAGCCATCAGGGAGATGCAAATAAAAACCACAATGAGATACCATTTTACACCAGTCGGAATGGCCATCATCAACAAATCAACAAACAACAAGTGCTGGCGAGGATGTGGAGAAACGGGAACCTTACTGCACTGTTGGTGGGAATGCAGACTGGTGCAGCCACTATGGAAAACAGTATGGAATTACCTCAAAAAACTAAAAATGGAACTGCCTTTTGATCCAGCGACTCCACTACTAGGATTATACCCGAAGAATCTTAAAACACCAATTCAAAAGAACTTATGCACCCCTATGTTCATAGGAAAGAAAGAAAGAAAGAAAGAAAGAAAGAAAGAGAAAGAAAATATATGATTGGTACATATTGAGGCAGGACCAAGTCTAAGAGCTTCAACTCAAATCGAAGCCTCGTAGTTTCTGAGCTCATTCTCTTTCATTAGGGCACTTATTCATTCAACATTTTTTTTTTAATTTTGTACACTTACTTCTTTTATTTATCAAAAATCTTGTACTCCCTAACACACACTGCCAACTGTCTAATGACAATTTATTAATCTATGTTGAGAAATAATATGGATCACATAATATCAGATTGCCTTATTTAATGTTGCTTTATTTACTGCATAAAAATAGATTATGGCAATAATGCTTCATAGCCATATAATCCAAATATGGGGTGATTTGAATCTCTACATATGCTAAGCATCTTCCATGTATTGTACATAATACTTGATATGTTACCCACTCTTTTCTGACAGCTGGTACTTAAAACATTTAATTCAAAGATAATTTATAATGAGTCATGCTCTCACTTGAAACATATATATACATATACATATATAAAGTCATATGTATATAAACATATAGTCATATATACATATATAAAGTCATATATATGTGTATATACTGTTACAAAATAGTATGGAGCTAAAGGTAAAGCACAAATTAATGAAGACTTCCACTGTGGTTATTTAATAGTCCTCCTCATACACTTGGGGTACCTAGCTAACTGCAGTTTCCTTTGCCTTTTCCAGAAAGAGATCACAAAGAAAGTGTTCTGTGGTTTTGCACACTTACTCTATTACACACATATAGGAAACTTGAATTTGATGCTGTATTTGAGCTCTATAGAAACCTTAAAGAAGCAAATGGGATATAACTATGTTTGACAATTAAACTCAATATTGATATTTCTGCAAGCTTCTGAGTACAGTGACATGAGCAAACCGGGAGGTTTGGGAGCAGAGACCAAATGATAATTTCAAAGGAATTGTGTTAACTTACATTGTGGATTGAATGTTTACATTCCCTCAAAATTCAGGCGTTGGAACCCTACCCCTCAATGTGGTGGTATTAGGATCCAAGACCTTTGGGAAATCATTAGATTTAGATGAGGTCATGAGGGTGGAGCCATCATGTTGTAATTAGTTTGCTTGTAAAGAAAAGATTAAAAAACAAAAGTTTGCTTCCTCTCTCTGAAGGACTGAGTGAGACAAAGGCCATTTACAAACTAAGAAGAGGTGCTCCCCAGACACCACATCTGCTGACACCTTGATCTTAAACATCCCATCTCCCATAACTGTGAAAAATAGTGTTTATTGTTTAAACCACCCTGTCTATGGTAATTTGTTATATCACCCCGAACTGACAAAGAAATGATCTCATCTGAAATAAATTCTGTCATTTTTTATTTCATAAATTGAACATAGCCTGAACTTGTTCTCAACCTAAAAATATATACCCTATTCGGGGCTTGTTGAACTTAATACAATTAATATCATTTCCTTTCTTCTTTGTAAGTTATTTTTCCCAATATTCTTATCCAATTAATACCTTGGACATATGAGAACATTTAAATAGTATGATTGACATTTACCACTGACCCTGTAGGCATCTGAAACCTTCTATAGGTATAGGAAATGGCCACTTGCATCCTAGGTGTGACAGGTAAATGAATAAGTTCTGGGTTGTTACTGAAAACTGTAGAAAGGATTGAAAACATATTACTACTCTATATCCAGAGGAAGAGAATTATCTCCAGAGAAGTGCTCTTGTCAGCAATGAATCAAATAAATACTTTGCCTTACTGAACTCAGAGGGAAAATGATTTTTTAAAATATCAACATGAACCTATTATTTAGCTGAATAAATAATAAAACTGCTTGTCTCTTCTCCTTTAATTCTATTTTCAACAATGAGAATATAACCCAATTTATAGCTCTTTGGACTTGAGGCATTTGTGAAATGCAGAAGAATGCATGAAGTTAGAAAATAGCATTGCAAAATATGCTTTAATTTATACATCGATTTTGTCTGATACCAAAAGAAGATGTTGGATATAGTCTCTCTCTCTCTCTCTCTCTCTCTCTCTCTCTCTCTCTCTCTCTCTCTCTCTTTCAACTCTCTCTCACTCCCCATTACCCATTCTGTTTAGGACTTTGTACAATTTTAAACTTTCCATTTCCTGACTTATATTGGGAGGTTTTAATATAGTTCCTTACAGTTTGAGATCTTAAAAACAAAAGCTGTTTTCAATGATTCCTCTGAAAAAAATCTGCTAACATAACAAACAAAAATAATATAAACATTCATTTATAGACTATAATATCTAGTAATTTTTTAAAATAAAAATTATCTTTTATAATTTGATGCATTAACATTAATTAAGGAGCTTCTTTGCTATGAGGATCTAAACCCTCTTTTATAAAATGGGTCAGAATGTACATGATGTTTAATAAAAGAAAATTAATTAAAAACAAGTCTGTATTACACAAATTCTTCTTTCTTGATAACTATATTTTCTGAATAATGTATATGAATTAAAGAAAACCAGAGTAAACTATTTTCTGGTGGAGAATCAAACAAAAAATTTTTGTTCCTTGTTTAAAAGAATTATTAGGTATATGACCACCAATTAATAATATATCCTCTAAAAGTTACCTGTGAACAGCTCAGTACACTAGTTTCCACAGAAGTTTAAAAATTTTTTTTTAATTTAGTTTTAAAAATTGTTTTTATTATTACTTTAATATTTAATTGAAACATATCCAGACTATGACATTTACATAATCCTCATTTTACCAGGACTACTCTCAGTTCAGCATCCAAAAGTTTATTTATTGGTAAACTACCTATTTTTAAGAATTAGGTGGAAAGGAAGCATTTTTTAAAATGTGTAAACACCTAACATATTGTAGTACAATGAAGATTGTAGGGTATATGTCACAAATTGAGTTGATTTGAATCAAACATAAAATAAATATTATTCCAGAATAAATATATATACAAACACACAAAAAACTCATATATATATATTACATATTATAGTCTTCAATTATATATAATATACATACCTTCTTTATAATATTTTACAGATTTTTTAATGTTTTAACATTATACAATGAACAAGTTGCCACATCAATACAGAGATACAACTTATTGTTTTAATATCTTGCATAATGTACCATATAATAGATTCATTAATTTATTTAGCCAATGTTTCCTTTGATGTATTTTTGTAAATGAATATATTTTAAAATAAACTCTTTAATAATTCCATGAGATCTATCAAATAAGCCCATAAGAGCTGAATGTACATTCATTATTTGCATAGGCATGAATAGATTGCCTTTTGAAAGGTTACACCAATGACATATACACTTTAATTTGAAGGTTAAGCAATCACATTATCTGAAAATAGTATAATTTACTTTTTTTATATCCATCAATCTATTTTTGCCTTATTGTGCTGATTAATTATGCCAATGAATGTAGATTTTCATATTTTGTTCCTAATTCTAATATAAATATTTTAAGAGTTAAATATTAGGTATCATGCTTGCTATTGATTTCTAAAAGATACTTTTTTCTCATGATAGAAAGTTTTTCTCTGATTTTAGATTCATAAGAGTTTCATAAACTAATCAAGAGTGAGTGTTATCCTGGTCAGTGTGGTTCAGTTGGTTGGAACTTCCTCCTATAAACCAAAAGGTCATACGTTCGATTCCTAGTCAGGGGACATGCCAGGGTTTGGATTTGATCTCCAGTTGGAGTGTGTATAAGAGGCAACTAATCTATGTTTCTCTCTCATTTTCTCACATGGATGTTTCTCTCATTCTCTTTCCCTTCTCCTCTCTCTAAAAACCAATAAGCATGTCCTCAGATAAGTATTTAAAAAATAAAAAAGAATGAGTGTGGATCTCTGGCCAGGTGGCTCAGTTTGTTGGAGTGCCATCCCCTACACCAAAAGACTGAGGGTTCATTCCTAGGTCAGGGCATATACAAAAATCAACCAATGAATGTATAAATAAGTGGAACAGCAAATCAATCTCTCTCTCTCTCTCTCTCTCTCTCTCTCTCTCTCTTCCTCTCCCTCTCATCAAAATACTTTTTTTTTTTTTAAAGCATGAGTGTTGAGACCTAGCTGGGTGGCTCAATTTGTTGGAGCATCATCTGGTACATCAAAAGGTTGGAGGTATGATCCCTGGTGAGAGCACATATCTAAGTTGTGGGTTTGATCTGGTCAGAGTGTATACAGCAGGCATATCCTCAAGAAGGATAAAAAAATAAAGTAATAAAAATTTAAAAATAAGAAAAGAATGACTGTTGAAATTATCAGATGTAATTTTCATATCTAAGGTGAATATATTAATCTATTAATACAGTGAGTCACATAGAATTTTCCCCATCCTCAATAATCATTTCAATCCTAGATTAAAATTTTCTAAATTGTACCACATAACTATAATGCTGTATTAAACCTCTTGTATTTCCTTTAGGATAGTTTGCCTGTATTTGTCAGTTTAACATTTTACTAGACTCTATGTCAGAATTATAGTAATAATATAATAAATTGAAGTATTTTTCTTTTTTGGACATTTAAAATTAGAGATACCATTTCTTGTTTGAAGGTTTAATAGAAATCTCAATACTACATGGACCTGCTATTTTTCATTTCATGTTTTCTAAACCTTCCTAATTAAATGTTGATCATTCCTATACCCTTCTAGAATATTTTAATCTGATTTTTTAGTTTTATTCGTGTATAATACCATTTAATACTTTCCTGGTTTTCAGTAATATATTTACTGTGTCCAACCTAATGTTGATTTGAGTTTCCCATATTTCTCTTAATAATATTTGGCATAAGTTTGTCATTTTTTTAAAAACAGTTGCTTTTGCATTGTTTAAACTAACTTTTTCCTATTTAATATATTTTTCATTTATTTTTAGAAGTTTTCCATACTTCTATATAGTTAACATCTATATATAGAAGTACGGAAAATTGAACTCATAAAAACAGAGTAAAAAAATGATTGCCAGGGGCTAGAGGTGAAAAAAATGGGCAGATTTTGACCATATGGTAATACATTTTAGTATGAGACATAGTATGTGAAGACCTAATATAGAGCATGCTGACTATAGTTAATACTGCATTGCATCCTTAAAATTTGCTACAAGAATAGATTTTTCAATGCGTTTTTACCAAAAACAAAGAAACAAGAAAACAGAACTTAACTCTATTATGTGATGGATATGTTAATTAACTTGATAGAGTTAATCATTTTGCAATGTATACACACATCAAATAACCACAGGTGTGTTTTAAATATGGGACATAAATTTTATCTGTCAATTATACCTCAATATAGCTGCAGGGGGGAAAAAAGAACTAAAATAAAAAGTGTTGAAATTTAGTTGATTTCCCAAACATTCTCATTCTTTCAGATCCAAAATGAAAGATTCTAAAAAAGATTTCCCTTAATGTTTTTCTTCTCACCTACATTATTTACAAAGAATTGTTATTCCTGAGAGATTACTTTTACACTGACGTTTTCGAGGCAAAAGTCTAGAATAATTTGCATGGCCGCTTTTTCCCTGCATTAGAGATGTGATTCACTGGACGTGTCAGGCAAATGCACCATGCAGTCAGCAATCAGGAGCCTTAGATGTTAATGACACTGTGGTTCATAACTAGTGACAGGATAGAAATATTCTGTTCAGAGTCTCAAGCTGTAAAAGATGCAGAGGAAACTAAAATGATGGAGAATATCATAGCTTTTCCTCTTTAAATATACTCTCTGGTGTTTTGTTTTTTCTTTTGTTTTGCTTTGTTTTTAACATATCCACATCTTCTTTGTTTGTTTAGAGTATTTGAGGTTGTTATTTCTTTTAGCCCTATTGACCACATTGCATGGAATTTGATTTCTCTTCTAAAGAATAAAAATTGAGGATCAAACAGTTAACAAACACAAAGCTTGAAGTAAAATGGACAAAATTTATGACGAGGTGTTTGTAATTTCACAAGCTGTACTATCCACATGAAAAATGTTACTTTTTCATTGAAAAATTACTCATTTTGTGTTTTATTTTAATTTTTGGTTTTTCATGCTAGAATAAAATTCTGAAGGATAGGGTTATACCTATTTTGTTTACTGCTATAATGCTGAAAGATTTTTTTCAATTACCAAACACAATTTTCTTAATTTGAAGTAAACTGCTCTTACAAAGTAACTATCAGTCTATAACTGTTCAGGATTATGCAAAGATAGAAGAGTTCATTTCAACAAATATTTCCTGAGGGTATCTCTATGAGCCAGACCCTTGTCTTGGTATCACACAGTCTCCAAGTTGAACAAGAACCTTGCCTTCAAGATGTTTACAATGTTGTGGAAAAGATCTGTAACAATGTACTCCAATATAAGTAGAATTTAAAAGTGTTAAACAAATAAAAAGTGCTAACTCAAATATTGCCAAATAATAGTAATAATTATCTAATTTAACTTTTCACTCTTTGCCAAATAATCTGTAAATATGTTAGGAAGTAATGAGATGTGGATAGGACAAGTAGTGGGAAAAAGGGACACACAATAATTTATAATACAGCTAACTTAATCCATTTGTGTGAATAGGTTCCTAGAAAGCAAAGGGACAGGTTGCCTTGAAATTATCCCCCATGACTCTAAATTATGATATACAGAAACTCACTTTTGATCTTCCTAAATATGTCACCTAATTTTTTAAAAAATTCTTACTTAAAATGAGCAGATTGGTCTATTCTCTAAATTACCTCCAGACCTAACCATTTATGAATTTAATTATATTTTTCTTTTATAAATAGGGATCAACAAACAAAATAAATTAAGAACATGATTGCCTGTATATACTGATTTTGAAAGCTAGTAATAATTATAAAGCACTTTGATGCATCATGTTTCTCAAAAACGAAGTATTTTTATGTATGTTATCTCACTAAATTCTTAAACTTAGAAGCAAAACAGGTCATGAGGCTCATTTTACAGGTAAAGAATTTAAAGGCGTATGTTAAATGAATTAACAAATATCAAGCAATTAATAAGCAGTCAAGTCAACTATACAAGAATTTGAGTCCTCTGCCTTCAGGGTTGGAAGAAAGATAACTCATATTATGAATTTGATTTCTAATGATTCTTTGGTCTTTGATAACATCATTATCTAATTATCATCACACAGTGCTATATAATGAACAAAATAAAGTCACATTCTAATAATTACCTTTTTTTCCCTAAAAAAATACTAAAAATTTTTAATTTTAAAAAAGTGTACTTTTCCACTTTCTTAGTGTCAATGGAAGTGTTAAAGCAGTCAATATTAAATCTTCTAAAATAGTCAACCCACAAAATGATACAAAGTCTGTTAATTGTTACCAAAATTACAGAATAAAATTAAATCAAAGGATAAGAATTCATTTGTTATATGAGATTGGTAATACATAAATGCAGTCTCACATGATATTTTAAAATAGGCCAAGTCTTCCTTTCTTATTGATTGGTCAAAATGTTATCTATCAGAAATACAAAAACTTTTTCTAGTTAAAGTAAAGAAATTATGTTTTCAATCTGTTATATTAGTTAAGTATTAATACATGTAATTGGGTCAATTTTAAACATTTTTTTGTGGGGTGGTAAGAGTTTCTACATAGGTATTATAATTATCATACTTTTTTATGCTTGGGATATATTAGTTATTAATAGTAGCACTCATTTCTGTGAAATGTGATTGTATTAGTTCCACATCTATTAAAAGATCTGCATAATAGAAAGGATAATTTTTCTATTTTTTGTATTTTTCAATTACATTCAACATACAATATTATATTAGTTTCAGGTGTACAACATAGTGATTAAAGATTTATATAACTTACGAGGTGATCACCCCAATTATTCTAGTAAGGATAATTTAAGTGCAACTTCCTAGAAAATACAGGCTAAGAATTTAAACTAGCTCTGTAACATGAATATTTCACTAAGATGATAAAAGTAATTAGACAATGTGCATAACTAACATTTTCTAATAAGTAGAAGGGAATGTACTGTCTAGATGACCAGTGGATATCACAAAGTACAATAGAACACAATTCTCCTGATGCCCCCATGGCCTTCTGTCCATTCAACAATCATACACTACTGCAGGTTTTAATCTAGTGTATTTTGTGAGCTCAGGCAGTGTGATTACATTTTTAAAAAAAGCCAAAGAATGAAAGGCAACATTCTTCATGACACCTCCTAACTGTAGCCCAATTGATTTTAGGAAACATAATTCAACAAACATTTTACAAGGCAGAACCTTTGACCTAGAAAAAGCTTCAATGGATTCTCTGCCTTCATACTTTACCTTATAATTGGTTGACAGATGCACTTGAGTTTGAGTGGCGCAAATCAATGAAAAGCAGTGCCTAAAAAAAGTAACATCACAAAATAAAGAACCAAATTTCTAACCACTCAACTAGCTTGACTGTAAATGAGATTGATATTTATGAGACATTAGCACTGTTGTTATTTTAATGACTATCTAAATGTTTTTATCAGAGACTAAGTGGCAATACAGCTTATTAAACTAGAGCAAACATCTGGAAAATTCTCATCAGCACTTTAATTGCAGTATTTCCAAAGTCTGCCCATACCAGTTACAGTTATTTCAGACATATTTCAGAATAAGCACATTATGAACTTTATCTAACAGAGGGAATATCTGTACAAACTGAAGCATACTCATAAGCTCATAGACACAGACAGCAGTTTGTTGATCCCCAAAGAGAAAGGGTGTGAGGAGAGGTAGAAGAGAGTAATGGGGGGATAAATAGTGATAGAAGGAGACTTGGGGTAGCGAACACACAGAACAATATGCAGATGATGTATTATAGAATTGAACTTCTGAAATTTATATAATTTATTACCTAGTGTCACCCCAATAAATTCAATAAAACTAAATAAATCATTGAAAAAGAGCGTACTTCTTACTCAAGGCAACTTCCTGTTTCTTGACAGAAAATGTGAAAAACTTATTTCTAAAAGTAAATATACTGGGGAAAAACATATTTTCTAAATATATCTGTCTAGAAGTCAAATTAGAACTCATTTTATACACTGTCAGCACCTCCTTTTAAACATGAGTACAATCATTTATTGCCCTGTTTCTAAATTTCAAGTATCTCTGTATTCTCCACTTGTCTCCTATTTCAAAAATGTCCTTACTCAGTAATACCTCACCCTAACATTCGCAGTGCCGTACATTCTGGTTCAATCTTATTTTTCATTATTCTCTACATATACCATCCACTGGCTCCAAACACACTTTGCACTATCCCTTCATGGCCTTACTGTGCATTCAGTTGGTTTGGTAGAAATGTCTACATCAGTTTTCAGACATTATATATTCAATTAACCAAATCAAATAGCATTTTTTTCCACGAAGCACTCATTCCTGGTGTTTCCAGCTGAATACAATTGCTTCCTTCTCTAAATTTCCACAGCATTTTACAAATCATGGATCTCAAATTAGGCAGGAAAACATGAATACTTTTCCTGTACTCTTTCTCATTTGATTTGTTTTTATTGGAATTTATATAAGCTTTGAATACTGTCTGCAGGATATGTTGATATTATGCATTTTATTTCCAGAATTTTAAACTGCTTTTTAAAAAGAAAAATAATTTTAATATTGCTAAACTCATACTAATTTGTCATTCAATTAACTAACTAAATATTAGCAGCAGCTAACGTGTAATAGTTACTACTAACTAGGAAACAGTTTAATCTTTGCAGCTCTATGAGCTACAGATATATATTCCCGAGCAGAGAGGGAAACAGACTTGGAGAAGTAAAGAAACTCAATTAAGTTCACAAAAGTAGCAAGAGCTAGAGAGGCTTTCCCATCCTCACTAAATTCTGCACTTTTAACCACTTTACAAAACTGCCTAACCTCCTTACTAAGTTTTGGTGGTGCAGTAGTGATAATATTGTAGGATCTGACCTCAGAGACAGAAAGAAATAAGTAAAAACCTGAAATAATTTCATAGCCTAATAAATGCTACAAATCAGGGGCAGTTAGCCTCTCTGTAAGAAGTGATAAACATTTTACCTATTTTGAAAGTGGGGCTCTGTGGGTGGGAAAGACAGCTTGGTATTTTTTTACAGTAGGAAATTCCTAAACTCACAAAAAAATATTAAACATTATTTTAGATTGTAATATAAAGCAAAAACCATGTTTATATTTTAAAATCTAAGGTGATTAAGAGGGGGGAGGAAGGAAGAGACGGAGAGGGAGAGAGAGAAAGAGAAGAGAGAGAGAGAGAGAGAGGCATCGATGTGAGAGAGAAACATCAATTGGTTGCCTTCTTATAGGTAACCCAACGGGGGGTCAAACCATAACCTGGGCATGTGCCATGACCAAATATGGAACCCACGACATTCAGTTTACAGAAGGACACACCAAATGACTGAGCACACTGGCCAGGGCTCTAAGGCTTTTTTAATTCACCAAAAAAACATAGCATGATAAAATATTTTGTTTATTGGGTTGATAGAAGTGATGAATAAATGACTGAAAAAATAAACTATTGGCAATCTCCATGTTGAGGACATGAAAGCGTTCTTATATTTTGCAATAAAATTACTTCCCATCATTTTTTTCAGATTCAATTAGCTAATGCAAAGAATGAAAAAAAAAGACGTTATAGAGAATAATTTAAAAGTTATTAAATTCAAGGAATATTGTCTGTGTATCTCTTCTTATTTAGTTGGTGACCACACAAAATGGAGGTACAGCACTGTCATCTGAACTTTGCGATCAAGTATCAAAAACAGGGTTATAATTCCATTCTAGTTGGAAAGGTTTTCATTATTCATCTTATTCAGTAAACTGTCCCTTGAAAGGGGGTCTGTAGGCTTTTTCATAATGAATCAAAAAGTGCCCTTTATTATGTATGCTACATTTGAAGCTAATGAAGCATAACCTCAAGATGATACTTTTAGACATGAAAGAGTTTTCATGTCACATTTTCTGTTTATTTAATTAGCTACTCATCGCCAACACAAAACACATTGATTGCTCTGCACTTTATTTTTGGCATGTGATGGGCATTCTTATTGCTCTCTTGTCTAATCATTTCCTGCCATATGCATAGTTTAGATATTCACTATGAAGGAAACTACTAAGGAAAATAACCTCTAATATCAATGGTGCATTTAAGTTAAGAAGCAGAGTGGAGATACTCCTGATTATTCTGTTCTATAGATTTAATATGCCCAGCCCCTAGAGCAAATATAGCTTTGAAATAGTTATTTTTAAGAAGCATATCATCACCTAATATTATTTTCATTTATAAAAACAAATCTAGAGCATTAAATAAGGTAAAACTATATATTCTCTGAGAGTGAGACTAAAAAAATGGTCTCATTATGGTAACACTACTCAGTGTCACTAATTGACTAACATTAGTCAATTCTATGAGTAATAAAATATAGGCATAAACTATATTTGATCAATAATATCATACAGGAAATAAGCAGACATTATTATAGAGACATATGTAACATATGTAACACAAAACAGGCTTTTATATGTAATGTTTAGTGGCTTTTTAAATTTTTTAAAATGCTAATATGAAATATAACTTTGAATAAATTGGCTCCCAAAGTAAAATTTCAAGAGTGTAAAGTTAGTTTTAAAATAGTAGAGTCTTACTATTATGAGTAGAAATACAGCTTTCTCTCATTAGAATGGGAAATAAGTTTAGCATACATGCAGGTAATCACACAGATTACTTAACAAATATAGAGCTTTCATTTATTACATAACTTGCATATTTATAATGGATAACTAATTTGCTTACTAAATAAAACTTGTGCCAAAAACAGTGAGGAAAAGTATTTGAAGTAGGACACTATATATATGTTATTACAAAGAAACTGTATCATAAGTTATACCAAAGCTGAGTGATAAAACTATGGAAAAACTAGAGCAACTAAATGGAAAATTGCTTTGCAAGTGAATAACAAAGTTATTGAAAATATGCATAATGACAAGAAATTATAAGTCGGTGACAACAAATGAATAGAGAACAAACACCCTCAATGTACAAAACTTACATAAAGTCCCTCTTACTAAAGACAACAACAGTCAAGGACATTTACAGTTAAAATGACTACAGAGAAAGAAATGAAAATGAATACATGTAATTTAATTAACAACTAAAAATCAGACTCTAGACTTTGACAGTTTTATATATATGGGATGCTGTGGCATTTCTAAATTTATTTTAAGTAAAATAAGATATGAAAAGTAAAAATTATTTTTAACAAAATAAATATCACCTATTTTACTTCAAAATTAGCTATCTATTATTTCATCTCTTCAGCTATGCTGATCAATATAGGCTGTGTCAGGATCTACCATGATTAATAATGTCTTTTTAACTCTGTAGTATACAACTAAATTAATTTTTAGTTTTAAGTCCTCAAGAAATGATGTAGCCCTATCTCTGCATGAAACTGATCTGCTTCTGAAATATACTGTTGTCAAGTGTCCTCCGTTAGAAGTCAGAAGAAGCCCATTCCGTTCCTGGCTTACTCCTTCTGGGTCAGTTTCACTCTGGTGTTCTTAGAGTTCAACACCAGAACTCTAAAATTTAGTAATTCTAAATAATCCAATACTTCTACGGCTATTATTCACTTTTAAAGACTACTAATCATAAATCCAAATAGTAAACATAGGAATGTGTACATTTTTGTTATAAAACAACACCATACCAACTGGAGTTCTCCTGATGTATAATCAAATTATTTATTGCTAAAATAAGCCAAGCTATTCCTATTACGGTATCATGTAATTAAAACTATATCTACATTTCTCCTTTATATGTTCTCCAAATCATAGTAAGCTATTTCATGGTCATTCTTTGACCTTCACTATAATAAACAATTATTTTGTCGTAAAATTTTATATCAAGCTTCAATTTCAATTTCTCTGTAAGGATACCTTTGTTAACCCATTCCAACTTATAACATTTCCAAGCAATTCGATCTCAACATGAGTATTATTATAAAAATGGTTCATAATCATATTACCTTAGTGTATTCAGCATGATGTGAATCAGCTATCTAAAAAGACTGTAACACTAATTATGTGCAGAGGGACTTTCTAATGTCATTTCACAACATCCTTGTCTGTGTAGCTACAATCCTTTAAAAGAATTATTTGTCCCTGGCTGCTGTGGCTCAGACTGTGAACCAAGTGTCAGTGGTTCAATTCCCAGTCAGGGCACATGATTAGGTTGCACATCAGGTCCCCAGTTGGGGGCGCGAGTGAGAGGCAACCACAGAGTGATGTTTCTCTCCCTTTCTTTCCCCTTTCCCCTATCTCTAAAAATAACCTCCACAACTAAGAAGAAATACAACTACAGTATTTCCTCACTTATCGCAGGTATTATGTTCTAGACCCCCCCCCATGAAGTAAGAACCTTACATTTATTCTACATTCTTAAACCTATATAACTTTAACAACATACATATACAGTACTGCAAAATCCTGCGATATAGGAAAATCTGCTATAAATAATTAAATATTTTTTAAAATCCCACGATATAGTGAGGCCATGATAAGTGAACTGCGATATAGAGAGGGACTACTGTACCTCAAAACTAGAGACAACCAGAAGTTCCAGAAAATTGAGTGGCATGGAAGTCCAACAAACAAAGATATAAAAAAGAAATATCCAGACAGGTAGGAAGGGCAGAACCAGGGCAGTGTGGTGACAGTAGCAATGGCAAAAGTGGCAGGCCAGCAGAAAGCACAGTCACACGTTTTAAAAACTAGGGAGGGACACCTGGGGAGTGCTCCCAGCACCAAACTAGACCATGCAGCTATGGTCCCAGTGTGGGGAAAATAAAGCCTCATAGCTTTTGACTATGCAAACCAGTGGAGGTTGGGGAGGAGGAAGAAACTGCTGGTCTTTCAGCAGAGTCTGCTTGTTTAAAGGGCTCAAACAGTTCTAAAATATCTGCAGATCCACCCACTCTGGGAATGACAGCCAGGACAACAGCTAGATAGGTGCCAGTCCTCTACAAAGTGGGAGAAATGCCTGGAAAAGGGGCGAGTGCTGAGCAAGCAGCATTATTCCCTTCAGACTGCTCCCACACACACAGCACCACAACATTGTGAAACAGGTCGCCCTGTACTGATGAATACCTAAGGCTCTTCCCCTTACAATGTAACAGGAGCGACAGCTCTACCTAAGACACAGAGGTAAACAAACACAGGAGTCTGTCAAGATGAGGATACAGAGAAGTAAGGCCCAAAAGAGGGAATGGATCAAGGTTCCAGTGGGAGCACTAAGTGATGAGGAGATAGCCAAACTAACAAAAAAGGAGATAGCCAACCTAACAGATGAAGAGTTCAAAACACTGGTGATAAAGATGCTTACAGACTTGAAAGATATGCTTAAGTATGGCAGACACACAAGGAAAGAAGTGAAGGCTATCCTAAATGAAACAAAGGAAAATCCACACAATACCAATGGTGAAGGGAAGGAAATTGGGGTTCAAATCAATGAGTGGGAACATAAGGAAGAAAATAATAGTCAACCAGTACAGAATGAGGAAAAGTAATTGAAAAAAAATGAGGAGAGGTGTAGGAACCTCTGGGACAACTTTAAATGTGCCAACATCCAAACTATAAGGGTGCCAGAAGAAGACGAAGAAGAGCAAGAAATTGAAAAGTTATGTGAGAGAATAATGAAGAAAAACTCTCCAAATTTGGGAAAGGAAATAGACATACAAGTCCGGTAAGAAGCTATCATTTAGAATGGAAGCACAGATAAAGTGCTTCCCAGACAAGGTAAAGCTAAAGGAGTTCATCATCACCAGGCTATTATTATACGAAATGTCAAAGGTACTTACTTAAGAAAAAGATCAAAATTATGAACATTAAAATGACAACAAACTCACAACTATCAACAATTGAATCTAAAAAATGAAAACAAAATCCAACTAAGCAAACCAGAATAGGAACAGCATCATAGGTATGGGGATCATTTGGAGGGTTATCAGCTGGGAGGAGGGAGGAGGAGAAATGGGGAAATGGTACAGAGATAAAGGAGCCTAATTGATTGGTACAAAATAGACAAGGGGAAGTTAAGAATAATATAGGAAAGGGTGAAGCCAAAGAACTTATATGCATGACCCATGGACATGAACCAAGGGGGGTGGGATTGCTGGAGAGGAGGGGGGTACTAGGAAGAGGGGAGCAAAGGGAAAAAATTGGGACTACCGTAACAAAATAATCAATAAAATATACTTTTAAAAGTATTACATATTAATATGAATTAAGTAATGCTTTCTTCGTCATCACTACTAAGCTCCATTAACTAAATGCGTTTTCTTTTGGACAAGATATCCTCATCCTCTGAACTTTCTTCAGCATTATCTTAATTTTTATGCTCTACTTTTTGCAAAAAAATTGTTATTTTTGATTGCTTGCTTTTAGCTGAGAGATCTTTATAATTTCTTTATACGGTGCTGAGCACTTTTGAAGTTCTCTCTTAAACTTTGTGTTCCTTTCAGTGCAAGGATCTTCATTTATGAAATATGAATCTAACTGTTCAGCTAGGTCTAGTCCTTTCTTTATGCTTTTTATAATAAACTGCTTAACTTCTGCATTTTCATCAGTGCTATCATCTCCTAAGTTATCTTGGCACATTTCATTTCCACAAAAATTGCTTCAGCAGTTTCTCCTTCTACCAACAATTCTTGGATATCTTCTACAGTTTTACAGTAGTCCCTCTCTATATTGTGGTTCACTTATTGCGGCCTCATTGTATCGCAGGATTTTAAAAAATATTATATTTAGTTATTTATCATGGTTTTTTCACTATATCGTGGGATTTTGCGGTAATGTATACATATGTTGTTAAAGTTACATGGTTTAAGAGTGTAGAATATGTTTAAGAACATAGTGTTTATAAAAGTGTGGAAAAGGTTAATAAGGGAGTGGGAATGGTTTATAATTGTGTGGGAAGGGTTTATAAAGCCTTAATATATATATAAATACTAAAACAATTGTAAGGTTCTTATTTTGTGGAGGGATCTAGAATGTCATATCCGCGATAAATGAGGGAATACTGTATCAAAACCTTCCCCTCCTAAAACTTAGCAGGTTCTACTATTGTATCCATCCTGTTTTTCTTAGGTTCAGTAAGAGCCTCAAAAACCCCCACCCAATAAGTTGATTAGCAGGAAGTAAAAACCACAAACAATGACTATTGAGAAGTCCAGTTAAAAGTTCCTCAAATCTTGCAGAACACCAGTAGGAGGTAGAAAATTTTTACTCCCTTATTCTATTCTTCTCCCCAGCAACATGCCCAATAAATCACCAAGTACCTTCTCCCGAACAACATACCCAACAGAACACCAAGTACCTGGTTGTTCCCACCATTGTTTGCGCTGTTACCCCCAGGCTCAACCCATTGTTCCTGCCATTACCCCCAGGCCAAACCAATCACTAGGCGCCCCGATACTCTGTTCCAGTCATCCTCTATCCCTCCCTTTAAAACCTTGTCAGCCTGTACGCCAGCTGCTGTTCTCTCCTTTGAGACAAGCCCGGCAGGTTCCCCTTAATAAATCTTGCATCTCAGCTTCCTTGGTTTCCGTTTTTACTATTTCTAACAGTTTTCTGCTGGCTCAATTAGATTTTTACTTTGAATTGACTCTGGCCATATATTTTTCCAACAAGCATTGAATGCTGTTGATTTTATTTCTTTGATGGATGAGTTTATTAGGTTAATACAGTCCAAAATTTTATCATATTCAATATTATATGGGGATTTCCCTAATTTCATGTTATACGTGAGTTTTCCCCAATTCTCTAACCATGTTAGAGCAAAACCATGTTAAAGAAGTACCATGTTATACGGGGGATACTTGTATTTAAAATCTCATCAAGTGGAAATATATGTTCTTCTCACATACTAAAAGAACTTGGCTCAGAGGCCTCATCCATAATAAGAGATTATCAAAGAACACTTCTTTTGAATTATCTATAGGACAGGGGAAACTTCTGTTTATTAAATGTCTGTTCTTATCATCCTGCAATGACTCTTTGAAGCTCCTAAAATGCATTACCTCATTATTGTCTCAGGATATCTTATATACCTCAATCCTTAATCTCTCTCTTAACCTCTATTGTCTGACTCATATATGCAAAGTTCCCATAAACTGAGTATTAAATTTGGTTATTTTCTCTTGCTAATCTGCTTTATCTCTACTTAATTATTTGACTAGCCAAAAGAACCTTGAGTGTGAAGTTTGCTACTCCCCCGCATTACTATAAACATTTATTGTTCAAATATTTTGAATCAGAAATGACAGATACATTTCTGCTGTGTTATTTATGAATATACTTCATTGTTTATGACTTTTGTACAATTACAAAACAACATAAAATTTTACATAAAGAAACATGTTTCAGTCCTATATCTATAACAAATCAATGCAATATGCAATACAACAAATGGGTTTTAAATATCTACTTTAAACCAGAAATTTTCCTAAGTAATAAGGACAGCCATTTGACAAATAAACCCTTAAAATTTTTGGAGTCTTTTTAAAGGAGACTAAAGAGTGGGACATTAAATTTTGTATAAGCTACAGAGATAGTAGATCTTATTGATGAAATCTATCTGAAGGTATAATAGGGGGACTCAAGAGTTAAAGATTTTAAACTTACTTAGAGTTGATAGGCTTAAATGATTAATGCATATAGAAAGCTGTTATTCCAGGAATTTGGCTGGTTTGGCTCAGTGGATTGAGCGTCGGCCTGCGAACTAAGTGTCGCTGGTTCGATCTTCCAGTCAGGGCACATCAGAGAAGGAAAACTCTGACTCCAAAAAACCTCCACTGCCTTGCGGCATACCTCTTCAGGGGAAAGGCTAAGGGAGTAAACCCCGACAGAAAATCCGGAGCCGGAGTCCCTAAGGCGGTTTGACGTTGTAGTCAACACCGGCAACTCCTGCGGCGCACCTGAAGCCAAGCTGTATTGACTCCGTCTTTCCCTTGGATCCTTCAGCTGCGAAGAGAGGGGAGGTCTGCTGCATGGGCAACAGCAGACCCTCCATATCACCCTGCCCAGGCTCTGTAGCTTCAGCTTCACTGGAGAAGACACTCCAGTGTCATCACAAGATGTCGATTCAACACGGGAGGAGACAGATACCGTGTCACTCCCGAGTCGGACTGCACAGCCATTCTCGGCGGTGCAGATAGACTCTTAAGAAGCTACACCATCGTCTCTCGAGATGGATGGCTGCCGACGACGACGATATTCCAGGAATTGGAATGTAGGACCTATAGTCACTCCAGGGCAATTCAACCTTTGTGCCCCCAGGGGATATGCAAGCTATGGATATGGTATCTGAGCCATTGTGTTCCAAGGAGGAAATTTTTATGAAGCAGATAAAGGATTGTTGATCACTGATTAAAGCAGCACAAGAAAATCACTGCCTGCCTACAACTCTTATCTGATTAATCTTTTTTTCAAACCCTTTGTCTACCCTTTTCTTTTCCTTATAAAAAGTTTGGCTTGAGATGAGTGGTGAAGATAGTTTCTAGGGTACATAGCTCACCATCTTTTCAGATCACCAGCCTCTAAATAAAGTGCCCTTAAAGATTCAATTTTTGCCACTATCTGTTGGGGTGGGTAGTGACAGGCAGTACTAATGCTGACTTTCTGGGTCCAGGTATATTTCGAATCTGTATGCAATTTCGTGTTGCTAGGCCATAAATATAACTAATGGTTCTTATAATGTCCTACAAGGCCTTATCCAATTTGGCCTTTGGAAGACCCAATGGAAGTTATCTTCTGGCCAAAAGAAGTGAAGCAATTAAAGAAATTCAAGGTAAGCAATAAGGGAATAACCTGCGACAGAGATTATATTGGTTTGGCAGACACTGCTTTTATCTATTAAAGACCTTATAAGAAAGGGAAGAGGTACGTATTAAAGGTGGCCTTCGTCAAATTTGGAAGAGATAATTTCAAAACTGTAATAAGATTTGATAATAATTACATGTGAAAGGCCAAGCTGATAATAATATATTTTTTTTAAAGATTAATGTATATATTTTTTCCTTTTCGAATTTCAACCCCCAAAATATTCCAGCAAAAAATAGGGGGGAGGTTGGGCTGGGTCTCCTTCAATGGGCATGTGCTGCCAAGGACGACAGTGGACTTGGACCCACACCCAGGCCACCCCCAGGCCAACCACCCCCCCTACCCTGCTCAGCCCAGGATGGGGAGAGACAGTAGAAATGGCGGGGGAGCTAGGAGGAGGCCCGGGGAGCAGTGTGTGGGGTCAGAAGTTGGGCTGAGGGGTGGGGGGGAGTTGCCCAAGCACAGTCCCCTTTGGTCAGTGATGGAGCCTCGGAACCTGGAAGCTTGGCTGGGGCTGAAGGACTACGCAGTTGTGGATAAGGTGCTCTATAGGCGGAATGGCTGCAGCCAATGAGCTGGGGAAGGGCAGGGCTGGGGGCTGGCCCTTGTTCTCTAACTGATGATCTGCAGAGGTCTTCTGTAGCCAGTCATGCCAGCCTGGGAGGCTCCTCTGTTGCTGCCCATTTGTAGGCCAATGACGTGCTTTCCCTCCTGCAGCTGGCTCTCTGTGAATTCCCTCTTATGCTCCTGGGCTTTCTTCATAAACCAGCTGGGATCTCCATGGTAGTGTCCATCATTCTTGGTCACTGCCAAGCTACCCAGGGCCATCAGAGTCCTCTGAACTGCAGCCATGTCTTTGCCTTCAGAGAGGTCAACAGTCTGGAACATGTCGGTCTTGGTGACCCCATAGTCCTCAGCTGCCTTCAGGAACTAAGCCACCTGCTCCATCTGCTTAAAGACCACGGAGAGTGGATTCTCGGGCACCTTCACTGGCTTGGAGCCATCAGGATACAGACTGTTCACCAGCTTGCTCAGAATCACACCATTCTTCAGCCAGACCTGGAAGCCCAGGCGCCCACGGTCTGGGCGACCCACATCAGGGCCGCACTGTACTATGATCCATTCCACCAGCCGTTTCTCCAGCTCCTCATCATACTTCTTCTCAATTTTGGATTGCACTTCACGGCTCATGCCATAGGAAGTTCCCTTGTTGGCCATGTTTGGGGAGAGAGGGACTCCTCAGAACTCACAGAAAGGAGTCAGCACTGTCTAGACTTGGACCTGACAATAATATATGGAAAGCAAAATTAAGATTATATCATATCTCAGTTTATCAAATATCATCCCAAGAAAACTATTGTTAATTAGTGCTGATTTTGTAGAATTTACATGTATTTTCAATAATTAAATGTTCAAGTATGTGAACTAATTATCAACACTTGACATTGACAGAAAAATGACCCTTTTTGAGGATATCTGTTCCTATATTCAGATAATGTCTTTCTGAGTCTACCCTTAGAATCAATTGTACTTTCTACAGTGTACTCCACTGCTCAGGAGCTTGATATCACACAGGCACAACACACTTTCCCAGCCTCCATTTCTCTGTCTGCTGATACATCATTTAACAATGGATTTTTCAATATATCAGGAAGTGTCAGGTTTAAGCCTTTATTTAGGCCTTTTTCCTATGAAAATCTGTCATCTTTTAAAACTTCATTGGTGAGATCTTAGTCTTCTCTTTTTAAAATGTTTTACATCATCTAATATGCTTGGTTACTATGTAAATATGCAGATTCTAATCATATGTATGAGTGGAGTTGAAGAACGCAGGTATCAAGGTATTTCAGGTGTTTCTCATTATTTTTTGAATTGAGGCATAGGAGGTAGCTCTGCTTGATGCAGCTGCTAAGGTTTGAGGAGGGAAAAACAAAAACAAAAACAGTATGTCATACCTTATGCCTGTAAAAAGGTACAAAGTAGCCCTGGCTGGTATGACTCAGTGGATTGAGTACCAGCCTGTGAACCAAGGGTTCACCAATTTGATCCCCATTCAGGGCACATGCCTGGGTTGCAGGCCAGGTCCCCAGTCGTGGGTGTGTGAGAGACAACAGCACATTGGTGTTTCTTTCTCTCTCTTTCTCTCTCCCTTCACTTCTCTCTAAAAATCTTTTAACATTTTTTTTTTAAGGTACAGAGTAAAATCAGAATAACTGAAGCATCAATGTCAGTGTAGTATTTTATAAAAGTAAATCATAGCTTCTTGATAGTTTTTCTAATCCAATTGTAACACATGTCATTTCTTACTAAAGCTTAAAGGATCTAAATAGAGACCTATTATATGTGTAAATTGATAGCCTGAACTTTATTTTTCCCCTATTATCTGGTTCAAAACTGTTACAAAAAGATAACTGTGAATTTGTACTGCATATGACCTCAAAAGAGATGCTTCCTAGGCCATTGGCATTAGTGGTCAGAATAATAAGGGTTTCACCCAAGATTGAAAAGAGGGATGTTTGCTGATTTCTTGCTATGGATAGTGATGAAAACTACAATAAGGAGGAAAGACAGATATCTCAAATAGTTTCCCCAGTGCAAGTAAGAAGGTAATAAGTGGGAAAGAAAAATTCTAATTAATATATTTATGTAAATATTTTTATTTTGAAGAGTTTTCAAAGTTCTCTAAATTGGTACACAATTTTCCATTCTTTATCTCCAAACTTTCTTAAAAAGAGATAAAGTGTGGCAAAGTGTTAGTAGTTTTTAACTCTAACTTTGTGTTTGTAAACATTCATAACTAAAATGATTAAAAAGAAAACATAGCTGGCACCTGTTCTCATCCCATTATAAGTCTTCTACATATAACTCTTAATAAAACCATTCCTAAAATTATTCTTGATCAATTCTTCCTCATTTCCTCTGCAAAATTAGCAATTGCTGTATAGCTGTTGCTTGTTGACTTCTGTTATTAAAAAAAAAAAAGCTTGATTCTTCATTTATCTCTGATCACTTCTATCCAATATCCTTGCTAAACCTCCCTTTTATTACTATAGATGTTTATATAAATATTATTCAAGTTATTACCCTTTGTCCTGTTATCAAAATCTCTGAGAAATTCCATCTAATTATGTTTTCCAATACCATTTTTATGTCAGTGATTCCCAATCCTGTATCTCCATTCCTGTTCTATGTCCTGAGCACCAGACCAAATTTTCAAACAGATGGGGACTATGACAAACATACGTCCATCACCACCAGAAACTAACCATATTTAAAACTACACTCATCCTCCTCTTCCTATTCTCCAGAGTTACTCCTCTTATTTTCTTTCTAACTATTTCCTAGATTATACTCCTGAGTTGTCTCTTCCTTATCCATCTCCTCCATTCTTTATCTACCACTGGCTACTAACTGCTGCCAATTTTCTTAACTCTCTCATTTGTAGTATCCTTTCCATCATACTGTCATAGTTCTATTTCTGATCTCATTGTTTCTCACCTAAATTGTCTTGGTCCAATTGCTCTATCCCCTCTTTCTTCTATTCACTCCATATGTGCTATCAGAGTTATCCTTCTGAGAATACAATGGAATCTTGGCTCTCAAACTTAATGCATTCCAGAAGGCTGTTCAAAAATAAAATAATTTTTCCCATTAGAAATACAGTCTCAGCATGAAAGAATCATCTGGTTGAGAACTGAAGTTTTGTTTAACAACTGAGACAGTTTTCCCATAAGCAACTTGGGAGATGTTCAAGAACTGAGGTTTCACTGGATCTTATCATTATATTTTATGATTTCCAATGACCAATTAAGATAAGCCCCAAACTCTGGTCTGGTTTACAAAGTTCTGTAAAATCTGACTCCTGTTCACCATTTCAACTTACTTTCTCAAAGCTTTCTCCTTCCCCCTACTCCCTCTAAATCTTCCCCTCTAATCATTAATGTTCTCTTTTTTTCCCCAGAATAATGATATTTGACTCATCTTAGAAGTGATAAAACTGAGAATTAAAATTTTATATAGATATCCCAAAGTTACATAACTAGAGCAGTAAAATCAACCATAAGTTCAAGGTCTTTTGATGAAAATCCAAATAATTACCTCACTACTTAGTCAAAATAGTACCAATATTTTTTTTACTCAAGATTAAAAAGGTAGAAATTATTTTCTGAAGATATTAAATCTCATAGGTATGAAATCTATATCCATTAATTTTTAAATCAATGTTTATTGTTTTTATTTTTATTCAACTAGTTCTGAAACATTAATAATGTTCCTTAGCCATTTTAAATACCAGTTGTCTCATAGAAAAAGAGGGGTAAAACATTACTAACTACAATGAATGAGTAAATAATAAATAATATTTTCTGAGACAATTTAGTTAAGTCTAATATCTAAAGGAATTTTCAAATGTTTCCAAAATACTTAAAAATAAATTGTTTAATATGACCAAGGATGAGTTAAAAGTTTATAATATTTCATATGTTTACCTGTAACATACTATTTGAAGAACATGTGCAAGGCATTTATAATAACACATTTTTTGCAGTAATAATGACAGGTACCATTGTTCATTATTGATGGAATCTTTAAAGTGTGCATTTAACCTTCACACAAAATAGGAATTATTTCCCCATTTTTATTAAGAGGATACATGCTAAGGGTCACACAAGAAGTGGAAGGAGAGAACCAGAGATGAAATTCAGATATGCTGGCTTAAATTCCAATTTTTAAAAAAAATCAGTGTTATTCCATTTAATCCTGCCCATCCATCTTTTATAATGGAGGATCCCTTCATTGTAAGGACTCTTTTAATTTAAAAATATTTAAGACATATATTTGAAATAATTTAAAAATAATTTTATTCTAAATAATTTGGTCAAATTAATATAATTTTACTTCTATGCAGTGCTTGAAAAACCTGACCAATTACCAAGTTTCAAATATTTCTAAAATAAGAGAATTAAATATGGAAGGAAATATTTCAAACAGCCACAGGCTGCTTACTCCAAATGCTGAGAAATGTAAATAAGTGTATCAAGAGCCAAAACACGATTTTCACTAAACATTACTCGGTGTGAATAGTGCCCCACAGAGTTGTTTCAGGATAATTCATTTCATCTATAATGAGAACCAGTGGGGTAAATTTGCAAGCACTAAAGACACATAAATGGTACTGCCAATTACCAGCGCTATCACAACATGTTTCTTCCTTCTGACGAAATAGTGAGTGAAATTACAATAAGCACAGTCTAGGGACATATAGAAACTACCACAGAAGTAGTGTGCCTAATCTTGGTAATTATGTCCTAAGTGCATTCCTTTCACATTTCCATCTGGATTTAGCTTTTTGTCTCCATCTTTGGAAACTGAAAGGAATATACTATGTTTTAGCTTACAGGTATGTCTGTTTTATTCGTGATAGAAACCTTGGAAATATATGTCATGGCATGTTCTAAACAGGATCACATGGCCTTTTCTGAGATCATGGACATGCATTGGCGCGTTGAGTGTGGTTGAAAGGTCAGTTGGTGGCTTATAAAGAGGAGTTCCTGTATCCAAAAATAAAAATAAAATTTAATTCAACAGATTTAACCACAATACTACTAAGTTCCTCTGAAATGCTTCACTGTCCCTAGCAACAAGTTTGAAGGAAACCTCTGCCACTATAACTCAACAACAGTTTTGATTTCTGACAAAAATCACATATATTAGGTTTCTAGTACAAACAGGTGTGGCTTTTAAAAGCCTGGTTATTATGTCACATCTTTGATCCCACTGTTTTTCATCTGTAAAATGAACAAGTTTGAGACTAGCACACACAAGACATGATTCTCTTCCATCATTTGGGAAGACACTGAGCTACATTCATTTTTAGACCTTTTATTATACTCTATGATGACAGATTTGGGGAGAGACTTTCCCACTAGCTTCTGATGACTATTCTGTCTTATACCTTAAGTAGTTCTCTGTCATGATAAAATTGATAGTGTGTGTCAGCCACAAAACTTGCGCTAAACACTCACTAAATGCCACTAGTTTTAAGCACTATGTATCATGCTTAAGGATAGAAAAAATATAATAGAGACCTTGCCCTAAAGATACCATAGTGAAAATAACACATGAAAATAAAATATTCATTATTTCATGTGTGCTTACTATGCATCCATCAGGTTGTGCAGTTTTATAATTAACAAATGAGCAGAATAATTTGTATACAAGCTTAGAACGACTGGCTCCAAATTCTCTGTGTAGTCAGTGATACTACACTACCGTATGGGGGAAAGGGTTTGGAAACTATTTATAAAGGCCCCCTGATGCCCTTAGCCCATGAACTTACAGCATCTCTCCAAATTTCCTGAACCAGTCTTGATCGACACAGATAGCTGATACAAGGTCCTTGGTCCTTGCAGGTGGGCGATTCAGGGGTTAGTCTTACGACCACACACTGCACCTCATGTCACAGGAAATCCTCATTAATATTCTCTCAACTCACATGCCTAACAAGAGCCTGATCACTTGATGTGACTGTGCTAATTACCTCCAAGAGTGTAATCATCTGCAGTCTAAACTACATCTTGGAACAAGCATTTATATGAAAAACAACACTGTCCATAATCAGCAAGAAATATTACCTTCTTTTAATTTGATGCTTGGCCTTAGAATGCCAAAAATTGTCCCAGCTATTTCTCTGGGACAGCCATACAGCAGGACTTTTTCTTGGACTCAGTACTACATGATCTTGAATTTCCTCTATTATCCTCCATTCAGCTGAGGTCCTGAAGACTCTCAACATTGTTTTCCTATTTAAGCATTCTGACATTCTTCAGTTTAATATAATTACATTAACCTAATAAGCAGATCATCAATTCAATATGTTTTGCCTTAATAATTATATATTGCTTAAGTTAAATAACTATAATAAACTTTAAAATGTGATATATTTGTAAGAACTGAAACATAAATGGCAACTCTTATTGAACCTTATTGGTTTTCTTCTATTTTGAATCAACACAATAACTATGGTGACCAAACTTAAGAAAGCCAAACTCTTCAGGGCAAGTGTCTTTCTCTATGTCACCTTTTTTTTTTTTCTTTTTTTTTTTTTTTTTTTTGTCTCTATGGATAATGTTCACTATTCTAGAATTAACTTGGAAATGTCTGTGTGCTTTGCAGGGTGCCATGTTCTGATAGCTTAATTAGTCTTGATCCCTGAGAGCATGTACATTTTTAATTGATGTGCAGATTTAATTGTTGTGCAGATGCTACATTTGTAGGATCAATGTCTTAAATACACAGTGGGTGTTCTATATGCCGCTGTATAAAAACAGAAATTGGTTTCTTTTAAATAGAATTACAGTCAATAAATATAAGATGCAGTTATTCTTTGAAAAGTTTCCTTATGGTAGAAGAGAGAATACTTTGTATAAAAAATACATATATATAATTTCGATAGAAACTGTTAGAATCAATTAAAATGCATTTTTACCTCAAAGCTTTTTTAAAAAATTATTATTAATTACAGTTTACATTCATTATTTTGTATTACTTTCAAGTGTACAGCTTAGTGGTTAGACAATCACATACTTTACAAACTGTTTCCTCCGATATTTCCCATACTGACCTGGCACCATACATAATCATTACAATATTATTGACTATATTCCATATGCTGTACCTTACATCCTGTTACTATTCTGTAACTACCAATTTGTACTTCCTAATCCCTTCACCTTTTTCACCAACTCTCCCAAACACCCTTCCCTCTGGTAACCATCAGTCTGTTCTCTGTATCTATAACTGTTTCCATTTGTTTGTTCATTTATTTTGTTCTTTAGATTCCACACATGAGTGCAGTCATGTGGTATTTAGATTTCTATGGCTGATTTATTTCACTGAGCTTCATACACTATTGGTCCAACTATCCTGTAGCAAATGATAAGATTTCATTTTTCATGGCCAAGTAATATTTCATGGTATATATGAATCACTGCTTTTTTATCCACTTGACTATTGATGAGCATTTGGGTTGTTTCATAGCTTGGCTATTGTAAATAAAACTGCAAAGAGCATAGGGGTGCATAAATTTTTCAAATTAGTGTTCTGGGTATATATCCTTATATATATCCAGAAGTGGAATCACTGGGTCATAAAGCAGTTCCACTGTTAATATTTTGAGCATTCTTCATACTGTTTTCCATAGTGGTTGCACCAATCTGCATTCCCCAACAGGGTGCAAGTGTTCCCTTTCTCCACATCCTTGCCCAAACATGTTGTTTGTTGATTTTTGAAGAAAGCCATTCTGACAGGTGTCAGGTAATATCTGATTGTGGTTTTAAATGCATTTCTTTCAGGATTAGTGATATCAAGCACCTTTTCATGTGTTTATTGACCATCTGTATATCCTCATTGGAGAAGTGTCTATTCAGGTCCTTTGTCCATTTTGTAATTGGTTTGTTTGTTTTTTGGGAGTTGAGTTATATGTATTCTTTATAAATTTTGGATATTAACTTCTTATAAGATATATCATAGGAGAATATGTTCTCCTGTTCAGTGGGTTGTCTTTTCATTTTGTTGATGGTTTCTTTAGTTGTGAAAGTTTTTTGTTTGTTTTTTTTAGATTGAGGTAGTCCAATTGGTTTATTTTTTATTTTGTATCCCTTGCCAAAGAGATTATCAGAAAAATATATTACTAAGATAAATGTCTAAGATTTTACTGCTTATGTTTTCTTCTAAGAGTTTTATGGTTTTGAGTCTTACATTTAAGTGTTTTATCCATTATTAGTTTATTCTTATATTTAAGAAGGTGGCCTAGTTTTTTTTTTTTTTTTGCAAGTATCTATCCAATTCCCCCAGAATCATTTATTGAGTAGATCATTTATACCACATTTTATGTTCTCATCTTCTTTGTCAAATATTAATTGACCATATAGGCATGAATTTATTTCTGGTCTCTCTATTCTGTTTCATTGATCTGTACTTCTGTTTTTATGCCAACATCATGCTCTTTTGAATACTATGGACTATTAATATAGTGTGATATGAGGTAGCATGATTCCTCCAATTTTATTCTTTTTTCTCAAGATTGCTATGGTTATTCAAGAAGGTCTTTGTGGTACATATACATTTCTGGAATATTTGTTCTAGTTCTGTATAAAGTGTGATTGATATTTTGACAGAAATTGCATTGAACCCATGGATCGCTTTGGGTAGTATGGATATTATAATAATGTTAATTTTTCCTATCATGAACATGGTCTATACTTCCAATTATGTGTACTTTCTTCAATTTTTCTTCAGTGTATTATAATTTTGTGAGTATAGTTCTTTTACCTCCTTGGTTAAATTTATTACTAGGTATTTTATTTTTTGACGTAATTGTAAAGGGTACTGTTTCTTAGTTTCCCTTTGTGATACTTTATTATTGGTATCTAAAAATGTAACTGATTTGTGGATATTTATTTTGCATCTGAACACTTCAAGACATTCTAGTTTGGTGGAATTTTTAGGATTTCCTTTATACAGTATTATGTCATCTGCAAATAATGACTATTTTACTTCTTTCTTTCCATTTTGGATGCCTTTTATTTCTTCTTTTTGTCTGATTGCTTTGGTTAAGATTTCCAGTACTACGTTCTATAGAAGTAGTAAAAGTGGCACATCTTGTCTTATTCATGGTCTTAAAAATAATACTTTTATAATTTCCCATTGAGCATGATGTTAGCTGTGGGTTTGTCATACATGGCTTTTATTATATTGAGAAATATTCTCTCTAAAGGTTTTTATTATGAATGGGTGCCGGATTTTTGTCAAATGCTTTCCTGCATCTACTTATATAATCATAGAATTTTTATCCTTCATTTTCTTCATTGTGTTTGTGTGATATATCATTGATTTGTGGATATTGTACCAACCTTGCATCCCAGGAATAAATCCCACTTTATCATTGTGTATGTTCTTTTTAATGAATCTCTGGATTTGGTTTGCTAATATTTTGTTGAGAATTTTTGCATCTATGTTCCTCAGGGATATTGGTATATGGTTTTCTTTCTTTCTGGTTTCATTATCTGGTTTTGGAAAAGAATGATGCTGGCATCATAAAACGAGCTTGGGAATCTGCCCTCCTCTTGAATTTTATGGAATAGTTTGATAATATTAAGTGTATATTCTTCTTTGAATGTTTGGTAAGTTCATCTGTAAAGCCATCTTGTCCAGGACATTTGTTTCTTAGAAGTTAATTTTTCACCTCATAGCTTTTAAAAAAGAAATTCATTTTAAGTATCATCAATTAGATGATGACCATATTAACTATAATTCTATAATAAGGGTTAATAACAACAATCATAACAACATGTTGATAATAATGCCTCACATTGCTAGATTTTAAAATTTGCAGAACTCCTTAGAACAAGAGACTTGTAATATAAGTGATTTAGATATGAAGCTTAATCTATTATTTACTAATTTTATGACCTTAGGGTGACCACAACCTCTCAGAAATTTCCTATATTTAAAAAGATAATAAATATACATAACCTTCTGGGGTAGGTTTAGGCTTTATCTGCAATAATATAGGTAAAAGAGCTAAATTCTGTGTATCACAAATGCTTAATAAATATTAATTTGTATTAGAACAGATTTTATTGCCAAAGCAACTCTATGATATACTCAAACATCCAAGAAACCCACCTAGAAAAGATTTTAGGCATGAATGTAATCATCATATAAAAGGTAGTGTAATTAATTAGTGTTGTAATATTTTGAGAAGTGCTGGTAATTCATAATTTATTAGAGTAACAGATTATACATGAGTGTAATGGAGAAAAGCATTTTGGGAGAAGGAACATGATAATCATGTGATTTTCTCATTATAAACAAAGGTTTTCACTGTATAGAATGACCATCTTAAAATATTTGGTGATGTTAGTGTATAGAAATTCAACTTATTTTTGCTTATTAATTGTATTTCTTGCACCTGTGCTGAATTAATTTATTAGTTCTAACAGTTTCTCTGTGTGTATATACTCTTAGCTTTTCTACATATAAAATTGTCATCTATAAACAGAGATAATTTTACTTTTTCTTTTTCCATTTGGATGTATGTTTATTTTTAATTTTTTTTTCTTAAGTGTTTTGGCTAGGATTTTTAGTACTATGTTAATAAAAATGCCAAGAGTATGTGTCTTTGCCTTGTTCTATATCTTAGAGAAAATCACTTTCTTTTCACAATTCATTATGATGATAACTGTGGGCTTTGAATATATTACCTACATTGTATGAAGGCACGTTCTTTCTATAACTAACTTATAGAATTTTTATCATGAAAATGTGGTAAATTTTGTCCAAGCCTTTTGTGCATCTATTAAAAAGATAACAGAATTTTTATTCCAAATTCTTGATGTTGCTACAGTATATCATATAGATTAATGTGTGTATGTTGAACCATCCTTGAATTCCAGAATCATTTGGTCATAGTATATGATCCTCTTTATTTGCCAGTTAACTCAGTTTGCTAATATGGTGTTAGGATTTTTTGAATCCATGTTCATCAGCGATACTTCCTATAGTTCTGTTTCTTGTGGTGCCTTCGTCTGGCCTTTGTAGCAGGGTGGTACTGGCCTCGTGGTAAAACTTTGGAAGTATTTCCTCTTCTGTTTTCTTTTAAAGTGTTTAAGAAGGATTGAAAAGAAAATTATCCAAAAAAGGAAATTAGGAAACAGTCGTATTTATAATTATAGCAAATAAAATACTTAAGAACAAAGGAGATGGACTTAAGCATAAAAAATATAAAACACTGATAAAAGAAAAGTATGCACAAATAAAGAGATACCCTCTGTTCATGGGTTGCAGTAATTAACATTGCTAAAACATCCACATTACCCAAAGTGATCTATAAATACAATGAAATCCCTATAAAAACCCTAATCCTATCTTTTACAGAAAGAGAAAAAAATTCTAAAATTTATATGGAAAAGCAAAAGCAATATTGAGCAAGAAAGCAAAAGTGGAAGTACCTCCCTGTCACTGGTTCTATTTTGTTTGTTCGTAACAAACTGACAGCAACCAGAGGAGATGGTGGAGGGTGTTAATGGGAGAAAAAGTGGAAGGGTCTAGTCAAGAAACAAGTACAAAAGACCCACGGATTTGAACAACATGGTGGGGATTGACTGTGGGAGAGGTGGGGAGGGGACAAGGGAGGGCAATGGGGGAAAAATTGGAACAACTGTAATTGAACCACAATAAATTTTTTTTTAATTGGAGGTATTATACTTCCTCATTTCAAATTATATTAGAAAACTATGGTATGGTACTGGCATAAAAGGGACATACAGATAACGAAATAGCATAGAGAATCCAGGCCTTCCTTCTTAAAATACTCATTGGCCTTGTCTCATTTTAATCTTAGTCTAATATCTTGCAACTTAATTCAAGAAACCACTGGATGATTTGATAATTCATGAGTAGATATTATACTAATTTAAATACCAAAATATTTAGAATGGACATCAAATCCAGTTGAGTAGAATTCATTAATTGAACAAGTCATGCCTGAGAGAATAGATGGTTGAATAAATTATCGAATAGAAACTGACAGCTTATTATTGAAACTCTTTTTCCATATTTATGTGACTGCCTCTGACTCTTACTTCTAGCTTTCTTATTGCCACATTAGCACATTTTTCACCTTAGCTTTGAACTTCACTTTTGCACTGTACATTCTTTGGCCTGTGCATTACTAAGTTCACCAACTTAAGTTTTTCAATATCATATTTGTACTGAAAACTCCTAAAGTTGCTTTTCAGTCCTGATATTTGGTGCTTTGCAGTTTCAGTTTTCTTATATTCTCTCAGGCAATACCTTTGGATATTCTCTTTTTCCTTCAAATATCCCAGAGCTAAAATTAATTGATTAATTTATTGTATTATCTCTAACTTTTTTTTGTAGAACAACAAAGCTGATATTTGGCAAAATAAAATCAGCAACACTTTTGTGGTATACACCCCCACTTCAAAACTTAGTGCCCACCTCCCACAAGCACTGGGGATCACTCTGTTCCTCACTTTTTACCAAGGACAGACCCATGGAATGTCCTCACATGGAGTCCTCCCTCTGACAGCACTCTGCCTCCATTCGTCTCTTGCTTTACTTGATAGCAAATAAAAAGGCCTGTAACTTCATGTATACCAGTAGTTATCAGGAATAGCCACACAAAACAATTATGTGGGGAGATTTTAACAGACACTGGTACTTAGCCTATATCCCCAAATATTCTTATTTAAGTTGTGAGAAGACAAGCATTTGAATTGATAAACTCCCTAGATAATTCAAAGGTATATTCAAAATTATCATTCACTGAATTACAAGATAGCATCTATTGTTTAATTACAAACATTGTCTAAATGCAGCTTCTTTACCTGTCCACACTCACCTTCCCATATACTTTTCACTTCAGCAATATTGCACTATACTTCTCATTCCTTGAATATACTATGTGGTCCATGTCACAGTACTAAGTTGTTTCTCATGATCTTATCATATTTTTCTACTTCCAATTATTCCTCAAATGTCAGCTCATACAGTGCTTCTCCCAGAAATATTCCCTAAAACTAATATCCCTTCACCTCTGACTATACCCTCACCTATGTTCACCAGTAATGGATTTAAGCACACAGAGTGACAACTGACTTACTAAATTTTAGAAAGGCAACTCACACAATTATGTAAATCTCATCACTGGTCACTGATGAAGAAGTTGGGCTATTTAGGGTGCAGAGTTGGCTAAGTATGACCACAAGAGCTCAGAAAAGTCATTGCTATTTTAGTCCATTGGCCCTGACTCTTGGTAAATGAATACCACTATCTTCCCAATTCTGCAAGTAGGAAGTGACAAGGAGAGAGAAAAAAAAATAGACCAATACTGCATTAAAATAAAGTAGGATAAAGTAGAATACCCCTTTGTGGAAAGGTGAAAATAATGGGATAAGAAATAGCCTACTGGAATTGAGTCTTCCTTACTAACTATGTCATCTGAGATTAAATAACTTTTTATTTCTATATTTTGAAAACTTACTTCCTCTGTTATGTTTTGTTATGTTTTGGACTCTAAGACTTTCTAGAATATTATGATTTATTCTTTACTACTGATTCACCCATTTCTCAAATTATTGACAACTATTTATTGAGTATCTACTACATATTAGATAGTAAATAATATAAATTCATTAACTCTACAAGATAGATATTGCAATTTTATATCTATAGAAACTCACACTCAGGGAAGTAAGGAATAGTTAATATAATCACACAAACTCCAAATATTCTCAAGCAACTTAGTTAGTAAGCATGTCACAGTAAGTATTTAGTAAAACATTCTACCCATAAGGCATATGAAAGAAACTGGCTGAGATAAAAAACAAAAACAAAAACCAAACAAACAGGAACAAAAATTAACAGCAAAAGGAAGAAAAATTAGGGAAGATTGCGGAGGAGTGAGGGGAGGCTGCGCTTTAAGGCTCCCAAGACCCGTCTGCAGGTTGGGCTAATTGCAGACAGAACATCTCAGTGAGCAGCTGGACACTGGCAGGAGTCGAGCCACGGCACTGCTGGATTAGAGAAAAACCATCTGGGAACAACCTGTTTAGTGAGGATAGCAGAGGAAAATGGGACGAAACAGGATTCCTGATTGGGGTGGCTGCCTGGAGGAGAGCGGATCTCTGCCCGCTGGCAGAGACGGGACTCGACCAAGAGGCATTGGCGCGGAAGGACTGGAGACAGCGTGTTGTTGGGCAAGCGAGAACATAATTCTCCTTTATATTTTTCTCTAGTGGACTGCAGAGAGGGGTGGAAAGTTTGGGGGTGGTAGGCTGTTCTGGAGGAACGCAGGCGCAGTGGCGCACTCATCCACTCCCCAAACCTACCCTTGAGTCGCGGGGGCGCGCATAGGGCAGTGCCCTCATTCACTGGTCGAGGAGCACGGGGCCGTGAGCCCGGGTGCCCCTCGGATACTCCCCAACAGACATAAGATCAGTGCCCCAATGGGCACAGGGAGGGCCCACTGAACACGCAGAGGAATGGATAAGAAAACAGGACCCACATATTTGCTGTCTATAAGAAACACACCTCAAAACAAAAGATTTACATCGTCGTCAGCAGCCGTCCGTCTCGAGAGACGATGGTGTAGCTTCTTAAGAGTCTATCTGCACCGCCGAGAATGGCTGTGTAGTCCGACTCGGGAGTGACACAGTATCTGTCTCCTCCCGTGTTGAATTGACATCTTGCGATGACGCTGGAGTGTCCTCTCCAGTGAAGCTGAAGCTACAGAGCCTGGGCAGGGTGATATGGAGGGTGTGCTGTTGCCCATGCAGCAGACCTCCCCTCTCTTCGCAGCTGAAGGGTCCAAGGGAAAGACGGAGTCAATACAGCTTGGTTTCAGGTACGCCGCAGGAGTTGCTGGTGTTGACTACAACGTCAAACCGCCTTAGGGACTCCGGCTCCGGATTTTCTGTCGGGGTTTACTCCCTTAGCCTTTCCCCTGAAGAGGTATGCCGCAAGGCAGCGGAGGTTTTTTAGAGTCAGAGTTTTCCTTCTCTGATGTGCCCTGACTGGAAGATAGAACCAGAGACACTTAGCTCGCAGGCCGACGCTCAATCCACTGAGCCAAACCAGGGATATAAAAAAATATTTGAAGCAAATGGACCTGAAAAAAAAGCTGGGGTAGCAGTCCTCATATCAGACAAAACGGATTTCAAAGCAAGGGCAATAAAAAGAGACAAAGAAGGACATTTCATAATACTTAAAGGAACAATCCATCAAGAAGATATAACACTGATAAACATACATAAAGCAAATACTAGAAGACCACAAGAAGGATATCAACAACAACACACTCATAGTAGGGGACTTCAACACTTCATTATCAACAATAGACAGATCATCAAAGCAAAGAAACACCAAGGATATACAGGCATTGAACAACACACTAAACCACATGAACTTAACTGATATATATAGAACTTTTCACCCCAAAGAAGCAAAATATACATTCTTTTCAAATGCACATGGGACATTTTCAAAGATAGACCACATGATAGGACACAAAACAAGCCTCAACAAATTCAAGAAAATTGAAATCATATCAAGCATCTTTTCAGACCACATTGCCTTGAAACTAAAAATCAACCTCAGAGAAAATAATCAAAGACACCCAAACTCAGGGAGAATGAATAACATGCTATTAAATAATGAATGGGTTAACAATGACATCAAAGAAGAAATCAAGAAATTTCTAGAAACTGATGATAATGAGAACACAATAGCCCAAAACCTGTGGGACACAGCAAAAGCAGTCCTGAGAGGGAAGTTCATAGCAATACAGGCATATCTGAAAAGGATAGAAGAATCTCAAATAAAAAACCTAGCCATAAAGCTACAAGAACTAGAACAACAACAACAAACAAAGCCTAGGGCAATAAGAAGGAAGGAAATCATCAAGCTCAGAGCAGAACTAAATGACATAGAGACTAAACAAACAATCCAAAAGATCAACAAAACTAGGAGCTGGTTCTTCGAAAAAATAAACAAAATCGACAAGCCTCTAGCCAGCCTAATCAAGAATGAAAGAGAGAAGACCCAAATAAACAAAATCAGAAATTAAAGAGGAGAAATCACGAATGATACCACAGAACTACAAATGATAGTTAGAAATTACTACAGACAACTGTATGGCAAGAAATTTGACAATCTAGAACAAATGGACAAATTTCTAGAAACATACAACCTTCCAAAACTGAATCAAGAAGAAGTGGAAAGTCTCAACAGGCCAATAACAAAGAAGGAAATTGAAACAGTGATCAAAAATCTCCCTGCACACAAAAACCCTGGACCGGATGGCTTCACAGGCGAATTCTACAAAACATTTAGGGAAGAACTAACTCCTATCCTCCTCAAACTGTTCTGAAAAATCCAAGAAGAGGGGAAAATCCCAAACTCTTTCTATGAAGGCAGTGTTATCCTAATCCCAAAACCAGGTCAAGACACAACAAAGAAAGAAAACTACAGGCCAATATCATTGATGAACATAGATGCTAAAATCCTCAATAAAATTTTGGCAAACAGGATCCAGCAATACATCAAAAAGATCATACATCACGATCGAGTGGGATTCATCCCAGAGATGCAAGGATGGTTTAATATTCGCAAATCAATAAATATAATACATCACCTAAACAAAATGAAAGACGAAAATCACATGATCATATCAATAGATGCAGAAAAAGCATTTGATAAAGTACAACACCCATTTATGATGAAAACACTCAGCAAAATGAGAATAGAGGGAGCATACCTTAACATAATCAAGGCTATATATGAGAAGCCTGAGGCCAACATCATACTCAATGGACAAAAACTAAAAGCATTCCCCCTGAATTCAGGAACTAGACAAGGTTGTCCACTCTCTCCATTCCTATTCAACATAGTGTTGGAAGTCCTAGTCACAGCAATCAGACAAGAAAAAGAAATAAAAGGCATCCAAATTGGGAAAGAAGAAGTAAAACTATCATTATATGCAGATGACATGATAGTATACCTAGAAAATCCTATAAATTCCACTAAAAGACTACTCGATATAATAAGTGAATTTGGCAAAATAGCATGGTACAAGATAAATATACAGAAATCTAAGGCATTTCTGTACACCAACAATAAAATATCAGAGACAGAGACAAAAAAGAAAATACCATTTACTATAGCAACAAGAAAAATAAAGTACCTAGGAGTAAACTTAACCAAAGAGATAAAAGACCTGTACTCTGAAAATTATATAACATTGAAGAAAGAAATTAAGGAATATACCAATAAATGGAAGCAAATACCATGTTCTTGGATGGGAAGAATCAACATCATCAAAATGTCCATACTACCCAAAGCAATTTACAGATTCAATGCAATCCCTATTAAAATACCAATGACATATTTCACAGACTTAGAACAAATACTCTATAAATTCATATGGAACCAAAAAAGACCCCAAATAGCAAAAGCAATCTTGAGACAGAACACAGCAGGAGGAATCACAACACCAGATATCAAACAATACTACAAAGCCACTGTAATCAAAACAGTCTGGTACTGGCATAAGAACAGACATATAGATCAGTGGAACAGAATAGAGAGTCCAGAAATAAACCCGGACCTCTATGGTCAACTAATATTTGATAAAGGAGGAAGGAACATAAAATGGAGTGAGAAGAGCCTCTTTAACAAATGGTGCTGGGAGAACTGGACAGGGAATTGCAAAAAAATGAAACTAGACCACCAACTTACACCATACACGAGAATAAACTCAAGATGGATCAAAGACTTAAATGTAAGCCGTGACACCATAAAAATCCTAGAGGAAAACATAGGCAAAAAATTTCAGATATCTCACGTAACAATTTCTTCATGGATACATCTCCTAAAGCAAGAGAAATAAAAGAAAAAATAAACAAATGAGATTACATCAAACTAAAGAGTTTCTGCTCAGCAAAAGAAAACATCAGCAAGATGAAAAGGAAACCAACCATATGGGAAAACATATTTGCCAATGACATCACAGACAGGGGACTGATTTCCAAAATATATAAAGAGCTAATATGACTCAACATCAAGAAAACAAACAACCCAATTAAAAAATGGGCAAAGGACCTGAACAAACACTTCTCTGAAGAGGATATACAGAAGGTCCATAGACACATGAAAAAATGCTCAACATATTAGCCATCAGGGAGATGCAAATAAAAACCACAATGAGATACCATTTTACACCAGTCAGAATGGCCATCATCAACAAATCAACAAACAACAAGTGCTGGCGAGGATGTGGAGAAACGGGAACCCTACTGCACTGTTGGTGGGAATGCAGACTGGTGCAGCCACTATTGAAAACAGTATGGAATTACCTCAAAAAATTAAAAATGGAACTGCCTTTTGAACCAGTGATTCCACTACTAGGATTAGACCCGAAGAATCTTAAAACACCAATTCAAAAGAGCTTATGTACCCCTCTGTTCATTGCAGCTCTGTTTACAATAGCTAAGTGCTGGAAACAACCTAAGTGCCCATCTGTAGATGAGTGGATCAAAAAACTGTGGTACATTTACACAATGGAATACTATGTAGCGGAGAGAAAGAAGGAACTCCTGCCATTTGCAACAACATGGATGGAACTAGAGAGAATTATGCTTAGTGAAATAAGCCAGGCAAAGAAAGAAAAATACCATATGATATCACCTAATACAGGAAACTAAAGACCAACACAAACAAAAGAACTAAATAGAACAAAGAGCAGAATAGCAGTCAATGGGGGGGGGGAGGGAGGGAGAGAAGGGGGATAACTAAGGGAGGGGTTTAGTCAAGGAACGTGTATAAATGACTCATGGATAAGGACAGTGGGGAGGGATATGGTTGCGGGAGTGGGGGTGGGCTGGGTGGGGGAGAGAAATGGGGGAAAAACAGGACAACTGTAATTGAAAAACCAAAAATAAAAAATAAAAATAAATAAAATTAAATTTAAAAAAAAATAAAAAAAATAATTTAAAAAAGGAAGAAAAATTCACATATCAACTTACTCAAAAGTAGGAATAGAGTAAGGTGGTTGGCTATCAACTGAGGAATAAATCATAAAAAATAGTAAGTTATCAATGAAGCAATGTCTGCTTATCGAGCACCTATAAAGCATGTGTGTAATATACATGCATACGTAAGTGTATATATTTGTATATGTATATGTTCCCCCATATATATGAATAAACACATATTTATAAATATGACATGAGTATATGTATACAAACATACAGAAGTGTAATACATTAGTGTACACACTGAGCTATATTTAAATGTATACATATTTATATACAGAGCTACAGAGGCTGCGCGCAACGAGGAGGCGGTCCAGAAAAGATCGAGGCGGACCAGAAAAGATCGAGGCGGAAGCAGCGTCAACAGCAGCAACAACGGCCATCTGCCTTCACCTGTAACAAGTGTGGCAGGGACTGTCACTCCCGAATCGGACTGCACAGCCATTCTCGGCGGTGCAGATAGACTCTCAGGAAGCTATGCCATCGTCTCTCGAGACGGACGGCTGCCGACGACGACATATTTATATACATATGTGTATATACATTTGCACATGTATAGATATAAATTAGAATAGTGACTGGAAAATACTAAGAGTCATACAAATATTAGTCATTGTTGTCATTGTTGTTATTATTGGTGTTCATAGGTACTAGCCACTCTAAAACCTGAGGAGTTCATGAACTGACGTGTTAAAGAAGAATCCTTATAACTGTTTAGTAGGGAAAGGCTGCAGGGACACAAAGATGGACATGGGAAAAACAATGAGGACAACTGGTATACGATAGCAATTTGTGTAAGTAGAGGAGGAGGTTGTAAGAAATTATTGACTTATAGATATGTTTTAAAGGAAAAGCCAACAGGGTTTGCCTTTGGAACTGCATACAGAGTATTAAGGGGAAAAATGTCAAGGATCATTTCAAGGATGAGAGTGATTAAAGAAGTGCAGGGAACTCTGTGCTAATTCAGATGAAAAAATATTTTTGTATCGAGCTAGAAAGATACAAAAGGCTGCATTAATGAGATTATATTTTGGTTGGGCTTTCTTAGTTGTTATATGAGTTTTTAGAAGATGGGGTAAAGATATTTCACTTTTTTTCTCTTAAATAACTTCACCTTCTTCTAGCCTCCCCTGTTGGTGACTAATGATAAATACAACTTTGGCTCCTTGTAAGACTTCCAATGTATGTCCACGGGTTCATATAATGATCCAAAGTTTACAAGGAACCAGAAACTAGAGAGGGAAGAGATCCTTACTAATACTGTCATTACTGATATTCTATTACTCTATGTTGTCTCTTGGTGGTAACCCACTGATACATTTCAGGAACTATGGAATAGGTACCTTACAGAGACCTACTCTATAGATCACGAAGTCACACACTGTGTGAGGAGATGCTTCTGGGAATGTTCAATACCTCTGCCACATGAAGAAATCCCCAAACCACCAAACATCTAAGTCTTTAAGAATGTAAAACCACTTAATGCGGCTCTGTTTACTTGACATTTTTCTCAACAACAACAAAAATTCTGTTGCGTGAGGACTGTTGTCTACGTAGTTGGAAATCCCTGGTTTTTGACTCTAAAATACACAGGCCAATAAATACTACCCATATTTCTTTGGATTCCATGCAATTAACTAAAACTTAGAACTAATATTAGCCATTTCCTTAAAAAGGGAGTAAAAAATACCAGCAGTAGAAAAAACAAATCTCAAGTAACTATTCCCATAAATCACTCTAATGGAGAATTTAAATTTGGTATCTATAGAAATTAGCACAAGATATTCAAGGCAACATTGCCAAAACATTACTTAAATACTAAGGAGAAAAGGCAAGTTATCCAGCAATTAAGATTGGATTGTCTTAGAGTGAAAACAACTCTGCAATTCTGAACAGATCTTTGGTTTTGATCCATCTTTTCATGTAATAGTAAACCTAATTCCCTATTGGGTGATGGAATACAGGGTATAATTTTTTTCTTCTATCCAGTTATTTTCATTAGAGGGTTGTCACATATGAAAGAAGAATGAAAGCATCATCCAAATAGCTAATAAGGTTGAAGATATTCATAGCTGAATAGAATTGAAATCATAGGGAATGTTACTACTCACCTAGGACATCTGGGCTGCTATGCCTGATAAATTAATTTCATCATTATGAAATTCAGACAGATACTACAGAGTCACAATAGAATTATGCCAACTAGATTTCACTCTTCAAATGTCTTACAATTTCTAAAATTAAAGATGTTAACATGTAGTTTTATCATGTATTAAAAATTTTAAAACCTCAGTGTTTTTTAAATCTGATATTAACCTATATTTGCCATACATCCTAAGCTCCTTATGTAGATAAATAAATATAAAATGTTACTCAAATTTTCAGTATGTACATTGTTACAGTATTATGGGTTGCAAAATGAAATAGTTTACCTTGAAAGAAAGACGGAGACCTGGTTTGGTTGTTCCCCTCACCCCTTTCTCAGCTCCAGAAGGCATTTGACAAGTATGCCAACATGTTAACCTTTATTCTTTCTCCCTAGTGTCTCTAGTAATAGAACAAATGTAATGCTTCCTATCAAAGATGAGCCATGTGTCTGTGGACTAGGGAGTTCGCACTTCACCTCCAGTTTGATTAGTCTTGACTGCTTGGATTCACATATAAGTTTAGAAAACATGTATAATCCTAAATCACTTTATTTTCTGGAAGGGAGGAAAATATGGGTGGTGGGTAGAACACCAGTGTGTGTGAACTGTTCGAAATTGCTTTTTTATTATCATGTAATCATTACAAAAGCACCACAAGTAGACACTCCAGGGGACATTTAGGAAGGCTTTGTTATTTGCAACATAACAATCATCTTTATTTCACCTCTTAGAAATTACATTATCTAATTTATTCTCCAATTGCTTCTTAGATTCATGTTTCATCTTTCTTGATCTTGCAATACCCATCAGGAGACTGTGGGCTGCATCATTCAGGCTCCATTGTCATCAGACTTCCTCCTCTTGGGTTTGGCCAGTTGGTAGTGGGGCAGGAGATCAGAGTGGGGAGAGAATAAGCCATGAATATATGTTTTTCTTGCTTTTATTTTTCTGAAATGGTTCTGACAGAGGTTGTGTCCTTCTTTAAGAACAGATTCTGTGTGGGAACTCAGCTTGTTTTATGCTTCTATATCACCCTTATACACAGAACTTCAGGCCCAAATATGGTATTGCTAATATTGGAGTGACTCAATATCCTTAGCTGATGCTTGTAACCTAGCTCATACATCTATCAATAGTCCCTTTATTATAAAAAGCTTTTTAAAATTACAATTCAATATACTAACTGATTCTACTGGGAACTGTAGTAAAACAATGTTATTATTACAAGGCTCTGGAGGTCTCCCTCCAAAAGCACATTTATTTCAGTTACAACAAAGGAAGAAATATGAATAATTCTAAACAGATAAACAAAACAAACAACCTCTACATTTCTGGTCATCTCTCCAAAGAAATAACATATGTTGACTATTTTGTAATGTTTTTATTAGAAAATAAAGGAAGTCACTTTTCTATTACACAAGTAGAAAATAGTTAATACTGTAACCAGACATTATCACTGTCAATCATCTAGATGAGTGATTTTCAAATTGTAGGTTGTAATCCTTAGTATGCCATTAAATCAAAGTAATCGGTCAAGACCGGCAATTTTTTCAAAGGGATAATAAATTAATCAAGTCAGGGATTTATTTAAAATAGAATATAAATGATCACAATGAGTTGCACATACAAAGGATGTTTATTCATGAATCATGATTTATAAAAAACATACATGTTTATGAGTTATACTTTTAAAAGTTTGAAATTTTCTATTATTACACTGAAATCTGGTCCTTTCTTCCTTTGAAAGCATTTACAAAGTTGTGTCTACAGAAGTTAGATGCTGTATGGACTACAATATATTTATGCCTTCTAAGATTAAAAGAATCATCATTCTTCAGGATTTTGACACAAAAAAAAAGAAAAAAGCTGAGAGAGAACAGTGTGAGAGACCGCTCATTTTTACATAATGTGTCCTGTGTATAATATAAATGAGGTGCTTTTTCAATCTCAAAGTTTTGGATTTCTTGCTCACTGCTTAATGAAAAAAATATACATACATATATATATACTTGTACATATGTTCACCTCATAAACAATGAGCAGGAGATTTCAGATCTGATAAATAAAAAGAAACTTCCTCATTACAGGCAAGTATTACTTTTAAAAAGTAGAAAATATACTGCTGTGAGAGAAGATGCGATTTAAGCATGTGGGATAATGCACTCTCTACACCAAAACAAAGCCAACTTGAATATTATTGACCATTAAGAGGCATAATGATTTACAGTAGTCCCTCTCTCCATATTGCAGTTCACTTATCGTGGCCTCACTGTATCGTGGGATTTAAAAAATATTATATTTAATTACTTATCACGGATTTTTCGCTGTATCGTGGGATTTTGTGGTACTGTATACATATGTTGTTAAAGTTATGTAGGTTTAAGAGTGTAGAATAAATATAAAGTTCCTACTTCACAGGGGGTCTGGAACATAATACCTCTGATAAGTGAGGGAATACTGTATAGGATAGACCCCAAGGACAGACTTTGGGGGTTTATAGCCTTGCTCTATTATGATTTAGCTATGTAATCTTGTGCATATTTTAAATCTTAATTCCTCAGTTTTTCTTCTTAAAATGGAAATAATAAATATATCTACCACTTAAGATTGCCTTGAGAATTATATACCTTAAACAACTGCTTAGATATAAGCATCCAATAAAAGTTAGTTACTGCTCTTTTAACTTTCTTTTTACTCAAAATCTCTATTACCTGGTACCTTCCTGATAATCATTAAAAGCTACATACCTTCATATAGGGCCAGGTTAAACTAATATAAATGCTTATTAAGCACATATTATTTTTTATTTATTGAATATTTGAAGGAGACTAAAAAGATAATCTTACTAATAAGTCAGACTGTATATTGTTATATATATTATATATTAACATATATTGCATAACATAAATAATATAACACACATCATATTGTGCACTTTTTCTGTCTGAAGATTCTTGCTATAAGAGAATTCTAATACACAATTTGTACAACAATATCAGGAAATATGGTATTTACTATAAGTTGTTCAGAAAATTTTAAGCTGTTCAATTAATTTTGAAGTCTTTAGAAAAAAAAATATATATAGTATGTTGACGAGGCAGGATGATGTGGTTCAATAGCACTGCATTGGAAATTGGATCAGATTTCAGTTCTAATGTATCAACATACTATGTCCCTCTGGCTAAGTTCCTTATCCACACTGGATCTTGATTTATGCATTTGTAGAATGGAATTTTAAATGCATGCTGATATGACATCACAATACAAACTAACAAAATTTTCTCAAATGAAGTTAAAGATAACTAAGTACTACTAGAGCCAGCTTATAGGAAAAAAAAAAAGAAAGAATGACCTTTTTGGCTAATCCAATGCATATAATATGAAGTCCTTTACCATAATCCTCCGATTTAATATAATCATTATGAATATAATTTATTAGAACTTCTCCAATGCACTGATTTTCTCCAGAACTGTTCAGAATAGTACTGCTACTTCCCTCACAATTAAAATCTCTAGCCCTTGATATTCTTTGATTCTATGGAGTAAAATTTTTCTCTCTTCTTTAATGATACAAATATATTCTACTGCTTTTCACTGTCTCACTGAGATTACATTTAGTTTTATCAAACTGAAATGAAGTGCAGTAATTAAGAATAAGAATGCTATATTATTTGTTTACTTATTATTCACATAACTGTGGGTAATACACCTGAATCTCATAAGTCTTGGTTTTCTTATCAGCACAAAAGATATATTAATAACAATAGTTTCTTCACTTTGTGAGAAATAAATTAAGTTCTTTACTCAACAAATCTTTGGCTGAGCTCTTGGTAGAGATGACCATTGTTCTAAGTGCTCCTGAGCTGCAGCAGAACACAAGACAAACTTAAAGTCCTCAGGGACCCTGTACTAGGAAGATATACAAACAACAAAGGAATATAATGTTAGAGGAAAAATAAAAGTAAAATAGATATGTTTAGAAAGTAATGGATAAAGAAAATACGGGTATGATGGGACCTACTGTTGACTGAGTAAACACCAACTGATAACAGAAATAACCCAAAGTCTCAATGACTTGACATTGATTAAATTTATATCCTGCTCATGTTTAAATCCAATGTAGGTCAGACTGTTCTCACATACATCTCTGTATTATGTGAATAGGACATTCAAGTTCTCCACATATTGAGGCAACGTCCTCCTACTTCTTAGGCATCAGACCTGGGATCCTGGAATTCAGGTCTAATTTTAGCGAGCCCCCAATAAATCTGCTGCCCCCCATATTAGCAGCTGACACCAGTGACTGCCTATGTCCTTCAAAGATACCTTTGTTGACAAGAATTTAGTAACTTCTCTATTTTCAGAACCAACTTCCCCATTGGACCAGCTGCAGAGAGTCCTGCCAACTCCCCTCTGCAGAGTCCCGCTCACTCCCCCCGAGCCCTCTGTAGAGGTCCCACCAACTCCCACAACCCTCGAAAACCCCTACCTTGCTTAAAAACCCTGAGTTGCTGCTGACACTACTTTAGTCTCACCCTGCCTGTCTGCAGCTGGCCAAATAAATCTCTTAAACTCATTGCGTAGTCTCCTGTTATTTCTCCTCTCACTCTGCTGAACATAACACCACTGTTTTTGTAGTTGAGAAATGGAAGGTGGAAAAAACCATGAAAAGTGTTTTTTAGTTACTCTGGTATGTGGCATACATCAATTCTGTCCATATCATATTTGTATGAATCAAGTCACATGACCCAAACAATTATAAAAGAGGCTATGAAATTTAGCCTTCTTTTGCACCCATGACAAAGGATGTGAACCCAGAGTTGATGGACACTGAGTAAATGTTTTAGCCCTGCCTAATGAAGCACACTGTACAGACTTCTGCAGAGGCCTTACAATAGAAACATCCTATTTCCAGTTTTACTAATTAAGGGAGCAGAATTTACTGACCCAAAATATGCCTATTATCTTTGGCATAAAAATTACCTTGAGTTGTTGTTGTTTTCAGTCCTCACTAGAGGATATTTTCAATGGCCTTTAGAGAGAGAATAAGGGAGGGGGGGGGAGAGAAAGATCAATGTGAGAGAGAAACACTGATCTCCCATATGCCCCAACTAGATATTGAGCCTACAACCTAGGTATGTGCCCTGACTAGGAATAGAACCCATGATCTTTTGGTGCATGGAATGACACTCCAATCAACTGAGCCACCTGGCCAGGGCGAGCTGGTTATTTATTTATTTTTTTTAAGAAACTACAGGTAGAGACAGGAAAAGCTCTGAAAACCAAGTAAATACAGTAATACCTCAGCTAACAAGTGACCCTGCTAATGAATTTTTCGACTAACGAAGATTTTTTTTCACTGTTTTTGGGCTCGGCTAATGAATGAATGCTTTAGTGGATGCGTGTGCTAACAGAAAGCAGAAAACATGAAGGATCGGGCCATTCCAGGAGCTTTTCTTTTCCGTCAGTATGTGTGTGACAAAGAAATGAGCAGACCACCTCACATGAGGGAGACCCACCGACCTGACTGGGTTGTTTACATTCGAGACAGTGAGAAGTGAGATGCCTGATAACATAGGCTACTTTGGATTTGATGACGATGTACTGTAATAGTGTAAAGATTGTCAGTTTTTCATTCTACTTTCCATTCTCCTTCATCCATTTGGGGAGCTGTTCATCTCAACCTCTGGTGAGTTTTTGCCCTTTTATAGTCGTCGGCAGCCGTCCGTCTCGAGAGACGATGGTGTAGCTTCTTAAGAGTCTATCTGCACCGCCGAGAATGGCTGTGCAGTCCGACTCGGGAGTGACACGGTATCTGTCTCCTCCCGTGTTGAATCGACATCTTGCGATGACGCTGGAGTGTCCTCTCCAGTGAAGCTGAAGCTACAGAGCCTGGGCAGGGTGATATGGAGGGTCTGCTGTTGCCCATGCAGCAGGCCCCCCCTCTCTTCGCAGCTGAAGGGTCCAAGGGAAAGACGGAGTCAATACAGCTTGGCTTCAGGTGCGCCGCAGGAGTTGCCGGTGTTGACTACAACGTCAAACCGCCTTAGGGACTCCGGCTCCGGATTTTCTGTCGGGGTTTACTCCCTTAGCCTTTCCCCTGAAGAGGTATGCCGCAAGGCAGCGGAGGTTTTTTGGAATCAGAGTTTTCCTTCTCTGATGTGCCCTGACTGGAAGATCAAACCAGCGACACTTAGCTCGCAGGCCGACGCTCAATCCACTGAGCCAAACCAGCCAGGGTACCTTTTATAGTATGCTTTTACTATTTTATAAAACTTATCTTTAAATAGTGGGCAGCATCCAGAACGATTAAATAATTTTCTATAGAAACCTACAGGAAATCACATTTCAGCTAACGAAGATTTCAGCTAACAAATTGATTCTGGAATGAATTATATTAATTAATCGAGGTATCACTGTATTACTTTTTCACAGGAGAAATTTACATTTATATGGGAAATTGCCCTTTGTAAGGGTGTGTCCCTCTCTGTATTAGGAAGGAGAGGATGACTAAATTTCTAGAAACTTATCAATTGAGAAGGCTAAAACTTAAATCTGCACATCAGGAAGTTATTCAGTTTTCCAGGTTATCTCCCATGTATGCAGGAGATGTACAACGAGGTCTGTTCAGAAAAAGTCTAGCCATTGTAAATATAATGAGAAGGGTTTGCATCACATCAATGTAACCTTGTAGCCAAAGAGAGTGGAATGGAATATGCATGCAGAACAGTGATAACAGTGGGGGCGGTAGACACTGTTGAATGAACATGTGGCCATCACATTCCAAATGACTGAATGAGGAGAATGATGAATCTGCATCAAATTTTGTGTTAAGTTTGAACACTCCTCTGAGGCAACTATTGAGATGATTCAGAATGGCATAGCTTCAACACACCTGCTCATGCACCACATCTCGTGCAGAGTTTTTTGGTAAAACATCAAATCACCCAGGTGACTCAGCCCAGATTTGGTGCCTTGTGACTTCTGGCTTTTCCCAAAACTAGAATCACCTTCGAAAAGGAGGAGATTTCAGACCACTGGTGAGATTCAGAAAAATATGATGGGGCAGCTGATGGCAATATGATAGGAAAACTGTGTGAGGTCCCAAGGTGCCTACTTTGAAGGGAACTGTGGAGTAATTGCCCTATATGCAATGTTTCTTGTATCTTGTATCTTCTTTAGTAAATGTCTCTATTTTTCATATTACATGGCTAGATACCTTCTGGACAGACCTCGTACATGTTATTAAACTTGTTTGTTTTTACCCTGTGATAATAGAACAAATAAAATAAAATAAGTAGTGCAAAGAGTGTCACTTAAAATATCAGGATGACATTGAAAAAGTGGGGCTTATGAATGCCTTGTGCCTTAGTCCCCAGGAGTGCCGTTTAGTAGTTTAACCTGTTGCTAAACCCATCTCAAGGCTGAGCCATGAACATCCTGGAACAACTGCTGCATGGACCTATATGGATTTTACTTCTACTTTGTGGTTTTTGCCTACTCTATTTGCATATTGGAACTAACCAATCCCTGTTAACCTAGCCAGAAACCTTCTTTTACATAGAGGACCCAAATGAGAACAAATTATAAATTTCACGTCTATAAAATGCTGTCTTTCTTTGCTCTTTTTGGAGAACAATTTAGGTTCTTACCTGAATCTGTGACTCCCTTTTAGAGGGCAGGAAGGTTGTGGGACTGCATGAAAGAGGCGCAGGTATTAAAAAGAAAAAAGAAAACAAGAAAAACCTCATAGATACAGACAGCAGTATGGTAAAGGCTATAGGGGAGATAAATGATGATAAAAGAAGACTTTACCCAGGATGGTGAACACACAATACAATCTACAGATGATGCATTATGGAATTGTACACCTGAAACCTATATAATCTTATTAACCAATGTCACCCCAACAAATTCAATTAAAAAAAAACCAAACATGTAAAGTATCCTCAGTATCTACAAGGGCCTTCATAATTTCTCTTTTTACAGTAACTTCAACCCCTCCCAAACTATTAACAAGGAGAAGGTGAAATGCCCTCGTAGTCCTCAGAGCAACCAACCCTATGCTTGTTTCTGTTTCTTTTCTCTTTCTAAATCCCATTTAAGTTTTCTATAATTCTTCTTAAGGTGACCTGGCTTTCTATAATAAAAAACAAGCTGCTCTACAGGAGTTTCCCAGCAGACTCTAAATAGTAATTCTGTTGTTTTGCTCCCAGAATTCATTACTTATATTCATTGGAATAGGTCACAATAGCTAGGATTACATGTTCTAACAGTCAATTGTTATGGGAAAAACTCAGTTCTTCCTGCTGATGCAGTAAAGAATTACAGATCAGCAAGTCTATTGGCATGCAAACAAAGTTTATTAATGATAAGTTCTCATGAAAGAAAACGGGCCTAGCCAAGGTTGGTGGGGAAATGCATTGGCTTGTGGGCTAAAAAGCAAGGGCAGGAGAAGCATCAGGTCCTTTGTCTTGAGGACTTAGACAGTGATGGGATGGGCTGAGGGAGTTACATATTGATTGGTGGGTAAAGGTGGTACATTTCCTCGGGCGGATGGGGAGATGTGACTACCCAAACATAGGTTGTTAACCCAGAATTTTTATCTTCTCCAGAACACACTTGTTTCTCTTGTTATAAAACATATATGTGACAGGAGAGAGTTAATTAAAGTTGAGGCAGTTAGCAAAAGTTATTTATGGGTTCTTTCTGTAAGCACTAGGGGTCCCCTCCTAAAATAGATAGTAACCAGGGGCAGGCAATTAACCAAAGTTGTTTTTTGGGCTTTGTCTTTGGGCAGTGTGGACTCCCTTTTCTTCCCTCTTCCAGGCCTTGGGATGAATGCACAGTTTCAAAGGCTTTCTCCCAGACAGTGGAAATAATACATAGAATTTCAAGGGATCTCTTCCTCCTGTGCTAGCATGTTGTTTCTTGTGATGTTTGGAACACCTGGAAATCTTATCAGACCAGACTCAGGACTGCTAACTTAATGGGTGAGACATCTATTCTACCTAATGCAACTAAATTATTTTTTGAACCCATTAGGATTCCAGAGAAAGTTGGGAAATCTTTAGTAGATTCCTTAATCTGATTCTAGTCCAGGAAATATATTCAATCACTGTTTCCCCTCCGCCTAAGACTGGCTTTGCTGGTTTTCCATCCTGAGTGTCCCCCTGGGTCAATAAAGAGCTCTGGTGGAGGAGGTGAGAAGAGAAAGAGAAAAGAAGAGAAAAGGGAGGAGGGAAGGAGAGCAAGTCCAGACAACAAAGTAAAGAATACAGAGGGCAGTTGAGAAGAAGAAAAAGTGGGGTGTTCACATTGAATAGCCTCAGAAACCTTCCTTAGTTCAGAAAAAGGCTCTAAAAGCTATTATTAACTTCTTGTAGAAAAGAGTTTATCTGTGCTCTTTTTATAAGCTTCTAAGTTCCAATCAAGATAAGCTTCCCATTTTTGTAAGTAATGGCAAGTAAAAGCCTACTCTGTCTTGTATATCTGCAGGAATATTAATGGGGGTGTGAAGCCTGGGAGTTTCGGCCTCAGAAGCATGGTTTTCCATGTTAAATTTAGTTTTACTTCAAGACCTGGAGAGTTTGAACAAAACTTCTAGGGATACTGTCTAGTGGGTTGAAGTGTGTTGTTTATGGGTTGAATTCCAAGGAGTTTTCACCTCCTGAGTCACCTCAACTCTCTTACCTGTCTCAGTTTCTCTCCCTGCCTAACACAGCCATGAGGACTTGGAGCATTAGGTAACCAACCTTTATGTGCACCCCCCTGAATGAGTCTATTATTTAATTACTGTTGAGGTGGAATTTCCTATAGGGCTCCCACACCTCCTGAGAGATGCCCTCTGACACCTCCACAGAGATTCTTAGTCCCCTAAGAATACCCAAAAATGGAGCTGAAGGGAGGAAGTGCCCCTTATCTTACAGAATTGAAGGAGTTCAGACTCTCATTTATCCAGCAAAAGATTTTGTTCAGACTCTCAGGAAGCAATTCCAATTGAAAAACCAAAGTTAAAATTCAGCCATCCATTTGTTTTTCTCCTGCCCTGAGTTATCTGGACTCTAGCCTAGCTTCTCTTAACCCGTAACCTTTAGCTCCACCTGGAGGATTTTCTAAAGGAAAAAAACAGCTCAAGAAAAGTCAGTCTCTTATCTTAAAATAGGGAGTTTTGGAATTCCAGGAAAATCTCGCCCAAGTTCGTTTTATGCAAACTGAGAAGCCAGTGGGGCACACTGGGCCTCTGCTGGCACATAGCAAGAGTTGGTTCTGCAAGATGGTTCCACGTGGACTTCTTTGGAATCCTGCTGCACTCCTCTTTAAGACAATCTGAGTCACGATCTAGGTCACAGCACCCAATTAATCAATTTTGCAATAATTCTTTCTACTTGATCCTTAAAACTGTGCATCCTCTTTTCCTATATTCCAGAACTATATATATATATATATATATATATATATATATATATATATATATATATATATATAATTCTTTTAGTCCTGTGATCCATCACCCATTATTTGATTTTCATTTTGAGATAATTTTTAAAATTAGTAAATTTGATATTGAGTAATAAAAAGAAATAAAATAGTCAATTCATCGAGTTAAATTCAAATTCCTTCTTAGGAAAAATACTTTTTAATTAAAAAATAAATTAATTTTAAAATAAATTAAAAAATTAAATTTCCCAGAAATTAAGAGTGCATATATATTTAAGCACATCATGTCAGGTAGCCTTGCTCTGAGAAATCACCCAGAGACCCCTCTAGGATTAAGCAATGGGTTTATTGAGGAAAAAGGGGGGAGGGGGGTAAAGGGAAGAAGAAACTCCTGGACTGACTGGAGGGCTCATAGGAGCAAGGGGACAGAGGAAAGGGGAAAGGGGGGGAAGGGAAAGGGGGGAAAGGGGAAGTGGGAAAGAGGGGGAATGGGGAATGAGGAAGAAAGAGAAAGTGGAAACTCCCAGTCACCCACACAGTCTGTAGCCTGCCTGAGCCTCTGCAGGTGCCGTCTCCACACTTTGCCAAACACATATTTTGGTTAGGGTGAGTTTACCCATCAATACATTCAGCAGGTCATTTACATCTCCTTGCTTTTCCCCCACCAGGCCAGTCAATATATCAAGTTAGGTCGCTACATTTCTTCTGGGAACAAGCAAAGGCCATTATCATTTCCTATGGGAGGGGCTAGGACCAGGTTGACTTACATATAATTCATTTGCATACATCAATAGTCCAGGTGGGCATTCCAGCTACCTCCATTTTCTGACACATTACACACACACAGACATATTGAAAGTTTAAGGACACTTAAATTCAAGCCTGTGTCTATCATTTTCTTCTCAATGAAATCACTCAAGCAGTAAAGATCCATTCATTTCCAAAAGAAAAAAATGTGTAAGTAGAAGCCTATTGCTTGAAGTAATTCCCTACTGGGACTACTACCATCTGGCAAAGAAATATGCACATCAAAGTGGAGGAAAAACAACACCTCTTAAAAGTAATTTTCTCTGAGGGTTTTCTTCTTGGCATTTTGCCAACAGCAATCTTTAAGCCCTTAGTTTACCACATAGTGAGAAGCTCCTAGCAACATTCCCAGGTTAGGGGAATCCTGCTTTTTGCTTCTAGTTCTAAGGAAAATAAATAATAATAATCAGGGGAACCAAAATAGAAACAAAGACCCTTAATTTTAGAGCGGTCATGCTACTGGGTTATTTTCTTTCCTACATTATTCACAGGCTCCTTTTTAAGATAAAACTTCTTTTGCAGACCATTTTGGAATCTGGAGGCAATTCTAATTATCAAAATGAAGAATTCATCCTGATGGCTCTAAGATTATGTGGAATGTAAATTTATCTAGGTAGAAAAGTAAAAGCAATAATGAAAATGTGAATACAAAGACAATAAACATAAAATTAACAAACAGTGTGCAGGGGGCTAAAAAATATTAATACTTTTTCCTCCCATTTTCTAAGTTCTCCCGGCTGGACTAAGAACCAAATTAACAGGGATAAATTAACAGGAGAAAATCAGAGTTTAATACATTTGCATGGAGAATTCAGACATGATAAGTCCATGAAAAATTCCCAAAACAGTGAGGCAACATTGGGTACATAAGACATTTTTGAACATAGTAAACAGGAGGGAATAGGGTATGTAACTTAGAAACAAGGATGGGTGACTTACAGGTAGTTGAGGAAGAACAGAACACACACGGTGGGCAAGTCCTTGCAGGGTGACTCAGAAGTAAGGCGACACAGAGAGTATCTTGCTAACAGTCCTGCCTGAACCTCTCTTATTTATCATACTTAATTCAGGTTAGGCTAAGGCTGCATTTGAAAATCTCATTTCTGCAGAACTTTTCTCTCCTAAATCTCTTGGGCTGGAGAGGGGAGATAGTCAGAGATTCAGAGTCCTTCATTTCATAACAAAGAGCTTAAAATCAGTATCCCAAAGAAGCTTTGGGGTGGCAGAATTTGGTTCCCTTGAATAGTAATTCCATCCCTAATGCACTTAATGCATTTATGTATATATTGACATTAACCCACCTTTGATGATCTCTTCTTTGTATCCTAATATACTAACTACAAGGAATTGCTTAACCTCTAGTCCCTGTTTTCCACACTCTACTATTTGAGTGTTGTGACTTTCTCCTCATTGCTTCCTCCAGATAATTACCACTATTGTCTACTCTTTTCTGATATTTCCACTTCTGTAGACAATTTAAGCAGAACACACAACCTTAAATGTTGATGTCTCACTTAATGCAGAATTTCTAAGCTGTAAAAACAAAATCTCTTATCAGCTCTGAAACAACACCTGCAGTTATTCCCAAGTGTTTGGTTGGACAGCTTAGTCAAAATGGTTTTATAACTATTAGGAATCACTGTGTAATTTATTTGGGTTGTATTTTGTTCTGTGTCTGTCTGAGTTCTCTATCCCCACTACTTAGGGTTCAGAAGAACAACAGAGAAAATGGCAGCAAGGATGTACAATTCTTAATTGTATAATATTAGGACTAGCGTTATACAGCAGAAATCAACTACCGTACAATTCTTAAGGTTAACCATCTTTAGTTAATTGGAGTTTTAATTTAAATTAAGCTTTGATCATTTTAAGTGTTAAGCATTTTACACTATAGTATTCATACCATAAAAAGCTAATTTTATCTTTCTACTTTCAACATGACATGACTGCTATTCTATGAATTTATGGTTTCTTCACCGTTTTAACTGCATTGAACTCTGGCTTAGTGCATCATCTTAAAAGTAATGTGATTTTACTACATTCTAGAACTATGACCTTAAAATAGAGTACTATTTATCCTCTCTAGGTCTTAGTTTCCTCACCTTTAAAACAAGAAATATTTTTTTCTGCCTTGTAGTTTTTTGTGAGGAATGAATAAACATAAACATCATGTAATAAATTATAAATGTTTTGTAATTATTATAAATGAGAACTCATTGTTACCATAAATATTGAACTTGACATAATCATTGTCTTAGCACAGATGTCTTTTCATCACTTCTATTATCTCACCTCTTCTGATACACACTGTTGAGACAGGAAAGTAAGAAGCTAGGAAAATTCCTGGGCAAGTAGAATGGGGAAACTGAGACAACAAAATTAAATAATGCCAAACAGTTTGAACAACTTATAGCCAGCTTATCTGCCCTAACCAAAGGCACTTGAGAGCAAATAGTTTATACCTCGCCTCCCTAACCAGAGAATATATAGCTTAAATCCCTCTGGTCTGCGAACTTCCTTTGATACTCCTTGCAGTTGTGAGATACCACAGCTGTCCTGGGAAGGGAGTAGATGGGAGAAACCTAGGAGATGGCTATAAGCACGACACCCCTAAGAAACACAAGATAAACAACTATCTGTTATTGAGCTTATCCACCGGTCTTGAAGAACAGAAAAACAAGACAGGCTGCACCTGCAAGGAGAAAATAACAATGACCATTCATCAGCACCCTGTAGCTATAGAAACTCAAGCCAAAAAGTAAGAGCCTACTCTCACCCTCCGACCCTGATACTCCCGCCCTCTGACCCCAATAAAAAGCCTGAGCTCTCACAGGTAGGCACAACTCTCTGGTCTGATTCTCAGAGTTTCCACCCTCTGCAGAGCTGAAATAAATTCTCTTTTTGTTATCGGCATCCCTGAACTAAATTCTTGTATTTCAGCAGACAACCCAAATCGGTCCTTAGCTCAGTTTGGTAACACTGTGACCTTGCTCTTCATCTACATGAAGAGCCTGATAATTCATATCCACTCATAACAAGTGTTTTCAACCATCACTTGTTAACAGATGCTTTAAATTGTCCATATATTACTTAAAGTCTCTTTATTTGCAAACAATTTTATTAGTTATGGTAATGCTTTAAATAACTCCTAAAATCTCAGTGGCTTTGCACAACAGAGTTTATATATTGATAATAAAAATACAATTATCAGAGGTCAATAATTATGAGAGATGAGTTGTGTTTGTCTATTCAAAGTCATTCAGTGACTGAGGCTGATAGATGTAACGTCAACTTGTATGTCAATGACCGATTGGTGTAAGAGAGAAAAAATGAGGGCTCACCCTCTTGTTATTCACCTCAGTCTAGAAGTAATTCATGTTATTTCCACTTACCTTTCATTAGTCCGAGCTACTCACATAGCTCAACCTAGAATCAAGTGGTTCTGAAAACTGGTCCTTAGACAGGAGAGATACTTCCCAGATTCAGCTCAATACTGTGTAAGAGTATGACATCTTGCTGCAGAGCTAGGTATCTGCTGTATTTCCTCCTTCTCCGATACTAGGTTAACTCCTAACTCCGGTTCTCATACTGTTACCAGAGGAAAACTGGTCTGGAAATAGGTTCTTGAGCGGAGGTGTCACAGTAACAGCATTTCACGGACACACACGCAGGAGGATTTTAAGCGACAGTGGCAAGATTTATTAGCGCACCCTTAAAAGGCCTACCGCACTTCACTACTAGGCACTGCCCCCAAGGGCTCCCTCCAGCAATAGATGCTGGTTGACATATTTGGTGTGATCCCAGATTCAGGGCACCCCAGGCCTCATCACCAGCAGGCGTGTTAGCCCCATCATGCTGAGGGAACCTGCCAGCTCCCAGCGTGCAGGCTCACACCCACGAGTACCAGGACCGGGAGGGCCAGGCCCAGAGCTGCCCTGCCATTACCCCGGCATAGTTTGATCCTGGATGTGCTCCAACTCACCTGTCTGCCAAAAAGAGACAGGGGCCTTTGTTAAGCTTCCCTATATTTCCTTGGGCTTGAGCAAGAGCAGGCTTTCTTTCAAACTACCCAAGCTCTTACTTGGTTTTTCCCAGGTTTGTGTCCTTATCCTATCTGATCTTTTCCCCAGATATTCAGAGGTTTGTCTACCCCGCTTCATGGTCGTCATTTCAGCTTCTACTGCACATGTACTGAGTAAAGGAAGTTCCCCCTCACCGTTACTCCCTCCCACCATTAATCTGGGGGATCTGGCCGGTTATTCCATGGGATAATCGGAAAGCTGTACAATAATCTGTTCGGCAGAGCCACTCAGGCTATTCCCCGAAGTGTCTGGGAAACTGTAGTTTCCCAACTTAATCAGGCTTAACCAGTTTTCTGCCTTCTCTTTTGTTAATACCTAACTCGCTGCTGACACTGACAACACGATTGCCTTTCTCAATCTGTGGTCACAGTCCATATACGATAGCAGTTGATACAGAACCCTTAAATATACCCTGTCTAAAGTCATTATATCTTTTTGACATTGACAAGACACATTTCTGACATTATATTATGTTACTTCCTCAATGAACTTTGTAAAGCAGCCCCTTCAAAGCTTAGTTCCATTCAAGTACTTGTTTCTAAATTTCAGAGTTAATTGAGATAATTGAAAACATCTGGCCTGACACATATATCTGGGCTCCACATCATTAGAAATTTATTCCATTTCTTCTTCTAATGCACCATTTCTTAAGCTACATTTAAAAAAAAATGACTAGTTCCACAAGAATCTCCAAGGAAAATAAAATTACAGGTATCTTTTCTTATTTGATTATTTGGCAATATTTAACACTTTTTCTCACCCAATTTCTCAAGAAAATGATTTCTATTTTTTAGCACCTGTATCATCATCCTCTAACTCCTAACGTATTATTTTAGTCCATTCATTTAAAACTCATTGCAAAATTTCTTCCTTGATTTTTCTCTTTAAGTAGGTCTTTCAAGGTTACTTTGGTTTCCCCTTTTTTCTTCATATTCTACAACATATTCTTTTTATTTTTATCTGTATCTTTACTACAAAGCTATCATAAACTACATACATATTCATTAATGACACATCTCTATTCCTAAACGCTACTCTATGCAAAAAGAAAAAAAGAAAGAAAGAAAAGAAAATAGTTACTGAACGCTCAACTCTCTGCTCCAGCTCCCAGATCTGCTCCACCTTTTTCCCTCTTCAATGAGTTATTCAAGGACTAGCATAATGCTAAGTATAAACTTTGCATGTAGTTAATAGATGTTCACCATTTAATGGTAATTATATCTGGAGTTATTGTATGTTTCCAAAGCTATGTTAAAACATATAGATTGTTAGGACGGAATTAGGAAACATAATCCTTGTCACAATTTACTTCTTCTAAAGCCTAGATCAACCAACGTGATGCCTCACAAGTACTTCCTTCACAAATTTAACACGAGACTATTTTGATAAATGAGGACTGAGAGAATCAGTTTAGCTGGAAAGAATTTTATCTTCTCTCATTTCCACTGCACTAAGCAAAAGCATCTGAAATCTTTTGAAAACAGCCCTGCAAAAATATACCACTTTTAAAAAAACAACATAGTTGTTGTACACAAGACCACTTCTTGACTTAGATTTGCTTACATTGATACATCATTTTTTTAACCTCAGCCAGCATTTCTCTGAATATAGACACTGGCTAGGGGACAACCTGATCTCATGTGTCAGCAATGAAATTTTTAGCTACATTTTATTAGTGATGACCATGTAAGTGGTGAAAAGAACATAGCATGACTCACAACATTCTGTCTGGATTGAGTTTGTCACGCTAAATTGCAAATGTATAAATTGGCAAACTGCACAAGTTTTTATGGTACACACTCATGGAGAACAAATATAAAATGCACAGTATTTTAACATTCTTTTCTGGCTCTAAAACTAATTTAAAGCAAAAGATCATTTTAAATGAATAGAAAAGTAATAAAAAGCAAAGACCTCTCTGATTAGTGACCTAGGGCACATCTTAATGCATTCTTCTTTGTTCTTTTGATAAGGATTCTCAAAATTGCCTATTTGCCCCAACTGCTCTCCATAAAACTGAATATTTTCCAATCATTTATATCCATAATAGAAAAATCAGAATATAACTGTATAGAATTTGACATTCAGTTTTTGAATATTTCCCAACCAAATTTAAAAATTATTTTCAAAGCTTATCTTTTATAGCCTTAATATTTTATAGTTCTATAAAAGTTTTAAATTAGAATTTGGCTTTCTTGCTTTTAGCTTTAAAATATATAGTCTCAGTTATGATCTCTTTCCCCATTATTTTAAATTATTGATCTTCTATTAGTGAATTTTTAAAAGTTATTTGTGGCTAAGTTTTGTGAAATTTAAATTCATATTATCTGGATTAAACACATTTTTGAGGTACAGAAATACCTTGTGGAATGAAGTCTTTAATTAATTTATTTATTAAAAATTTATTTTTATTGTGTTTTTTCAACTAGCATTTATCTCCCTTATACCAGCCTTCCAATGCAAACACCAAACTGTTGTCCATATCTATGAGTTGTTTTTCCTTTTTGCTCAATCCCTCAACCCACCAACTCCCTGAAAGCTGCCATCTTGTTCTCCATCTATGAGTCTGTCCCCATTTTGCTTGTTAGCTCAGTTTGTTCATTAGATTCCACATATGAATGAAATCATATGGTATCTGTCTTTCTCTGATTAGCTTATTTCAGTTAGTGTAATATTCCCTAGGTCCATGCAAAGGGGAAATTTTTCTTCATTTTTTACAGCTGAGTAGTTGTAAAAATTTTTATTTTTTGCAGTCCATTGTGTAAATGCCTCAGAGTTGTTTTATACACTCATCAGCTGATGGACACTTGGGTTGCTTCCATGTCTCGGTGATTGTCAATAACACTGCAATGAACATACAAGTGCTTATGTTCTTTCAAATTCATGTTTTGTGTTTCTTCACATATATTCCCAGAAGTGGGATCACTGGGTCAGAGGAAGTTCTATTCTTAATTTTTTGAGGTATTTCCATATTGCTTTCCACAGTGGCTGAACCAGTCTGCATTACCATCAACAGTACAAAAGGGTTCTCCTTTCTCCACATCCTTGCCAGCACTTGTTGTTTGTTGACTTACTGATCATAATCATTCTGACTGGTGTAAATTGATTACTCATTATGGTTTTAATTTGCATTTCTCTATTGATTAGTGATGATAAACATCTTTTCATATGTCTATTGGCCATCTGTATGTCCTCTTTGGAGAAGTGTCTATTCAGGTTCTTTGCCCATTTTTTAATTGGATTGATTGTTTTTGTGGTGTTGAGTTTTATAACTTCTTTATAAATTTTGGGTATACAAATTATTTATTATACATGTCTGTAGTTATATGTCTTTCATAAATAAATATTATTAATTATTGCATAAATTTTATACATTCTCTGTGTGGAAATTGCTTGTGGAATAAATTCTTTATCATAGGTGTCTGTACTTATATATCTTTTAGAAAAAGATATTATAGCTTAAGTAATATAAGTGATTACAAATTATTACAATGGAAATATTTTGTTAAAGCTGTATGATTTAGTGGAAGAGCCATAGAAGTAATTTCCAGAGACCTGTCCAGAAAGTATCCAGCACACACTAAGAAAAATGGAGACATTTATTGAAGATGATACAAGATAAAAGAAACATTGTACATAGGACAATGATGCCTCAGTCCCCTTAAAAGTAGGCACCTTGGGACTTTACACAGTTCTCTCAGCATCTCTTCCACTGCTCAAAACACTCTGCAAAATCCTTTGTTGGAATTGCCATCAAATGTACCTTTGTATTTTCCTGAATCTCATCAATGGTCTGGAATATCTTCTCTTTCAAAGACAATTTTAGTTTTGGGAAAATCCAAAAGTGGCAAGGTGCTAAATCTTGGCTGTAGGGGAGCTGAGTGACCTGAATGATTTGATGTGTCACCAAAAAACTCTGCACAAGACGTGATGCATGAGCGGGCACATTGTTGTGATGAAGCTGCCAATCACCAGTCACTTATAGCTGCGGTCTTCTGAATCATCCAAATAGTTTCCACAGAGAAATGTTCAAGTGTAATGCAAAATCTGATGCAATTCCATTGCTCTCTTTGCTCAGTCATTTTGAATGTGATGGCCACACAGTACACATGCTCACTCAACAGAATCTACCGCTCCACTGACTAGTACAGTGAATGGTCATTGATCACACACACACATTCCAGTCCACTCCCCTTGGCTGCCAGGTTACACAGCTGTCGTGCAATCCATTCTCATTATATTAACAATGACTGGAATTTTTCCAGACAGACCTTGTATATTAACAGTAATTTTGGCCAATCTTTAGCTTCCTGGTTTTACTTCACTTATGTGTGAAAAGTACATTATAAGAAACCAGTTTCTCCCTGAGGAGTGAGGTTCTAATGAATGTGTAAATGTTAAGATAGTATTTTAAAACCACTTATTCTGTACCCCTAGTTATTGGAGTTAATGTTTTCTTGCTTTTTAGGTCTTTGAACCTCTTTCGGTAAGTCAAAATGGGGATTTAGTGTTAACTTTATGCCTATAAGCCTGATAAAATCTAAATAATGTTTTAAAGTTTTCTTCTTCCTATCCCATTACATGCTCTCCCACCCCCTTCTTCTCACTCCCTACTGTCATATGCATTGTTCATCGTGGACAATATAGTGTCCCTGTCATTAGGATGACATTTGTAGAAAAAGTCTTGTCACAAAAACACTGCAAATCCACATGTATTTTAAGGCAGTTATATTATTTTCATATAAAACTGTAGGAGAATGCAACTGTTTTAAAATTTGAAAAAACTTCATGAAATAGCAAACATCTTCTGAATCTCCATTCGACAATACTTAAGCCTGTTACCTAAGTACAACAAGATTCATTTTAAATGCTATGTTGTTAAGCAGTTACAATGTGTCTATAATTCTAAGTGTGGAATTTTTGTTTTGCAGTTTTGTGACCACTCTCACTTATTGCTGCGTGGTCTAAATATCTGCAATGTCCTTGAGTTTTCCCTTAATAAAACTCTTAATGATTTATGAAATATAAATCTAAATTAAATGAAGCAAAATGTATTCCATGAACTAACCTCTGTAAATAGTTATCACATCTAATTCTGAGCTATCAAATGTTTCAGAAAAAGGTAACTATTGTAATATATCTAATTAGTTTCTCACCTACATTTATTTCAATTTCATGTAGTGAATAGAAAAAGTATGAAAAGGTTAAAATGCTTTTTGATCGGATTAATTTTATGTAGATAGAAAATGCATGTGGGGTCAAGAGCTAACATTTAAAATGTAATTCAGATTTATTTTCCTCATTAAGAACCTAGAATTGGAGTTTTATAAGATATTATCATTTATCATGAGTGATGTTTTATGTCAAATATATGAAGAGTGTCTGAAGATCTAGCTTTACTTTGTATTTTTAAACCAGATGCACATACTGAAAAGAAAACAAAATGGGATGAGAGAGAGAGTGGGAGAGAGAGAGAAAGAGAGAGAAAAGGAAAAAGAGAGGGAGAGATGGAGTCAGTGGGGAGGAAGAGGAAAGGGGAGAGACAGAGAGACTAAATGAGAAATTATCAATTTGGAAATTTACTTGGCAAATATCAATAAAAATAAATAGCAAAGATATGTGAGCACAGCAGAGCTTGTCAAAAGTGCTATGAGAAGGGGGAGGGAGAGAAGAGGGGTGAGTAAGGGAAGGATTTAGTCAAAGAATGTGTATAAATGACTCGTGGACATGGACAATGAGGAGGGATATGATTGAGGGAGAAGGTGTGGGCTGGGTGGGGGAGAGAAATGGGGGGAAAATGGGACAACTGTAATTGAAAAACCAAAAAAAATAAAATAAAATAAAAGACAAAAGTGCTATGAGAGACAAATCTTAGAGAGTAAATATTTAGACACTTAATGTTCATAAAAACAACAAAAGCTGCTATACAAAATAATTCAATAGAATTTTTGAAGGTTGACCAAAATAAAGTAGCACAAATTAATGAATCCCAAAACATCCGTTAGTTAAGATGTTGAACTTCAAGCACAAAGAAAAAAGTCTACAAGCATCCAGTAAGAAGATTCATATTACCTAAATAGAAAAAACAGTGGGTCATGACACTTCACTTGATCAACATGGAGGGAATATCAAGAAAGCATCATAGATTTTAAAGGCAGAATGTAAAAAAATAATTGTAAACCAAGATTCTGTGATGCATCAACAATGACATTCATGAGTATGAGCAACAGAAAAATCTCGTCTTGGTTAGTAATCACATACAAGAACAAAACCACAATCCTGACTTCATTGTGTCTAAAGGATCACAATGAAACAGAGTAAAATATAATTTCAGAAAGTGAAACAATGGGTAAAAGTAAAACAGGAAAATATACAAAAGATAGAGAATAAGTAAATTTGGTAATATTATATAAAACTTAATACAAAGAAAGCAGCACTCAATAACATTACAAACAAGTATATCAAGAATAAAAATAGTTAACATTTGATGAAAGAAAATGTATTATAATTGCATATCTTTTATTCAAAAAACATATAATATAAAAAATAGTGACAACACCAATACAAATTGGCAGACATAAAATAGTAAAGGAAAAGATTAGCATTTTAGTGCTAAGCTAATAAGAATGGTTTTAAAATTAAAGATATTGAAGAATATTATCTATCTATCTATTCACCAAAGTCCATACTTTCCTCTGAAAATTTTTGAAGGAAGATATTTATTTATAACTTTCCTTGCAGCTTAGAGTATCAGTGGAAAGTCTAAGATTCTGAAACAGTTCTATTTTCTACAGTTTAATATGAAAATCATATAAGTGCCCTAAAATATACATGAAGAATTTACAGTGACCAGTTAAACTATGCTGTTGTATAATAACACAGGTTTTGAGAATCCTAAGTCATTACTCACCTAGACAATTTTGATTAGGAGAGACTAGATATCTGATCAAGGGAGAATGAAGAAACTACAGAGACTGCAGAATAAGAGTGTCTTTATAGAGAGTTATTAGATACAAAGGTAGGTGGATCCTTGAAGAGAACTTAGGCTTCTTTACTACTTTACTTGCAGTAACACTGATGCCAAGGAAGCACATAAAAAATTTGGCATGCCTTTTGGAATTTAGGCATTACAGAGATTGTTATTTAATTTATAAGCAAAAATCTAAAAACAAGATGCTGGCTGGCAAGAAAGGGACTACCTTGAGAACTGCCTGTATATTTCAAGTTTGGTCAAGGAAAAACACTTACATACCATCTGTGAACCTGATATAGACACTGAAGAACTGATATGGATGGGAATTATTTTACAAAGTACCACCCTCAAATCTACTGGCATTGAAAGGAGTAGACCACTAGAAGACAGGGACTGCAGGAGGAGGTCATATAAACTGAGATGAGAAGGCTTTTGCTCATGTCAGGAAACTTTGTTCAAAGTACCCAGAAAAGGATTTTATAAGAAACCCAAAAACATGCCCTCTGAGAAAAATCATCATCTTTGGTGCCTATGATCTGCCCGACTGCATCTCTCCTAATTGTATAAACCTTTCCCATTAGGCCTGACCACAGGAGAACCACTGGCAGCAGCTTGAAAGAAGGGAAGGAATAAAACAGAGTACAAGAGAGACCAGTCATTCATTCTTCACCACTCACTACCAGTTTCCAGCTGAAAGTAGCACCAGCCTGGGTAAAGGATGAGAGTAAGGAGTTCTGAGAATGAACTGGATTTATATATTACATGAGACTTACTGAAAGCCGGGGATTTTATCCACATTTTTTTTTATGGAAGTCAAGGCAGCATTTTAAAAGAACCAACAATGAAACTAAATAATTTGTTTTACTTGTATCTTATTGAGCCCAGCTCATTTAATGCACTAGGAAAAAGGTGAAGCAAATATTTGGCAAGCCAGCAAACAAACAAAAACTTTTCAATATGTTTTCAGAAATAAATAAAACTCAGAAAAAATTAGAAATAAATTTATTTTTACTCATTTTACAGCTTAGGAATAGAAGACATATAACTCTGTAATTAGCTTTAATATCTGCTACCATAAATTCCCTCTGTTGAAGCAAAAAGAAAGAAAGGAGAACTTCATTCAAGACTATTGTAATAGGTCAAAAAGACCAGAACTTGTTTGAGTTCAACTCCATTGAAACAAAGGAGAGTTTTTAAGAGCTGGGATGGGAGGATCATAGTCCACTTGTGTTTACCATTGGCTTCACCCAAAGAAAAAGTAAACTTTCTGATATCTTAATGATGAGATATTTTACAACTGGAGAAAGGCACCCACCCAATTTAGGATCCTTCTCTCCCATAGAAGTACTGACACAGGGGCACTATCTTCCTTAATAATTAATTATATTTCAAAGAGATGGCTCCCAAGTACCTTGAGAAAGATAATCCTGTGTTTTTAAACTGGCAGAAAGCTTGAAAAAAATAAAAGATTTATTTCTCAGATTTACAAATATTTTTTTTAAAGTAAATGATCTGAGAAAGGAAAGTAATTGTATATTAATACTGAAGTTGTATTTTACACATTAATATGAGGTGAATTGACATCTTTCAACAACTGAATCTTAATGCCCAAATTTCATGTTTTTACATATTTTATTCAATTATCTTTCAAACTACCTTAGAATGAAAGAATTGAATAATCCAAATGCATTTACTTAAGTACATCCAATATAAAAAGACTGAAGGAGCTGAAAAATAAGCACAGGGTGGGACAAAAGTAGGCTTACACTGGCTCATATGGAAAAGTAATATAATAATTCATAAATAATAACATAAGAATAAACTCTGTGTCTCACATACTCACAACGATAAACCTATTTCTGCCCCACACTGTATTTTTCTAAAATATACTCTAGTAGCAAGCCTACAGATTTAGATAATAACTATTAAGATTTAAATAAGTGGCAAGGTGGAAGATAAAGTGTTAGAAGCATCTAAATTTTAAGATAAAAATGTAAGTGACTAAAAAATAAGGAATAATTATGAGAGTTGCCAGTATTTTTGTATTTAATTGATAAATTTCACTTTTCTGTAGCATTCTTTGTAATCTTTATAAAATAATTTTTATTTTTCATTTACAGTTGACATACAATGTTACAGTAGTTTCAGGTTTACAGGCTATGATTAGACATTTATTTAACTTACAAAGTGATCACCCCAATAAATCTAGTACCCATCTGACATCATATATAATTATTACAATATTACTGACTAGTCCTTATGCTGCATGCAATTTATGTCTCCCCGTGACTATTCTGTAACTACCAATTTGTACTTCTTAATACCTTCAACGTTTTCATCCAAACCCCTTTAATCCCTGCCATTTGCCAACCATAAAAATGTTCTCTGTATCTATGAGTTTATTTCTGTTCTGCTTTTCATTTATTTTATTTTATTTTTAGATTCCCATATAAGTACAATCATCTGGTATTTGTCTTCCTCTTTCTGACTTAGTTCACTCAGCACAACATGCCCTCGGTCCTTGCATGTCGTTGTAGATGGCAAGATTTCATTCTACTGTATAACTAAGTCATATTCTATTGTATATATGTACCACTTCTTCTGTACCCATTCATCTACTATAGAAGCAACTGAGGCTGCTTCCATATACTGGCTATTGTAAATTAATGCTAAAGTAAACATACGAATGTATATGTCTTTTTTATTTAGTGTTGGATTTCTTCAGATAAATATACAGAAGTGAAATTGCTGAGGACTTCTTTGTTTTGTTTTTGTTTTTTGTTCTTTTATAGCTTTTATTTTAAAGGCTATTTTTATCTGGTATATGTATTGCTATCCCAGCTTTGTTTGTTTGTTTGTTTACATTTTCATGAAACATTTTTTTTCATCCCTTTACTTTCAGTCTGTGTGTCTTTTGATCTGAGGCATATCTCCTGTAGACAGCATATGTGATGATTTTGTTTGTTATGCACTCAGCCACCAAAAATATTTTGATTGGAGCATTTAATCCATTTGCATTTAAAGGAATTGTTCATTGACATGTATTTGTTGCCATTTTATTATTCATATATTTTATCTTTTTTCTTCTTCTTTTTAAAGGAGACCCTTTAACATTTCCTGTAGTACTAGTTTGATGCTGATAAACTCCTTTAGCTCTTTTTTGTCTGGGAAACTCTTTATCTGTCTTCAATTCTATTTTGATAGCTATGCTGAGTAGAATAATCTTAGTTGTATGCCCCTGCTTTTCATCACTTTGAATATTTTGTGCCAGGGCCTTCTGGCCTGCAAAGTTTCTGTTGAGAAATCAGCTGACAGTCTTATGGGAGATCTCTTGCTTTTCTCTTGCTGCTTTAAGATTCTCTCTTTGTCTTTAATCTTTTGTATTTTAGTTGTGTGTCTTGGTGAGGGCTTCTTTGGATTCTTATTGTTTTAGATTCTCTCTGCTTCCTGTACTTGTATGTCTATTTACTTCACCAGGTTAGGGAAGTTTTTCATCATTATTTTTTTCAAATAGGTTTTTAATTTCTTGCTCTCTCTTCTCCTGCCAGCACCTCCATGATGCAAATGTTGGTATCCTTGAAGTTATCCCAGAAGTTCCTTAATCTATGCTCACTTCTGGATATTTTTGTTCCTTTCCTGTTTTCTGATTGGGTGTTTTCTGCTTCCTTATCTTCCAAATCACTGATTTGATCCTCTCCTTCATATACTCTACTGTTGATTCCTTGTAAATTATTCTTAATTTTAGTTCTTGTATTATTCATTTCTAACTGGTTATTTTTTTATGTTTTTATTTCCATTTTTATGTTTCATATCTCTTTGTTGAAGTTCTCACTAATATTCTTAATCATTTATGATTTTACGTTTATTTTTAAGCAATATTCCAACTATTTCCCATCATAGATACATTTTTCTCCCTCCATTACTTTCCAATTGCTCCCCATTTCTTCCTAGCATAGGTAAAAGTATTTTTATCTTCCCATTCCCTAATGTATCCTTTCCCTTTTTATCTCTTATGATCCTACATCATCGCAAATTTAAAAATGAAAAAAAAAACAGAAATAACTTTTTGCATGTATAAGAAAATGGGATTGAATTCAGGGATGTAGGCATGAGGAAAAAGGTTGGATTGGTGTTGGAGTAATGAGGCTATGCATGATGCAGTTGTCTTTTATGCCACTGACTGTAAACATGCATAATTTACACAGTAAAAATATTTTTTCCAAAAGGCATTGTTAGCCTTCTGTTTTGTGACAGAAAGAATCAGAGTTTATGGAACATTTCCTATATATATTCAGGATAAATATAGATAAATTAACCTATAAGCCACCTTTTAAAATCATTCACATTTAAATTGTGTCTCTAAATTTATTGTTCACTGCAGTTATCAATATATTCGGTTATCTTCAATTAGGAAGATAAATTATTTCATAATCCAGATAATGACTGTATATTGTATGCATATATGATCTCATTAAAGAAAAATGTATATATCAAAGACCTTCCATGTGTTTTAGAATTGCTTTGAGACAGGAGGAAACTTTTAGAGATGATGGATATGTTTACAGCATTGGTGGCAGTGATGGTTTCACAGATATATACTTATCTCCAAACTCATCAAGTGGTGCATATTCAATGTACACAGCTTTTTGTGTGTGTTAATCAAACCTCAGCAAAGTAGTTTTTAAAAATTGCTTTAGGTTAGTCATTCTTGTATGTGGTATTTTTTTTTCAAAAATAATCTATAGAGTTTCTTTTAAAAAATGTATGACATGTTTAGTCTTGTTCATTAATGCCACAATGCCTCCAACTCATGCAGCACACTTATTTCCACATGTTCTCAGTTTCTATATGAAATGAGGTTGATTTATTCTGGATGCAATTTAAGATGTTTTGTATAATATTATAATAAATAAATGTCAGTATGCTTTGTAAAAGATTATGTAAACACATAACCTTTTCAAAAATTACCTGAGTTACCCATCTTATATTCTAGGGATTTCTCTCACTGACATTTGCCAGAACAGAACTATGAATATTAGAAAAAATTGTTCACAGATATGTTATTTTTAAGTATTTTCTCACATACAAATGTGTGGGAATTCTTAATAAGAAGCAGTGAAAACGAAGCCTAATCAGAATAATAGGAAGAAATTCTATGAAATGATGCCTATTTTTGGTTAACTTTTCAAAAAATAATGTTCTAAAATAATGAAGGAAAATAGGTATTAGCAGTATCATACTTAACATTAGAGACCAAACCATGGAGCCACTGATGTGCCCTAAAAGCCTCCTGAAAGACTGCTGCCCAGACAGCCTACAAGGGACAGAGGGACCAGCTCCTGAGGATGCTGGATGCTGGAAAACAGAGAAGATGTGAAAACCTCTGTCAATCACTCAGAGGTCTATGCTTGGTCTGAATAGACAGCTCTACTCACTAAAAGCTAGAGTCCCTTTGTCCCTCTGAGGCACTCTTTTATAGCCGAACCTTATGACAGAGAGAAGAAAGTGCAGCAAGGCCTCATTTTAGAATTCATTTAATAGTGCAGCTGTGCACAGATTTAAAAAAATCATTCTTTGATTTTTCAATTAGCTCTCCTCTAAAGCTGATAATGCTTGCAAGTTGTGCTGAAGAGAGATTAGAGACAGGTAATAGAAACTACAGAAGAAACACTTGTTTTTTCTTCAATGGTCAATATGAAAAATCATCCTACTTTGGTGAATAAAAACTTGATGTGCTGAGAAACACAGACATATGACAAAATGTAAATTAAATGGCGCTTTTATACTCAAAGGAAAATTCACGTTATGTTTGGAATAGGGTCCTCTCCAAATGCAAATGAATGACAAAACCTGTATATCATTTATAGACAGATCAAAGAAATAAGGCCTATTTCTTTATTTCTCTTTTTATGCTGTATGGCAAAGCTTTTGGAAGCTAATCATTTTTATGTACTATAATTGCTAGAGTACTCTGAGAAACTCTTATTTTCTGAGAAATATTATAAGGAGCCTCTGGTCACAAACTGCCAATTAAAAAAAAATAGCAACATATTTATTTTAATAATTTGTTTATAACATATATATATACATACATATATATGCATATATATATATGTATGTAATGTTACATTCTAGTATGACTGAACATTCTTTGCATGTATGAATTCCTTTAATCACAACTTTGGAGGTAAGCATTATATTAATTAAACAAGGAGGCCATTACACTGAAGTGGTTCTAATGCCATGGTAGCCTACGTAAGCAAACCAAAATCTAAACCTGTAAAATGCTTTTGGGTTTCTAAATCAAAACTTAATGACAAATAGCCAACGAGGCTTTAAGCAGAGCCAATCAAATACTTTCCTTGCTCTGCTTCCACCTCTTCTCTATAAAAGTCCTTCCCTGAGCTCTTGTGCAGTAGAATGGTCCTAATGTTTTCCGGTTTGTTGCTGCCCAATTCCAATTGATTTTTGCTCAAACAAACTCTTAAAATTTTTAATATGCCTCAGTTTATCTTTTAACACAGGTGATGTAACTATCACCATTTTACCAAAAGGTGAAGTGATACACACCTTGGCAAAAGGACTGAAAAATTACATAAATAGATCAGAATAGAGAGGCCAGAATCATGTACATACAACACAGTCGCCTGAATTTTGTTGAAGATACAAAATTTGCCCAATTTGATGGATAATATTCTTTTCAACGAAAGGTATAGAAACAATTGAACCTCCAAAGGCAAAACTTGAATCTTCGTGTATAAATTAATAAAACCAGAACAGAATATAGGAGAAAATATTTGTTATTTGAGATTTAGCAAAGAGTTTTTAAGTATGTCCTCAAAAGCATGTCCCATGGAAAAAAAATGATTATTTAACCCTTATCAATATTAAAATCTTTGCATTGCCACATTGTTAAGAGAATGAAAAGACAAACTGAAGACTGTGAGAAAATTATGCAAATTACATTTATGACTAAGCATGTGAATCCAGAGTATATAAATAAAGATATAAAGATATAAATGATAACAATATTAAGGGACATCGTGACAAAGAGGATATATTTATATAAGGGTGGCAAATAATTATATGAAAAGATGCTTAACATCATTAACCATTAAAGAGATGAAAATTTAAATAAAAATGACATACCACTACACACTCATTAGACTACCTAACATTAAATTAAAATAAACTGACAATAGCAAATGCTGACAAGGAGGTTGAGCAACTGAAACTCTTCACACATTATTGGTGAGAACAGGGAGAGGAAGGAAATACAATCCCAGTTATGGGCAAGAGAAAATGCTACTGTACATACAATGACAAATAAAATAACAACAGTGATGCTTATAGTGTGTCACCGTAGATTTGTGCTAAAATCACTGAGGGACATACATTCAGGAGGCTCCTTGTGCTCTATCATTTTCCCCACTCACCAACCAGTATTTCTTACATTTCTCAAATGCTCCTGGGATTATCTAAAGTAACAATCTGAATTGAAGTTGCCTTTGTTACAACCACACAAGTATTTTTTCAAATACATATCTAGGTTGAAATTCTCAGATGTTAGTGTACATATAGTTCTCTAATATATATTGATTATGGAATATATAAACATAACACTTGAATTTTCAAATGGTTTGATCTAAAATTCTATTTCATTTTAATATATTCTTATTTTACCTAAGGGCTTGTCCATACCTATTCAGAACACTCAAGGTTCTGTGTTCTTTTTTTGTTTCTTTCCTAAAATACATTGTTATTGCTGATGATTACCAAATTTTAGACTAATTCAACAAACTCAAGATCATCTATATTTTCTCCTACTCTTATCTTCTAGGCATTTTATAGTTTTGGATTTTACATTTAGGTCTGTGGTATGTTTTGTGTCAATTTTTGAGGGATGTAAAGTGTGTGTCTATAATATAAAATATACTCTAAAATACTTTAATAGTAGATATGTGCCATTTTACATTAGTCCAAATCCACATAATTTTTTTGGAATAAACTCTAAGGTAAACATTGAACTTTGTGTGATTATTATACGTCAATGTAGGTTTATCAATTGTAATAAATGCACCACTCTTGTGCAGGGATACTGATAATGGGGAAAGCTGTGCATGAATGGGAGCAGAGAGTATGTGGGAAATGTCTGTACCTTTCCCTCAATTTTGCTGTGAATCCAAAACTGCATTTGTAAAAAGTCAATTAAACCCTGGCCACATAACTTAGTTGGTTAGAGCTTGGTCCTGATACGCCAGGTTGTGGGTTCAATCCCCAGTCAGGGCACATACAAGAATTAACAAACAAATTCATCAGTAAGTGTAACAACAATTTGATATTTCTCTCTCTTTCTCCCTCTCTCTCAATGTCAATAAATAAAATTTAAAAAAGAAAAAGACAACAAAGGGAATAAATATGGTACTATATTTTATGGTTTTGTTATACAATTCTTAGTAAATGACAAATATTGAAATGAATTTAGACATGATCAAGACATATTCACTACTTTTGATACCTATTTTATATTAAATTTACTATTTATGGATATCAACTAAAATTTTATCAACATATTTAATTTTCCAATTAAAAGTAACAGAGAAGTTAAAAGCATGTGAAGGTAGAATCAAAAAAGTTTTTTTGGCCATGGTTTAATGTTATAGTGTTGAAAAATACAAGTAAGTCTATTGTAAATGAAGAAAGTCAGTAAAATTTAAATATGGTGTCTGTGATTTATATACTTTGTAAGTAATTGCAGTAAATAAAGAAGAAAATGTTTTTTCCATTAAGAAAGTATCAGAATTCAACATTTCAAAACAGAGAAAGAGCCTTTTTAATATATTGTTTTTAAAGCATCATACTTTATTTATTTATTTATTTATTTGTTTGTTTAATTTGTTGTTGCTGATACTATTATACATGTCCCCATATCCACCTCCATTTGGCTGCCTCCACCCAGCCCCTGCCCCCCTTCCCCAGGGTCACACCATGCTGTTGTCTGTATCTATGGGTTATGATACATGTTCTTTAGCTAAGCCCTTCATGTTTTGATTCCTGCTTCCTGTTGGGACTGTAGAAAAAGTTTTAAAATGTTGATTTTGTTTTTCATAAGGGAAGGGGTTCCATTTATAACTTCCCAGTAAGACAATTTATACAAATTAGGTGAGAGACAAAAGAGAAAATACAAGATGAAAATTCCTAATAAAATCCTCAGTTCTATGCTAAAAAAAAAAAAAAAAGGAAACTCCCTGTGGTGTAACATAGAATCAGTTCTTCATTTGATTAGTGTAAACTGGCAGAAATGACATTATTTGATAGCATGCTTTTGTTTACATGATTTCAAGAAAATGAAAAAAGTAATCAAATAACTTGAAGAGAAAGGCTTTATTTATATGAGGCTTATAAAAAAACATGCTATGCTCTCAGTTCAAGCAAAGCTCCCATTAATGTCTATTTATGGTTATGTACATTTCCTAGAGACAAGACACCTTGATAATTCTAAGTACTAATGCTTGAGATATAAAAGCTTTTGCTTCTATTTTTTTTTTTTTTTACAAAAAATGTCCTGCTTTAGGTGGATATGTAGAGAGATAAAACAAAAGCCATTATTATAAAATAATCCAGAAATTAAACAAAATAAAATATAGGGGAAAATCTTTTGCTGTATCTCATATTTTTATCTTTATTTATTTTCAAAATAAGTACTATAGTGTCATTTAACTTTTTAAATTTTTCTTTGGAGCACTTATTATTAATTAATTAATTTTTATTGAATTTATTGAGGTGAAATTGGTTAATAAAATTACATAGGTTTCAGCCCTGGCCAAGTGGCTTAGTTGGTTGGATTTATGCATTGTGATTTATTTGAAATAGCTAGTATTCTCAATGTCCTTAATTTTTAAATATGTTTATTTAGTTTTACTTTTGCTTATTTGTCAAATTTTTATTTTTTAATAAGTTCTAATATGTGTTGAGACAACTTTAAGAGTAAAGGTTTTCTTTGTGGTTGAATAGAATAACAGCTGGCAAAGCTGATTCAGAAATTCTCTATGTACATCACTTGTTTTCTTTATCTGACACTTTCCTATTGGATCTACCAAAGATCAAAGAGAAATGTTGAAAACAATATTTTGATGTCTATATCTAAATTATTTTTTACATAATTGCAAGTTTTTTAGTTTAACAAAGGAAACAAAAAAGATACAAAACTATTATAACTCACTACTAGTAACTTAATTATAACTACAATAAAGGCTTGTTTTATACATAAATATAATTAAAACTATTAAATAAATTATAAATTACAGTTAACTTAATCTGATATAAAAGGGGGATTTGATAGTAAATAAATGTGTGCTTTAACATCCAAAATTTCATCACTGATATTTGCCACATAAATAAAAGTTAAAATACATTTATGATCATTCTAACTATTGAGTTTTAACACCTCTTGATTCTAGATATCTTCATATGGATTCCTCAAACACAGAGACTGATGCAAGAACCTGGGGAAGAAATGTTTTTTGGAGGGAGGTAATCCCAGGAAGACAGAATGAAAGAGTTGGGAAAGATAAACACCAATGAGGAGAAACTAATAAAGAATGTGTAATGGAACTGATCAATGCCTTTTCTGAGGAATCCTGTAAAATATGACTCAGAAAATTTATTCCAAGATGTTAAAGACTATGGCAGATGAGTTCTTAAGCTTCAAACAATTGTAAAAAAATATGCCATTATTGAGTAGAGAGTGAGGAAATAGAAAATAAAGTCTATTACTGAGTGATATAACATATCACAGTATTGTAAATTAACAATTTCAAGTGATTTTTGACCATGAGAAGAACCTTTCATTAAAAAAGATCTTATTCTCTCATGAAAAAAGGACCTTTTATTCAGTCATGTTTGTTTCAGACTGAATTGATTATAAAATTAAAATATGCTGATATTCCTAATGTCATACCAGTTAGTTATTACCAATAGGTATACTAAGAGTAAAGTTTTTTGTTTTTTGTTTTTTATTAAGTGAAAATGTTGGCATGACTAAATAAATGAATATCCTGTACTTAGCAGATTTTTGTGATGAAAGAAAAAAGATAATTTAAAAATGGCCAGGAAATCTATGTGAAACCCAAATAGATTATGTTTCATCTTACCAATAAAAGTGTCAGGTTATTTTTTTGACAGTTTTCATGATGTTTTAAACCTGAATTTGTCATTTGTGTGGTGTGCCTTAGTAGAGGTTGAAATGATAGAAAGAAAAAAAGGAACAAATGGAGTGATAGCAATAACAAGAAAAGGTGGTAATGAGAGAGGGAAAAAGAGAAAGAGAAATATCACTGTGTGGTTGCCTCTCACTCGCGCCCCCAACTGGGGACCTGACGTACAACCTAGTCATGTGCCCTGACTGGGAATCGAACCAATGACACATGGCTCGCAGGCTGATACTCAACCCACTGAGCCACAGCAGCCAGGGCTCCAATGTATAACATTTTAAATGTCTTTAAGAAGAAACTTTCTGGGCTGGGTGGTGGGAAGCAATGGGGGAAAAATGGGACAACTGTAATTAAAAAACAATAATTTTTAAAAAATGTAAAAAAAATAAAAGAAGAAACTTTCTGTTGCATAATATTTCAGCATAGACTCTATATTTTTGTAAACATTAAATTTAGGAGATATGCACTTATCATTTTTATTTAAGAGCATCTCATTTTTATTTAATAACTTTAGGATCTTTCTTTGTGTAAGATAACTAATAGAGAGAAGACAGAGGTTTTGTTCTGTTTCACCTAATTAATGTTTTACCAGCTGAAATTTAGTAATGAATTTCTGCAATGTCCATCACCTTGATAGGAGCTTTGAAACAATATCTTAGGGTTCCAAAACATATATCTTTCAAATATTTTTGACAAAGATATCTGAAGACTATTCTAAATTCAGGCTAGATGTCAATAGAATTATTTTAATATATTCTCATTCCACAGTTTACCTTTAACCTCTAACCACATTGGATTATTCTTGTATTGTACATACCAAGACCAATGTATTTTCTTTCTTGGCTATTGTGGAAAATATGTACATATACAGTTGTATTGATTTCCTAAGGCTTTCAAACGTACCACTGAGTGGTTTACATAGCATACATTTTTTCTCTCACGATTTCAGAGACTAGAAGTTCCAAATTGATGTAGTGGTAAGGCCATTCTCCTTCTGAAACCTGTAGAGAACAGTACTTGCCCCTTCCTAACTTGTGGTGGTGGTAATCAAATCCTTAGTGCTCCTTGGCTTGTAGTAGCATAAGTCCTATCTCTGCTTTCATCTGGGTATTTTCCTTTTGTCTCTTTCCTCATACAGCCATCTTCTTATAAGGACAGCTGTCATACTGCATTAGGTTCCACTCTACTCCAGTATGGCTCCATTTAATTAATTGCATCTGCAACAACCTTATTTCCAAATAAGGTCAAATTCTAAGGTGCTAGGGGTTAGGATTTTAACGTAAGATTTTTTTCCAAGGGGTTTGGGGGATGCAATTCAACCCATAGCAACTCTGAAGTATATTTTGGAAAAAGTTATGGATACTTACTGAGACATTAAAATTGAAAATGGGCTGCACTATGTTTCTGCAGGAAACCAGGAGTCCCTTATCAGGCCCTCCTTGTCAGCTGAATTCTAAATGTCAGAGAGCCTGAGGCCTCCATCCTGTGCCCTCATTCCATTCCTATTTTCCTCTCTGCCTAGTTAATCTCATCACGGTTGATGACCACTGGCCTGATTTCAATGATTTATGTGTCTAAGTGTTCCCAGGATTAAATGAGTGAACATCTGTGGGGCTTTTGCTGGACCACTGTGAATGCCAGATGAGGCTGGGTGAACATTACCATTCTTTAGTGGAAAAGAGCATTAACTTACATAACACTTTAAAAATAAAACTAAAAGAACTGGTATATAAATTCTAAATTGAGATTTCTCACTTCCTAATATTTTTTCTGTCAAAAAAAAAAAAAAAAAAAAAAACTCAGTTAAAAAAAAAATGTATTCTGTGAAGTAGATAGGTGTCACCTGATGTGATAAAATAAACAACACGAACAAAAGTGATATTCACCAAAAAAGCAGAGCGTGAGTCATCCATGTAAAGAGAGAGAAAATTAGGGCATGAAAAAAGATGTCATAGTGCTTTGTAAGAACAGCAAAAAATAGGAAGGGGAAAAAGACTTAAGTTTGCTCCAGAAAATTCTTGAGGCCTTAAAATACATAAACTTTCTAAGTCAGTAAGACTATTAGTTAGGGAAGAGCTTTTGTCTCTCCTTGCGGTTAGATTTTTAAATTTATTAACAGTTGAAATAATACAAAATTTCAGTTTTAGGCTTCTCTACTCTCTGCACTGTCCACACACACATGAACAAACATGCACACACACACATACAGAGTTTGAAACTAATTAAAAATCAGAAAAGTGGTATTTATATGAGTTTTATTGTTTAAAATTATGAAATGAATAATATTGAATGACATGTGGTCATCACTGAACAGGACAGAGCCCCTTAGAACAAGTTTTATTTTACTAGTAATATAGCTTCCTGAGGGTTTCTCATTCATACTATACAGACAAAAGAGAGGGGAATGAAAGAGAAAGAAAATGAGAAGAGTGAGAAGAGATAGAAAAAATATGAGAGAAAAGAGAGAGAAAAAATATGGAAGAATGATGAGTATGAGCATGCTGATGACAAATAGGAGAATAAGGTTAAAATATAATGTAAATAAATTAAAGTGTCTATGCCCAGATTGCTGCATAATTTATTTTCAGGTAAGAATCAAATAATGATGCTCCCAAACTTCACAAAGTGGAGAAAAATGTCACTAATGTAAAACAAGGTCTTTCAGACACTATGCAGATTAAAAACAACCATGAGTACTAAGCACCCCTATATTCATTGCAGTGTTATTTACAATCACCAAAATATGGAAGAAGTCTAAGTGTCCATCAATGGATGAGTGGATAACACAACTATGGGTCATTTACACAATTAAATACCACTCAGTCATAAAAAAGAAGAAAATTTTACCATTTACGACAGCATGGATGGACCTGGAGAACATTATGCTAAGTGAAATAAGCCAGTCAGAGAAAGACAAATACCTTATGATTTCACTCATACATGGAATCTAATGAACAAACTGAACTAACAGGGGAACTGGAGACAGACTCATAAATGGAGAGCAGGATGACAGCTAGTCGGGGAGGGAGGAGGTTACGGGGTGGAGGGATTGAGCAGAAAGGACAAAGGATGCATGGGCATGGACGGCAGTGTGGTGATTGCTGGGGGAAGGAAAGTATAAGGGGACTAAATGGTAATGGAAAAAATACAATAGAGATTTAAAAGATACAAAGTGCACATATTTAAGAATAAAGATATACATTTAAGAAGAGAGAGAGAGATAACAAGCCTGGATTACTATTTAAAGTAAGCCATCACTATCTTGCAGAGAATATAACAGCATGCCAGGTGACAGCAGGTATACTACTGCTAGACATGCAAACAAGCCATGTTGGACTTTCGATCCCAACAATTCCTCCAGCTTAATACACCCATATATATGAATTCAGGTGTAATGAGCGAAGAAACTATTCAACCAAAATACACAATAAAAAATAATAAATCTTTGTTCTTTGCAGGCATAATGTTTTGGGCTCTCGTTATATAGCAGTTGACAGCACTAGCCAGGATGGAATGAAAATAATGTAATTTGTGGAGATTTATTTTTTAATAAATCTATGTTGGCCACTTATTTTCACTCTGTTGTATAATAAATTATCATTTGCTAATAATGAATTATCATTTATTATATAACAGTATAGAAAAGAGCATTCCTACCTCATAGAACTACCATATAATCCAGAAATTTCACTTCTGGGTATATATCCCAAAGTAACAAAACACTGTGTTGAAGATATATGTGCACTCCAATGTTCACTGCAGCATTATTTACAATAGCCAAGACATGGAAACAACATGTGCCCACTGACAGATGAATGGATAAAAAAGTGATACACACACAGGCACATGCACGCATACATACACACAATGGCATATCATTCAGCCATAAAAAGAAAATGAATTCTGCCACTTGTAACAACATGGATAGATATTGAGGGCTTTATGCTAAGTAAAATAAGTCAGACAGAAAAAGACAAAACTCTATGATCTCTTTATATGTAGAATCTAGAATCAGTATAAAACTAAACAAATAAAAGCATGAAGTAGATCAGATTTCAGATTTGCAGTTATCAGAAGCAGAGGGTGGGTGGGAAATTGGATGAGGGTGGTCAAAAGATACAAACTTTTCAGTTATAAGTATGTGCAATGTAAAGATGACTACAGTTATTACTGTTATACAGTATATTTGAAGGCTATTAAGAGAGTAGATCCTAAGAGTTCTCCTCACAAGAAAAAACAATATTTATCCTCTTTATTGTGTCTGTATGGGATAATGGATGTTAATTAAACTTACAGAGGTAATTATTTCACAACATATGCAAGCTAAGTGCTTTTTAAAAGATTTTATTTATTTATTTTTAGAGAGAAGGGAAGGGAGGGAGAAAGAGAGAGAAATATGAATGTGAGAGAGAAACATTGTTCAGTTACCTCTTGTATGCACCTGACCAGAGACCGAACCCACAACTTAGGCATATGCCCAACCAGGAATCAAACTGATGAACTCTAGCTTTGCCAGATGATGCTCGACCAACTGAGCCACACACAGGTCAAGTCATTCTGCCATACATCTTAAATTTGTACCGTGCTATATGGCAATTATATCTCAGTGAAACTGTGGAGTGGAGAATAGGTGTGTAAATAAAAACTAATTGCCAATAAAGGTTCTGCTGAGGATGGTTCCCCACCTTGCCCCAGATTTACAGCTTTACCATGGTTATATTTTGACAGATTGTGCAAGAAGACACCTCTTGTTCTAGATGGGAGTGAAATTTCTTCAATGGTGGTAGAAGAGTGGATTTAGTTTAACCTTTCCATATTGAGTAATGTAGAAGCCAGCTAATACATTTTGGCTGAGGGAGCAAATGGCCATCTGGGTAGTTAAAACATCCAACTATTTTCCAATTGAACTTCATATTCAGGGGCTTGAATTTGGGAGAGTTTAAATTCTTCAGTTAGGGGTCACTTAGTAAGTAGATTCAAGATCTTGCCTGATTGTAATGAGGCAAGAAAACATTTATGAGCTCCCAGACTAGGCATATTTATCAGATGGTGAATTTCCTTTTGCTCTGGGAGTTTCTGTCTTAAGGATGGTTATCTCCTTTAACAATAACAAAGTTGCTAAGAGGACAAACACCTATGGGGAGGATAAAACCCAGACCAAAGCTTAGTCAAGACAAATCAGAGTAAGAAATGGGCAATTGTGAAACTTGGTCAGGGGTCTTAGCAAAAGGCAGCAAGAGTGTTGTGCCTGGTAGTTTCTTTACATTAGGGGGGAAAGGCTCAGGAAAAGGGGACAATGGGTGTGACTGTCCAACCTAAATATGATTTGCTCAAAGCAGCTATAATTGTTTTTAAAAAGGGAGAGAGATGGGAAGAGACATTAAGTGTAAGAACCATAGCAATCTAAAAAGTAGTATGGAAAGGAATTGTGATTGCCTATTATTACTTTACATATTATGTCCAACCTGACTTCTTTTTACCTGTCAAAATTCCCATTTAGAATTCAAAACTCAGTCCATATTTAATTTCATCTGTAAACCACTTCCTAAATCTAAAGTTTGCTGATTTTTCCTTTTAAACATAACTCTATAAATATCTCCATCATAACACTTGACATATATATTGGGTTAATGGGTTAAGATTTTTTTCTTTCTTGCAATAGACTAGATGCCTTGGAATCACAAACAATAATTTTATCAACATTATACTTACCAGCTAATACACTGACATTCAGTATATGTCAGGGCATTTTTTGTTGTTTCTATTGATATGCCTTACATGTTGTTTTTATAAAGTTCTATTTTTATTGAAAAACTATCCATGCAGGTGACCACTGCCTACATTGCGGTCTCTTATATATATATTTCTAAATAATAAACATGTTTTAGAAGGTCATTTTAACAAGGAAGATTTCTGTCTGGGTTTTTCACATAAAAAAACCTATTTAGACAATTACATTTTACTTCAACTATTATTAAACTGAATTCAGTAACATAACCAAGGATTTACTTTTGTCACCCCAAATCAAAGCCTTTCTTTTGCAGGAACAAAACAGTCCCTGCTCTAGTCTGCCATGATGCCCCTTGTGAATGCTTGGTTATTTGTAAATGCAGGGTGGACTAGAAGAGTGCAAGAATATGCTGGTCTTAGCCGTTCTAGTGCAATCATTCTTTTTAAAATTTTTTTTTTTTTTTTTTTTAGAGGGAGGGGATGGTAGGGAGAAAGGGAGAGAAATGATCGATGTGAGAAACACATCGATCATTTCTCTCTCACACATGTCTCTACCTGGGACCAGACCACAAACCAGGCACATGCCCTGACTGAGAATCTGACCAATGACATTTCACTTTGCGGGATACTGTTCAACTAGCTAAGCCCCACTAGGCAGTTTGTGGTCATTCTTGACCTAAGACTTTCTCCCTCTGCAGAGTTTCAGGGATTCTGAATCTCATGGCTGTGGGTGAGAACAAGGCTGAGCACAAATATATCTCCAATGTCTAGGTTTTAAACTGTATAAATGATTGCAACTTTATTACTTACACCTAAAGCAGTTCAATCTGTTTGAAGTATTTGTATTTCACATAGGGCATGCCTTACTGTAAAGGTGTTTTGGTAAATGAAAGCCTAGTGATCTTTCAAGAAATGTATACATTTTATCTTTTATCCCTATTTTATGCCTAAATGACAGGAATACTAGTAATTACTAAAAAATTAATTTTAGATAATAAGATAAAATCCCTTATTCTGTGTTGGGTAAATGTAGAATGTGAGACCATGTCTTTAAACCTTATTTTATTTTTAGTCCATCGCTATAAGTTTTGCTTCTCTAAGCATTTTTTCTACTTGTTTTTCTTTCTCAAAGGATCACTTTGAAAATTAGTGTACTTCTGTAAATATGATTTAGATTCCTTAGGGAGAAAGCACTTGGAAAATGGAATATGTAATACATTTATTCAGTAAATTGTTACATCAGATCATAATCTAGAGAGATGTTTATTGAGTTATCAAAGTGCAGAAATCATAAATATATCATCTTAAAATGAAATCCTATAAAAACAATTTAGGAGGAAATCATCTACCTTTTTTAAAGACTCTGCACCACTTTTAACAGCTAGTGTCTATTTATACTTGCAATCCCTATCACACAATTGAAATTAAACATTATATTTTAATTTTGTTATATTAGGGATTTTCCTTAAGAATATCATACAGTGATATTCTTTTCCTTTCACAAACACAATTATAACAACTTCCTCTAACTTATAAACTTTCCCAATTTACAATGCCTAAGAGAGCTCTCTTCTTCCTTGAATTAAAATAATAGAATAAATTTAATTATTCACTGCAACAATAAAAAATTGGGAAGCTTATCATGAGCAAACCATATACATGAAAATTTCTCCATACATAAAATTCATGAAAACCAGATTAAATGTGAAACTCAATAAAACCGATTGACAGCCCTATGTCAGCCAAAGAAAAGACCTCAGGAAAAAGTAACATGTAGCCTGAGCAGTGGCCAGAGTAACTCAGAGTCTGAGAAATGGGCACTGGAGTAATTGTGCAATTACTTGGTTTATTAATTACAAGGCTGTGGAGTAACTAATTCAATTCTTCCTCTAAGAACTGCAAGTAGCCAATGTTTCCTAAAGTGCTACAACTACAAACCACTTCCTAGACGGTCAATTTTGAAATGGGAGACATGCAATGCTCAGGTAACCTAAACAACTGTCAAAGCAAAGTAACTTGACCCCCAGAATATCATATCACTAACAGAAAACCTACTTAGCCGCACATACATAATGGATCTCAAGTACCTTCTCATAGAAATCTATGTTCTTCCTCAGGCAATAGTGATTATGATTTATGGATATATAATTAAATTATCAATTGTAGTCAAAACATATAGTTATTTGTAAGCACAGATAACCAATGTAGCTGGAAAATATATATAAATATATAAAATAAAATATGCATTTTATATCTGATTCATTTAAATGAGGTTAGACTATATTATCTGTCTAAATACAAAAAACAAAACAAAAGACAGTTTAAAATGTTTTTGCTCCTTTTCATGAGGAAGAAAAAAATGTTTCAATGATCTACATTTTTTTTACTTTTTAAAATGTATTTATTGTTTTTCTATTACAGTTTACCCACTTTTTCTCTCATTGCCCACCCCTCACCCAGTCCACCCCTTCTCCCACAGTCAATCCCCACCCTGTTGTCCTTGTCTATGGGACATTTATACTAGTTCCTTCACTAGACCCTTTCCTTACTTACCCTCTTTCTCCTCCTTCCCCCCGCCCCTCTGGTAACTGTTATTCTGCTCCTTGTTTACATGACTCTGGTTCAGTTTTATTCTTTTGTTTGTGTTTTTCATTACTGTCCTGTATTAGGTGATATCATATGGTATTTATTTTTTATTGCCTGGCTTATTTTACTAAACATAATTTTCTCTCGTTTCATCCATGTTGTTGCAAATGGTAGGAGTTCCTTCTTTCTTTCTGCTGCATAGTATTCCATTGTGTAAATGTACCACAGTTTTTGATCCACTCATCTACAGATGGGCACTTAGGCTGTTTCTAGCATTTGACTATTGTAAATAGCGCTGCTATGAACATAGAAATGCATAGGTTCTTTTGAATTGGTGTTTCAAGATTCTTCAGGTATAATCCTAGCAATGGAATTGATGGGTCAAAATTCAGTTACATTTTTGGTTTTTGGTTTTTTGAGGAAATTCCATACTGTTTTCCACAGTGGCTGCACCAGTCTGCATTCCCACCAGCAGTGCAGCAGGGTTCCTGTTTCTCTGCATCCTCGCCAGCACTTGTTGTTCATTGATTTGTTGATGATGGCCATTCTGACAGGTGTAAAGTGGTATCTCATTGTGGTTTTTATTTGCATCTTTCTGATGGCTAGTCATGTTGAGCATTCTTTCATATGCCTGTGGATCCTCTGCAAGTACTATTTGGAGAAGTGTTGGTTCAGGTCCTTTACCCATTTTTAATTGGATTATCTATCTTCTTGATGTTGAGACATGTAAGTTCTTTATATATTTTGGAGATCAGTCCCTTGTCTGAGGTATCATTGGCAAATATGTTTTACCATATGGTTGGTTCCCTTTTCATCTTGCTGATGTTTTCTTTTGCTGAGCAAAACCTCAAGTTTGATGCAGTCCCATTTGTTTATTCTTTACTTCCCTTGTCTTAGGAGATATATTTTTGATTGAAAAAATAAACTCACAACTGCTTAACCTTTTCTCTATTATTTTATTTTTAAATTTTACTTTTATTTTTTATGCTGTTATATTTGTTCACTCTTTTCCCTACCTCTGCCCAGCCCCATCCTCTCTCCATCCCCAACCAATCCACATATTGTTGTTCATGTCCATGGGTGGTACATAAATCTTTATTAAACCCTTCACCCCAACTCCTGTCCCCCCAACTCCTTTCCAAGAGCTGTCTGTTTTATGTATTGAGGCTTCTGTTACTATCCTGTTCCTTGGTTGCTTGTGTTCATTATTTCCACATATAAGTAAAGTCATGTGGTATTTTTCTTTCAGTGACTAGTTTAATTTACTTAACGTAATTTTCTCCAGTTCCATCCATGATGTTGCAAAATGTAAGAAATTTTTCTTTTTGACTGCTGTGTAGTATTCCATTGTATAAATATACCACAGAGTTTTTATCTACTCATCTGCTGATGGGCACTAAGGCTGTTTCCAAATGTTGGCTATTGTAAATAGTGCTACTTTAAACATAGTGTTGCATATGTATTTTTATACTGGCATTTTGGGATCCTTAGGATATATTCCCAAAAGTGGAATTACTGGGTTGAAAGGGAATTTCTATTTTTATTTTTTTAAAGGATACTCCATATTGTTTTCCACAGTGGTTTGCACCAGTCTGCATTCCCATCAGCACCTTTCATTCACTGATTTACTGATAATAGCCATTGTGACATGTGTAAGGTGATATCTCACTGAGGTTTCAATTTACATTTCTCTGATGATTAGTTATGTCAAGCATTTTTTCATATGTTTACAGGCCCTCTGTATGTCCTCTTTGGAGAAGTGTCTATTGAAGTCTTTTGCCCATTTTTTAAACTGGATTGTTTGTCTTCCTGGTGTTGAGTTGTATTAGTTCTTTGTATATTTTGGAGATTAAACTCTTGTCAGATGTACCACTGGCAAAAATATTCTCCTATACAGTGGATTCCCTATTCATCTTGCTGATGTTTTCTTTAGCTGTACAGAGCTTTTTAATTTGATGTTATCCTATTTGTATATTTTATGCTTTGATTCCAGTGCCTTAGCAGATATATCAACAAAAATATTTCTACATTGAATAGCTGAGATTTTACTATCTGTGTTTTCTTCTAGGATGTTTATGTTTTTGTGACTCATATTTAAGTCTTTTATCCATTTTGGAGTTTTATTTTTGTGTGTGTATGGTGTATGTCGGTGGTCTAGTTTCAATTTTTTGCATGTCCCTGTCCAGTTCTCCCAGCACCATTTCTGAAGAGACTGTGCATAGTACCCATGCCACAGAACTTCGTTACTGTCCGGTTCTCCACACCTAAAACCTTCCCAGTAAACAAAATGTCTTTCAGGGTCACTGCTGGCTGCAGCCTGTAGCTGCCTCTGACATACCCAGGTAAGCAGCCTGGTCCCTTTCATAGCCTGAGCCCCTCTCCTGAGCTCTCCAGATTGGTCCTTCAAAAATGGAAGCAACATTCACTTTGAGCATGAAGGTTGGGTCTCAAAGTTTCACAACCCCCTAAGTTTCCCACAGTTTGGGTTGGGGATCCCTGCGTGGAACTAAGGCTCCTAGATTTGAGGGTGAGGGAAGTACAAAGCTGAGATTTCTTTCTGGTCTCATAGCTGCAACACGAGCTGCACACAGGGTGTTTCCCCTTTAACTTATAAAAAAAACCCTTACCAGCCAATATGAAATATCTCTAGTACTCCTTGGCTTCAAAACTTCATATCATCCAAAATTTAGTTGCTTGTTCAGGTTGATTGTGAGAAGTTCAGGAGAATCCAGGTTGGGGGCAGGAGCAAGTGGACTCAGCTTCCAACTATTCAGCCACCATCTCCCAATGCTTATTTATATTATTTTAAATTTATATTTTATTTCTCATATTTTCTCTTCAGAAAACAGAGATTTAATTTAATTTTTAATAGTGCTACATATTAAGAAACCCAGTATCAATTATAGACATCTTGTTAAAACTTAAAAATTAGCCATAAAACAAAAATAGAGTCTTTATAATTTGGGTATGTCACTAGGCTGTTGTGAGAAATAATTTTGTTTGCAAAAATAACTTTATAATGTTGAATATACCTTTCCACAGCTGTATGGAGAGAAGAAAATTTTTCTCATTTTTATCTTATGAGGTTTTCTTCCACAACTCTCTGGACAAATCATTTAAGTCCTCGTCTTTTTATCTAAATAATGAAGATTATGGACAACTTCTATTATTATTTCTGGCTCTAACATTATATAATTCTGTAACTTTAATAAGATAAAATACTATTCTTAAAGAATGTGCTTATTTACTATGAATTTAAGGCACTATTAACTATGCAACTTTAGAAAAATTATTTAATCTCTTTAAATTATATTTACTCATTTATAATACAAGTAAAATAATGTTTATTTCACCGATTTATTTTAAAAATTGAATAAGGTAATATATTTAAAGTATTTTGCATATAGTAAATAGTCATTATGCATTATCATTATTAAGGAAATAGATGTCTACTATGAAAAACTGTATAATAAGGCAAGTTTTATCCCCTGAAATAGTTCACCCCTAGAAAATAACAAGCAGATACTAGAGAAAACCACATCATATTCACTAAGAGAAAAGTCCCATCTAATTAAAGACTTTTCTTTAAATTTGGTAGAGTTTTTTCACTTCACTCATTTTTTGAAAAACCTTTAAGCAGCACTCGGGCTGAATAAACTTTTGAGGAATAAAGTAGAAAAATAAAAGCAACTGCCAACAATAGACAATATGTTCTCCATTGGGCCAAACAAACCCAGGAGTTGTAAGGTGTCCCTTCACTCATTCAATCTATATTATTGATCTTCTGATACTTGTTTCCAACTTATCTAAAACCCTAAAGTTATCACAGTAAACAAAATAGGAACTGCTCCCTGCTCTCATGAGACTTACATTCTTGTAGGGCATAAAAACAAAAAACAGAATCAATAAGGAAAATACATGATATGCTTGATAATGATAGGTGCTAAAGAGAAAGGCAACACAAGGGAAGGGAATAGGAATGTAGTAAGAGTAATGATTTTAAATAGGTAGTTAGGGAAGTCTCCCATGTGAATGCTGTATTTGAGTATAAATCTGAAATGAGGGAAAAGAATAAGTGCAAAGTCTCATTACTTTCCAGGCTGTGGGACAGGAACTTGAAGGAGACCAGGGTGACTGGAGCAAAGTAGGCAAAGTGAGGATGAAAAAAGATGAGAGCATAGAGGTTAACAGTGAACCAGGCCCTGTGGAGCCTCATACTTGCAGGTTGAAAATAAAAAAGCAATGAATATTTGAATAGATGTCAAGACACTGCTGAAGTGTCACACACAGAATGTCACAAAGACAGCTAAGTATCTTGTCTATGTGCCATGTTTGTTTGAATAATAAAAGTAACTTGGGAATAGTTTAAACATGGTCACTAATTACTTGGGGAAAGCAAACAAGGAGCTACTTTGAACATAGTAATTATTGCCTGGAAATTTAACATGAGGATAAAAAGGAGCATAAATAAGGATTCCTCTGCTTTATCTCCAAGGGCCATGAATTGCCTAGGCAGGGGCAGGGGGTCAGGGGAAGTTATCAGATCCACTTGCATTAAAAAATTTTTTTCTAATTAAAAAAAAAAACTTCATTGCTGTTCTATTACAGTAGTCCCAATATTTCTCCCTTTGCCCTCCTCTGTCCAGCCCACCCTCCACCCCACTCCCACAGTCAATCCCTGTACTATTGTCCATGTCCATGGGTCATTCATAAAAGTTCTTTGACTAGTCCCTCCCCCTTCTTTCCACCATTATCTCCTTACGTGCTCCCCTCTGGTTCATTAGATTCCTCTGATAGGTGAGATCATATGGCATTTGTCTTTCACCAACTGGCTTATTTCACTTTGTATAATACACTCCATTTCCATCCATGCTGTCAAAAAAGATGAGTTCCTTTTTTCTTTCTGCTTCATAGTATTCCATTGTGTAAATAAATGTACCACAGTTTATTGACCCACTCATCTACTGATGGGCACTTAGGCTGTTTCCAGTATTTTGCTACTGTAAATAGCACTGCTATCTATATACATAGGGGTGCATAGGTTCTTTTGAATTGGTGATTTGGGATTCTTAGGGTATAGGCTCAGCAACGGAATTGCTGGGACAAAAGGCAGTTCCATTTTTAGTTTTTTGAGGAAATTCCATACTGTTTTCCAAAGTGGCTGCACCAGTCTGCATTCCCACCAAAAGTGCAGTAGGGTTCCCTTTTCTCCACATCCTCACCAGCACTTGTTGTTTGTTGATTTATTAATGATGGCCATTCTGACCGGTGTGAGGTGGTATCTCATTGTGGTTTAATTTGCCTCTCTCTCATAGTTAGTGATGTTGAGCATCTTTTCATGTCTGTGGGTCATCTGTATGTTCTCTTTTGCCCTTTTTTACATTGAATTGTTCGTCTTCCTGGTGTTGAGTTGTATGAGTTCTTTACATATTTTGGAGACTAAATTCTTGTCTGATGTATTATTGGTAAATATGTCCTCCCATATGGTCGGTTACTTTTCATTTTGATGATGGTTTCTTTAGCCAAGCAGATGCATTTTAGATTGATGTAGACCCATTTGTTTATTTTTTTTCCTTTATTTTTCTTGCTGTAGGAGATACATCGGCAAAAAATGTTCCTACATGGGACATTTGAAATTTTTCTGCCTATGTTTTCCCCTAGGACTTCTATGGAGTCATAACTTATATTTAAGTCTTTTATCTGTTATTAGTTTATTCTGGTGTAGGGTGTAAGTTGGTGGTCTAGTTTTATTTTTCTGCATGTACCAGTCCAGTTCTCCCAGCACCATTTATTGAACAGGCTATTTTTACTCCATTTTATTCTCCTGACTCTTTTGTCAAATATTAATTGACCATAGAGAGCTGGGTTTATTTTTGGACTCTCTATAACGTTCTATTGATCTCTGTGTTTGTTCTTATGTCAGTACCAGACTGTTTTGATTATAGTGACGCTATAGTATAATTTGATATCAGTTGTTGTGATCCTTCCTACTTTGTTCCTCTTTCTCAATATTGCTGAGGCTATTTGGCATCTTTTTTTCATTCCATATAAGTCTTTGTGGAGTATTTGTTCTAGATCAGTAAAATATCCCATTGGTATTTTAATAGGAATTGCATTGAATCTATAGATTGCTTTCGGTAATACAGATATTTTAAAGATGCTAATTTTCCCAATCCATGAACACGGCATATGCTTCCATTTATCTGTATCCTCCTAAATTTTTTTCTTCACTGTTCTATAGTTTTCCAAGTTCAGGTATTTTACCTCCTTGATTAAATTTATTCTTAGGTTCTTTATTTTTATCATTTCTAGTTTCTATTTCTGATAGTTCATTGTTGGTGTACAAAAATGTCATCAATTTGTTAATATTGACTTTGTATCCTGTTATTTTGCCAAATTCAGTTATTAGGTTGAGTAGTTTTTTGGTAGAGACTATAGGGTTTTCTATGTACACTATCATGTAGTCTGCAAATAAGAACGGTTTTCTTTCTCTCCAATTTGGATGATTTTTATTTCTTTTTCTTGTCCGATCACTGTGGCTAGAACATCCAGTACTATGTTGAATATATTCCAATATAGAATAAATGAAAAAATGAGGGAACATTATTTTTTATTAGAAAGAATATGATTGTTTCTTTCGTGGGTGCTGTTCATTATAGACACAAAATATAATATGTCAAGATTCATGACCCAGAAGAATTTTCAATCCAATTAACTAATGTTTTTTGGCCAAAAGTGAAAATACTTTATGAAGAATTTTAGTTGTCGAAGTTTAGAAACCAGGATACTTTTCTTTTTTATCTCATTAAAAAATGTTTTTTTTTTCAATTACAAATGTTGTACAACTTTTAATTTGGTCTTTTAAGTCATGGAGTACTTTATATAGCTCATCTTCTTACTTTATTTTTTAAAATGCCTTACCAAGTTAGTAAGGCATACATGGAGGTCTGAATTTAGTTTTGTAGAGTTCTGAAATCTTTGTTCTTATTCTATACCAAAAACTCTTCAGGCTACAAATGTGAAAAGGACTGGGCTTCAATCATTGTCATTCTCATTAAGAACCAAACAGACTCATTGAAATAGAGATCAAAGTGATTGTTGCCTGAGGGGAGAAGAGTGGGGGCATGAATAAAATAGGCAAAGAGAGATATAGTCAATAACATTGTGATAAGTTTGCATAATGACAGATAATTACTAGACTTTGGGAGGTGATAACATTGTAAGGCATATAAAGGTTAAGTTACTATATTTTATCCCTGAAACTAATATAAAACTGTATACCAACTATATTTAAGTTTAAAAGAACAAAGAACCAGATTTGACTCCAGTGACTGAATGATATATATCCTCTCATTACCTAATGACTGCATAGTATTTCTACTGAAAATATAATCAAAGAGGTTGATCTTTCAAGTTGGTAGAGAGTAGGAATTGCATAGTCAATGGCATATGAGTAGCTCCAATGGGCAGAGAAAGCGAGACATAATAGTAATAAAGAGGGTGTCATTTTTCTGATGTTATCTGAGGATTCTTATCAGGCTTCTGAACCGAAAAACTGGGACACATTTTAATAAACAGCAATCTATTTTTAGTGGTACACATTAAATGTTAAAAATGAGAAGTGCAAAATTCTCCAGTAAGATACACACAAATGCCATATTTTAATGTGGAAATGAACATAAGAATCACAAACATATTGGGACACCTGAAAAGCTAAAGAGAGAAGACTCAAACTACTAATCTCTTTCCTCATTGAAGGATCATAAGGGTAAGACAAACCATCTGCCATTTAGTAGTTGGAGAGTTAAATACATGCACAGGCAGGTCTATAAAATAAAATAATGTCAGATTTTTACCTATAATAATTTTCACTTTTATAAGTTAGATATATTTTGATGTCATTGGATTAGTATTATTTATGAACTTCAGAGAGCTATAACTCCAAAAGTCACCATTACCACAGCTTATAACTTGTTTTATACATCACGTGTCATCTTGAAGACCTTTAATTCTGTTAATATGTTGGATTTTATTTTAAAATACATCTTCTTTTGACAGTTAAAATGGAATAAACTTTTTTCTCCATAAATAAAATCAGTGATATCAGATTGGTTAATTCCAAATTTCATCAAATCAAGTTTTATCTCCTGTTGTGGATGAGAAATTCATGAATATATTCTGTTTTAAACATTTATGGTTAAATGTTTAATACAGAAGGTTAATTGTATACCAAGTCTAATTGCTTGTCAAGTGGAAAACCTTCAAGTGACATTGAGGGATTACAGGTCCTTATTGAGTTAAAAATTAGAGTTAAACTTTGTTTTATCTGCATTTTAGATCACACTGAAAATTTTCTTAGCTGAAAAAAATAAGAAAAATTATACCACCAAGAGAAATAGTTCATTCTTAAAAGACTTCACTAATTAGTTGTGATATAATTATATTTATACTCATCAACATTTGCTTTTAGTGTTTTTTAAAATAGTATTCCAACATGTATTCTAATCCATATCCTTTCAAAAACAAATTAAATATTTTATAACATTTTAGTATTTTTTTGTTTTAAACTCACTAGTTACAAAACTAACAAATCTTTACCTTAAACACAAAGTATAACAACTTTAGGAGATTAAATGACATTTTTATCAAAGTAAAAAAATTCCTCTTGGACTTACAGCCAAGATGCAGGCGTAGACAGACACGCTGATTCTCCCTCCACAACTAAGAAGAAATACAACTATCTCAAAACTACAGACAACCAGAAGTTCCAGAAAATCAAACTGCACGGAAGTCCAGCAAACAAAGATATAAAGAAGAAATACTCATCTAGACAGGTAGAAAGAGCAGAGTCGGGGTGGAGGGGATGCGGTGTGGTGGCAGCAGCAGCGGTGGCAGTGGCAGGCAAGCAGAAAGAGCAGTCACACATTTTAAAAAGTCATGAGGGACACCTGGGGAGTGTTCACAGCTCCTCACCAGACCTCGAAGCTCATGGTCCCAGCACCAGGGAAAATCAAGCCTCATTGCTTCTAACTGTGCAGACCAGTGGGGGTTGGGGTGGAGGCAGAAACTGATGGTCTCTTAGCAGAGTCCACTTGTTTAAAGGGCCCCATGATCCTAGAATGTCCGCAGACCCACCCACTCTGGGAGTGATGGCCAGGGCAGTAGCTAGAGGGGCATCAGTCCAGTGTGGAGGTGGGAGAGGTGCCTGGAAAATGGGCCAGTGATGAGCAGAGAGCATTGTTCCCTCTCGGACCCCTCCCCCAAATACATAATGTGGTGAAACAGGTCACCCTATACTGACAAATCCCTAAGGCTCTGCCCCTTACAATGTAACAGAAGCGACAGCTCTACCTGGGATGTGGAGGCAAACAAACACAGGAGCCTGTCAACATGAGGAGACAGGGGAGTATGGCCCAAAGGGGAAATGGATCAAGGTTCCAGTGGGAGAACTAAGAGAGGAGGAGAGAGCCAATCTCACAGATGAGGAGATAGACAACCTAACAGATACAGAATTCAAAACACTAGTGATAAAGGAGCTCACAGGCTTGACAGATATGCTTGAGTATGACAAATGCATAAGAGAAGAAGTGAAGGCTATGCTAAGTGAAACCAAGGAAAATCCACACAAAACCAATGGTGAAGGGAAGGAAACCGGAGTTCAAATCAATGATTTGGAACATAAGGAAGAAAAAGACAGTCAACCAGTGCAGAATGAGGAAGCCAGAATTGAAAAAAATGAGGAAAACTTCCCAAATTTTGTGAAGGAGATGGACATACAGGTCTGAGAAGCACGGAGGGTCCCGGGCGAGCTGGACCCAGAGGGGACCACAGCAGAATGCATCATGATTGAGATGCCAAAGGTGAAAGGTAAAGAGAGGGTCCTGGGTGCAGCAAGAGAGAGGCAGAGGGTTGCCTACAGGGGGGTGCCTAAAGGACTGTCAGTTGATTTCTCAGAGGACACTTTGCAGGCAAGAAGGGACTGGCAAGCAGTATCCAATGTGATGAAAGGCAACCTGCAACCAGGACTACTCTATCCAGCAAAGCTATCATTTGGAATGGAAGGGCAGATGAAGTGCTTCCCAGACAAGGTGAAGCTAAAGGAGTTCATCATCAGCAAGCCATTATTATATGAAATGTCAAAGGGACTTGCTTATGAAAAAGAAGATCAAAACTATGAACACTAAAATGACAACAAACTCACAAGTGTCAATAACTGAATCTAAAAAATAAAAACAAAATTCAGCTTAGCAAACTAGAATAGGAACAGAACCATAAGTATGGGGATCATTTGGGGGGTTTTCAGCTGGGAGGGAGGAGGGGGAGAAATGGAGAAATGGTGCAGGGATTAAGAAGCATAATTGGCTGGTACAGACTAGACAGGGGAAGTTAAGAATAATGTAGCAAAGGGAGAAGCCAAAGAACTTATATGCATGACCCATGGAATGAACTAAGGGGGGGTGGGATTGCTAGAGTGAAGGGGGGTACTGGGCAGAGGGGAGCAAAGGTGGAAAAAATTGGAACTACTGTAATAACATAATGAATCAAATATACTTTAAAATAAGTAAATAAAAATAAAATTAAAAACTTTCTCTTAACAGAATGTGCAATAAATAGTTCATTCTCAGAAATCTGGAAATTCAACTTTGTGGTGATAGTAATTGTTGGTATTCACTGATATTTTACCTATAACTTCAAGTTTATGAAATTATATTTTGGGTCATTAGGAAGGCAAATGAATTTTAAGTGCTCCAAAGAAAAATTAGAATGTTCTATAAAATGAGTGCTTCAAAATTATTTGTATCACATTAAAAGTTAAAAGTAAATATTATGCATGATTTTCATAAAAGATCCAAAGAAAAGTGATCCATCTCTGAAACTATGCACATAATATAACAGCCTACTACATTCCATATATCATTAAATTATTCCCTAATATTTTGTATATACACAGTATACTTAGTTCTCCAATTACATTCTCAGGTTTTAATACATACACTGTCTCTTATACTTCTACTGCACTTTTGTTATTCCTTAGAAACATTGATGGATGTACTTTTGGTCCATAAGATTTGTTTTTGAGATAATAGAAGGGAGTACTATATTGAATACTGTTTCTAAAAAACAAATATTTCAAGTTATATTTAATCATTTGGTTCCAAATATATTGCTTTCTAAGGCTTTTGTCAGCAAAATAACTCAAATTATCAACTCTATATGTATAATCTGTTATTAAAATCAGCTAAAATGTCACCTACTTTATATCATTTGTTTATAAAGCATAAAATTTTTATGCACAAATGTTCTAGTAACTTCCATTTTATAGAATAGGAAACAAATAAAATGCGACATTATTGTCTAAACAAAGATGTTTCTCGCCTTTAACCATTAATATCATGATACATATACTAAAAAGGCTAAAATAAATATTATATATGTAAGTATGTATGCAATAATATATATATTATCCATATACACATATGAACTAAATATATATGCACACACCAACACATTGACAATAAAAATGCTGGCAAAGATAGAAACTGGAACTTCAATACACTGCTGCTGGAAAAATACAAAATGGTACAACACTGTAAATTAGTTTGGCAGTTCCTAGAAACTTAAAAATAACATTTAACAATATGGCCCAGAAACAACACTCCTAGGTATTTACCCCAGAGAAATAAACGGTCGTGTTCACAAAAATACATGTATGGTTATATATAGCATCCTTATTCATTTGGAAAATTTTAATTTATTTGGAAAATAACCCAAATGTCTGTAACTGAGTAAATAGATTTTTAAAACTGTGGTACATCATACTAGTCAACAATAAAAAGGAACAAACTATTGATACATACAACTTGAATGAACCTCAAGGCATTATGATGAATGAAGGAAGCCAGTCTCAAAGGCTTGCCCACTGCATGGTTCTAGTATATGGCATTCTCTAAGAGGGTAATTATAGTTGTAGAGCACAGATCAATGCTAGTAAGAGGTTAGGGTTTGAAAGAGGGTGTGACTATAAAAGACAGCAAAGGGGCTGTTTGGAGTGATGGCATTGTTCTGTTTGCTGAACTGTTCTGTATGTTGTAGCAGTTACCCAAATCTAAATGTGTGTCAAAATTAATAGACTATACACCTACATAAAAACTACTTAATTTTACTATGTGAAAATATAAAAATAAAATTAAATATATATGCACATATTATATACACATATAAACATGTGCATGGACATATATATAATTACACAATGATTATAATGCAAGGAAGTAGTAAATCCAACATTAAGTATTGTTCTCTGATTCTGTGTATACTCCAAACTTGATATGAGAAATTGTTTGTGATTAAATTCTACCTGTATGGACCAGTAAAGAGGATAAAAATAAGCCAAGGGTAATGTAATATATTGTGTCAGTACACAGGGATGTGAAATTTGTAAGCTAAAGGGGAAACAATACAAAGACCCATAAACAAGATAAATAAAACAGAGGAGGGTGGGTAGAAATGGAAGAGATTATAGGGGTATAAATGGTAATGGAATAAAAATGCAATAAGAAACGAACCATTAAAATAAATAAATAAATAGAATCAGATAGTTTAAAAAAAAAAGAAAAAGAAAATTCTAAAATAAATAAAGCAATCTATTATTTTTTCACTATTTTCCTTCTCCAGAGAAGCTAGAAAAGATAAAGAGAATACATGGATTATATTAATCACTGCCATGACAATTATATTAATTATAATACAATACAATACAATTACAATTACAATACAACACAATAATGTTTTATCTGAACAAAAAACAACGTATATAGCACAGAGATCAAACAGAGAAGAATGGGTCAGAAGAACTGTAGTTAAAATTAATATTTCAAATGTATGTTATAGAGATATTTATTATTTTTTCAATATCTGTCTTCTTGTCCACAGCCCATGAGTATGTTAGTAAACAAATCCTCCAACCATTTCTAAATCATAATTTCCAAAGAAGCAGTCTGAAGGCTACCAAATAAATTTCCCAAAGTTCTATTATTTTGTTCTATGTTAATGTGATATCATATGTGGTTAAGAATTTTATCTATTGTCAACATTAAGGAAATATCTATTTAAGAGTATTAATTGGATAAAAATATTTGTTAGGATACCTGATATAAGGCTTCCTGCAGTTAACAGAGAATTAACCCTGTCTGTTAAAACTGACTTAAATGTTCAGAAAAAAAAAAAAAAAATTGTTTTTGATTCTACCACTTTTCCACTGCACTCTATTTTTATTCAAATAAAGAGGACATTGTAGAATGAGAAAAAAATAATGAGGATGTAGACCTAGCCTTTGACTATTACTACAGTATATCCACAATTGATTTGCATTACAGCAGTAACATTATATAACTACCGAGGTCACAGTAGGTGAGGGACAGCAATTTTGTAGCTCAGTTTGCTCATCTGTACCAGAACATACATAGTGTCAATTATCCTTGTGTGCTGTCTGCCTGTTAAGCAGTTCTAGAATTTGAGAAAGAAACAGGAAATGATAGAATATGAGCATACAAATGACCCTAGTGACAGAGTCAAGGAGAGTTTGATGAAGGATTCATGGCTATTTTTAGAACATAAATTGTCTCATTTAGAGACTTTCTCATTTAAAAAATCACAGACTCTAAATGTCACAGGTGAATAATAATAACACTTATACAATATTATTAAGAGGATCAGAAATAATGGAACATATTGTCAATTATAAATAAAGTATATGTGCTTTATTTGCATTTTAAAGGTGATTTCATTGTTTAAAGAGACATGGATACTGTATACATTTAACACATTAAGTGCCAAGCCTGTTTTGTCTTCCTTTCCATTTGGTATAGTGTCAGTCACTGATGACTGACATGGCGCTTAACGTGTTTAAGACAAATTCTGACTATAATACAATAATAAAGAATGCAAAAGAAGGTAATAATAAAGGATAAGAAATTTTCACTGTTTATATTACAGTATCATCAGAGAAGGAAAACTCTGATTCCAAAAAACCTCCGCTGCCTTGCGGCATACCTCTTCAGGGGAAAGGCTAAGGGAGTAAACCCCGACAGAAAATCCGGAGCCGGAGTCCCTAAGGCGGTTTGACGTTGTAGTCAACACCGGCAACTCCTGCGGCGCACCTGAAGCCAAGCTGTATTGACTCCGTCTTTCCCTTGGATCCTTCAGCTGCGAAGAGAGGGGGGGTCTGCTGCATGGGCAACAGCAGACCCTCCATATCACCCTGCCCAGGCTCTGTAGCTTCAGCTTCACTGGAGAGGACACTCCAGCGTCATCGCAAGATGTCGATTCAACACGGGAGGAGACAGATACCGTGTCACTCCCGAGTCGGACTGCACAGCCATTCTCGGCGGTGCAGATAGACTCTTAAGAAGCTACACCATCGTCTCTCGAGACGGACGGCTGCCGACGATATTACAGTATATATGAGTTCATGTAATCTATATTAAGCAAAAGTTTGTAATTTGGTAATACTTTAGATTATATAATTAACATTACGGGAACTTCATTTGAATCTTTGGGATATTTTAAGTAATTATCTCATTCCAAAGACAAAATGATAAAGTAACAGTTTGGAAAAGCTGACCTTAACCACTGAGGCCATTTAAAAAGTATTCAAGAAAATTCGATCTATCTCCCTACATTCCATTAAATGCCAAGTAAACAAATTAAAGTGAGAAAAACATTTAATAATGATCTAATTTGGACACACCTCCTAATGTTATTTACAAAAAGCATTTAGTCTGCATTTTTTCTAATTTAGTTTTTTATTTTAGCTCACTTAATGATTCCAAATTCCCAACCAGACACACTCTCCAATTAAAATGTTAATAAAATCGGGTACTATCTTTTACTAGTAGTAAAGTGAAATCAACTAATATATACTGTTCCAGGGTGGGGGGTTAAATAAAAGGAATAAATTATTCTTGTTTCAGAGGATGCTATATGAGTAGGGGCTGCAATCTGAAAATAAGGTAGGAAAGTTTCATAAAGGAAAATTACTAAACTCAGTATTTAGAGCATAGATAAGCAAAGATCATAATGATCATAATGCATGTATCAGTTTGAATGAATGGAATAAACGTATCTCAAGGCAGAAAAATACAAGACTTACTGAGAATGACAGGCTGGTTTAAGGATGTTGAAAAAGGCAATAGTGGGAAGTGCATCACAATCGATTGTTTGGGACAAGCTTGTTTAGATTTTGGAATGCTCAGTTGTTTTAACTTTGTTTTTAAGATTTTATTTATTTATTTTCAGAGAGAGGGGAAGGGAGGGAGAAAGAGAGTGAGAGAAACATCACTGTGTGATTGCCTCTCATGCACCCCTAACTGAGTGAGGACCTGGCCTGCATCCCAGGCATGTGCCCTGACTGGGAATCAAACCAGAAACCCTTTGATTTGCAGGCCGGTGCTCAATCCACTGAGCTACACCAGCCAGGGCATGTTTTAACTTGATGCTGTTCTCAAAAAAGTACGTCATTTAACATTTCTGAGAAGGCTGAAAGTTTTATCAGAGAAATAATGAAAAACTAGATGTAGAAATATCAGTTCAATTGAGTTGCCCTTTACAATGAGGTTAAAGAAAATAGGACGAAAAAGAGAAAAGTGGATTGACAATTAGAGACTCAGTTAAGACATTAAATACAGAGAAGTAGGCATAAAAACAAGATTAAAAGGAGTTAAAAAAAATAGTATTGATGAGCAATTAGAGGCAGCAAATAATATATTATGCTTTCTAGAATGTTTGCAATTCAAGTGTTTAATTAATCAGACAATTCTTGAGTGAGTTATACCTGGCCAAAAATTGGGATTGTTTTTGAAGCCTAGATGGCACACAGCCAACATCAAGGACTGTGAGCTCTGGATGCTGGAGTCCATTAGGGGCATGGAGAGCAGTGAGTGTTGTGAGAGCCACAGAGAACCCACCTATTTCTATGAGGGGAAGGTTAGGCCTCTCAGAGAAGGCAGCCTGGGAACAGAAATGAAACATTGCTTCCAAAATGCTAAGCAGGAATTTGTCTGGAGAAATGGAGGTATATAGGGGAAAGGATGAAAGCTTGATGTAGGTAGATATTTCAGGGAGGGAAGAGGAAGGGAAAGAGAGAGAAGGAAGGAAGAGAGCAAGGAAGAAAGTGAAAGAGAGAGAAAGAAAAGGTGGAGGAAGAAAAGGAGGAGGAGGCAGGGAGGGAGGGAGGGAAGGAAGGAGAGAGGAAAGGAGGGAGAGAGGGAGGGAAGATGGATGGATTTTCAAACAGCTTGGAAACAGCACACAACAGGGTGACTGGAAAGGAGAATATTTTAAGTGGTGCGAGTGAGGCTGAAATGGAAATCATGGCCTGAGAAGTACTGCTAAGAAATTATAGCTTTCCTTTGATTACGATGAATAATAGGATTCTAAGCAGGGGAGTGATATTTATCTCAGTTACAAGATTAGCATTGCTATATCCTTAGATTATAAAAAAGAATAAAGGCAGAAAAAAATAAGCATAATTAATTGCCAATAATGGCTTAACAACATGTTTATTTCTTCTAGTTTTGAAATGTCTTATAAATTGAATTCTAGATTTATGTTATTGGGCATCTCTAATTAAAAATAAAAAGTCAAGGTGGTCTCTGAACTTACAACGAGCAATTTAAAAACTGCTGGGAATTATTTCCATCATATGAGGGACTTTATTTGACTTTGAGCAAGCTGATGGGAACAAAAAGAAGAGCTGCTAACAGAAAGGTTAGCACCTAGTGATAGCATCCAATCACATATATGTGAAAGTGAACTTTTCTCTAAATTTGAAGGTGTTTAATAATTTCTGGACATCAGTAGAAAAAATTCCTATCATTGGAATATACCACAAATAAAAACTGACTGATTATGGTGCAAAGTGACTACTTTCTTGAGAATCACTTGTCTACACAATTGTCTTAAAAAAATAAAAGAAATAAAACATGTTTCCACCCAATTATTTGTTAATGCTTCAGAGTTCTGAAAAAACAACTTTAAATATTGATGAGTAATGAAAATAAATATATCAATATAGCTGTGCTATACATTTCATTGGATCCTGGACAATATACTAACACCCATAATTTTTAATAATAACTGCCAAGGAGGAAAATAATCACTAATAGTAAACACAAACAAACAAACAAGCTATTATTAAAATCACTGAGAGTTGGTCATTACAGACATGATTTCTTGAAATAAATCACATTTAAAATTCATGACCCAAAACTATTGTTCTTCTCATTTGTGAGATTGGTACCCACTAGCATGGAGAGATGCTCTTTTATAAGATGTGTTAATTTAACTCACATCGATTAATTGGCTGAATATGAAGTAAGTGTATAATTTTAACATTTGTGTAGCTTTATTAACTAAAACATCAGGTGTTGAAATACATTTAAAGCTCTGTTATTCTGTTCTCTCCTGGTGTGATGTGGGCAGATTCTCACTTGCTAATTGCATTGTGTATAAAAAAAGCAGAAAAACTAAATTGAAAAAAATAACTTATATCAGTACTTTTGCACATGGAAGCTTATTCCCACCAAAAAACAACAACAAAAAAAAACCACATGGCACTTGCTATTACAAAAACCATATTTGTCCTCAACAAACCCCCATGGCCACATGGCCACACATTTCTATGACATAATTATCTCCTCCCTCAAGCCACTGCTTTCCACTGTAGTTAAGTCTCCTATTCACCATTATGCAATAGCTTCTTAAAGATGCCAACCCAGAAACTCTAGAAAACCTTAACAAACCCTGACTCTTGTTACAGAGAACAACTTGCCTAAACAGAATACTGACAACACTTAATAAATAATTCAGAATTGCTGGTTTCTCAGACTATACAAGATCACAAAGTCTGTCTTTAGAAAATTCTTTCTTCCCCTCTTTACTCCATTGTCATATGGTTAAATTAAAATACTGGATTTCAATTCACCAGTTATTCCTAAAACTTACAATGATGTTTACTTGTGAGAAACTGTGGTATCAAACTACTATTCATAAACGGGATTCCTCAGACAGATAGCAGTGTGTACCCCTTTTAAATACATATCAACCCATATGTTTGCTATAACTTTTAGATACCAAAAATACTTCTAAAATTCCTGTTCTGACTTAGAAATAATAAACTAAATATTGAATATATACATGGCAGCAACTAGGAAAATATTTGATAATGTTTATTAAGTAAATAGTTATAATTCAGCAAGTGTTTTGAATCAAAATATATGAATGAGAATGAGAAAGCAAACACAGCATTAGTATAAGGTGGGGAACATATTCTGATTTAAATTGATAGGAAGGGTCTTGAGGACATCTTTAAGAATTAAAAGAATTAAATTTACTACAAATACAAGGAAAAGGCATTTATTAGTTAAGTGAAGGAAGAATGGCAGGGGAGTGAAAGCTGATGACCAATTTGTAGTTGAGCTATTGCTGCTGAGTGTTAGTGACATGATTCACAATCATCAACAAGGCAGGTATTTGGTGCATGCCTGAACTAGAGGTCAGGTGCAATCACGACAAACAAGACATCAGTCATGCTTTTAACACACAGAGACTCTGTGCTGTAAATTACCTCTGTTTCAAACTGCAGAGATAAAAGCCTTAACCGCCCTAGGAGAAAATATGACCACATGTAGAAATGGTTCAGGAAAAAGTCTTCACTTGCTAGACACATTGGGAAAATGCTTGCAATTCATGAAGATGAGGAATGACCAAAAGGCAGTGGAGTCTTACAAATGGAAACTGGAGAAAATAATTCAGGATAATACACTGGAAAATCAAGACAGGTTGTCTATTCATTGAAAGTATGAACTTTGCTCACAAAAAGAACCTTGTGGGACCTTGCAAATAAGCTAAGGGACCTCTGTGCCTGGCAGCCTTGACTTGCTAACACTGTCCCCAAAACCCAGGTTTGTGAGTAACTAGATTAATGAGTAGCCAATGAAGTGAAATATGAGGTGTGATGTCCCTAAGATTTCTTTATATGCCATGTTAACATATCAGAAAGTTTCATAGATGAGGTAGCATTATGAGCTAAGGATTAGTATACTTTTATTTGTTTTTGTTTTTTCCTTATAAGAGATGTCTATATATTCTAGGTTATTTAATCATCATCCCATTTTATAGATCAAAAAATTTTGTACATAAGTTTTGTTTTACAAATAGTGTTTTTGATGTGTCAGACACCGTACAAGACCTTGGGCAAAAAATGAGTCAAAGAAACATACTGCCTACTTTGGTCAGGTTTAATGAGCATGACAGATATTTGCTAATCCAACAAATACAAAATAATATAATTTAAAATTTCTTTAAAGCAAGGGATAGGGCTAAAGCAAAGGGATCTCAGGGCATATGGGATTTAAGTGAAGAAATGCTACGTAAGAGTTAAATTGATAAAGAAATGAAGTAGGGTGAAATTCTAGGCAGAGGGGATAAGCAGGCTAAATACACCGAGACCAGCGGGAACATATGGGCTGAGTCTCGTGTAGGAAGCAGGGAGAAGGATATATGCAAATGAGACAGGAACATGTTACAGGGGCTAGTCATTCAAGAAGGCTAAGATCTTTGAGCTTTACCTTGATGTCTGATAAATGGCTTTAAACGATAATGTCACACAACCAACTGCAGCAGACCCTTGAACTGCACAGTAGGAATGCTAACACTCTGTGTGTCAAAAATCCAGGTATAACCTTTGACTCCCCTAAAACCTAACTACCAACAGCTTACTGTGGACCAGAAGTCTTACCAATAATATAAACAGCTGATTAACACGCAGTTTGTATGTTATATATTATATATTATATTATTACAATAAAGTAAGATAAAGAAAATGCTAAGAAAATCGTAAGGAAAAGTACATTTATAGTATTTATTGAAAAAAAATTATGTATAAGAGGACTTGTGTATTCTCAATTCTATAGTTTCCTTTATGAAAATCATTCTGACTGCAAGAGTAAAAAGATTGGATAAGGAAGGCTGGGTGGGAAAGGGGCATTTATAAAATTGTCATTAAGAATATTTAGGAGATTGCTATAAGAGAGTGACAATCTTGGCTACCAATACCCTTTTCTTCATTTCCCCAAGCTCTGAACATTCAATGACCCAGGCTTTGGTCATTATATATGGTTACTGTATATGTTACATCTGGGTACACTCTTCTCAAGTTTCACGGTTTAAAAATAATCTAGATCCTGATTTCTCCCAAATTCATATCTCCATCTTGGACTCAACACTGGGATTCCCAAAACTTTCTAATAATCATTTCAAATTTAACAGGTACATTGAAGTCTTGATTTTAAATCCTCCAAACTTGCTCTTCTTAGAGTTTGGCCAATCTCAATAATTAAGAACTTGATTTTTCAAGTAACTCAGTCAAATTGGTTGATAAAATGCTTGACTACTATCTTTTTCTCATAACCTGAATCTAACCATCAGAAAATTTTATTCACAATAAATGCACAATCCAACCTTGATTTGTCACCTCCACTCCTAACACCCTAATAAAGCTCCTAATGTGCCTCACTTAGATAGTTTTGCTAAACTCTCCAATAAAGTGTGTCTCAGTGAAATAACTCTTAAGTCGTCTGATACCTTTTCTCCTCTCAAAACTCTCTAGTACCTTTGAAATATATTACAAATATAACCCAATACCTCAACTGTGGCATATTCTATTTTCCAAATGTGGTTGCAACATTTACGATTTGTATGCTCTTCAGCAATGTAATCTTGCCCCTTGCCCACTAAGAGGTTGAGTTTCTCTCTTCACCTCCTTAACTACAGGTGGGTGGCTAGTGACTGCTTTGACTGATAGAATACGGCAGAAATAATGAGGCACCAGTTTTTAGAAATAGCCCTTATCTAACTTGGCAACTTCCTCTTCCTGCTTCTTGAAATGCACAGTTCTGAAACTCTTGTTCTTAAAATAGTCCCTCTTAAAACCCAGGCCCTATCCTAGAATAAGCTTAAAACATAAATAATTCACACACAGGTTCTCCGTTTGAAAGTCCAAGATAGGCATCCAAGCAATAGCCAATACCAATCCAGCCAAGAAACATCTACTTATAGCCCAGTGAAATCTTCAGATGACTGCAAGTCCATCTGACATCTAAATATATTCACAGAAGAAACTTTAAGCAAGATTGCTACCACTCAGAAAAATAGTGACATAAGAGAAGCCAGCCTCCCTGTCCCCTGACAAAGGTCAACAACTGAACAGCTATCCACAGACAAATAAACAACTCTGAGAGACCTCTAGCATCTACTTGTGAAGTTTAGCAACACTGTGGAACAACAACAAAACCAGAATAATCACATAAGAAGAGAAGGAAGACAACTTCATTCTGTTTGCATCACCCCATCCAGCAAACCAGCATTGTTCAGTGACAAGAAGAAACTTACCAGCCCCAAAGAGTTCCTCTGACCAGAAAATTAAGAATGGGTTGAGCAATCAACTTCTCCAGCCTCTTTCAACACTGTGCAAAGGTCCACTTCAGTTTTATTCCACCCAGACTGGTAAAGCTGAGCTGCATGAAAATGCTAGAAACAAGAAAGCAAAGCAGAGACTATTATTAGCAGACATGCAGTGGGAGCTACTGTTCATGGAGACTTGCTCTGCAGACCAACTCAGCAACTGTCACCACTGAGGAAGCCAAAGGCCACCATAACCTTCACGGATCCACTCCAAAATTCACTATCTTTTGCCCCACAGATGAATGCCCTTGCTGACACCAGCCCCTTCATAATTCCTCCATCTACCACCCTTGCCAGAGCCCAGGACCCATGTGAGCAGGCATCCCAGGTCTCTGTAGCTGCACAAGTGTAAAACCCTAGCCACTTGAGTCCCTCCCTACCCCTCAAAGCCAAGGAGCCACACTTATGGCCAGCTCAGGCTTCTGCAGCTGCACCAGTACAAAATACCATCCTAGGCCCACCCCTCTGGTTGATGGCTGCCACCATTCTCTTGCTTGGGGCTAGTTTCTCCAGTTGAACACCTGTTCAACATCGACCTGGCACCTATCATAAGCCTTCTCTGCAGTGGTGGGGAGGTATTGTGCAGCCACAGAAGAGCATACTGATAACCAAGGCTCCCACAGATGCTTGTATATCTGGATGAGGCTTTGCCTTCTGTCACTAGCTGGCACCACTATGCCCACCTGTATTTAGTCCCCAAACTGCATACCTGTACATGCCCATCCCAGCCTCTGTGTCCAGCCTTCACTGAAGCATAAATGCCTAGTATGCAACCACAGGAGAACAAACTGACAGCCAGGTTCTCCACAGCTGTCAGTGAGGCCATAGTTGGCCCTGGTCCTTGCTGTTTTCTCTAGTTCCTATCATTATAAGTGTGTCTTAAGCCTTTGCCTTTATTTAGGGACTTGCTGGCCCCCACAGCTAGATGTGTATGTAACTCAAATTCCAACCACCACCACTGTCTATTCTGGTTGTTTGTAACCAGACCAGAAAGCACCACTTAAATACACTGTGGATTCCCTCCAGTGTTGACCAGGGACGATACAGTTGTCAATACTGTGGACCACAGTGGCCTAAACAAAGAGATATAATGCCCTCTAGACTCAGTGTTGCCACACATGTCCAAACATGGTACCCTGGATTAGTAGATCCAGGGCCACAGCATAAATCAACATGCCCCCACCTTGAAAGGCTTCCTTTAACAAGGTCAGTCCATAAAGTTTAGAAGACATGACTGTTTTTCAAATGTAGAAATATCTGAGAAAGGCTACGGGGATCACAAGTAGGAAAACGTGACCATCAAAGAAGCACATTAAAACTTCAGGAACTGCCCTTCTCCCCCTCCACACAGAAATGGAGATCCAGGAATTTCCAGACAACTAATTGTTCTACAGATGCTCAGTGAGCCACAAGGGAACACAGGAAAAATAAAATTTTTTTAAATAATGTCAGTAAAATAATACAAAAACAAATTGAGAAGTTCTACAAAAAAAAAAACAGAAAACATAAAAGAACCAAACAGATCTTGGAGCTGAAGAATACAATGTGTGAACTAAAGTATTTAATAGAGGGTTTCAACAGCAGACTTGAAAAATAAAAAGAGCAAATCACTGAGCTAGAAGAGAGGTAAACTTAATTTATCTAATCAGAGAAGCGAAAAAGAATAATAATAAAAATGAAAAAGAAAGCTTACAGGAATTATAAGATATGATCTAAAGAAATTATGTAATATTGGTATCCCAGAAAGGGAAGAAGATGGAAAAGGGGTGAAAAGCATATTTGTAGAAATAATGGCAGAGAATTCAATACCCCACTTCAGCAATGGATAGATTATACACACAGAAAATCAATTAGGAAATCTCGACTTAACCATATTTTAAATCAAAGAGAACTAACAGATATATACAGAACATTCCACACAGAAGTAGCAGAATATACATTTTTTTCAAGTTCACATGGAATATTCTCTAGGAGAGATCACCTAATAGGTCACAAAACAAGTCTCAGCAAATTTAAGAACATTAAAAATATACCTAGTATCTTTCTGATCATGATGTTATAAAACTAGATGTCAAGAAAAGGAGGAAAGCTAGAAACTTTTTTTAAAAGTGGTGATTAAACAGCATACTCCTAAAAATCTAATGGGTCAAAGAAGAAATCAAAAGGAAAAAAATTTTAAGTAGCTTAAAAAAAATTAAAATGGAAGCACAAGATATCAAACTTATGCAATGTAGATAAAGCCATTTAGATAGACATTGATAGAAATAAATAATTTGATTAAGAAAAAGAAAGATCTCAAATAAACAACCATACATTACAACAAAAGAAACTAGATAAAGAAAATAATCTAAGTCTTAGAAGAAGGAAGTTTATAGAAAAAAATTAAAGTACAAATAAATAAAGATCAGAAAAATAATAGCAACAAACAACAATACTAATAGCTGATTTTTGAAACGATAACCAAAATTGATAAAAATTTTAGCTAAACTTAACTCAGTAAATAAAAGAATGCAAATAAATAAAATTAGAAATGAAAAAGGAGACATTACAACTAATACCACTGAAATAAAATGAATCATGAGAGGCTATTATACACCAACAAACTTGATAACCCAGAGGAAGTCAATACAATCTACCAAGAGAGAATCATGAAGTAACAGAAAATATAAATAGACAAATGATGTATAAGAATGAATCAGTAATCAACAATCCCCTCTCAACACAGAAAAGCCCAGAACTAGATGGTATTGCTGGTGAATTCTACCAAATATTTAAAGTAAAATTAATGCTAATCCTTTCCAAACTCTTCCAAAAATCTAAACAGAAAGAAACATTCCCAAATTAATTTCCTTAGGACACACTCTGATAGTAGAACAAGATAAGGCCACTATAAGAAAAGAAAATTACATACATATATCCCTGATGGATACAGATGTAAAAATTCTCAACAAAATATTAGCAAACTTATTTCAACAGCACATCAAGTTATCACTCACCATGATCAAGTCGTATTTATCCTTGAGAGGAAAAAATAACTCAACAACCACAAATCAATAAATGGTATATATCACATTAATAGAGTAAAAGATACAAACTGATATTTATCTCAATAATCAAGAAAAAAACATTTGACAGAATGTAAAATCCCTTCATAATAAGAAGTCCCAACAAATTTGGTATAGAAGAAACATACCTAAATACAGTAAGGACCATGTGTGACAAGTCCACAGGTAACATCATACTTAATGGTGAAAAATTCAAAGCTTTTCTTCTATGACCAGCAAAAAGGCAAGTATGTCCATTTTCACCATTCCTACACAACATTGTACCAGAACTTCTAGCCAGTCCAATCAGGTAAGATAGATAGATAGACAGAGCAAGAAAGCATTGAAATAAGAACAAAAAAAGTAAAATTATCTTTTATTGCAGATGATATGATAATACACATAAAAAATCTGAAAATTCCACACAAAAAAAATCCACTAGAACTAATCAGTAAATATGATAAATTTGCAGGATACAAAATCAACATACAAAAAACAACTGTATTTCTATACACTAACAACAAAACATTCGAGGGGTGGAGTGATTGAGAAAAAAGAAAAAACTCATGGACACGGACTACAGTGTGGTGATTGCTGGGGGAGACAGGGGGAGGTGGAGGAGGATATGGGGGCAGTAAATGGTCTTGGACAGAGACTTAACACAGTATACAGATGATGTGTTTTAGAACTGTGCACCTGAAACCTGTTAATTTTGTTAGCTAGTATCACCCCAATAAGCTCAATAAAAAGAAAAATATCCCAGTCACAATAGCATCAAAAAATGTAATACACCTTAGAATAAAGTTAACAAAGGAAGTGAAAGATCTGTAGACTGAATACTCTAAGACTTTAATGAAAGAAATTGGAGAAGACATAAACAAATCAAAAGATATCTGTGTTCATGGATCAAGAGAATTAATATTGTTTAAATGTCCATATTACCCAAAGTCATCTATAAACTCAATACAATCCCTTTCAAAATTACAATGGCACTTTTCATAAAAATAGAAAAACCAGTCCTAAAAATTATATGGACCACAAAAGACCCCAAATAGTCAAAACATCCTGAGAGAGAAAACAAAACTGGAGGTATCACACTCTCTGAGTTCAAACTATATTATAAAGCTATCGTCATCAAAACAATGGCCTTGCATAAAAATAGACATGTAGACTAAAGGAATAAAACTAGAAGCCCAGAAACAAACCCCCAACATATAGTTAAATAATATTTGACAAGAAATCCAAGAATACTCAATGGAGAAATGATAATCTGTTCAAAACATGGTGCTGGGAACTGAATAACTATATGCAGAGAAATGAACTTGGTATAAGGTAATCTTATACCACTCACAAATACAAACTCAAAAAAGTATTATAACTTAAACATAAGACCTAAAACCTTAACATTTTAAAAGGAAACAAGTACCTTCACACTGGACTTTTCAATAGCTTCTTGAATACTATACTAAAAGCACAAGCAACAAAATTAAATATAAATAACCTTGATTATATCAAACTAAATATTACAGCACAAAGAAACAATCAGCACAATGAGAAGGCAACTTATGGAATGGAAAAAACATTTCCAAATTGTAAAATTGTGTATATATATATACATACATACACACACACACACACACATATATACATACGCACATACATACATATATATACATATATATAGATATATATAAAGTAAATAACTTCCAAAATATATAAAGAACTCATACATCAATAAAACCAACAAAAATCCAATTTTAAAAGATGCGCAGAGAAACTGAACAACTAATTTTCTCAAGAAGACATATAAATAGCCAACGGGTACATGAAAAATTACTAACAACTGTATTTACTGGGAAATATAATTCAAGACCAAAATGAAATATCACCTCAGACCTGCTAAAATGGTTATCATCAAAAAGATAAAAATAATAATAATTGTTTTTGAGGGTGTGGAGTAAAGGGAATTCTTATGCATTGTTGGTTATGTAAATTGGTACACCCACTATTAAAAACTGTATAGAAGTTCCTCAAAACATTAAAATAGAATTGCCATATGATCCAGCAATGCCACCTTGAGTATATATCCAAAAGAATTGAAATCAAGCTCTCAGTGAAATATCTGCACTCCCATTTATATAGAAGCACTATTCACAATGGCCAAGATATAAAAACAACTTAACTATCTCTTAATGGATAAATGGATAAAGAAGATGTGGTATATACATTCAGTGGAATATTATTCAGCTGTGAGAAAGAAGGAAATCCTGCAATCTGAATGAACCCTGATGTTAAGTAAAATAAGTCAGGGAAAGACAAATACTGTGTGATATCACTTATATGTGGAATTTGAAATAGCCACACTCAGAGAAACAGACAGTAGAATGATGATTAATGGGGTTTAGGTGGGGAAGAATGGGAAGATACTGGTCAAAGGACACAAACTTCTGAAAGGTAGCAGAGTTTGCCACCCCAAAATATGCCCTATGAAATGCTGATATTAAGCTGGCTATTTTTCAGAATGAAAAGACTTGAATTTAGATAGAGGATCTGCTCCAGGAAGGGAAATATCATCATAGATGACTATAATTTAATATAAACTAGCATGTGACACACAGGGAAGAACCAGCAAGCCCATTTGATCAATGTCCTCTCTATGTCCCATTGTTAAAGATGGCCCAGGAAACATTTACTTAACAAACATTTGCTTTTTAATCTCCATGTGAATTGCCTTCCTGATCTTTAAAGTACCAGACCACAACTCCCTCCCTTTGTCCTTAGTTCAAGATGGCATATTTGCTACACATCTCTATGTGATCTTGGGTCTCATATTCTTATGGCACTCCAACGTGTACATATGTATTACCTTTGGTTATTTTCACCTATTAATCTGTATCATGTAATTTGATTATTAGCCTAGTCAGAACTTAGAAAGGAGGTAAAAAATAATTTCTTATGCCTTCACACTTTGATGTATAAGATTAAGAAATTTTGGGATCTAATGTGCAGCATTGTAATTATAGTTAATAATACTCTATGATTTTATATACTTGAATGTTGCTAAGAGAGTAGATCCTAAATATCCTCCCTACAAATAATAATTGGTAATTATGTGATGATATGCAAATGTCTTCATGGTAATAATTTTGCAATATATATATATATGTATCAAATGAACATGCTGCACATCTAAACTTACACAATATTACATGGCAATTATATCTCAATAAAGCTTGAAAAAAAACTAAAAGAATCTCACCCCCAGCTGAGTCAGCTAACAGAGCAAAAGGAGTTAATAATAAGTTGATTTTTAGGTAATTGATCACAAATCAACAGATAAAAGAGTATTTACCATGACCTACAAAACCTTACTTGATATGGCCCTTCCATACTGCCATGATTTTGTCCTGTACTGTTCTCCTCACTCATCCCATTTCAATCACTCTGATCTTTTAATATTCCTTGAATATGCCAAGCATATTCTTACCTCAGAACCTCTGATATTCTTTCCTAATTATAATCCTCTTCCTCTATATAGTTATCTTTTAAAAAACAAAAGACTATAGCAACTTCATCAGTGCCTTTACCGATCTGTTCAGATGTCACCTTATTAAAGACTTCTCCTTGACTAGCCTTTAAAAAATAAAAATAAAGCCCACTTCTCCCCAGCACTCACTTTGCTTCTTAAGAGGTGTATTCTTATCTATAGAATTTATTGTTAGATTTTATACTATACTTGTTTGTTTTTATTAATTGTTTACCTTTCTGCACTAAAATACAAGTATTATTAAAGCAGAACATTTTTTTTTTTTTTTGGTTTAGTTTTTACTGCTATCCAGCACATAAATAGAAACTGGCAGATCAGTACTTGTGCTTGAATATGTGAATTCATAAATTTTATAGATGATAAATGGATAGATGAAGAAATGAATTTGAAAGCCAAAGGAAAGGAGAATACCATTTCTGCTCTGACCAAATGGATGTATAACAGTAGAAATTATTAATATAGAGAACACAAGAGAAGGATCCCAGGTTTGGAAAAATGCTTAAAGGTTCATTTACATAAATGTTGAATGTAAAGATATTATAGGACATACAAATTAACAATTGGAAGTAACTCTCAGAGGAAACATCTTCTCAAAGGTAAAGTCTAGATTATTATATACATTTACTGTACACAGACACCATAATTTAAGGCATTACAATGAATGATTTTTCTGAGAGAGGTAGTTAGTCTCTTTAGGGTGCTATAACAAAAATACCATAGTCTGGGTACTTATAAGTGACATAAATTTATTTCTCACAGTTCTTGAGGCAGGGAAGTGAAAGATTAAGAAATGGCAGATATGATGTCTAGTGAGAAACCCCTGTCAGATAGTCAACTTCTAGCTTTGTCCTCACATGGGGAAGGGCAGCTCTCCAGAGTTGCTTTTATAAGGGCACTAATTTCATTCATGAGGATTCTGCCCTCATGACCTAATAGTCCTCTAAAGGCCAGACCAACAAATGTGACCACACTGGTGATTAGGTTTTAACATATGGATTTGAGGAGGACACAAACATTGTCTACTTAAGGAGGAAAATAGAATGTTAAAAGAAGGCAATCTACAATGGAATATGGAGAGAGAAAAAATGTTTAAATTATGGTAAAATATAAAGAGCCAGAAATAAAGGAATGAGAAAAAGAAGGCTTGTAGAAGTAAAACCATGAAAGATTACATGATTTAATCAGAAAGTCAAATAACTAAATAATAGCATTTTGATGTTCAAGGGTCTTTACTCCTTGTCTTTTTCTCTAGACAAATAAATAAACATTTGATAAATTAATACAGTGACACCTGTAAATAGCTAGGATAGGCATAGTTTACGACCCCGAAAAAGGTATATGTTAATAGGAAAGAGAGTGTGAGGAAATGTTGGTAATATGGCCCATTAGCTTCCCAGGAAGCCTAACTAGCCTAACTACAGGTATTCAGTGGAAAGAAAAAATATACTAGGATACCAGAAATGGAAATAAAGTAATTGAATATTGTGTGGGAGGTTCCAGGAGGCTTTCAAACAAATTGGGAGGGGTATCTAAAATGGTAAAAATATACTTGCAATGCATACACCATTATATCCAGAAAGGTAAACTGAAACAGATTATTTCTGTGTCTAGAATTCAACCTCATATTCAGAGTTCAAAAAGCTTGATTTACCTTCATGGGCCTCCAAGGCCAAGAACTTAGTTGCAAAAAAAATCAATTTGCTGAGACATGGGCGCTGACTCTAACATCATAGTTCTGGCCTGGCAATTGTAGACGTATTCACTCTGTCTCTAGGAAAATAAGGAGAAACAAAAAGTTGTGTAAGATGCTTCCAAGGTTCTGTCCCTTACAATTCCTTTGCAGAAAACAAACCATCCTCATCTGTTTGTTGTTAATTTTTGTTTTTGTTTTTGTGGTGGTTGTTATTCAGTTCAGGGTTGTGTTCTTACGCTAAAGAAATTCTTCTTTCTTTTAAGAAGCCAAATCAATTGTTCCCGAAAGTGTTATTTTAGATTTGTTTTTTCTGTTTCATGTCATAATGGTCAATGTTTTATTTTTTGTTTGTTTGTTTTTTTCTTACTGTGATTTTGGGATTTTATTTTTCACTTTTGCAATTATGGGGATTTTAATAGATGAGTAAAATAAAAGGTATAAAATGATATAATGCATGATTACCGAGGATAGTTCTTATTGCTTGCTATAAGATTTTAAGGCTGGCATCATTTCTATGAACTTTAGTTCAAGACTATTAGGGAAGGCTGAAAAAGTCACAAAAGTCTAATTGTACGATTCTTAATCATATTCCTTTCATGCAAAGTTCTTAGCTCCTTCTAGTGACACTGTAGTCAGTACATAAGTATTTAGGTTCTAAAAGTGATTCTAGTACCAATTACAATGATTGTTTAACTGTGAGTTTCCCCATACCAATCAATCCTTGGACATCAGCTAGATGTCCTATGACTCAACTCAATTCCAAGACTACCTACCTGGTGATATCAAGTAATAGAATAAAATAATCAGCCTTTCTGACTCTATCTTGCTCAAACCTATCCAGTTCCCATAATATTTCAGTTAGCAACTTTTGCTTAGTCCTGCACATAGATATGCTAACCACTAAAGAGATCTAATGTATAGTCTAGGAACTACTGAAAAAACCTTGCTACTCCAAACCATTTTCCCAGGAAGATAAGGAAGTTATGTATGAATATAATGATTGTTTATAAAAAGATTTGTCTGAACGTTGTGAATGGGACCATGGAAACCAGAGTTTGTTGACTGAAAGCAAAAAAAGTTTCACCATCCTTCTTGAGCCTTTGGTGATGTTTCAGTGACATCAATTACCTCCTGACCTTAAATCCCTCACATTTTCCCCCTTCTCATGACATAAAAGAAGCTTGAATTCTGTACTTTCTTAAAATGGCTTTTTAGGCCACTAGTCTGCCACCTTCTCAGCCTGCTAGCTTTCTGAATAATGTCATTAGTCTTTCCCCCACCTCCCTGTTACTCAACTTATTGGCTGTTGTGCAGCTAGCAGTCCAAGCTTTCACCGTGTTTCAATCAGACTCCACAAAGAAAGTACTCAGTCCCACAAGATCACCCTCTATTTTAGATGCCAATCACAAGCCACAGTACTTATCTGCACTTTTCACCAACTGGCTTTAAATCAGAGGCTCCTATGACCTCCACTTTGGGTTCAATTAATTTTCAAGAGTGGCTCACAGAGTTCAAAAAACATTTACTTGTTACCAGTCCAATGTGCCTGATGTGTCAAAAGTCCATAACTCAAAACTTCAGAATTTGAAATAAAGTTTTATCAATCACAGAAGCACCCACCAAGAAAATGGAAGACCTAACCTTCAAATCCATCTTTAGAAAGTACAGAGTTCAGGCTTCTATTATGTCAAGGAAAGAGGAAATGGGAGGGGCAAAAAGTAATTGATGACTGCAGACATCTGGGTGTTCCCAGGAAGACTGTTGATTCTAGTTGATATGAATATAGTCACGAAGTTTTTGCAAATATTTGATAACTAATGGGCTGTTTCTGTAAAACTCAAGCTACAAGCTGAATTTCTCTAATTATAAGCATGTCTGTATGCAAGACTAAGCATAAGCTATTATCCTGATCATGGGGACAAAGCAGGCATGAGCAAGATGGAGTTAGAGAGACTAATCACTTCCATCTGTTACATACTCACTAGATTACTGATTTAGTATAAAGGATATTAAAGAATATGAATCAACAGCCAGATGAAGGGCAAGGTCCTGACAAAGAGGTTCTGTCCTCAAGGAATTTGGGGCCCAGCACAGAGGTGTGTGGAAGCTTTCTGATTCCCCAAAGTCTCCTAAACTTATATGTAACTCAGGAGCAGCTGGATATATGGGATGAAAGGGAGGTGTGGGGAAAGGGCAGGGAGCTTTCATGCCCTGTCTGGACATACCACTCTGCCCAAATCTCAAAGCATTCACCAACCCAGAAGCTCTCCGAACACCACCCTTTCAAGATTTTAAGGAATTTTCATTACATTAGCATATAATCAGTCCTTGGGGACTGATTCAACCTCCAGTTCCCCTCTCTTCCCCAGAAGTCATTGGGATGAAACAAAGTTTTCACCTTCTTCCATAATGTGGCTGCTTTTCCTGGCAACCAGTTCCCTGTCTTAGGGGAAATCCAAAAGCCATCTTATCAACATAACAAAGACAACCTTAGCACTCCCTCACTTAGGAAATACCAAGGGCTTTAGAAACTGTGAGCAAGAACTAAATATATATTTCTTATAAGTTGCAGATGCCAAGTGATTTGTATTGTTTTGTGTAGTAATTCAGGTCCAGACAACAAAATATAGTGGAGATAAGATAGATTTGGAAATTAGGCAGACATGAATTAGCAGCCCACATCCACCATTTACTAGGTATATTCCTTTGGGGCTGTTACTTAACTTCTAGTTTTCTCATTTGGAAAATGGAGGTATTATTATATATCCTATTACCATTAAGATTAACAACAACATGTAAAATGCTTGGCACAGTACATGGCACATAGTGCTAGTTATTATTCTAAATATCAATTGTGTACCTGCACACTATTCACATTTATGGTTCCAGATAACTAAGCGTTCACACTTACTTTTCAATGTGATGCTTTGTTTCTTAAAGCCTTCAACATACTGTTTTTATTCAAGGACATGGAAATCTGCATCTAAATGAGAACCAGTGAGGCATAAGGTTTTCCCTGAGAGATGAAGATCATGGATTTTTCTTTTAACATAGGTTCAGGGGAACACAGCTTTAAGCCAGAAAGGGCTCCACTGGTTCCCTTCTCGGTCTGAGGAAGGCAGGCCTGTAATACAAAAGTATGGGCACGACAGGGTTGCTTTCTCAGGCGAACCAGTTGCTATTTCTGCAGCATACATGTTGCTCTCTGGATCTAACATGCCAGAGGCTCTTCTCATTGCTAAAAATTCCCCTTTGTCCAGCTCCATAGGAAACTGATGTGGTCCATGCTCAAAAGACATCTAATACAAAGCTATAAAGCTGCCAGTGACTTCACATCTCCACTGGAGGAAAAAAAAAGAAAAAAAAAAAAACAACAGTTACAGGATGTCAGGCCAGGCCTAAAAAATTATGCATATGTTATTACAAAGGGCTAAGAATTCAGCTTTAAAAATATCCCTCTAGGGATGGTAGCTCTGCAGGAGAAGGAAGATGCCATTGAAGGAAGGCTACTACTACTCTTCCTTGTTTTTCAAATTCCTTTATAATCCCTTTATACTTTCCCTGAAACATAATATCAAGCTGTTTTGAGATCTTCTGGCTTGGTGTGGATTTTATTTAGTGATTTTTTCATCAACCATCCCATGTCCAAGAAACAAAAACAGCTGGGTTTTCATTAAGAAAGAAAAAAACGAAAACATTACGGACGGTAAGAGAGAGACACCCGAGTCAAGGAGCTCCCACCCCTGCCTCGGTTCTTGTCTGGCTCATAAGAGAATAAATCAACTGAGAGACAAACACGTACAGTGGAAATGAGATAGCAAGTTTATTTATGAAACACATACAAGCATGGAGCTGCCAGCAGGCACCCAGAAAGTCTCAAAGCTCCAGATACAGAGGAAAGAAAGTTGTTAGTAAGTTTGCTCTATGTACTTGAACTGAGGCTACAAGTGGGTACTTAGCTAATCTAGGTATACCAATTATTGGGGTTCAGGTGTTAGTTACCTTAGCTAGCTTCTAGGTTGCCCCCACTTCACCTCCTTCTAAATCTTAGGAATAATGTACAGCTACAAATGCTTTCTTTCTCAGTTAGTAAAAACTCTTTGCTATAGTTAGTTAATTGTTACAGAGGCCCCTTTTCCCAGCATAGGCCCCCTTCTTTCTCTAGTACAATTCCCACTTGTGACGCTCAGAATACCCATCTTTCTTAGTAATATTGTTCCAGAAGCCCCTTTTCTCAGCGCAGTCTCAAGGACCAAAGACTCTCCTCTCTGTGAGGAAGAAGCCCACCATTCTAAACAAAAGCCATCCAAAAGCCTGCTGTTCCAAACAAAAACATACCAGGACGCAACTCATCTTCCTTCTGGCCACCCCCCATCTGCCCTAGACTCAGGTGACTATCAGGAGTTTGCAGCTGGGTCAATCACCAACCTTCTGGCTGTATAAGATGGCAATTTATCCTACCCTGTGCTGTTTCCGCATTCCTAACCTCAGAACTCTTTAAAACCCACCCTGCCCTGACCCTGGCTGCTGGCAGCTGACCCCAAGACCCCAGCCTGCCCTATCGCACACTCGATAAACCATTTTGTTCAACATTTGGCTGCTGGCCTTCTCTACTTCCGCCAATTCCCCGAAACCTAACACCCTCCTCCTGTACTGTTTTGCTTGCCATGCTTGGGACACCCAGCAATCTTATCAAACCAAGCTCAGCACTGCTGAGCTCCTTGGTGAGACATGTCTTCCTCTTGCTTTTAGCCTCCTGTATTTGTAATGGTGAGAGCCCTGCCTTTATTTCCCCTCTGGCCATTCATTTCTAGCTGCTACCTAACAGAAGCACATTAATTTTTGATCCCACTTATAAAATTATTAAAAACAACACAAACTCAAGGAAATCATTAAAGTTTTACTGTGAAAAAATTTTAATATTCATTAGATAGATCTTATGAAAGCAGAATGTAAAAGTTCATCATTGTTCACTGTGGTATTTTGCCTCAAATTAATAGTACATGTGTAACAAAGCTACTTCAACAACAACAACAAAATACTCCCAAAATGCTGAAGTTTATTTCTTTCTCATGAAAGAGTCAGTGGGAGAATAGTATATAAGGAAGGGGAAGGGACTTAGAAATGTGAGGTCTTACAGAAACCCATAGCTCCTCTCTCTTCTTTCTCTGCCTTTGCCCAGGGTGTTAGATGTGTCTGTAAAGTTAATGCTGGAAGCCTCCAGGACTGGTTCTATTAACACAGGGCAGGAGAAAATGAGACCTGAACTTGAGGCCAGTAAAGCACATCAAATGACTTTGAACTCTATTTACAAACTGACCTACAAATAATAATTTTTACATCAACTTGATCATCTTCTTTAAATGTGGAAGAAAGGAGTTGCTAGCTCATGGACAGTGGTGATTAAGCATATTACTGATCTCCTGAACTCAAAAATGAAATCAGAAACAGCAACAGGTCAATGAACAAAAACTACAGAAAAGGGGGCAATGCCTTGATGGTTTTGATGATGTTCATGTCTTGGAAAAAAATCCTTTATAAATATGATTAGGGACCTCTAAAGAAAGGACACCTTAAAATAAAAGCAGGGCACAAAAGAGTCACTGGAAAGGAGAGAGGAAAGAAGGGAACAGATAGGAAGGGAGAAATACAGAAGGAGTAGAAAAAGTAAAGATACAAAATAAACATTAAAATCTTCTCTAGAGGTAATAAAAGTTTGAAGTAAATGAAACCTTAATATTTTGCTCTGGCTAGTGTGGCTCAGTGGATTGAGTGCTGGCCTGTGAACAGAAAGGTTACTGGTTCAATTCCTGGTCAGGGTACATGCCTAGATTGCGGGCCAGGTCCCCAGTTGGGGGCATACAAGAGGCAACCAGTCCATGTATATCTGACACATTGCTGCTTCTCTCTCTCTCTCTCCTTTCCCCTCTCTCTAAAAAAAGTAAATAAAATCTTTTAAACAACGAAAAAACATTTTAAAAGCCTTAATATTTTGGAAACCACACTTAGTAATTTCACTCACAATGCACAGAAACATTAAAAAGAAAAAGAAAATAGTAGATGAATGATAAGAGAGTAACAGACATTCTATCTAAGATGAAGATAGAAATTCTAAGCTTAGTAGTTTTTAGTGGAAGTTTCTGTGACAGGATAGTAAGAAGCTAGAAAAAATTCTGGGCAAGTGGACTAGGGAAGCTGAGGCCAGAAATTAAATAAGACCAAAAAAATTGAACAACTTACAGCCAGCTGCTGAATCGCAAGACCTTATCGCCCCTAACCAAGGACACTTGAGAGTAAATAATTTGTACCTTTCCTCCCTATCCAGAGAATACATAGCTTAAATCTCCCTAGATTGGTAAATAGAGAACAGAGACCCAAATTATACCATTTTTTTCCAGCTAAAACCAAGTACAGATGAAGTCAGAAGAACAAATAACAAAAACTCCATTAAAAGCCAGACAAACCCAAGATAAAATTTTAGGTTGGTGCAAAAGTAATGTACAACTTAAAAAAAAAGTTTTAGATATTATTTATTAAATTTGTGCCTCTTCTTATAATTTTTTGATGCCACAGTGACTAATTTATACCTTATTTTTTCAGATTATTGAAGTATTGTCCATAAATAGTCCACAATATTTGCACCTATGTTCATCCCATCTAAAGACCACATTAGAAATGTTTTACTCTATGAGTTTCTTAAAGGTGCCAATGCAAGTACAGGAGCAACATCTATTCAGAGCACTTATGGGGACAATGAGTGACTGAAAGAATTTGCAGGAAGTGGTTTTTCCATTTCTGAAGTGGGGATTTCAATTTGAAAAATGAGCCAAAAGAGAGTATTCCAAAAAAACTTGATTTCGAAGTGTTGGAAGCTGTTGTCACAGAAAACCCCACCATTACCTCTAGGGAACTTACAGAACAATTTAACATACCCCACAGAACCATGCTATACCAAGTGAAAAGGATCAGAAAGGTTTTAGTAGTTGGAAAATGGATCACACATGAACTGTCTCCAGAGAATCTGCTACAGCATGTTGCTTATTGTGAATCATTGCTTTCGCAACACCTTCAGGCACCATTTTTAGGTAGGCTTGTTACAGGTGCTGAGAAGTGGGTCCTTTACCATAACATTAAATGCCACCAATCGTGGATCAGTCAAGGAGGAAGAGTTCAACAACCAAGAGGAGGACTTCATCCAAAGAAGATCATGTTGAGTGTATGGTGGGATATGGAAGGAACTGTCCATTACAAACTGTTAGACGACAATCAAACAATTACTACTAATCTTTACTGTGAACAATTTCATCATTTGAAAGCAGCTTTGAACCAAAAGCAGCCCTACTTAGTCAACAGAAAGGATGTCATCTTCCATCACGATAATGCTCATCCTCACACAGCTCAACTCACCAAAAGTTTCTTGAAAGAGTTTGGTTGGGAAATATTGCTTCATCCTCCATATTTTCCTGACCTTGCTTTTTCTGATTATCATTTGTTTCAGGGACAACATAACCATTTTGATGGTCTTAGATTGACATCAAGAGAAGAGGTTGAAAATGAATTGGATTCATATTTTGCTTCAAAATCTAAAGAATTTTACAAGCATGGCATTTATAAGCTAGTTGACAGATAGAATGAGATTCTAGAAAGCAAAGGAGGTTATGTTAATGAATAAATATTTTCATAATCATAGTTTTTTTTTCATTTTTAAAATAGACCTCAAAATTGGACATTATTTTTGCACCAACCTTTTGTAGACCAAAGAATAATCCCAAACTCCCACTCCATATGCTCATTTTGACACATCAGCATCAAAAGCTGATGAATATTCTGCTGAAACCCTCCCTTGAGACTCTCACCTACAAGGGAAAAAAAAAAAAGGTAAAATGCTCTCAGGACAAAGATGCAATGCTGGCTAGCCCTAGAGCATGCCCTAAACTCTAAGGGTCCCCATGAGACTGCAGCCAGGGGAACAGTGGACAGTGGCAGTTCCCCATCTCCAAGGCCCCCTTCTTCACTCACTTCCCAGTGACCTAACAGCAGCCCCACCTTACTCACTCCTTTCCTATAATGTCTCTAGGGAGCCAAAGCAGAGCACCACCTAGGCTCTCTCCTGTTACTTCTTCTACCCTAAGTCCTTCCTTTGTTTTGCTGCCCCCAGCTTTAATAAATACACTCTCAAAATCACCTGCACTCATTTGTGAAATCTTTCCTACACAAAGTCAACCAACACACACTGCTGGCCAGCCTCAGGCAGACCTGCTCCTGGCTGGTCCATGTCCAGCAACAAAACCATGAAGAGGAATAATGTTGTTAATCACATGCATGTATCATTTATGATTTGCATTTACCATTATCTCATTTAATCCCCAGGAACATTTTATAAAATATAATTTTAGATCTATTTAACAACTAATGCTTGTAGGAAAATTTAAATAAACTGCTACAGAATTAAGAAAGACAGATACTCCAAATCAAGCCTGTCCACTCCTAGAGGTGATGAAACTTTAATCTGCTTTCATGGACCTGCAGAAAAATCTGAGGCTAAAGTTGAAAGGTTTTTGTCTAAAGAGTCTGAGTCTAAAATTGAAAGGGCAAAAAATTACAAAAGTAGTCCTGGGGTGGAAAAATATTTACATTTTAACAAGTTAAAAAATCCTGAAGGTATCTATTTTAAAAAGAATTTAGATAAAAGAAAAAAATGACACAGAACACAAGACACTGAAATTTTATGGTGAAATGTTTAGGATCTAAGAGGTCCATGCTCGATAAGTTGTCATTCACATGTAAAGACCTCAGAGAAATGTGCTCTGTTTCACAAGAACTCTAGAAATGCCCTTGCTTTTGTAAGAAGGTTAATTAAAGAACTAATCTAACCAACAAAATTTCAATTAAAAAAGTATATCTGATAGCAAAGCTCTTGTGATAAGTAGGCTTAAAACAATAGGTTGAATGCAAGAGTTAATGTAAGTTATGTCTCCCAGTTTAAAGCATAATGACATGCAGTTAACTCTCTTTGGTTTTGGGGACATCTCTGGTTCTCATTATTATTTTCATGGTTTTCTCTTGTTCTATTACCATAGTTTAGCCACAGGCTCAAAGGAAGAGTTTAATACATTATATTTCCCTATCTGTACATAAGCCTCTCAAATAATATGAATTACTCTTTCTCTTTGAATATCTGTAAGGAAAACTCTGTCATTCTGCTATGTATGCATCATTTACTAACTATGGTTTCAAATCATCAAGATGCCTTGACTAATTAATATAGGGGGGCTTTTCAATGCTGTTTAATTGATACATATCAGGGGCCCCTGAAATCAATGGATGAAACCTGTGAAAACCACCCTTTATTTACCTTTGACTTAAATTTGGAAGTTTTAGAAACTACAGGTGTTTTCCATTAGTCCTTCCTGATCTTGTTCATCATATCTGCCATGACATTTATGTTGTTTGGTGAGGCATGGTAGTTGGTGGGAGGAAGCTACAAAAGAAGAAGATTGAGCAATGTATATATAGCATAAAGTCAAAGTGTGTGTGCGTGTGCTCTTTATTATTGAGCATAAAAGATGCAATGGCCCCACTGGGAGACGCCATAAGAAGAATAACAATTCCTAAGTTTCTCCAGCCATATTAATTTCTAGATTGATTACTAGAATGCAGAAGAAATTATGACTATTAATATAGTTGTGAACAGCTTAATATTGGGTGTGGGTAAGAGAAGCTTACAATATAGAGAGCAAATACTACAAAAAGACTGACAATGAGCACTGAAATTAAATATAGAAATAATTCTATAGCTATATGAAACGTTACTATATATATAACATATACATTATATATATATATATATATGTTATAAACCGGACAGAAAATAATTTTAAAGACTTCGTATAGTAAATAAAACTTGAGTACAAATTAAAAAAATTTTATAACCTAAGTCTATGATTGAATATTGCATCAAATCAGAAATAAGGAAGATGCTAGCAGAAGAAAGCAGGTTAAGTACATTATTTCAAAAGAGATAACCTTACAGTGTCTTAAATTATTAGAGATAAATGTTTGTGTTTAAAATTCTGAAAGGAAATTACAACTAGTTTTCAAAATAACATTTATAACTTCTACACTATCTGAAAAAAAATGCAAGAAAACATAGTTTCTATAATCAAGTGTGAAGAGAAAGAAGCCTACAAAATGCTGTAACATGATTAAGTGCATTGCCAAACAATTGTTAAATATTAAACAATAAGTGTACATAGGTTGTCAATGTTAAACTTAAAGTTAGCCGTGAACCCCTAAAAAAGAGCAACATTTAAGACCTCCACCATTTTATGTTCTGAAGAATAGTTTACAGCAAAAAAAACCCACCTTTTCCCATATGACTTAGATACTACTCATTTTTGATCCCTTGTTTGTCTACAACAGGCAAAGCACATATCCATCAAATTCCCTTTCTCTGTCTCATAAATGATTAGCTGAACTATTTATCCCCTGCTCCCAACCAGCCAAACAGAAGAGATAAACATTTGCTGGTTGACTGAGACTCTAATTACAGAACAACTGCAGCTGTAAAATCATATCACATATAACTGTTCTTCCCGCCTCCCCGCCCCCCCTCCCCCCTGTAAAAGTCTAAGGCAAAACCACCCTCTGAGACACTCTAATTTTCACATCTGAGGTTCTAATCTTATGGCAGGAACTGGAATGCGACTAATTCCACAAGCTGTTTGTTTTTTGTCTTTGACAGTTCACTGTCATAACCATCATGGTGTAACAGAACCCCTGGGCTGCTCCGATTGAAACAGAACCCACGGGCTGTTTAGTTAGGGGCCCGATTGCCCACCGCCAGAATTATAACTCTCAATACCAGAGTTTGGTGAAAAGAAAAAGAATTGTTTATTTACACATAGTCCTGCTTCCCCCTCCCAGACCTGGCCAGTCCTAGGAAGGTCAGAAACACCGTTTCCCTACTTCCTAGGCACAGTTCAGCTTTACCAGCAGCTGCCAATCACTCAGTTCTGATTGGGGAGGTTCTTCCTGTGCTGTGGTGCCCTCCAGCTCTCAATGCAGGACCGCCTGGATTCTCAGCCTCCTTGTAAACTGCCTTCTTCCTGCAAACCGTGTGGATCTCCTCTCCTTCTCAAAGCAGCACAGCAAGAGCCTCTTCTTAAAGCCGCTTGGAGACCCCTGCTCCAAGCCAGGTGGAGGGAGCCCACAAGAGCCAGAGAGTGAGGGTGTGAGGGCCAGAGAGAGCCTGAGAGAGAGAGCCTCCTAGAGCCAGAGCCTGCCCAAAATGTCCACCGCTGCTTCTCTCCCTCCCTGCCTCCTCTCTCCCCCTGCGTCCTCTCCTGCAGTGGGTGTTGCAAACAGTTCTGACCATCCACTGAACCCTATGTAGGCTCTGTCTCCTTCTTCCGTACCAGTCCACAGTCTAAGACCCTTCCCATCTTCCTGAGCCTTGGAAGTAAAGCGGATCTTTGCAACAAAGTTTCCAGCCACTAGCTCCAGGCATGCAAGGGCATCCTGAAAGCTGTTTCCTTTTCCCTATCTCCCAGCCACAAACTTTGGGGTTTGTTTTTGGACTCCCCTGTTTCTGTAACAACGGGAGTGAAATCTCACGTGTATACCCTTATCTTCTCCACTCAGATATGGAGGCTTCTGGAACTTTTTGTGCTCCACAATCTGGGCACACCACAGGGAGTCCAGTCCCTAATCCTTATGTTCCAGGCATTGGTTCATGAAACACATTAAAAAGATTTAGTTTTGATTCTTTTCTTTTTCAGTGCTCTTTCTGGCTTGGTTTTATTGCTTCTTTTGGTTTAACCTTTTCACTAAGAGAAACTCCAAAATCTTCAAAATCCCCATGAATTATATATTTCATGATTACAGCAACAACTTAAATCCTTACCTTGATTTGGCAGATGTTTACTCAGGGTTATACCTCTCACTACCATGGGTTCCTCCCACAGCTCCTTCACTTCCAACAAAGTCACACCCTTTCTTCACCCAATACTCTTCTTACATACCTTCCCCATTACTTTTTCTTGCCAACTACTCATTTTTATTCTACAGTTTCCCTTGTTTGCTTTCAGCCCTTGTTCCTCCTCATTACCCCTCCCTGTCTCCATTAAACCCCTTGCCTCCCAATTCCACCCCAGTACAGCTATGGATTATACACTTTTCATGTCACAAACTGCCTATGCCACAGAAGGGTGGCAAAAAGGATGAGGAATGGAGACAGGAAAGTGTCCATGACATAAATTCTTCACCACTAGTTTGATAAGGAAGAAAAAAACAGTTTCGTGTTGAGGAATATTTTTTCTAGTCAATCAAAATCAATGGTTGAATAATTATATTGTCAAGGAATAAAATGTAGGTTAAATGGAAGAGGGCTGAAATATTTATAGTACAACCAAGAAAATGAGTAAGGCTGTAAGAAAAGAATTTAAAAACAATTCAGTAGCACTGTACTGGAACAAGTGTGCCAAGAAAGAACTGTTCAGAGATTCATGTGTGTATAAGCATAAGAAACAGCATTCAGAAAACAGGAATTATAATATGTTTAGATGTAGCTCTGAGGCTCAGAGGTATTCACTAGTATTTCTCTAAATGCCAGGCTCCACAGTAAGCAATAGAAAAATAACAATGATTCTATTAATATATACTTATATAAAAACTCTAAGTATATTTGAAATATAAAGGACCATGGAGAATTGTCACAATAGTGCACATTTAGCTATATATACTCTCAAATTTCAGCCCTGGCTGGTTTAGCTCAGTAGATTGAGCGTCGGCCTGCGAGCTAAGTGTCGCTGGTTCGATCTTCCAGTCAGGGTACATCAGAGAAGGAAAACTCTGACTCCAAAAAACCTCCGCTGCCTTGCGGCATACCTCTTCAGGGGAAAGGCTAAGGGAGTAAACCCCGACAGAAAATCCGGAGCCGGAGTCCCTAAGGCGGTTTGACGTTGTAGTCAACACCGGCAACTCCTGCGGCGCACCTGAAGCCAAGCTGTATTGACTCCGTCTTTCCCTTGGATCCTTCAGCTGCGAAGAGAGGGGGGGTCTGCTGCATGGGCAACAGCAGACCCTCCATATTACCCTGCCCAGGCTCTGTAGCTTCAGCGTCATCGCAAGATGTCGATTCAACACGGGAGGAGACAGATACCATGTCACTCCCGAGTCGGACTGCACAGCCATTCTCGGCGGTGCAGATAGACTCTTAAGAAGCTACACCATCGTCTCTCGAGACGGACGGCTGCCGATACTCTCAAATTTAAAATATATTTTCAACAAAGTAATTTATCCTCATACTCTATTGAACCCTAAACATGGGCATTATATCTCTCTACCTATTACAACTTTTTGACAGTTAATGGCCTATTTCAGAGGAATAAATAAAAAATATTGAAATATGCAATTTAATGTACTGGTAGATACCTATGTAAAATTTCTAAATGTCTGTGACTATATTTAAGCTCTTTTCTTCTGAAATATACTTAATACCAGAGGTAGGTATTTGTTATATTATTTATAATTAAGCCTTCATAACTGTAAATGCCAAGAAATGTCTTTACACACATATTCCAGTTTAACACATTTTATTAGTGTTAACTAAAGCTAATTTTCCACTAATATTAGTAAGAAAATCTGAATGCATATGTAGCTGACATTTTTGAAATACATACATATATATATGTGTGTATATATATATATATATATAGATATATAATTGTGTTTACTACTGAGCTGAAGATCCAAGAGGAGAACTCTAGAACTAAAAATCCTTCATATACTTTTATAATGAATTCTAATAGATTTCAGATTTAATCAATCTCTTTTAAAAATTTGAACAATATAAGAAACTGGCATATTAGGATAAAATTGACCAACTTGCAGCATATATTTGAAGGGTATTACTAGGCCCAAAGCATATGCCATTTTACTGAATTATAGTTGCAAACCTAAAATGTTGGCTAACATTGTTAAAATAAGTAAAGAGATTTTTAAAATAGTTTTTCTACACATTTATGTTACTACTATTTGTTGAAGAATTAACTGAAAACTTACAATGCTGTGTTTTCTACATTTTAAAAGATGTCTCATGCATTGTTCTTTCATTTGCATTAAATGTGTTTACAATACATGTAACTCATACATTAAATAATGGAAGAGCAAACCATAAAGTCACTGAACTTGAGTAATAGTACTAGCAGTAAAAACATGTAATAGTATAATGCAGAGAAGAAAAAAATATATATGTATATATATGGCAATATTGTTTATTTTGTTATTGTTAACATGTAGGTATATTTCTATTGCAAAGTGACAACTGAGAAATTCTTTTCAATCGAAATAAAGGTAACTATAACATTTCAGTTTGTCACCATTGATATTTTACTCTTTACTCATCTTCTTCCTGGAGCAGACAAGAAAACATAATTTCTTCATAGGACCCTACATAGTATGTTTATTTATAGGGACTATAAAAATAAAAGTGTCTCTACCACTGGGGCAGAGATTGTCAGATAGTGAATAAAGCCCTGTATCCCCTTTTCTTTGGGCAGGCATCTAGACTGCACTTCCCATATCCCTGGTGGATATGGAAGTCTGAATTATAATGAAAGTAATGCTATCATGTCAGTGGCTGTGAATTTCTTTTTGCTTTTCACTCCCCTGCTTGGACTATAAAATGTCTCTATGCAGCCTCCAACTTTCTCTACCCTCTTCTTTTTCGGAAAACAATCTGTGATGGCAAGGCGCTAGGAGATGATGGAGCCTCAGAGGTAAGGAGCCAAGGTCCCTGAATGGGCACTCACAGAAACTGCCACCTAGGATTATTAGCTGAGAAAATCATGAATTTATATTGTATTAAGCCACTAAAATTTTGGGGTCTTTTGGTTAATGAAGTCTATACTCCTAACTAACATAACTACAATATGCAACCCAATATACTTACCACACGGAATTGAGCAAATCTATCTCCATAAATATCTAAGAAAGATTATAATTTTAAGTCTGATACTTGAACCAATGTGGAAGACAAATTGCCTACACCATCCTTAGTATATCTGGCTAGATACAGTTAAATAAGCATTGTGATTATTGCTAACATGACCATATTACCAGCCTTCAGAAAGCATAAAACCCAGAAGATAAGTGACAATCCAGATGTTGACAATATGAGCACAATTAGGAGCAAGACATTTTTCATAAGCCATTTACCATTGACAACTATGTGTATACACTAAAGCACTAAATTAGTAATTTTGTAAGTGTGTAAGTTAAAATAGTGTTTACTCATTCCTTTGTTAAAGTAATACTTGCAGATACTCATAATTTAGATTAGAGTATTAGTAATCTAAACAATTTGGTCCAACCTTCCCACTAAGAATGCCTAGAAAGACAGGAAAGGTTTAAAAATCCAGTAGAAGACAACTGAGAACACTCATGGCAGGGAAGTTATGGGGCCAAAATTCTAGATAATTAGCATTCCAAAAGAAGAAATACTAGTATGTTTAGCTGCTTTTCTCTTACAAGTGTTTGGTAATTTCTGAAGAGACAGTTGAAATATAGAAAAATGACAGAAGTTTTGACAGCTCTATGGGGATGAGGAACAAATGAAATGAAGTCCAGGAGCAGGCAAGGAGAGGCAGCCTTTAAGCCCCAATGCTTTGTCTTAGGACAACAGCCTCTCTAGAGGTAAGAGGGAATCAGAAACACACTGGAACTTTCAAGAAGTTCAGCCCTGCTTCAAGTAATCTGAACACCTATGAAGAGATTAAGGTTCTCTGGGGTTGCTACCATCCTTAACACTGACAAGAGTAAGCAAAAATCCTCTTTAGAAAGATACAAATAAATTCTAGTACTTAAATTATTTCTACAATTTTTATATTTGAAGGTCAGTACTACTTTACCCATTAAATGACAAAAAGGGATACAGCATCAATACAAAGCAAAAACACAATAAACAATAAAAACAAACCCAGAAGATATCCATATGATGTAATTATCCAGACAATACTTAACATGTTCAAGAAGATAAAATACAAATAGAAAATTTGGCTGAGAACTGGTATGTATGGAACAATTAAAGTAAATGAGTTTAATGAGAGAATAGACTAAATTGAAGAGAGAAGACAGTCATGCTCCACTTAAGGACAGGAATACATTCTGAGAAATGAGTCATTAGGTGATTTTGTCGTGCGTAATCACAGAATGTACTTTCACGAATATAGACGGTGTAGCTTACTACACACCTGGACTATATGGTATAGCCTATTCCTCCTAGGCTACAAGGCTGTAAAACATGCACAAAATAAGACAAGATTAAACCAAGCACAAGATAAAATAATGCAATCAAGAAATATGATACACATTTGATGTACAAGGTTGCTGCTGGTAAAGTACGGTATGCTGTGTCAGAGCAAACTTTTTAAATAAGTACAATGAAGAGTACACTCTAAAATACAAAGTGCAGTGTTATAAATACATAAACTAGTAACATTATCATTCGTTGAAATTATCAGGTATTATGCACTAAACATAATTGTATGTGTTCTACTTTTATATGATTGACAGTGCTGTAGGACAGCAAGTTCATTTACACCAGTAGCATCACCAACACACATGAATACTGCACTGTGTGTAATGCATAGCCAACATCACCATGACTATGGCATCACTAGAAGGTAGGAATTTTTCAGCTCCATTATACTCTCATGGGTCCACTGTCGTATATGTGGTCTACCATTGACTGAAATAGAGTTATGGGGTGCTTGACTATATTGTGCTGGGAGAATATTTAAAGGAAAAGCCAGAATAGAGACAGGAGATACAAACAGTAAATATGAAAAAGAAGATAATAATAGAGTTACAATAAGGTTGTCTAATCTGGATAATTGGAGATGCAGGAAGACAGAAAAGGTAAAATAAACCAGAAGCAATATTTGAAGAAACAATGCTGAGAAACGTTCAAAATTGATGAAAGGTATCTAGATACAAATTAAAGAATTCAAACAAGAATAAGGGCAAAACAAAAAACAAAAACAAAGGTTATCATAGTTAAGCTACTAAATAAAAGCACAGGAGAACATACAGCATAATCAGGAAGTGAAAGGCCAAGATATCAGAGAGAATAAAAATCGTCTGAAACATGCTCAACCTTCTCTGAAACATCTTTCTCCCAAGTTTGCATCAACTCTTTAAGAGTGGACTAAGCAACCCAGCGGAACTTGTAAGCTTCATGTCTTTGGCAGAGTCATGGAAAGAGGAAGAGAAAGTTGAAGTTCAGGGTTACTAAGGCAGGGAAACTTGAGGGGACAAGAAACATAGACAAAAGAAGTGTACAGAAGTGACACCAAATCTGTACTAGTTTTTTTTTTTTCCATCCAGAAACATTTTTCTGTTTTCTTAGACTGTGCATTAAGGCTTTTAAAACATAAGCCAAATATACTAGCTAATAAGCAACAAATTACGAGCCTTCAACAATTCTATTCTGCTGATAAGGTAGAGATTAGAGTTAGAGATTAGAAGATTATTAGAAACCTCATAGGGGACACATCCTAGGAGTATAGAAAAACCAAAACTAATACACCTTAAAAAATTAAATGGCACCTCTAATTATTGCTACCCCTGATTGAAATAATGTGATTGGAATAAACCCTCATTGTAGAAAAATAAATATCAACTAAAGAATAGCACTTTCCAATAACACTGTCTGTTATTGTGGAAGCTACACCATTCGTAAGTGTAGTCACTAGACACACATTGCTACTGAACCCTTGAAAGGTGGCTCCTGTGACTTAATTTTTTATTCTATTTCATTTTAATTATTTTAAACTTAAATAGCCATGGATACTTTACTGAATAGTTTTTGTTTGTTTGTTTGTTTGTTTTGCCCCACTGTCCAGAATTCAATCAAAAGTTATCAGATATAATGATAGGAATAAATGATGATAACTAAGAAGTGAAAAAACAGTATAATAGAGTTGACCAGATGACGCAGCTTCTGGAGCTTTCAGGTACCTGTATGCTTGATTTATTAAGGAAGTTAGCCAGAAAGAAACAGGAAGGGTAAAGGAAGCAGGATGGAAAAGGGACAGGAGTTGAGCAAGGGCTAGAACATTAAATGGAATCCCCATCACAGCCTGATGTCACAGGAAGCTCTGACATGTAAATTGCAGCAGGTTGGTCCTGCCTCAGTGAAAGAGCTGTGCTTGTATACTCCTTTGCAAACGAAGTCACTGGATACAGGATGGTCTAGAGGAACAAATATGACCAAGTACTTCTGGCTTCCTCCACAACTGAGAAAAATCAAGTTATCTGAAGAAGTTGCAATATGAATTATGAGGACTGAAGTGCAGAGAAGCTGGGGAATGAGCACATAGAACTAAATTAAACTTGTGTCTCAGGGCTGACAGCACCCTTGGCAACAAATCCACAAGCTGTTGACAACCACTAAAGTAGCAGGTCTCAAAATGTGATGCCCAGTAGTGTCAGCAACATCTAAGAACTTGTTAGAGATATAAATGGTCAGATCCACATTCTCAATCTTGTCTTTCATCTCTCTTACGTATTATTACTTTCGGTATTCTTTAAAAAGCTATAGTAGGGAACTTCATTATCCGCAGCTCCCTTAGATCACCCTCTATGGTCTTTTCTTCCTTGCTTATTGTTTTCATCAATGTTTCCTTACAGGCCAAGTTACATTTAGTTCAATACTCATATTACGTTGATCTTCCTCTGTCTCCAAGTCACTCTATATATTTCAAGTAGAAATTTGAAGCCTCAACTACAAAGATTAGAAAGGACATAATGTATTTTTAGTAAAAAGTTCAAGAATCCTAAGGGAGGCAGCACAGGTGATGCAGCTTCTGAAGCAGCCAAGGGCTTCCGATTCCTTGGGAGGTGCTTGAACAGCCCTGGCAAAGCCCCGCCTCTATCACATACACGTGCCGCACGCCTGCTCTAAGCTTTCGTTGAGAATAATGACTTTAAAAAAAAATTCTACCTCCCATCTCATGCAAGTTCTTCTCATCAGCCAACTCTAACTGAAACCTTGCTGGCATATAAGCTTGGAAATGTAATTTCCAATCTTTCAAACTTTTTGACACAGAAAAAAATTAAGAATCTTGGAATGAAATTGTGTATGAAATAAAGTATCTGGACACATATGATGATTTGTTTGTCTACTGGTTTCTTAAATAGTTTTCTTTTCACCAACTATAAGTTAAATGTGGGTTTAAAAATAAATAGTATATCTTGAAACTTCCCCTAACAAATATAAACCTTGGTTAAGGAGGATTATGAAGGGAAGACAGTGGTACTGAAATATAATAATGTGTTTATAAATAAAGATGTTGAAAATAATACCAGCTCTGATTGGATTATTATTAGTCATGTCACACAGGACAGAGCTCCTCCTCTCCTTAGTATGCTGCCTTATACATAGATATATCTTAAAATATGTTCTCGTATGCCCATCAAATACCCAGGTTTGCCTATTCTGAGAAATAAAATCTTAACTGTAATAGGCTTATGGTGGCCACTTAGTTTCAGCAAATGAATTCTCTTCTAAGTCACAACTTTCTAAAGATAACATACATTCGTTGAGAATAACTGAGTCTAATATTCTAAAAACAGCTACAAAAAATACTTTATTTTATGTTCTATTGGCCGTCAGATAAAAGAAAGTGCTACTTTCTTTTCCTTCACACATAGAGTCTCCCTTACTCTTCTTCCAGTGACAAATCAGTAAAAATGTGTTTCTCTTCAGTTCCAAGAAGGGGTCCTGGTATTGTTCATCAAGTCAAGGACATTTCACAAAGCGGGAAGAGCGAGCATCTCCCCTGCTATTTCAAATCATCTATTCCAGAGGATATCATTTTGCTTCCATGAAGTTTGATTTATAAACAAAATTGCAAATCTCCCATACCGTGCCCTCCACCAAAATGCCTTTTATTCCACAGAGTGTGTGAGGTGAGCTGGAACTGTCTGGGCCAAGTTCCATTTGTCATCCTTTGTAAAATAGGGTAATCATTTGTGAGCTCAGTAAAAAGGCAAGTGCCTTTATCTACTTTGTTTTGTTGTTTGTTTTTTAAGCTAAAAGAGCTGTCCTCGTAGTCCGTTTTCTTTCACCAAATCTTACTGGGTTTTGAGGTCAAAATTTATTAATAAAAATGTGTACTTATGCAAATTATGGTTCTTTCCTCATATATTCTTCTTAGACATATGTAAGAAAAAAGTAACACTTGGAGAAAATTCAGGTATGTGTGATGCCCTTTGGCCAAAAACATCTATATTAGGTTCCTAGGCTTGCTTAGCAAAGTACCATAAACTAGGTAGCTTAAAACAACACAAATCTATTGCCTCACAGTTCTGGAGGCTAGAAATCCAGAATCGAGGTGCCAACAAAGTTGGTTCCTTCCGAGAGTTGTGAGGGAGAATCTGTTCATGACTCTTTCTCAGCTTCTGGGTGGTTTGCTGGCAATCTTTGGGGTACATGTATCACTCAGTCTCTTCCTTCACCATCCTATGGCACTGCCCCTCTGTCTGTTTCTTTGTGTCCAGCTGTCCCCTTTTTATAAAGACACAGTCATATTGGCTTAAAGCCAACTCTAATAACCTCATCTTAATTTGATCATCTGCAAACACCAAAAGTCTTAGGATAGATGCCTGATTGAATATGATTCTATAACCATCTTTCAATTTAACCATTTTATGCATCAGATAATACAAACTGAAACTTCAAGGTCCATTTTAATTTCAAGAGAGAAAAAAATGACTCCCAGAAACTCGTTTCTTCTCACCAATGCAGTAAAGAATTACAGAGCAGCGAGTCTATTAGTGTGCAAGCAAGCAAGGAGCATTTATCGGTGATACGTTCTCCTGGAAGAAAACAGGACTTGCTGAGGTGAGGGAGAAGGGCAAGAGCAAGGGTGGCAAGGACAAGAGAAGCAAGGATAGGAGTAGCAAAAGCAAGAGTCAGGGTGGCCTGAGGCCAGGTGACTCGAGAACTGATGGCCAGAGAAAGCAAGTCCTATGTTCTGAGGGCTTACATAGTTGGCAGGATGGGGGAAGGTGAAGAAGTTACATATTGATTGACAAGTAGGTGGTGTTAACTTTCCAGGACAGGGTGTGAATACCCAAAGGTGTTAATGGGTTTTTTTTAGACCCTATGGGCCTTTTCTGGCCTCTCAGGCTTTGGGATGAAGGCCCAGTTTCAAAGACTTCCTTTTCCAGATAATGGAAAAGACATACAGAATTTTAAGAACTCCTGAGTCAGTGGGTGGGACATGTGTCCCTCCTCCTCCCTGCCTTGGTTTTCTATCTACCTTGCTGAATAAAACTACAAGTTCCAACCCTCTGATCAAATGGCTTGTCCACTGGCAACCAGTCCCCATTCTTAAGTGCAGCCTAAAAGTCACTTCATTAACATAACAAAAGACACCTAGAAAATTCGAGGGTTTGGGAGCCCTGAACCAGGAACTGTAGAGGAAGACCAAATAGATATGAGAGATATATTTTGGTCATCTGAATGATCAAAATATATATTTCTCATAAATTACAGTATTGCACCTCTCTAAAATCCATAACATTATATGGTTATCTGATACCAGAACTTAAAATCAATATTCACTGGGGCACCTATCCACTAGAGTAAAATAACAACAACAACAAAATAAGTAGTACCTGTAAGAAATATAAAGAGAAAAAATACTGGCAGCAAGTATGACCATTAACTTAAAAAAAATTACTGAAATATATGAAGACAATATCAGAACTAATAAATTTCAGGAAATTGTGAGATAACAGTATCTATATAAAAAGATGGAGAGTACTTTTTGAGGTAATTTATGCCTTCATCAACATAAGGGTATATCAGTGGAAATACAAATCAACATAAGGATACACCAGTGGAAATACAAAACAAAAATATTAGCCCTTGTGGAAATTAGAAATCAGAACATACAATTAGAAATTCACAGACATGACACATAAATCATTTAATTATTTCAATTACTTGATAACCTTTAGTCATTTTTGCCTTTTTAAAGATATAATTATCCTACAACTCACCATTCAATGACCTCCTTAAAGTGTACACATCAATGGTTTTTAGTAATATCCATGAGGTCGTGCAACTATCACTCCTATGTAATTCCAAAACATTTTTCTTACCCCAAAGAAGAATCCATATTTATTAGGAGACATCCCCAACCCTATTTTCCCCTGTCTCTGGTAGACATTAACCTACATTCTGTCTCTATGAATTAGCCCTTCCAAGACATTTTATTTAAATGGAATGAAACAATATATTACTTGATATGTTGGACTTCTTAACGTGTTAGCAGAATATAGAAAATTTTCAACACTTGCATGTTGCTTGTGGAAATGTTAAATGCTGCAGCCATTTGGAAAAAAAGGTAAGGGATTCCTCAAAAAGTTAAATGTCGAATTACCACATGACCCAGCATTTTTGCCTTTTATTTGTTTCCAGGAAGCCAATCTGACCATATTAACCAGCCACTCTCTCACTCATGGTTATTCTATAGACTTACAGAAGGCAGTATGGTAATAGCATTTAATACCAGGACTCAAATCAGGAGTGTCTAGGTTTAAACTCTGTTTCACCAGTTTGTTTGGGTTTGATATCAGTAGAACGTCAATAATATTGTCATCTTCACTGGGTTGTTGTGAGAACTAAATGGTTAATTTGTATAAATTGTCTAGAATAGTGCCCGAAAGAGACGAGTATTTCATTTATCCATTCAACAAACACTTTTGAACTTCAGCTGTGTATCTCACACTATCCTAAGCGCTAGAGATAAAATGATGAGAAAATACGCAAAGAAAGTGTCCCCATTCTATGGAATTTTCATTCTGTTGGAGAAAACATATGTTTTTATGTTATCATATTTTTACTATAGCAAATAAAAATGTTAAGAATATTGGGTTGGCCCAAAAGTTTATTTAGTTTTTTTTTTTGTAAAATAAAAGACACATTTTTCATTTTCACCAATAACTCTGGATTTGTTTATTTTGAGTATGTCAGCTGTCTCCCACATGGTATAACATTGGCTGTTCTGAATTACTGTCTTGATTTGATTGTTATCAACTTCAACTGGTCTACCTGACAGTGGAGCATCATCCAGCAAGAACTCTCTAGCATGAAACTTCACAAACACTTTGACATGTTTGCTGGTCACAGCACCTTCTCTATATGCTGCGCAAATCTTTTTTTGTGCTTCAGTTTCTTTTTTACCTTTTTTGAAATAATTAAGCATAAATATATCAAAAATGTTTTGTATTTTCTTCCATCTTCAATGTTAAAATGGCTACACAAAAATTCATCAATTTTGATTTTTTTTTAATGCACGCTGATATGACAGCTGCCACAACACAGTCTAACAAAATTGTTTCCAATGCAATTAAAGACAATTAAGTGCTACCAGAGCCATCTTACAGAAAAACCCAAACGAACTTTTTGGTCAACCCAATATTTTACTTATTTATGATATATACATAAATATAATTAAATTAGAGGGTGATGAAGTTCATGAAGACAAATAAAAACTTAAAGCAGTAGAGACAATGTATGACATATGCAAGTGTGTGAGTCATGAGCAGTACATTTGTGAGAGTGACATGACTGCAGAGAAAAGACAGAGAAGGCCAAGCAGATACCTACAGGCACAGCATTAAAACATACAGATAAAGTAAAGAAAAAGTACGGATGTCCTGACCACATTAGCTCCAGTGGTCCAGAAACAGCATGGAAGCCAATGTGGTAGGAAATGAGTGATGGAGTTGGAGTGTGAAAGAAAATGAGGTCAGAGAGGTGGAGTCCAGCAAAGCAGTGGCCTATGATATAGGAAAAGGAACAAGATCCTGGGCTTCCTTGGTCAAGTTAAGAAGGCAGTCAAAAAGGAGGAGATGACCAGTTAGTTGTCCCATTTAGCTCAGAACACTCCTGGTTTTACCACTGATACCCCATATCCAGGGAAAGCCTCATTCCCACAGAAACCAGGACATTTGCTCACTGACTAATGAAGACTGAAAACTGACATTACAATGGGCAAAATGGAAATCTTTCTTGACCTTGATAAGAGTATAAGTAAAATAGTGGGGGGGGGGGTGATTTTCTTATGCAATCAAGAGAACACAAGAAGTACCAGAATTGGGTTTATGAAGAATACACAAATCTTTCAGAATTTTTCTACCAAAGGAAACAGATATTGGGGAAGTCAATCAAGGGTTTTCAGTTTGTTTTCTTTGTTGTGTTAAAAATACAGAGCTCTACTCCACTTCCTCCATCCAATGACTTTCTTAATTCATCAGGTATAGTGTGTATGCTACCTTTTAACATTCCTTCTGCTATAAACTGAATGTATTTCTCCAAAATTCATGTTAAATCATAATAGTCTCCAGACACCTTTCCTTATTATGAGAACACACCAATAGAAGGGGCCTATGGGCAAGAAATTAGGTTCCCAGCAGGCACTGAATCTGCTGGCACCATGATCTTGAACTTCCCACCCTGCAAATCTATGAGAAATAAATTTCTGTTTAATAAACTACCCAGTCTGTGGTATTCTGTCATAGCAGCATGAACAGATTAAGATACTCCCCAAGTAATTCCTAAGATTAAAGAATTTTGGAATTGCCACTCATATTTAATAATCTTATTCCAAAGTCCTTCTCTCTTCAATTTGATTTCCACATTTTCCTCAAGGCCCATTTAAAATTGTATGTTTTCCACAATACAGATTCTGCCATACCATCTAATTCTTTTGTTTTTTGGTGCCTTTAATTGGCCATGACATCTCTCACATTCCATCTATCACTGTAAACTTCTTCTCAGTAGTGACACGTTTCTATTTCTTCTGTCTCCTGCTTTGTGCTCAGTATTGTATATACACACTTGCTAAATGCTTGCTAGCCTGATTAAATTTGAGGATGCAATTCTAGTAATCTGCAGTAGTTTAACATGAGGATTCAGCAACCAAGGACGTCTCAGATTTAAGAGTCATTTATGATGTACTGTGTTCTGGTGACTTCATAAATTTACAACATAAAATCCTCTGGTGGACATGCCCAGATTGTCCCTGCAGCATCCTTTGACCACTTGGTGCTGCCTACAGACTCACTGCACTGCTTGAGCTGAAGAAGGCTTTGCTGCGAATAGCCACTTCATTATTATTTATCTCAGAGTAATAGAAATACCGTCTTCTCTCCCTTCTGCAGTCATGTCCAAATAGTCAAGGCACAATCACATCGCTCTCTTCTTCTCCTAGAGGTGTAAATTCTGTGATACTCAGAATGAGAAATTAGAATGCCTTTTGCTTCATTTATAAAACCTGACAACTTAATTCCAAATACTTTGGAGATTTAATTAATGAGAAGGAAATCAACCCTTCAACATAAAAAGAAAATCTATAATGTGGCCTCTTCTAGCGAGCAGAATGAAATGTCAAATTATTTCAGGCCAACAGAGTTTTTCGTAACTTTTAGGATGTAAATGTGTCATCATAATGTCAAATCTTCTGCTCTATTAAGCCAGCATGTAACTGATCCAATACAAATTGCTGTGACACTAAGTTGTATTGATGTCTTACTGCAGAGATAAGCTTGGCTGTGGAAGTGGGCCATGCTCCATCAGTAGCAAAAGAAAGATCTTTGGGAAATTAAGTGACCAAGCTACTTACCACCCTTGGAATTGCTTGGCTGTAGCAGCAGTTCTGAAGTGACCCTGCTTAACCCTGGGCAACAGGAGTAGAAGGATCTAAATTGGAACTGACAGTCAGGTTTTATATGGTAATTCTCTATTTGCTCTAGCTTCTCTTTTTATTCAGCTTTTAGGTATATACAGTGTATTCATTAAGTGCATTCTAAGCTGCAAATTCTGTAGGATCAAATGCCTGACCCAGAGAGTGAATGAAAATGTTGACAAATGTGATTTCCACAAGAAGCTGCGCTCACACTACTTTCCACAGAAAATGTATTTCCCTTGCAATTGCCAGGACTGATTAATAACTATAAATAATTTAATAATAGCTCACATGTGCATATTTCTGCAATTATACACAATTTTGATGGCTATCACAAGGACTTTAGTTTGTAAATCACAGTGACTTTTTTTTTCAATTATATATTTATTAAATATAGAAAAATAAGACAACTTAGGATTATGAGAGAGAGAGAAATATTTTGTTCTTATAAGTGGTCAAATGAAATACAAACATAGAGCCAAGGTAACATAAGGTTGAAAATAACCTTTCAAATAAATTAAACTAAAATGCAATAGAAAGATTAGGCATATTATATAATGGTTAAAAGGGCAGTATAAGAAAGAAATGATAGGAAGGTATATTTCAGTTCAACAAAAGGAGAATGCTCTTATGCTTATTTATAATTCATTCAATATTGAGTTGGCTCTTGGAGAGGTAGTAAATTTTCTACCTCTAGTGTTACTTAAGCAAAGAAATAGGATTAAAGCAGTGGTTTTCAGTCTTGTTTCAACTATACCTCCTGTTATGAAACACCTTTAACACTGTCCTTGATAAATGCATGTAGGCTTCATAAAACAATATTAATTGTTAATACCTATGACGTATTCTAATTTTTCCATACTCATCATATATAAAAAATTAGTGTGATGACCCTTAAAACTGATTTTTTCATGTGACTAATGTTTCATAACTCTTTGAAAGATAGTGAAATCAATATCCTCTTCAATAGCTGTCAATCTTATGATTCTACCAAAATAAAATATCACTACATAATATGACACAGAAAAAACCTTCATATCTCTAGTGCTTTAATAAGCTATATCTGACTTATAACTGACTCACCGGGCTGGCAAGAGAGCCTTTCTCAGTCATATGGTGGGAGTCTCAATCCTTTGTACAATCATGTCAAAATCTTTGGAGGGCCAGTGTCTTAGACTCCTCAGGCTGCTATTATAAAACACCACAGCTTAGGTAGCTTGTAAACAACAGAAATGTATTACTCATTGTTCTAGAGGCTGGAAAGTTTAAGATCAAGGCACCAGCATGGTTCATCCCAGTGAGAGCATGCTTCTTGGTTTAAGGCCAGCCCCTTCTCCCTGTGCTCTCAGACAGTGAGGAACAAGGGATTTCTGTGGGTCCTTTTATAAAGCACTAATCCTTAGGGCTTATCCTACATGACTTAAGCACATCCTGAAGGCACCACATATCAATACCATCATATCTGGGAGATAGGATTTCAATATATGAATTTTGGGGACACACCAACATTCAGACTATAGCATCCAAAAATCCATGAGAAGGCAAGGAAAGACCCTAGTCATCAGTCTCAAGGTCATTATTAAAGTGCTCATTGCCCAAGACCCTGTGGGTACTCTTGAGATAGGCAGCCCCATTCACCCAAGGCCAGGAAGAGACAGGGGCCTCCAGTTTCAGCACCCATGGCCATAGCTCTGGGCATCTGGTTTCCCAGGAAAGAAAGGCAAGACAACCTCAGTACTTTGTGGAATCATCACCACTGCCCACCCAATTCTTTGATGCTAACTCCAATGTACATATTATGTTAAATATACAATACTTTTTCAAATTATAAAAAAATGCAGTAACCCACTACACTGTTTTTGCATATATCTTTACATTGTGCCTTTTTAAAAAATCCAATATTCCTTCATTGCACTGATTCTTAGCCAGTTTGGGTAACATTAAATAAGTAAGTGACTGAGGTATAGTATAAAAATAATTGACATCAAAATTAGATAGACCAAGTTAAACTGCCATGGCTTCTTATTTAACATGCCCGAAAGTCACAATTTTCTCATCTTTAAAAAGGACATTAAATCTGTAGGGTTATTGTGCAAGTTAAACCACAGAGCAGTACCTAGAAACTGTCATAGCAAATAGGAGCTTATGGAGACAGGATTGCAAAATGCAATGTCATATACTGCATGGAATCCTGACACAGAAAAAGGACATGAGTGAAAAAGTTAAGGAAATCTTAATAGAGGATGGACTTTAGTGAATAATGATGTACTAATATTGGTTGAGAAATTGGGGCTAATGTACCATATCATTTAAGATGTTTACAGTAATAGAGTTCTGGCCTGGTGGCTCAGTTGGTTGGAGCATTGTCCCATATACCAAAAGGTTACAGCTTTAATTCCTGGTCAGGGGACATACTTAGATTGATCCCTGGTCAGGTTGAAACCATGTAGCATGGGGTATGGTCATTTGTCACCTTGATATATGACCCAAAGATTTGTGTTGAAGAAAACAGGTTTTTATCAACAGGGTTCCAATTTGGGGCAACAGAGGGCACTCCTGCTCTAAGCCCCTCTCATCCACAAGATCCAGAACTTCTCTTGCTCCCCCCAAAATTACAAGCTAAAACCATGACCAGAAGTTCTGAATTTCTTATCTATCCTTTATGAAGCATAAACTGACCATGCAAACAGATCTCCATCCTCTCTGGAATGAGCACTCAGGGGGTTCAGGTTTGCCATCTTTTTGCAGCAGCTCTTTCAGGATCTGGGGTGCATTGCTCTCAGTCTCCATGTAGCAGTCCAGGACCCATGTGCCATGCTGTACTGGGTCATAGTGTCCCAGAGGCTGCTGCCCAGTGAGGCACGCATCCCTGCATGGGACCCTGCCTCCAGGAGAGGGCTTCTAATTCTGTGGGGCCTAAGCCACTGGTGGGCCCAGAATATGCAGATCCCATGTGTGCTCCCATCCATGTGGGGGGCAAAGGCCAGAGACCTAGAGTTTCCAAGAGCACCTGTGACCAAAGGTCCCAAGCCAGAGCTCCATGAGCCAAGAGCTAAGAGCAAGCCAAGAGCCTGCACCCAGCGCCAAAAGCCAGAGAGAACTTCTTCCCGCCTCCCATTTAAATAGTCCTCTCTTCTGGAATGCCAGTGGGAGTGTCTCGTTTTTTAACCAAGGCCATGTTTGTCTTTGCCCCATTTTTCTGGCCATGGGCAGAAGTCTCCAGGCACCCTGGGTGGGGCATTCAGACTCTACAGCTCAAAGGAGTGCTCTGCAGCCTGTATCATGAGCTCTTAGCCCCAAGGTTGTGGGCTATTAAGCCCCAGCTCTGGTTTCAAGTCCAGCAGCTCTCTGGGCCTTCTCCAGCTAACTGCACTGTGTTTATACTAGCCTCTTGCCTCAGGTGATTCCCATTTTTCAGGTAGGCCCACCTTTCACAGAAGGCAGGCTGTTTTAATCTGCCACTTTGGCACCCTTCCAGTGCCCATGCCTTTCCTGGCAAGAGGAGGAGACGTGTCTGTGCTGGATTTGGAGATCCTGTATCCCAGTTGGGGTCTCTTGCTTTCAGATAATTTCTGTTTTGACCTACCCCTTTACAGGGGTGCATTTGAGAGGCAACCGATCAATATTTCTCTCTTTCTTCCCCCTCCACTTCCTCTTTCTCTAAAATCAATAACCATATCCTTGGGTGAGGATTAAAAAAATAATAAATAAACTAAAATAGGAGAAACTGAGTGTAGGGTATATGAAAACACTCAGAACTATCTCTGCAATGTTCTTGCTATTCTAAAAATATTCTAAAATTAAAATTTTATTAAAAAGAATGCCTAGAAAAAATTACATAATTATTTACTACATATATAAGTTTGTGTACATATTTATACATGTGCATGTATATGTATATATACACTCATGAGTATTTGATTGAATATATATGTGTATACATACACATATAGTTTATATGTATGCAAACATGAGATCTGTCCAGAAGGTAGCCAGCATGTAACATGAAAAACAGAGATATTTATTAAACAAGATACAAGAAAAACTGTACATAGGACAATGACACCTCGGTCCCCTTCAAAGTAGGCACCTTGGGACTTCGCAGTTTTCCCAGTTGCCATCAGCTGCCCCATTAGTTTCCTGAATCTCATCGATGTAAGCAGCCTCTGGAACAACTTCAAGCACACCAACATTCACATCATAGGGGCACCAGAAGGAGAAGAGAAAGGGTGAGGTATTGGAAATCTATTTGAAAAAGTAATGATAGAAAACTTCCCTAATTTGGTGAAGGAAATAGACATGCAAGTCTAGAAAGGACAGAGAGTCCCAAACAAGAGGGCCCACACCAAGGCACATCATAATTAAAATGACAAAGGTTAAACATGAAGAGAGAACCTTAAAAGCAGCAAGAGAAAAGAAGTTACTTACCTACAGGGGAATTCCCATAAGATTGACAACTGGTTTCTCAAAAGAAACTTTGCAGGCTGGAAGGGACCAGGAAGAAAGTTCAAAGTTATGAAAAGCAGGGACCTACAGTCAAGATTGCTCTACCTGGCAAAGCTCTCATTTAGAATTGAGGGGCAGATAAAGAGCTTCCTAGACAAAATTAAAAGAGTTTATTATTACCTAACCATTATTATATCAAATGTTAAAGGAGTTTATTTAAAAGAAGATCAAAACTATGAACAATAAAATGGCAATACGAATCTATCAACAACTGAATATAAAAAAAAATAAGCAAACAAGAAGGACATAGACAGTATCATAAATACAAAGAGCCTTTTGACAGATGCTAGATGGGAGGGGGTTGTGGAGGAATGAGTGGAGTGAAGAGGCAAAGGGATTAAGAAATACAACAAACAGGTAGTTACAGAATAGCCATGGGGATGTAAAGTACAAGTATAGGAAGTGGAGTAGCAAAACAACTTATACGCATGACCCATGGACATGAACAATGGTGGGGGGATTGCTTGAGGGAGTGGAGTGTGCTAGGTGGAGGGGGGCAAAGGGGCAAAATTAGGACAACTGAAATAGCATAATCAATAAAATATAATTAAAATAAAAGTTTTAATAAAAATTGATCCAATTTCCTAAATAACCATGGAGAAAAAATATTAAAAAAATAACAAATTTCATAAGAATATATATATGTATATATTTAATATTGCCTACAATTAGCTATTTTCTGAGGCTTTCTCCGTCCTTTTAATTTGGCTAAATCCCTCTGGGCATTTAGACCATGGCAAAACATTTTATTTGGACTTTTACTTCTGTGGACTCCTTTGTGAACTGACACCATTTGCAAGCCAAATGTAAAAAAAAAAATTCTCACAACTAGCACACAGGCACAGCTGCCCTGCCTTTGCAGGACTGCACATGCAGTGGTGCTATGAGGGCCTACAAGTTTCAACGTGAAGACAGGGGAAGGGACAGGTCTACTGCCTGTCCACTCTGGGATGTTCTGCGGAAGCTGCAAGGCTCCCAAAAGAAACCTCTCCACTCCTCTTCTACAGAACCAGAAACAAACATTTCTGAATGGGAACCTCCAGAAGATGAGCCTCCAGGACTTCCAGAATCATCCCTCAGTTAGGAAGAATTTTAGGCTCTACTGGACGTGCTGTGAAGTTGTCAGGACTAGAGCTTTAGGAGGAGAAAGGCATTATTTTTCCATCCCAACACAGGCCTTTTTGCTTGAGATGCATATCCACAGTGACAAAAAAGGATTAGCATCCTGGACTACTCATCAGGTGTTGGAACAAGGCCAAAGAAGAAAGAATTAGCCATCACATGGAAGCCCAACAAGAGGTTTTTCCTTTCCTCTCCTATGGGTGGCACTTGATTGCCTCAATGATCATTGCCAAACCCCACAGGGACTCTGGAGAGTGCCAAACTGTAGATGCCCTCCCAAATCCGAATGACAAATATGAATTCTTCACTGCTACTAACACCACTGTTACTTCCTGGGAGACCTCAGAAATATAAACAAAGCAAGGTAGGGAGAACAGCATGAGAACTCCTTCACATGTTTCTTTGGTTGTTTTCTTGGAGTTCAGGAGAGAAACCTGAGGTTAGGTAGATGTGCATAGCATGAGAAGATGCTGTAGGGCTTGAACATGTGAGCCCAGAACCATGAGTTGTTATTCTAGCTCTCAGCGCTAAAACAGATAATCCAACAATACTTTAAACTCTGTGAACAATTGATATAAAGGTGACATCTATAACTCCTTGAAATTTTTGCATCAGATTTTTCCTTGGAACAGTTAGAACATAACGAATATGGACTATAGAGAAAACTCTGAGCAAACAGGAAATTGTCTGAATTTTGCTCTTTTCATTATTATCCTAGCGTTTTTGTATGTGTGGACATGCCTATTGCCATAATTTTAAAGAAATTTTAAGTTATCTATGAGCCTCCTGCTGGTCTTTTTCATTCGTGTCTCATTACTTTCTTTTGTCTGTATCTTGCAAAAATGCCTCTTGGATTTTTAAGCAGAATGTAATTCTTCATTTGTAAAGTAAAAACTTATTTAAAAACTAAAGAAAAAAATTATCTTCCAGTTAGCTTTGTTTTGCACTGTGAGAGCCTTAGAATCCAACAACCACTGAAATAAGTCATTGGACCACTGAGGGTATGGGATGCTCTTTCTATGGTCTGGAGAACTTAATCAGCATATACCTAGAAGAAGCCTCTGAATTTGCTAAAACTTGGCTGTGCGGGAACTCTGTGAGGGTCACCCCATAACAGCCCAGCTCCAGCTCTGGGTCTGGGAAACAATAGTCAGGTAATTATGAGGAAGTTGATATAAATCCTCAAAAACTGTCTTCCTCAAACAATTAGAATAGAATACTTTGTGTTCAAAAATCAACATGCAAAAGAAAGAGACCAAAGTGCTAAGAAGAAAGCCCCCTCACCTCCACCCCTAAAATATGCTGATTTTTAGGAAAGGTAGCGAGGATCTGCTTTAGATACAAACAAGATTATAAATAGTTATTGTATTAAATAAGAGGAGACCAAAGTAATAAGAGGCTAATAAAACTAAATTACAGTAACACATAAAATCGGTGTTCAAAGCATTAATAACCTAGGACAGTGAAACAACAAATAAAGATGGAAGGGGCTGAGATGAAAGAGCATGTTCAATGGCAGAAGACATTAATGCCCATTGATAAAGATGAGAGCCAGTCTACAAGTGACAGGTATTCTGCTTAGAAAGTAAGCAAAACTAAGGATCTAATAAAGAAACTCCCAATTTGAGAAGCATATACCTCAAATTGAGAATTGAGAGGAATCATGAATATATAAGAAAAATAAATAAACAGATTAACTCAAACACATGATTTAATGAAAATTTACATTTTGAAGATTAAGAATACATAATGAAATCACTCATTTTTAATAGAAAAGATATCATATTTTCATTTCAATAATAAAATACCAAAGAAATGTTCCTACCAGGATTTGAGAGAAAATGACCTTGCCACAAGTATCATATACCCCGCCAAGATGATAATTTCAGATGTATTACCCATGCATTTATTCTGTTTAAAATGGCTTAGGCATTTTTATCCAAGTAGGAAAACTGAATGAAGCAATCACTGAAAATTGGGAAATTGTGGTAGCAAAGGGTTAGTAGTAAGAATTGAATATAAATATATATAAATCATAAGAAAAAGAGAAAAGGATCTTTTTTTCCCTCATAGCCAGGTCTCAAAAAACTTCCTGCACACAGCTGGGAGGAAGAATGCTAAGTCTGTCAAGATGAAGAAAAATATGGACAATGTGAAGTTTAGAATTCAATGCCACAGATATCTTTATACCTTGGTCATCAGGGACAAAGAGAAGGCAGAGAAACTAAAGCAGTCCCTGCCCTCAAGATTGGCAGTGAAGGAGCTGAAATGAAGCAGACATGCTGATTTGAGCTGTATTAAAATTTTTTTAATTAAAAAAATAAAATTATAGATAAAAACTTAAAGTTCATAAATATTATTCCTATAATTAAATACATAAAAATAAAAACTATTAAAAAGTAACTACATAAAAATTGATGAGATTTATAACCTAAAATTAAAAAGTAATCTGAAATCAAAATAACAAAAGCACTGCATTTCTAATATTTTGTTAGAGTGAAAACTAATATGTTAATTATTAGATTACTAGATTTATGATTATTTAGACCAAATCTTTATCTTCCAAACCACTATAATAAAAGCAAGCAAAGTATTTTCTAGCAAGATAGTATTAAATAATTTTTAAAGAACTGAAATGAAATAAGTTATAACTAGGTTGAGAAACATCAGGCATTGTCTGGATAAGTCAAAATGGCTTTAAAACAACATTCGGCAATCCATTGAACAGAGAGGGGCACCTAAGATGGTACAGGGCGGTTTTTCATTAACAGCTGAAAAGGGATACTCAAGGAAACATGCTTATATTGTTACCAAGGTAAAATTAAAGCAAAAAAGCTTAAACCAGGATAGCAGTAATGTTTTATATTGAATAAATCAGAATTAATAGCATAGGTATGGCAGTATTGAAACTTTATTTCTATTTATTAATAAAATAAAACAGTGAAATTTTAAAATAATATCAGCTCATGGGAAGTCATGTAGGAAAATATACAGAATCTCAGGCTATCTGAATAATGGAGCATATTAAATCGCTAACTTGTACAAATACCCCTTCTTTGGAAATATTCATACTTTGTCTACAAAACTGATTATATCAGATATCATAAAATATATTTAAAAATTTAGCCCCCAAATAGTTTATCCATATTCTCATATCACAACCACCAAAAAAGATCTAGGTTAATTATACATATGAGGTCTCTCCTGAAAAAGTCCAACCATTGTTAATATAATGAGAATTGTCTGCACAACATCAATGTAACCTGGCAGCCAAGGAGGGTGGACTGGAATGCGCATGCGTGATCAATGGCCATTCACTGTACTAGTCAGTGGGGGTGGTAGATGCCACTGAGTGGGCATGGATGCTGTGTGGCCATGGCATCCAAAATGACTGAGCGAGTAGAGCAACAAATTATCATGAGTTATTATACACAAAGCACTCAGAACAAAGTCTAGCATATGGTAAGCCTTTGTGAGTCTTTAATATTGTAATTTATGTTATTATTGTAATTCGTTTATTATTATTCAAGATGAATTAGCAACTGTCCTCACCCTCAAGAAGTGCAGTCTAAGCGGGGAGGCAGAGGAGTGACTGGTAGTGAAGGCAAAGCACTGCAAGCACAAAGGAAGCCCATGGAGCGCTAGGGCAGGGTGGCTCTTCCTCACTCCTCCCTTGTCAGGGACTGATCCCCTGCTTCAGGCCCAGCACCTAGCCCAGGGGCAGTGTCCTACTAAATTGAAACTCAGCAGCTGAGCTTGAAGAAGAGCTTTATAGAGAGAGGAGTTGGAACGACTTCTGACATTTCCCGCAGGGCAAGGGGGAGGAGAGGGGAGAGCAACCACGAGCAAACGTGCCTCAGCGTGAGGCAGCCTGCAGCGCTCAGGTGCTCCAACTGCAGTGTGGCCGACCACAGGGCAGCCCAGCGGCCGCTGACTGGGGCTGGGGTGGGGCGTGAACAAGGAGACAGGGCACCGGTTAGCGAGCCCTGCGGTAACCCAAGGGCGGCCTCATGGGGACCCAAACTAAAGCAGGCCGGTGAGGAGGACTGGGGGCGCTGGCTAGCGTGACCCTGGCAGTACATTGGAGGTGCAAACTGCCCAGGGAGGCCTGCCTTGGTGTCCCAGACTTCCAGGGGACACCCCGGTGGGAACTACTGGGACCCTCATGAGGAAAAGCTTTTGCTCCGATGAGGCAGCACCCTCCATCATCCAGTGATGTTGCAGGACGCTTTGTTCCTCCATCATGTGTTTTTCTGGAGGAAAAGAAATCATTTTATTTCATGTATGGGAATAGGAATGAATGTTCACAGTCAGGCCCCTCCCCGGCCCCCGAATGCTCTTCTCCACCCCAGGGCTGCCTCACACCGCCGGACCTCATGCTGCCCCTCCTGGATGTGAGACAAACACCTTCTGGCTGCCGGCTAACCAAGGCAGCTCAGGAAGCCAGACGTGAAGCCAACACCTCCAATTCCGTGCTTCCGTAAACTCTGTGGTGTGAGAAATGTCTCAGGATTCCAGGACAAATCTACGGGGTCACAGCATTGCTGCTGGTCACTGCAGGAGAACAAGGGGACATAGTTGGGTGGCTGGTAGAAGGCGCTCCACCTCCATGAATTCTGCACCCCAGAACAGTGGCCATGATGCCAAGAGGCATCTCCCGCGCAGACAAGCACTCTTGGGCTCCACTGCAATGGGCTCATCTTCTTAGTGCAGCAAACGTCTCTGCTTTCTCCTGTTTGTGGTTTTACCTGTGGCATTCTCCCCTCAAAAAGTAAGTGAAAATGAGCGTCGCAGTATGTCATCGAGCATCACAAATGAACAAATAGAGGACCACATTGGGCGTTAGCAAGTTTATTTTGTTCATTTTCATTCGGATATGGATTTTTAACTCATAAAAATTCACCATTATCACTACTTTAAATAATCCATTAAGTTGTTCTGGGCACTGCCATCACTGAAATATTTTTTAAAGTAATTTCATTAGTGAGAGCCATCAAATCGCATTGGTAGCACTTTGATCATTCCATCCATTCAATAAATATGCTTTCCTAACTGAGTTGTCCTTCAACAAGTAAGTGCACATAGTCAAGGTTATCTGTCCCCTGTTCTCTTCCTATATGTTCAATGTTAAAATACAATAACATTTATTAAAAGAAACTATAATGAAGCTGTTAAACAGCCAGGTTTACCTTGCTTCGAGCAATACGTATACTTCTAAAAAGTTGCACCTAGGTAGCATTTTTGGCAAATTGTTTTGTATTTTATATTCTTTTAGAAAATAAAAAAAACAACACTAAAATCCCTTTTATACATAAATTGAGATTCCCCATGCCAAGTTTGCTTGAAATGAAGTATACCTATAAGAATTTTTTAAATGATGTAAACACTGAACACATTTATAATTGCTTATGCGTTCACTCAACAAATATTTATTGATATGTGTTGTGTGGCAAGCACTACATGAAAGAGCTGGGGATTCAATAGTAAACAAGCCAGAGTCCCTTCTCTAGTGGAGATTATGATGCAGTCGGACAGCCAGACTAAACTAGTAAATAATTGCATGACATGATTTCAGGTAGGAGAAGTGCTCTGAGGAAAAATAATACAGGAGAGAGGAATGGAGAATGCTGGTAGAGGGTGTGTTTTAGACATTACATTAGGTTTCTATTGATGCACAACAAATCACCGCAAACTTCGTGGCCTAAAGCAGCACAAATGCATTCTCTCACGTCATCCGTGGCCAGGAATCAAAGCCTATGGTTGCCTGAGTTCTCTGCTTAAGTCTCACAAGGTTGTAGTCAAAGAGTCAGCCAGGATTGGGTTGAATCTGAGGCTTAGGGTCCTTTTCAAACTCATGTGCTGTTGGCAGAATTCAGTTCCTGCAGCTGCAGGACTCATGAAAGCAGAGCGACAGTGTCTGCAACTGCCCACCCAGGGTAATTGCCACTCAGAGTCAAGGACGGTGACCTGGTCATGAGAGTTAGATCCCACTGAATCACAGGTTCCACCTGCACAAGGACAGTAAACCGGGGGGTGGGGGTGGGGGGTGGAGGTCATGGGGCCACCTTAGAATTTTACCTGTTACAGACAGAATGGTCAGGAAAGGGCTTTCCGTATTGGTTACTTCTGAGCTAAGACCTGTAAAAGAAACATCAGAGCCTGAGCTCTATAAAGGTGACTTGTAGAAAGTGTAAAAGTACATGTGGGGCTGGCTTCTAGACTCACATATTTCTATTGGCCAGTACTATGATAGACACTGGTAAAAATGCTTTATAACGGTTCTGAAATAAGCAGTATCTGCGTTTCTATTTGACCAACGAGAAAACCAAGCTTCCAAGAGATTAGCTATCACCCTCAAGTTCACACAAAGTGTGGTAAGACCAGGATGTGAACCCAGGTGGGGAACCGAGCCGCAGAGCAGGTCACAGGAATACCACCTGTGCTGTCACACAGGGGACACACTCAGGAGCCCTCGGCGCTGGGTTTAATGCTCCACCGTCACCATTTTGAGATTCTTATAATTTTATCTTGAACTAGAGTTTGTAAGAGAAATCCGAGGAGACAATGGAGCATGTGCATGAGCAGAGGGGATGCGCACAACGTGAGAACCTGCCCATCCTGGCCGACCTGTTCACATACAGCATTTGGGGAGCCCCATGGCACAGAATTCCAGTGGACCCATGACGGTGAGAGCCCAGGGAGACTCAACATGAATACAAGGTACGCATGTTATATCTATGACTAAGTAAACGAGGAGCTAGCTGCCCTGAGAGGGTACATCATTTTCATTCAAACCAGACAGCTTTGGGGATCCTGAAAACAGCTGCACCCCTGTGGCCCAGCCCGCGGACAGTGAACAGGGTGGGAGTGAGAGAGAGCACTGGGGAATGTCCCTAGAAAACTGAAAATGTATGAGAATCCTAAGCCAAAGATGTGTCTCCAATGAGCTTCCTCAAATAGCAGCACATTGTTCTAGTAGAGCTTTTGGAAAATACTCCTCCTTGGAGACAATACAGCGCAGTGTAGTCTGAACTCTGGGACCAGACTTCTGAGCGGTGATGCATCTCAGTTGGTTGTATGGGGACCTCACTCTACCAGCCACCACCTCGGCCACCTCCATGGCTGCCTGAGACACTCGAGGGAGGGTTTTATTACAACACTTGCGGGTGAGATACATGTGAGCTATGTGAGATGCATTCCTGGGATGGCTGATATTTTAAACTTCATTGTTCATTTATAACTTACTGAAAAAACTAAAGTTTGCTATTTAACATTCACAAAACTAAGTCTAAAAGAACTTTAAGTTCTGTACCTGGGTTGATGTAATTTGGATTTGAGGACAGATGTGACCCTGAGAGCAAATGTCCAGGTACCAGCAAAATTTCCAGGCACTATTTCAGACTTGCAAAGTAGTGGACATGGAAAGACTGAAGTCAAGGTCTCCAAACATTAAAGGGGACCCAGGTAATATCTTGGTTACAATGAAACAAGAAGAGCATTCATTAAGGTAAATGGGTGATATGTTAAAAGGCAAATTGGAGAATAGGATAGCAGAGTAGGGCAGAAGAAGCTGGAGGCCTAAGAGGGAGGAAGGGAATCTGCTGGGCTGGGGGCGGGGGGGGGGGGGCTGTGGACACACCCTCTTGAAGGTACACCCTCCCCACCTCTGAAGCCCTTTATGACTCCTCAATGCCGTGTGATGCAGGCGTGGCAATAAAGCCAAGAGCCTGCCCTCTCAGAGCTCAGTTGCGTTGAGCAGCTTTGCCTTTCAGAAAATGGGACTCGACCTATTTCTGAATGTGCTTCAAGAGATTTATCTGTACGTCTTCGCAGAACCTAGAGATGACACCCGCAGCCTAACTTGCATCTGTGTGCTGTGGGTGCTCCTCCTAATCTTCATTTGCGTGGTGGGAATTCCATCTACCCCAACCTACTGGGAAAGTGAACACAATGAAAAGGTAAGGAACCCTGAGCAAGCCCCAACAGAGTTTCTTTACTGTTGTTCCCCCTTTTATGTGAGTTTGGTTGAGTCAGAGAGACACCAAAGATGGGATGTCTGAGGGGAGACTAGAACGTCACTGTTCCAGGGGACGGGACCGGGCAGGGTTAGGGTCCAGGGAGGACTCAGGTTGCCACATGAAGCTCACACACCATGTGGGTGGGGTGGCAGGTTTCTGGCTAAGATTGCAAACACAGTGAGTCCCTAGTTCTCGATCGAGTTATTTAGAGACTTTGGGATCCCTGCAGGACACCAGAGTTAATCAGCACTTTAGCACGAGTCACGTCGTTCACTGAGCCCCCAGCCTTTGTGTTGGGCTGGTCAGGAGAGCAGTGCTGAGCCTCTCAGAGCCCCTGAGAAGAGAGGCAGGGCTCCATCCCAGGTTACACGGTCCTATGTGAGGGAACATGGGCAACTGTAGGCCTCAGATTATACGCCTGCATTGAGCAGAGGCCCTCTGAGAATATCCAGTGTGGCCCTCACAGACAAAAGCCTTTCTTGAGCTTTTCAAAGAAGGAAAAATTAAAAACATTTTAAAGCTTTAAATATTGGTAAAAACAAAAACAAAAACCAAAGAAACAAACAAAAAACCAAAAAAGTTCTATTAATTAAAATGAGCTTGTTGGCTCAGAGAGACATTATTCTTGAATAATAAATATCTGCGTTTCTTAGGGAGAGGATTGAGAGAAGTGAGTCCCAACCTCTCATTCTTTTCTTTCTGTTCTCAGCGTCGGACCAGAGCCAAGAGGAGAAGGAAAGGTGGGACATTGAGAGGTAAGGCTATGCCTGTCCCGCCCGAACTCCCAAGGGTGACCCCCTCTCTCTCTCTTTTCCATGAGGTACCAGGTGCCTGTTCTCTGGCAGTTGGTAGATACAGTCCCTCTCAGAACAAAGAGCCCTCGGAGGGGAGGCTCATGCAAAGACAGTCAGAACCTGAGACTTCTCAGATTCTCTGCTCTGCTGTCCTTGGGTAGGAAGCATCATGGACCGGGGCAATGGGTGTTGCCCAGTAGATGTCCAGAGTCAGAACTCCTGTCTCCTGACTCTGTGAAGGTACCTTGGCTTTGGGCTGATCAGATTCCTCTTTGTTGTAACCATTGACCTCTCTGCTTCACAGAGTGGTTTTGAGCATCCAATGAGATAATGTGTATAAAAAGTACTTTATAAATGAAGCAACGTGGACATGGGGACCTTAGTAGTATCATTGAGCATTTGACTTCATACTAATTCTTGGGGCTTTCAGAGTCTACTCTCCCAATGGTCTCCCATTAAGGGACCCCTGTGCAATACCTATGTGTCTACCTTAATTATGTGTAACCCACTCTCCTGGTTTCCCAGGTTCAAGATATTACCACAGGGGAAAAGAGAAGAAGAACACGGGGCTAAGTTCTGTCCTAAAAAGGTGACTAGTCTTTCCCCCCTTTTCTTGGTCTCTCTTTAGCATGTTCTATACAATTCCAGGGATTCGGTGTAACCTTCCATAGTGATGGGAGGAGGTTGCCATGGGAACGAGAATGTGAGTGAATGCCTTGGGGTGAGTGCTGCTGAGTACATTGTGGCATCATGGATGTGGAGCAATATGAAGGGGCAGCAGGCTTCAGGTGGCCCCACCCCACCAGGCCAATAGGTCCTTCTTTCCTTGTGCTGGTCCTGGCTGCAGCTTTGTACCTCCTGTCTCCTGCAGCCCCCTGGGCCAGCATCATGATACCATCAGTGTTCATCAACATGTATGTCCAGACCCCTCCTGTGAGGTGTATAATCACACAACTGCTGAGCTCGATCGGCTGCCGGTCTCAGAGGCCCTGGAAGATCCTCCTCCCTCTGTGTCCCCTCTGGCTTCTACAGCTCCCGTGACTGAGTCATCATCATCCACTCAGTCCTCTGCCTTCTCAGCAGTCCCTCCGGGAGACCTAATCCCACCTCCTCTGCCTGAGTCTTTCTCACCACCCCCCTCTCTTCTCTCTCCTGACCAAAGGGCTCCCTTGGGTAAAGTTTTGTCACCCTCACCACCAGGCCAAGCTCTGCCTCCAGAGCCTTTTCCTCCTCTGGAACCCAGATTCCTAGTGCACAGTTCCGTACCTCAACCCAAAGACTCTTTCTCTTCAAACCTGGCACAACGGGATTTCCATAAAGAGTCTCCTGACATCTATTCTACAAAGACTTCTCCTGGAGGAGACGCTGCTGTCAAACTTATAGGTCCTAGATACCACCTGTTTCTCAGCCCTGATGAGCATGATTTGGCACAGCAGTACTCATATCTTAAGACCGGGGAGGACCATTTAAAGCACAAGCTTTTCTGGGGTCTTCCATCTCTGCACAGCGAGTCCTTGCCCTCTGCTGGCCATGCCTTCGGTGACTGTCCCTCAATCTTTATTTTTAATAGCGTCTCCAATGCCCCTACAGGCCAAGAACCTCCAGTACTTCCTGATTTCCTACCTCCGTCCTTGCTTAAGGCCCAACCTCAACCCTTGTCTCAAACCCTGCCCCAGTCCCAGCCCCTACCTCTCACTCAGACCCAACCACAGGTCCACCTTCAACCCCCACTCCCAATCCCTCCATCCAGTCCCATAACCCAGGATAGTGCCTGTGGAGTGCAATTTCATGGACCCCAGAATGAATTAGAACACATCAGCTCATCTGAAATTCAACACCTAGAATGCAAGGTATTGCAGAAGACACAGGAAAGTTTGTTGGGCTTACCCTCTGTGGTTCAAAAGTCTACAGAAGCCTTCCATGCTCCAGCTCCCACCTGTCCTTCTTGCCAGCCCTCTGAGGACTATATTTCAGTTTCCATCAATCCTGGAGAGTTTCTACTCAGAAGTGAACTTCGACCGAAATTTGAGAATTACCTCAAAAGGAAGATCATCCACCAGAGCAGGGGCCTGCCCCTCAGGATCCACGAGTCTCTGTCACTGATGAGACCAAACAATTGCTCAGACAGATGTGAGTCAAAGAACAGTTATGGCCTCTCGTGGATGTCTGAGTATAAGGGCCAGAGTAGCCAGCCAGGAAGCTTCCATGAGAGTGGCTCAGAAATGCTTCGGCCAGAGGAGCCGGGGACAGATGAGGAGCAGAGCCAAAAGAATGATCCAGAAGATCTGTTGAGTGACTCAGACAGCTCCTCAGGTAAGGACGTAGGGTATGGCTCTGAGAAAGGCCTAGCCATGATGAGTCCATCAGAAGTAAATTCAATGGTGTCAGGGGAGAGTGAAAGTCCAAGACAACTGGAAAATGACTTGAAACTACATCTCAGCAAGAAGCTTGATGATATCAGTGAGGGTCAGCTCCCTGGGACTGTGCATGGTTCCTGGCACACTATGGAGGAGACTCCTTCTGTAAAGTCCCACATCAAAATAGAACAGAGGAGTCTGCCACCACCAGTGGGCAGGGACTACTGTGTGGACACATCCCAAGAGCTTTCCTTCCTGGTGTCCAGAGCACAGCAGTTGCTGGAAGCTCATATTACCAAGTTTCATGAAGAGACATTACAGGGCCTTCCTGCCAAGGTCCTTGAATCCATGGAAATCTTTAAACTGAGAGATACTTCATCCCATTCCTCATATGATTCCCACTCCTCCTCCTCAACCAACTGGATTTCGAAGGTGAACTCCAAACCTCGGGGCTTCACGCCCGTGAGAGGAAGCCCTAGAATCCTTTATGGATTAGGAAAGAGAACAGAAACAGCCACTGTCCTGAATACTCCTCCCCCTGCCCCCTCACTTGTGGGCGAGGAAGAACAGGGGACCCTGAAACAATCACCCTCTGATAACAAACACGAGGTTGTAGAGGAGGCTCAGAAAATTTTCGGAGCCAGACAAAATGTTCTGCCTGTCACAAACAACATCACTGGCAAAGCAAGGCAGAGACATTTTCCAATAGACAACACTCACCCGCCAAAGCTGCCTACAGGGCAAGCCGGGGCCAGCCATGAGCCAGAGGGCAAGAGTGTGAATTCCAGTGACAGAGCAGAAATGCAACTGGGCAAAAGCACGGAGGGGACAGCAGAACCTGCTTCCATGCCCACCGTGTCCGGGGAGACAGTCAAGGCTGAGGAGCTGAATGGTGTTCAAAACAAAACCAGTGACACCTTCACAACCAACGAGCCGGGAATCTCCCGAAGAATAAATGTTAATGAGAGCAAAGAAACAACCACGGTGACTACTAAAGTGCCCCCACCAAAAACACCAGCTCCCCAAGATCCTACGTCTTCAGACTTAAACAAGCAACTCACTGATGAGTTCGAGTTTAAGCTGGAGACGAGAAAGAATAGACAGGCCCAAGGCAAACCCACTGACGTGTCCCATGAGACTAACAAAGCCTCCCTGCCTCATGCTCAGAGTGTCCCCAGGCTGGACATGGGACTTTCCCAGGTGCTGCGTGTCCATTTGGAGAAGAGAAGAGCCAGTATGGAGCAGCAGCAGGAGCCTTGGGTCCAGTTGTGCCAGAATAAGAATTTGCCACCAGCTACAGAGAAAGGGAGTCCCACAAGCCCCAGATCAGAAGAGCTTGGTGCAGGGGATGCAGGGTTGGTAGCATCCCAACCTGGAAGAGTGAGAGATTCTACTCAGAAGATGGTTGTGAGCAAGTCTTCCCAGACCCTATCACAGAAGAGACAATCTCTTCCTGATACTAATTTCATAAATAAAATCAAATCATTTTTTAAATGGCATAATCCTGAGGTGAAAAGCACAAAGCAAGAAGACCCCCAGGTAAAGGGCAGCTGCATAGCATCTGTGCAGAGCAGAGGCCCAATTAGAAGGAGAGCAACCTTTACTGGGATGATGGACGCAAAGAGAGCCATTTTAGAACTCGGGAAGTTCCCTGAGGAGAAAGTGGGACCTCAGCCCACAGGAGCTACCGCCTGCCTTCAAGAGCCCCTTCCCTCGGCAGTGAAGCTGGGGACAGATCAGCAGAAGGCAGCAGTGCGGGCCCAGGCGCAGCCTGTCCACTCCAGGGCCCCCTCCTGTAAGTCCTCCCGCCAAACAGCCATCTTTCCTGGCCAGAGCTCTATGAGCAGAAATGAGGACAGACACCCCCAGAAAGTTGGGGCATTAAAAGACCATCAATTTCATCAGAAGCAGCCCCAATCTGTGCCCTCCAGGGGGATTGTGACCCATCCGAGCCCCACCTGCAGGCCTCACACTACCTCCTGCTGCTCTCACCACTGCAGAAGGCACTTGTGTGTAGAGATCTGTGCCTGTGATTTAGACAGTAAATCCTATTCTGTAATTTCCAGGCAATTCCTTCCTTATGGAGAATATTGATTTGCCTAATAAATGTTTCCCTGCTAATAGTGCTGTCTTTCCTCTGTACTGTGTTGGGGGCATGGGTTTTGGGTATCTCCAGGCTTGTGCTTAAAGAAAAGAAGGAGTTCGTTCAGCTCCTACTGATTGCTTCCTTTGGCTTCCAAAGTGACCAGTCCCTGGAGCACTTGTAGAGAAGTAGATATCACATACCCTCCCCGAAAACCCCCTCCCTCCCTGACGAAGTTTGAGGAGATGAGCTCTGTCTCCTTCCTCGTAGCTTAGCCTTAATGAATGTGGACAGAAGCCCACACCTTCCCCTCAGGGAAGGTTTTGTATCCTTGAGAAGAGCAGGGAAGACAGGCCTTCTGTATCTGGAAAAGGTCAAGGACAGAATATTTTAGAAAATATTAGTGAAGAGGAGACAGTGGCTTAATCATTATTTAGAAGTCCATGATCAGAAAATGCCACAAGTGGGTGAACCCTGAATGGGAGTGTTTGGGGCGATATTGCTGCAGTGGATCTTGGGCTGGTTGGGGTAGGGTCTAGGAACAGCACAAACGCTGCTTCCATATGTTTCTGGTGGGTCATGTTCATGTGTTAGGGAAGCATATTTTAACCTTGACACTGACATATATCTACCAAAGGTCACCTTGGGGAAGTGGTTCCCATCTCTGGACATTTCTTCAGGCTGCAGGATTGATGACATTTCTTTTCCTGAGCAAAAGCACCACTCAGCTATCAGTGGTAGGAATGTTAACCAGACAGACACCTACCTCCCAAGGTAAAATAAAGCTGAGAGTAAGGACAAGATACCCTAGAGTGAATGAGGAAGTAAGAACAAATGAAGAGGGGGAGAGTGACCTCGTGGGTGGACAAAGGTCTATAAGCTTCATCAGCCCCACACAGGGACCCTGTCTTGCTCCCGGCTTCCTCACACCGACCCCAGCTCCATCTGCCGTGGCTGAGCAGAGCACCGCACAGCATACTGATGCCTCACACCCAGAGTTCGTGGGCTGTCCTTGAGAAGTAAAGCAGTATTTGCACGGCATCCCTGCCTTTGGGAAAGGGGAGCTGGTGCTGCCTTCCATCCGTGCTTGAAGGAAATATACAGGAGCTTGCCCTTAGTGTGTACAGCCCTCCTGTCCGGGTGGAGATGCCACCTCGGATATTCATGACTTTGGTGGTGCTATAATCTCCCAGAACACCAGCAGCTCACAAACCAGAAGTGAGCTCTAGGCTATGCACTGGGGTTACGGATATTTGAGGGCTCACCACAGACCTGCATGGAATGCTTTTTTTTTTTTTTTTTTTGCCAAACCTGCAACATACCCTTACTATAGCAGTCTGGAGGGAAGCCATCTCCACTTTCATACACTGAAACACAAAAATGGAATGAATGTCCTAGTGAGCACTTTAGGTAGTTTTCCTAGCAAGCCTTGTGAATCCAGAGGGTAAAGAATAATTAAATACAAAAACCAGATGTCCAGCACAGCCTCTCTCACTACCACATTTGTATCTTCTTGTCCAGACTGATGACATTGACCGTACAATGTTGGAAGCTTGGTGTCACAGAAAAAAATATGCAGATTTTGTGAAAGTCCTACTGGGGAAAAATTGCGGAATAGGGCTCACGGGGCAGGGAACTTGAGGAGGTGAGCAGGCAGGGGAGGACTCTAACATCCATGTGCATCAAGCAGCCAATGACCCAGCCTCCCAGCTCTTACGTCATGTCATCTTAGGGCCCTTTGCCTCCCCTCCAGTGCAGTTACTGCCACACTGTAGGGCTTATTCCCAGGAACACCTCAGCCATCAGGAATAATGCAATCCGACCTTCCACCCTGTGGCCTTGTTCCCCTATCCTCCCATCATAGGTGCCCCTTGTTAATTTTTCAATGCCAAGACATACATTTTTCCACTTACTCGCTGTCAATCCACAAAGCCCTTGTCTTCTTTCCTCACCAAGGTGGACTTGATGGTCTTTCTGGTTACTAACATTTAAAAAAGCTCCTGTACAATGGCCCCCACCCCAGTTCCCTTTCACTCTTCCTGTCTGGCAAAATTTCAAGTCTGTGATTTTCCAGAAATATCTTTCTATAGGTAATGGCTTACTCTTGGATAAAATCTCACAATCGATTCTACTGATGCCCCTGAACTACTGGAAATTATTCTTTCATTCCACAAATAATGATCCCATGCTGACTAACATAAGAACAAAAAAAAAAAAAAAAATGGAGTTTAGGTCCCTGTTTCTTCAGTCCATTCTCTCCCCAAAGCTACTCAAATCTGTTTCAAATCTCACTGGCCTCACATTGAGGCATCTCCACATGCCCAGCAGGTGAACTGGGCTATACGCCATGAGATGGGAACTTTCCAACAACACTTTTCACATTCTTCCTTTACTTGTTCCTTCCCAATATCAAAGGAATGACACTTCTTGAAATCATCTCGTGGACAGACACCTAAATGCCCATCTTGTTGGGCGAGGATAGACTGATGCACCCTTGCTTATGAGATAACCACAATCTTTAATTTTTTTAAGCCTGTTAAAACAGAAATGTTTAAACATGCCTAAGAGCAGCTAGAACAATGTATCTTCCAATGTACCCTCACCCAACTTCCACAATTACCTCTCGTCTGTGTAATACATCCCTTTTTACAATACAATAAAGTGGAAAAGCCCATTGAAACATCTTGCCATCCATCTTTCGGACACATGCTAGGTGTCCATGTCAGAGTTCTCATTTTTATTTCATATTTATCACATGTAGAACACACTTATGCACCACAGATGTAAACAGTAGCAAGCTTTTAAAGATTTTGGCAATCAGTTCTGCTCTGCCTTCTAGCCAGCCCCGAAGAGCCATTTGAGTGAATTCTTCCCTCAATTTCATGCAAGCAGTAATCTTATAGAGTAAATCCAGTGCACAATATTGCTGTCCCTTAATCACGCAGTAACTAGGCCTACATGCTAAATGTACAGAAGTAGAAATCTACAGAATTGGCATCACTATATGTGTTTTCAAATGTTAAGAAGAAATTTTTTTCCTGTTAAACATGGAAATGACTTAAACACAGTAGATCAGACACACTGATCTGTTTCTTCCCAAAATGCCATTAATAGTAAAAGGTGGGATGAAAAGATGCTCAGCATCACTAGCCATCAGAAAAAATACAAATCAAAAACACTGTGATATAGCAACAGACACACAAAGAAATGGCTAGAATGACAAAGTCAGGTAAGTGTCACTGAGAATGTGGAGCAAGTGGAGCCCTCATGGGTTGCTGGTGGGAATGAGAAAGGGTACAGCCACTTTGACAAATAGTCCAGCACTTCCTCAAAATATCAAATATGGAGTTACCATATGATGCAGCAATTCCTTGTCCACACCAAAACTTGTAAACAAATGTTCATAGCAGTATTCAGTATTTATAATAGTCAAAAGGTGCAAACAACCCAAAGGTCCATCTATTGATGAATGGATAAATAAAACATGGCATATCCATGCAATATAATATATTTGGCAATAAAAAGTATTAATACCTGCTACAACATGGACGAACCTTGAAAGCATTATGCTAAGTGAATAAAGATGGTCACGAATGATCACGTATGATTCTATTCACATGAAATGTCCAAAACAGAGAAAACTAAAGAAACAGAAAATACATTAGTGGTTGCTTAGGGCTGGAGGTTAGGGAAGGAAGGAGAGGAGAAGGATTATAACTAAAGGTTATAAGATTTTTTTTTTTTTTTGAAGTCATGAAAATGTTTTAAAATTGACTGGGGGTGAACATATCTGTGAATATACTAAACCCATGAAATTATATACTTTAAATAGGTGAATTGTATAGTATATGAACTGTACTTAAATAAAATTAGGATAAGGAAAGGATTTTAAAAGTAACTACTTGAGAAGGACAAATAGAGGAGAGGATAAGACATCAGATGTCAATGCAATTCGGGAAGACAGGAGTGCAGGTGAGGAGAGGTGAGCGACACCAGACAAGAAATGAGGAGTTCCATACATTAAACATCTTGAATTTTTGTTTTTATTGTTTTTGTTTTATATTATGTATAATTTTTAAAACCTTTAATTCTTTTTTGGGAGCTGAGACCTTCTCCAGTAGTTGATAAGATCCTTTTGGACAGTGAGCAGGCTTCAAGTGCACGGTGGATGCCAGCTTTCTTGCCTGGGGCAGAATCAGAGAGTATTTAGAGTCGGATTGCACACTGCTGGGGTCTGGACATGGCGGTGGTAGTAGCTGTGGGAGCCAAAGCTAGAAATCTCAAAGGTCAGGTAAAATTCAGAAAAACAATCCGTTTTAAAAATGTATTTATTTGAAAATAATTAATGTTGTAGAAAAGGTGCATGCTTGGTAAAACCATAAACTCTTTATCCAGATTTATTTGCTAACATTTTGACACATTTGTTATTTCTCACCTGTCTCTTTTTATATCTGTTTGTCTTCTTCCCTCCCTCCTCCTTCTCCCTATATATGAATGCACACACATATATGAAAAATATGCATGCATGCCTGCATACTTGAGTTCACACATCATGTACTTTATATTTACTGTATATTTTTTAAGAAAAAAGATTCTTTTACATATAGTACAATTATTGCCTTCAGTACTTTAATATTTGGCATAAAACTTTTAATTAATCTCCCAGTCACATTTTTTGTTAATTTATTGAGTAATATCTTTCATGGCTTTTTAAAAATCTCCACTCCAGGACTCAGTGTAGAGGCACATACTGCACTCAGTTGTCACATGTCCTTATTCTCCTTTAATCTATATCAGGTTCTTAGCCTTCTTACGACAAGATTATTTTTTGAAGAACGTATTCAATGTGCCATTTTTATAATGATTTCTCACGTGGAAAATTTTTTGGTGTAGTTTGTCTTATATTTTAAAGGGTGTTTTTATGGCTCTGAGTCTTAGGGACCTTCAGGACAGTCAGGAGCAGACTAGCTATAAGAAAAAAATACCACATGGACAACAGGGTGAGGATTGGCTGTGGGAGAAGGGGTGGGCAGGGTGTGGGGAGCAATAGGGGAAAAAGTGGGACAACTGTAATAGAAAAAACTAAATAAATTCAAAAAGAAAAAAGAAAAGAAAAGAAAACAATACCACAGGTACAAGCTAAGTGGAGGGATTTTTCTGAACAGAGACACCTCTGGCAATGAAGGGAGGGTGAGGGAGATGGGGAGGCTGAAAGTGCTGCTTGCTTTGGTTGGAGACTATGGTGACGCAGCAGAAGACATGCAAAGAACGGAGCTTCATTACAGGTAAAACATCTTCATATGGGAGGGAGAGGAAGGGGTCTGGGGCCAAAATCGATTCCTTAGACACAGAGAGGGAATGCAGGCAAGGAAAGTAAGAAAATGACACGGGACTTCATCTCAGCAGTTTATAACCCACATAATGCAGCTGTAGTGGGTAACTGTTAGAGGATCAGCTGGCATGGGGACATGAAATATGTACGTATACAATAGCAACACAAACTACATTCTTTCAAAAGCTATAGAGATACCAATAGGAATTTTGGTGAAAAGTTACAGAGTAAATGGGAAAAACAATGTTTAATGTTTCATAGAAGAAGTAACCATCGGTGTGATTAAAAAAAAACAAAAACCATAAATGGATTGCTAAATATAATTATAGCTGCGCCCATTAGAAGTTATGCGAAAGAGAAGGCCACTCCATAATCAGGATGAGCTTGGTCCCCTGTGCTGTGCACTAGCACAATGGCCAAGTAAAATAATTTAAAATGTTGTGGGGAGAGGAGGGATTTGACAGAGAGAAGGAAGAGCGAGCAGCAGGCCTAGACACTGTGTGGGTATAAGGGGCTACATTTGAGAATTAGGGGCTCTTTGGGCTATTAGGGCCGAAAGGAATCTTGGCAGAAAAAGGGTCACTAAAGATTTTAGAGATGTTTGCCATTGGTGCATGGGGGTGGCATGCCCTCTTCTCGCTCTCCTCTGTGATGCTTTCTGTTCTTTGGGACCAGCTGCTCTGCTCTCTCGTGCTTTCTCAATTTCACTTTCAAACCGAGGCCATCTTCACTTGCAGACGAGAACTACTAGGACCCTCATGAACAAAAGAAAAGGTTTTGCTCAGAAAAGGCAACACTCTCCATCTTCCCGGTCACTTCGCAGGACACGATGCTTGTCTAGCATGTGTTTTTTTCTGAGTAAAAGAAATCCCTTTATGTCATGGGTAGAAACAAGTAGTAGTATCAGAAATAAGTTGTGCTAAAGCCTTCATCTCTACTTTGAAAACATCTTTAGTTTAAAATAGGAAGCAGGTTTTTGACTCTTAATCGATCATGGCTAAAAAACCATGACCTTACTTAGTGAGTTCACATCCAGTTTCCCAATTTTTAAATCTACTGTAGCCAGGCGCTCTGACTACAGAGGGGAAGGACAGGGGTGTTAAGCCATGGGCCAAAGAATTCCTTAGTTGAAATACTTTTCTCCTGTAAATTTGTTTTCTTTAGCCAGTGTTTGCTGTTTGTGAGTCTGACTAACTACCTTATGTATCATAGGTAAATGACTGGATTCGATATTGGGGTAAGGATTTTTTCTTACATAGTCTTAATGGGGAGTACTTAATTGTTTTAGACTGGCTGAATGTCGGGGAAATCTGTCCAGTACATTTGTTAAACTTGAATATTACTTATCTAGGCATCCTTTGGACTCACAATTTACTATGAACAAAAACTGTTTACATTTACCCATTTTGTTCTAACATTACATTATCCTTAAATTTTTTCTAATGTTTTTAAAGGAGACTACTGTATTTTAAGATAAACTACTCTCTCTCTCCCCTCTGACTCGTCGTCGGCAGCTGTCCGTCTCGAGAGACGATGGTGTAGCTTCTTAAGAGTCTATCTGCACCGCCGAGAATGGCTGTGCAGTCCGACTCGGGAGTGACACGGCATCCGTCCCCTCCCGTGTTGAATCGACATCTTGCGATGACGCTGGAGTGTCCTCTCCAGTGAAGCTGAAGCTACAGAGCCTGGGCAGGGTGATATGGAGGGTCTGCTGTTGCCCATGCAGCAGACCCCCCCTCTCTTCGCAGCTGAAGGATCCAAGGGGAAGACGGAGTCAATACAGCTTGGCTTCAGGTGCGCCGCAGGAGTTGCCGGTGTTGACTACAACGTCAAACCGCCTTAGGGACTCCGGCTCCGGATTTTCTGTCGGGGTTTACTCCCTTAGCCTTTCCCCTGAAGAGGTATGCCGCAAGGCAGCAGAGGTTTTTTGGAGTCAGAGTTTTCCTTCTCTGATGTGCCCTGACTGGAAGATCGAACCAGCGACACTTAGCTCGCAGGCCGACGCTCAATCCACTGAGCCAAACCCCCTGACTACAGTATTTAAAATAAATAAAATTTTGTGCAGGCAGTGCTCGCTGCGGCAGCGAAGGCGGGGGAGGTTCGTTTGGGTCCCTAAGCAGGGCTTAAGGATGTGCCAGAAAAGAATTTCCCACCACCTACAGAGAAAGGGAGTCCCACAAGCCCCAAATCAGAAGAGCTTGGTGCAGGGCATGCAGGGTTGGTAGCATCCCAACCTGGAAGAGTGAGAGATTCTACTCAGAAGATGGTTGTGAGCAAGTCTCCCCAGACCCTATCACAGAAGAGACAGTCTCCTCTTGATAGTCATTTCACAAATAAAATACTCTCACAAGATAAGCTACTCTCTCTTTCTCTCCTTTGACTACAGTATTTAAAATAAAATTGGGCGCAGGCAGTGCTCGAGGCGGCAGCGGTGACACGAGGGTTCGTCTGTCGCCCGTTGGCAGCACGGCGCCGAGCTCGGAGGCCGCCATTGCAGCTCATTTTCAGTTGCTTTTTTTAAAGACAGAGGCTCATGGTGTAAATTATTGTTTCCAGTGCTGGGGCTGGAGGCCTGGCAGAATGGGTGCTGATGGAGCTACAGGGGGAGATCGAGGCTCGCTACAGCACTGGATTAGCTGGAAACCTCCTGGGAGACCTACGTTACACCACTGAGGGAATCCCTGTGCTGATCGTGGGACCTCATATTCTGTATGGGAAACCATCCACCTGGAGAAAGCTTTAGCTGTCCTTGTCAAACACACTCCTGGGGAGCAGGACTGTAATGAGCGTGGCTATGAGACTGGCACCTAGTCCTTGGTGACAGCACTCATCAAAAACAAGATTTTTGTGTCGGCCTGCGAGCCAAGTGTCGCTGGTTCGATTCCCAGTCAGGGCGCATGACTAGGTTGCACATGAGGTCCCCAGTTGGGGGCGCGAGTGAGAGGCAACCACACAGTGATGTTTCTTTCCCTGTCTCTCTCTTTTCCCCTATCTCTAAAAATAAATAAACAAACAAATAATTTAAAAAAAAAACAACAAGATTCTTTTCAAAACTTCCCCCAAGCCCATTATCACCAATGTTCCCAAGAAAGTATGAAAGAACCCCGGATTTTCCCTAGAAAGTGGCCAAACCCTTGGATTCGTGCCCCACTGCCACCTTGAGGACAGCCCGATGGTTCCCTGGGACCACAGGGGTTCCTGTTCTAAACACAGGCCACCCACCGGGCATGATCTCAGATTCCCTCCTATGCCAACTGGTTCTCTTGGTGGAAATCTGGCCCCATTTGCAAGGAACCCTTCTACTTTTCCATCTTCATCAGGTTCATTGGCTGCAAACCCAGCACCTTTCCCTGCTGGTGCTCGTGACCCAGGCATGGCTTCGTTTCCGAGGGATATGAATGCCACTGGCACATGTGCAGTTTCTTTCCCACGGCCAGGCCCAGCTCTGAACCCTAGAGCAGGGGCTCTTTCAGGCCCAGGGCCTCTGTCTAACCAAGGTTAGGGGGTTTCCCAGGGCCAGGTCCTATGCCCAACTCAAGGGCAGGTGGTCTCTTGGGAACAGGTCCTGACTTCAGAAGTGGCGACCCCATGGGCCCTGGATCTGGACCCAATCTGAGAATGAGTGTCCTCTTGCCTTCTGGAAATGGTCCTCCCAATAATAGGCCCATTGGCCTGGGCCCTGGACCAAGTCCCAATTTGAGATCAGGCTTTGTAGGTACAAACCCTGCCCCAAGGTCAGGTGTGTTTCCAGGCCCCAGCCTTGGGTCCACCCAAAGAGCAAGTGGCCTTGGGCCCAAGCCTCGGGCCCACCCCAAGGGCAGGTGGCCTGGGCCCAGGCCCTAATCTGGATACCAGAGCAGGTGGCCTCTTGGGCACAGGATCTGGTCTTAACTTAAGAATGGCTGGACCTCAAGGCCTAGATCTTGCCCTCATTCTAAGAGCAGCGGGTCTTTTAGGAGCAAATTCAGTTTCTTTCTCACAGGCTTCTGGAAACATGGGCACAAGCCCATCTTCCATGGCAAGAATATCTGGCCCCATGGGCTCAAACTCGGGTCCTGGATCTTGGGAATTGGCCTTCCAGGGCCAAATCCATCTCCCATGTCAAGTACTGCTGGCCCCATAGGCCCTAATGAAGCTCATTTTTCAAGACCAGCTGGCCCCATGGGGCTAAATGCTAACCCCTTTCCAAGGGGCACACATTCAGGGGCACTGAACCCTGATGCCTTTTCTCAGTCTTCTGGCACATTGGCTTCAAACCCAACTACCTTTCAAAGGTCTGCCGACCTTCGGGGCTCAAATGCAGCAATTTGTCCAAGAGCCTCTGAACCTTTAGGGCCCAACCCAGCTAACTTCCCAACGGCCACTGGCTTACAAGGTCCTAGTTCAACTACATTGCCAAGGTCTACTGGCCCACTAGGCCCTGGTCAGGTTACTTTCCCAGGTCAGCTCCTGGGCCTCTGGGCTCTTCTGCAGTGGGCCCTGTGGATATCAACCCAGCTCCTTTTGCAAGGCCAACTGGGACCCTGGGTGTAAACCCAACTTCCTTTCCGAGGATGAATGGCCCTGTAGCCAAGATTTTGGTCCCATTTCCTAGAGTGGGTAGTCTCCCTGGCACAAACCCAGCTGCTTTCCCCAGACTAGGGGGTCCAATGGCTGCAATGTACCCAAATGGAAAGTTACCCCCTTAAATAGCATTTTCTCTCCAGGACCACCTTGGTTTCCAGACATCGTGGTTCTGGGCAGAGGCTGTGTTTTAGGCAAAAAGGTAGATATGGAGCTACAGTCTGAATTACATAGCTGGGGCTCAAGTTCAAATGAGCCATCTTTTTCAAACTCTGCTTTCTTCTTGATTGAAGGCGAAACGTTATTTGTGGGACATGGACTATGGCAGGCGGGAACGATCCTAGCCTCGAGAGAAAGCATCTCCAGCCTTCCGGAAGCCTGCTGTACTTTTATCCCACAGCTTTCTGCCCTTTGTTTCTTACTAGTTTCTTGAATTGTTCTTGTGGACTTCTCTCAGGGGTACATTGACCTGCAGGTCCCAATTCATATGTAGTCCCCTGCTCACCACTGGGGAATTGGCTCACTGCTCTCTAGAAATGTTGCATTGGTGAACAGACCATGCTTCAGCAGCTGTGACCTGGGCACCTTGGACCTGGTCATCCTCTACTGCCATACCTTTTCCTGGGGGCTTGAACACATTACAGGGAGGTGTGCAACCACTTTAAAGACCCACCAAATACAATTTCCACTTGATGACTGGTCCTGCAGCTTCCTTCTCTGGGACTTAGAGGAGGCCAGAATCAAGGCTTCCCTGCTCATCCAACTCCCTCTCCACTGGTACGCCCAATCAAAGAACCTCAAAATTTAAACTGATGTGGATGGCACATGGGGTTGGGGGTTGTGGGGTGAAGGGGAGAAATCACTGTGCTTTGTTCAAACTGATGTGAAAGGATGGTTGTTTTTCTTGCATTGTATCTTTTCTTACTGTTTCTTTAATAAATGGGATGAGAGGGCAAAAAAATAAAATAAAATAAGTAAAATTGAACTACATTAGATTGGTAATCATAAATATTTTATTTTTTAGTATTTCTTCATAAGATTATTTAGAACATAGAAATTAGTTGCTTGTTACTTTAATTATGATGCCTGTCAATTATTAGTCTTACTAGAATTTATGCCTGGATAATGCATCAGGTCTGAACAACTCAGTCTGGGAAGACATCATCTCAGTTAATCGGTGATGAATATCAGCCTCATCTCTTCATGGAATTTGAAATCTTTCTTCACCTTTCAGATACAATTGCTTTATCATTAAGCATAAATATTCTATTACTGCTCAATAAAAATTATCAAATGAGCTGTGTTTAGATAATTGAAACAATACCAATATGATTATATTTATAATTAATATTCATATTTTGCCTTTATTTTAATTTTTAAAGTGAAAATAATTTTAATACAATTCAGAAACTCATAATTATGCATTTGTATTCAATATTCACTTTTGTTGGTTATATGCTGTTGAGTAGAAATTAAAATGTGATTGTATATTGAAGTTGGTGGGTACCCATACTTATCAGTGGTATGATCTCAAATACTGGATATAAATATATTGTAGATATGAAAGAAAAAAAATAGAAGAACATGGACTGGTATTCCTATGAAATCTATGTACTGTCATTTGAATTGTATCTAATGATTTCTTAGTACTTGATGCTATCACCCTGACTTCTGTAAACAAATAAAAGTTAAAATTAATTAATTTTTAGTTCTGATTACAGGTGGTTTTTTTCTTCTGACTTTGTGTTTAGGGACAAGAGTTGCACATATGCTAGGTAATTCAAGGTGTCAAGAAAGTAAAAACTCATATTTCTTCCACTTGATCAAATATTTCTGCAAATAAATTCAATCGATCTGTTCTTCAGTCCCATAGATAAGCCTCAATGTTCATAATGGAGTTTACATATGTATCCTAGTAATACAAGATTGGCCTGAGCAGAACAGGAAGTGATATAAAAGATCATTTTTTTCTGCTAATTATTATTGTAGTTTCAGGTCCTGAATTTATCTCAAGGGTAATGTTTTCCTCTCATTACAATATCTTATTTCTCAACTATCAACCCTTTTAATCTAGACATACCTAATTTTTACCATGTCATCTAAGGAAGTACACTTTTCTGCCTTAAGAAGAACAGATGTTATTATAAAACAACTGTTTTCACCTATTACTACACATTGTTTCAAAAAGTTTTACATTAACACATACTGTTGATTAGCCTTATTCTGTAATTTAAAGTAGGAGACCAACAATGTATTGATAAATGAGATGGAGAAATTCACTGTTACCAAACACAGAGAAATTTCCACCGCAGGATTAACTAGTAATATAGAGCCTTCTTACTGGTTTTTCTGATTTTACTAGTCTCCCTGACAGTCTATTCTCAACAAAAAGATCAAGTAATAAAGATTATTTTAAAAGATACTTCAGAACATGTCACTCCTCTACTCAAAACTGTACTCAGCTAAAAGACAGAGATTTTATTATGGCCTACAACAGTGGTTCTCAACTGTCCGAATGCCGCGACCCTTTAATACAGTTCCTCATGTTGTGGTGACCCCCCCCCCCAACCATAACTAAAGCATAGTGATTAATCACAAAAACAATATGTAATTATATATGTGTTTTCTGATGGTCTTAGGCAGCCCCTGTGAAAGGGTCATTCTACTCCGAAAGGGGTTGTGACCCATAGGCTGAGAACGGCTGGCTTACAAGGCCCCATAAGCCCTAGCATCTCATGACTACCCTAATCTTATCTCCCATTACTTTTGACCTCCCTTGCTCAACTCCAGCCACATTGACCTTGCTGTTCATGGCACCAAGCACACATACCACAGAGCAACTGGATTGTTACAAACTTTTGAAAAAATGCAGAGCCAAACCCTGTCCAAGGACAAGAACTGAACAATTACAATGACAGGTAACTAATTGATAGTGACTTTTTAACTCCTCAAAGATAGTAATTTGATGCTTGACAATATTCAGATGTGCTGGAGTACAATTTGGATGAATCACTTAATATTGACTCTGCCCTAAAATTACATTAACACCTGTAGTCAGAAGGCTCAAAACATTTCCAAGTATAAGCCACTCTAGACCAGAATAACCATGGGACTAACAGTTAAGAATTAACAGAAGCGCATGGGCTTGTATGATGTTCTCTTCATTATACTTTGCAGGTGATTTACCTCAGGGATGTTCTGACAAGAGGAAGTAGAGAAGGCACTGGGCAAGTGCCATTTGAAAGAACCTAGCTGAGTTTCTTATGCTCCAGTTATGATTGGTGTCAACTAAACTATTTTAATCTTATCAATTTATTATGCATTTATTCAACTGTACACTAAGAAAATATCTATAAAGGGAGAAATGTGGTATCTTGGTAGTTTCATTAGTCAAAAATTTTCATGGTGAGTTGGCATATTAACTCGTGATAGTTAATATCATACTTCCATGAGTTTATTTTTTTAGAGAAAGGGAAGGTAAGAGAGAAAATAATGAAAAGAAACAGGGTCTATGTAATAAACCCAACAAGCTCCTGGGGCTGCATGGCAGTGACCCAAAGTAACCACCCAGGATAGTCTAATCAGAAGTTCCTAACTGGTTAGGCCATAGCAGGCAGTCATGTCCCTCGCCTAGAGCATCCTTCAGCAAAGGTCAGTTTTTACCTTACATGAGCCCTACTTGTTGTTCCTAAGCATCTAAGATAACATCCTTTTGAAATGTCAGAGTCATTTTTTTGCCCAAACCTTTGAAGTCATAGCCTTGGGCACCAGAGCACAAGGCATTCCTGAGGCCACGAAACCCCTCGCTGCTGTGTCCGGACACCATCACTCTGCGCTGTGAATGTTAAGTGTTCTCTGTCTCATCCCAACCCCTGTAAAGGAAGCATGTGTTTTTCCATTTTGCTTTCTATACAATCCTAGAGACTTCCCCACTCTGCTTTCTCCTGCCCCTTTAATCTACCACCAATGGATTTCAGGTTCCCGACCGATAAAGACTTTGCTTCTGGGTATGTCCTCAACATTTTGGCTCAAGTAAACTCTTATAAAATTTTTCTATAGGCTGCTCTTTTATCAACATGATACAAAAATAAAAAGGAGATTAATGTGGGCAAGGGAGTAAGAACGGGGTATAACAGCGGATTCTGTATCTGGTGAGCAATGAGCAAAAAAAAAAAAAAAATGTATTGATTCAGGCAAGACAGTGGAGGGAAGTTACCTTAGGTAGATCTGAGAAGACTTTTAGTATGTCTGGCTTCTGGATGGGGATTTAAACCTCATGCAAAGTATCAGTTTGTCACTATTGTGGTAGTAAATGGCCACAAATTCAGTGGCCTAGAACAACAGCCATTTATTATCTCATGCTTTTGTAGGTCAGAAGTCCATATAGTGTGGATCTACTCTGTCCCTGGCTTAGGGACTCAAAGGCTGAAATCAAAGCGTTTGAAGACTGTGTTCTTTTTTCAGAGAGTCTGGGGATATATCTGTTTACAAGCTCATTCAGGTCATTGACTGAATGCATTCCTTGCAGTTGCAGAACTGAGGTCCCCATTCCTTGCTGGCTATCAGACAGGAGCCTGTCTTTGCTTCTAGAATATGCCATGCCTTCCATGTGGCTCCTCCAGCAATGGCAACAGGCCTTCTCACACTTCAAATATCTGACTCCCCCTTCTGCCACTTTCCTCTACTTTTAAGAGCTCACATGATTACATTGGGTGGGCCCAGATAATCCAGGATATTCTCCCTATTTTAAGGTTCATAGCCTTAATTCCATATGTAAGGTCCCTGAAATGTGAGGAACTATGTTTCCCATAGGGTGACTGATTCTAGGGAAGTCCCCAGTGTAGACTGATCTCCCCACTAAGTGATCCCTTGGTCTCTGTCAAGCCCCCTGTGAAGTGGTAACAGTACAGCATCACATCACATTGCTTCACATCTTTATTAGCTTCCTATTCTTTTCCCCCACTTTTTTAAATACTCTCCACACTGGGCTTGCATCTCTTAAATAAAATATTAGACCTTTAATCCTTGCCACAGGCCCTACTTCCCAGAGAAGGTTGAGTAAGAACATTCCTTAACTGTCCCCTTCACAGAGGTGGACTGTAGTGTGTTTATAAGACATTTGACCTATTGGATGGATCCAAAGAGAATACCACTGTCCCGCTGGGCTAATAAACATTAATCTCTGTCTCCCTGCAGCCAAAACTGAGGTGATGCAGATAACCATGGACAAGGAAAAGCAAAGGCAGTTGGGCTGCTAAGCGAGAACAACGGGTCAGGAACCGTGAGACATCAGACAGACAGGCTGACTCACAGACAAATGGAATTAATGTTTACCTTTGATCTTGAGGATAAATTTTCAGTTTCTGTTTTCAGGCCCTTATGATGAGATGCACTTGTATCCTTACAAGAATTTCCTCCCCTTGAATGCACCTAGATAGAAATGTGGATCAGCTGCTTGAAATTTAAAAGAGTGTTTCAGTTATTGTTGCTATGTAATAAACCAACCCAAAACCCAGCACAGATTCTGCAGGTCAGGAGGTTAGACAGGGCACAGTGGAAACTGCCTCTCTCCTCTTCACAATACCTGGGGCCTCTGCTGCGAGGACTTGAAAGCTTGAAGTGAATCAACAGCGAGAGGTTTGAATCATTTTGAAATGGCACCACTTATTTGTCCGATGAAAAATGCTGACTATTGGCTGGCTGTTAAACACAGGCTTTCTGTGAGGTCATGCCAACTGGTTGGTTGGGTTTCCTCACAGTATAGCTTGAACATTCCAAAAGAACAAGGAAGCACATGGTGATTTTGTGATCTAACCTCAGGGGTCACATAACATCATTGGATGCTCAAAACGGGAAATGTCAGAAGTCGTTCCAACTCCTCTCTCTCTAAAGCTCTTCTTCAAGCTCAGCTGCTGAGTTTCAATTTAGTAGGACACTGCCCCTGGGCTAGGTGCTGGGCCTGAAGCAGGGGATCAGTCCCTGACAAGGGAGGCGTGAGGAAGAGCCACCCTGCCCTAGCGCTCCATGGGCTGCCTTTGTGCTTGCAGGGTTTTGCAAGGGGGAGGAGAGGGGAGAGCAACCACGAGCAAACGTGCCTCAGCGTGAGGCAGCCTGCGCGGTCCGGGTGCTCCAACTGCAGTGTGGCCGACCACAGGGCAGCCCAGCGGCCGCTGACTGGGGCTGGGGTGGGGCGTGAACAAGGAGACAGGGCACCGGTTAGCGAGCCCTGCGGTAACCCAAGGGCGGCCTCATGGGGACCCAAACTAAAGCAGGCCGGTGAGGAGGACTGGGGGCGCTGGCTAGCGTGACCCTGGCAGTACATTGGAGGTGCAAACTGCCCAGGGAGGCCTGCCTTGGTGTCCCAGACTTCCAGGGGACACCCCGGTGGGAACTACTGGGACGCTCATGAGGAAAAGCTTTTGCTCCGATGAGGCAGCACCCTCCATCATCCAGTGATGTTGCAGGACGCTTTGTTCCTCCATCATGTGTTTTTCTGGAGGAAAAGAAATCATTTTATTTCATGTATGGGAATAGGAATGAATGTTCACAGTCAGGCCCCTCCCCGGCCCCCGAATGCTCTTCTCCACCCCAGGGCTGCCTCACACCGCCGGACCTCATGCTGCCCCTCCTGGATGTGAGACAAACACCTTCTGGCTGCCGGCTAACCAAGGCAGCTCAGGAAGCCAGACGTGAAGCCAACACCTCCAATTCCGTGCTTCCGTAAACTCCATCTGTGGTGTGAGAAATGTCTCAGGATTCCAGGACAAATCTACGGGGTCACAGCATTGCTGCTGGTCACTGCAGGAGAACAAGGGGACATAGTTGGGTGGCTGGTAGAAGGCGCTCCACCTCCATGAATTCTGCACCCCAGAACAGTGGCCATGATGCCAAGAAGCATCTCCTGCACAGACAAGCACTCTTGGGCTCCACTGCAATGGGCTCATCTTCTTAGTGCAGTAAACGTCTCTGCTTTCTCCTGTTTGTGGTTTTACCTGTGGCATTCTCCCCTCAAAAAGTAAGTGAAAATGAGCGTCGCAGTATGTCATCAAGCATCACAAATGAACAAATAGAGGACCACATTGGGCGTTAGCAAGTTTATTTTGTTCATTTTCATTTGATATGAATTTTTAACTCATAAAAGTTCACCATTATCACTACTTTAAATAATCCATTAAGTTGTTCTGGGCACTGCCATCACTGAAATATTTTTTAAAGTAATTTCATTAGTGAGAGCCATTAAATGGCATTGGTAGCACTTTGATCATTCCATCCATTCAATAGGCTTTTCTAACTGAGTTGTCTTTCAACAAGTAACTGCATATAGTCAAGGATATCTGTCCCCTGTTCTCTTCCGATATGAAGTTAAAATACAATAACATTTGTTAAAAGAAACTATAATGAGGCTGTTAAACAACCAGGTTTACCTTGCTTCGTGAAATACATACACTCCTAAAAAGTTGCACTTAAGTAGCATTTTTGGTAAATTGTTTCGTATTTTATATTCTTTTAGAAAATAAAAATCAACACTAAAATCCTTTTTATACATGAATTGAGACTCCCCATGCCAAGTTTGCTTGAAATGAGGTATACCTATAAGAATTTTTAAAATTATGTAAACACTGAACACATGTATAATTGTTTATGCATTCATTCAACAAATATTTATTGATATGTGTTGTGTGGCAAACACTACGTGAAAGAGCTGGGGATTCAGTAGTAAACAAGCCGGAGTCCCTTCCCTTGTGGAGATCATGATGCAGTGGGACAGCCAGACTAAAATAGTAAATAATTGCATGGTATGATTTCAGGTAGCAGAAGTGCTCTGAAGAAAAATAATACAGGAGAGAGGAACAGAGAATGCTGGTAGAGGGTGTGTTTTAGACATTACATTAGGTTTCTATTGATGCATAACAAATCACCGCAAACTTCGTGGCCTAAAGCAGCACAAGTGCATTCTCTCACGTCATCCATGGCCAGGAATCAAGCAGAGAACCCAGTGAACCTTAAGCCTTAAGTCTCACAAGGTTGTAGTCAAAGAGTCAGCCAGGATTGGGTTGAATCTGAGGCTTGGGGTCCTCTCTCAAACTCATGTGCTGTTGGCAGAATTCAGTTCCTGCATCTGCAGGACTCATGGAAGCAGAGCGAGTGTCTGCAACTGCCCACCCAGGGTAATCGCCACTCAGAGTCAAGGACGGTGACCTGGTCATGGGAGTTAGATCCGACTGAATCACAGGTTCCACCTGCACAAGGACAGTACAGCAGGGGGGAGGACGTCATGGGACAACCTTAGAATTTTATCTCCTACAGAGAGAATGGTCAGGAAAGGGCTTTACATATTGGTTACGTCTGAGCTAAGACCTGGAAAAAAAACATCAGAGCCTGAGCTCTATAAAGGTGACTTGTAGAAAGTGTAAAAGTACATGTGGGGCTGGCTTTTTGACTCATATTTCTATTGCCCAGTACTATGATAGACACTGATAAAAATGCTTTATAACGGTTCTGAAAATAAGCAGTATGTGCATTTCTATTTGACCAACGAGAAAACCAAGCTTCCAAGAGATTAGCTATCACCCTCAAGTTCACACAAAGTGTGGTAAGACCAGGATGTGAACCCAGGTGGGGAACCGAGCTGCAGAGCAGGTCACAGGAATACCACCTGTGCTGTCACACAGGGGACACACTCAGGAGCCCTCGGCGCTGGGTTTAATGCTCTACTGTCACCATTTTGAGACTCTTATAATTTTATCTTGAACTAGGGTTTGTAAGAGAAGTCCGAGGAGACAATGGAGCATGTGCATCAGCCGAGGGGATGCGCACGATGTGAGAACCTGCCCATCCTTGCCGACCTGTTCACATACAGCATTTGGGGAGCCCCATGGCACAGAATTCCAGTGGACCCATGATGGTGAGAGCCCAGGGAGACTCAACATGAATACAAGGTATGCATGTTATGTCCGCAACTAAGTAAATGAGGGTCTGGCAGCCCTGAGAGGCTACATCATTTTCATTCAAACCAGACAGCTTTGGGGATCCTGAAAACAGCTGCACCCATGTGGCCCAGCCCGCGGACAGTGAACAGGGTGGGAGTGAGAGAGAGCACTGGGGAATGTCCCTAGAAAACTGAAAATATATGAGAATCCTAAGCCAATGATGTTTCTCCAATGAGCTTCCTCAAATAGCAGCACATTGTTCTAGTAGAGCTTTTGGAAAATACTCCTCCTTGGAGCCAATACAGCGCAGTGCAGTCTGAACTCTGGGACCAGACTTCTGAGCGGTGATGCATCTCAGTTGGTTGTATGGGGACCTCACTCTACCAGCCACCACCTCGGTCACCTCCATGGCTGCCTGAGACACTCGGGGGAGGGTTTTATTACAACACTTGCGGGTGAGATACATGTGAGCTATGTGAGATGCATTCCTGGGATGGATGATATTTTAAACTTCATTGTTCATTTATAACTTACTGAAAAAACTAAAGTTTGCTCTTTAACATTCACAAAACTAAGTCTAAAAGAACTTTAAGTTCTGTACCTGGGTTGATGTAAGTTGGATTTGAGGACAGATAAGACCCTGACAGCAAATGTCCAGGTACCAGCAAAATTTCCAGGCACTATTTCAGACTTGCAAGGTAGTGGACCTGGAAAGACCGAAGTCAAGGTCTCCAGACATTAAAGGGGACCCAGGTAATATCTGGGTTACAATGAAACAAGAAGAGCGTTCATTAAGGTAAATGGGTAATATGTTAAAAAGCAAATTGGAGAATAGGATAGCAGAGTAGGGCAGAAGGAGCTGGAGGCCTAAGAGGGATGAAGGGAATCTGCTGGGCTGGTGGGGGGAGGGGCTATGGACACACCTTCTTGAAGGTGCACCCTCCTCACCCCCAGAAACCCTTTATGACTCCTCAATGCTGTGTGATGCAGGCCTGGCAATAAAGACAAGAGCCTGCCCTCTCAGAGCTCAGTTACATCGAGCAGCTTTGCCATTCAGAAAATGGGATTCAATTTATTTCTGAATATCATTAAAGAATTTTATAAATATCTGCTTTCAGAAACCAGAGAAAGCACCCACAGCCTAGTGTACATCTGTGTGCTGTGGGTGCTCCTCCTCATATTCTGCTGCCTGGTGGGAATTCCATCAACCCCCACCGACTGGGAAAGTGAACACACTGAAAAGGTAAGGAACCTTGAGCAAGCCCCAACAGAGATTCTTTGCTGTTGTTCCCCCTTTTATGTGAGTTTGGTTGAGTCAGAGAGACACCAAAGATGAGATGTCTGAGGAAGGGACAGGGCAGGGTTAGGGTCCAGGGAGGACTCAGGTTGCCACATGAAGCTCACACACCATGTGGGTGTGGTGGCAGGTTTCTGGCTAAGATTCCAAACACAGTGAGTCCCTAGTTCTCGATCGAGTTATTTAGAGACTTTGGGATCCCTGCAGAACATCAGAGTTAATCAGCACTTTAGCACGAGTCACATCTTTCACTGAGCCCCCAGCCTTTGTGTTGGGCTGATCAGGAGAGCAGTGCTGAGCCTCTCAGAGCCCCTGAGAAGAGAGGCTGGGCTCCATCCCAGGTTACACGGTCCTATGTGAGGGAACATGGGCAACTGTAGGCCTCAGATTATACGCCTGCATTGAGCAGAGGCCCTCTGAGACTATCCAGTGTGGCCCTCACAGACAAAAGCCTTTCTTGAGCTTTTCAAAGAAGGAAAAATTAAAAACATTTTAAAGCTTTAAATATTGGTAAAAACAAAAACAAAAACCAAAGAAACAAACAAAAAACCAAAAAAGTTCTATTAATTAAAATGAGCTTGTTGGCTCAGAGAGACATTATTCTTGAATAATAAATATCTGCGTTTCTTAGGGAGAGGATTGAGAGAAGTGAGTCCCAACCTCTCATTCTTTTCTTTCTGTTCTCAGCATCAGACCAGAGCAGAGAGGAGAAGGAAAGGTGGGACATTGAGAGGTAAGGCTATGCCTGTCCCGCCCAAGCTCCCAAGGGTGACTCTCTCTCTCTCTCTTTTCCATGAAGTACCAGGGCCATGATCTCTGGCAGTTGGTAGATACAGTCTCTCTCAGAACAAAGAGCCCTCAGAGGGGAGGCTCATGCAAAGACAGTCAGAACCTGAGACTTCTCAGATTCTCTGCTCTGCTGTCCTTGGGTAGGAAGCATCATGGACCGGGGCAATGGGTGCTGCCCAGAAAATGTCCAGAGTCAGAACTCCTGTCTCCTGACTCGGTGAAGGTATCTTGGCTTCGGGCTGATCAGATTCCTCTTTGTTGTAACCATTGACCTCTCTGCTTCACAGAGTGATTTTGAGCATCCAATGAGATGTGTATAAAAAGTACTTTATAAATGAAGCAACGTGGACATGGGGACTTTAGTAGTATCATTGAGCATTTGACTTCATACTAATTCTTGGGGCTTTCAGAGTCTACTCTCCCAATGGTCTCCCATTAAGGGACCCCTGTGTAATACCTATGTGTCTACCTTTATTATGTGTAACCCACTCTCTTGGTTTCCCAGGTTCAAGATATTACCACAGGGGTAAAGAGAAGAATAAGAGGCTAAATTCTGTCCTGAAAAGGTGACTAGTCTTTCCCTCTTTTTCTTGGTCTCTCTTTAGCATGTTCTTGCAGTTCCAGGGATTCAGTGCAACCTTCCATAGTGATGGGAGGGGGTTGCCATGGGAACGGGAATGTGAGTGAATGCCTTGGGGTGAGTGCTGCTGAGTACATTGTGACATCATGGATGTGGAGCAATGTGAAGGGGCAGCAGGTTTCAGGTGGCCCCACCCCACCAGGCCAATAGGTCCTTCTTTCCTTGTGCTGGTCCTGGCTGCAGCTTTGTACCTCCTGTCTCCTGCAGCCCCCTGGGCCAGCATCATGATACCATCAGTGTTCATCAACATGTATGTCCAGACCCCTCCTGTGAGGTGTATAATCACACAGCTGCTGAGCTCGATCGGCTGCCAATCTCAGAGGCCCTGGAAGATCCTCCTCCCTCTGTGTCCCCTCTGGCTTCTACAGCTCCAGTGACTGAGTCATCATCCACTCAGTCCCCTGCCTTCTCAGCAGTCCCTCCAGGAGACCTAATCTCACCTCCTCTGCCTGAGCCTTTCTCACCACCCCCCTCTCTTCTCTCTCCTGACCAAAGGGTTCCCTTGGGTAAAGTTTTGTCACCCTCACCACCAGGCCAAGCTCTGCCTCCAGAGCCTTTTCCTCCTCTGGAACCCAGATTCCCAGTGCACAGTTCCGTACCTCAACCCAAAGACTCTTTCTCTTCAAACCTGGCACAACGGGATTTCCATAAAGAGTCTCCTGACATCTATTCTACAAAGACTTCTCCTGGAGGAGACGCTGCTGCCAAACTTATAGGTCCTAGACACCACCTGTTTCTCAGCCCCGATGAGCATGACTTGGCACAGCAGTACTCATATCTTAAGATCGGGGAGGACCATTTAAAGCAAAAGCTTTTCTGGGGTCTTCCGTCTCTGCACAGTGAGTCCTTGCTCTCTGCTGCCCATGACTGTTCCTCAATCTTTATTTTTAATAGCATCTCCAATGCCCCTACAGGCCAGGAATCTCCAGTACTTCCTTATTTCCTACCTCCATCCTTGCTTAAGGCCCAACCTCAACCCTTTTCTCAAACCCTGCCCCAATCCCAACGCCAACCTGTCACTCAGATCCAACCACAGGCCCACTTTCAACCCCCACTCCCAATCCTTCCAACCAGTCCCGTACCCCAGAACAAGGTCTGTGGAGTGCAATTCCATGGACCCCAGGATGCATTACAACACATCAGCTCATCTGAAATTCAACACCTAGAATGGAATGTATTACAGAAGACACAGGAAAGTTTGTGGGGCTTACCCCCTGTGGTCCAAAAGTCTATGGAAGCCTTCTGTCCTTCAGCTCCCACCTATTTTTCCCACCAGTCCTCTAAGGACTATATTTCAACCTCCATTGATCCTGGAGAGATTCCACTCAACAGTGAACTTCAACAGAAACTTGAGAAACACCTTAAAAGGAGGACCATCCACCACAGGTGGGGCCTGCCCCGCAGGATCCACGAGTCTCTGTCACTGATGAGACCAAAGAAGTGTTCAGACAGATGTGAGTCAAAGAACAGTTATGGCCTCTCATGGATCTCTGAGTATAAGGGCCAGAGTAGCCAGCTAGAAAGCTTCCATGAGAGTGGCTCAGAAATGCTTCGGCCAGAGGAGCCGGGGACAGATGAGGAGCAGAGCCAAGAGAATGATCGAGAAGTTTTGTTGAGTGACTCAGACAGCTCCTCAGGTAAGGACGTGGGGTATGGCTCTGAGAAAGGCCTAGCCATGATGAGTCCATCAGAAGAAAATGCAGTGATGTCATGGCAGAGTGAAAGTCAGAAACAACTGGAAAATAACCTGAAACTACATCTCAGGAAGAAGCTTGAGGAGATCAGTGAGGGTCAGCTCCCTGGGCCTGTGCATGGTTCCTGGCACACTATGGAGGAGACTCCTTCTGTAACGTCCCACATCAAAATAGAACAGAGGAGTCTGCCACCACCAGTGGGCAGGGACTACTGTGTGGACACATCCCAAGAGCTTTCCTTCCTGGTGTCCAGAGCACAGCAGTTGCTGGAAGCTCATATTACTAAGTTTCATGAAGAGACATTACAGGGCCTTCCTGCCAAGGTCCTTGAATCCATGGAAATCTTTAAACTGAGAGATACTTCATCTCATTCCTCATTTGATTCCCACTCCTCCTCCTTAACCAACTGGATTTCGAAGGTGAACTCCAAACCTCGGGGCTTCACGCCCATGAGAGGAAGCCCTAGAATCCTTCATGGAGTAGGAAAGAGAACAGAAAAGTCAGCCACTGTCCTGAATACTCCTCTCCCTGCCCCCTCACTTGTGGGCGAGGAAGGACAGGGGACCCTGAAACAATCACCCTCTGATATCAAACATGAGGTTGTACAGGAGGTTCAGAAAATTTGCGGAACCAGACAAAATGTTCTGCCTGTCACAAACAACATCACTGGCAAAGCAAGGCAGAGACATTTTCCAATAGACAACACTCACCCGCCAAAGCTGCCTGCAGGGCAAGCCGGGGCCAGCCACGAGCCAGAGCGTAAGAGTGTGAATTCCAGTGGCAGAGCAGAAATGCAACTGGGCAAAAGCACGGAGGGGACAGCAGAACCTGCTTCCATGCCCACCGTGTCCGGGGAGATAGTCAAGGCTGAGGAGCTGAATGGTGTTCAATACAAAACCAGAGACACCTTCACAACCAACAAGCCGGGAATCTCCCGAGGAATAAATGTTAATGAGAGCAAAGAAACAACCGCGGTGACTACTAAAGTGCCTCCACCAAAAATACCAGCTCCCCAAGATCCTACGTCTTCAGACTTAAACAAGAAAGTAATTGATGAGATAAAGTTTAAGCTGAAGAAGAGAAAGAATAGACAGGCCCAAGGCAAATCCACTGACATGTCCCATGAGACTAACAAAGCCTCCCTGCCTCATGCTCAGAGTGTCCCCAGGGTGGACATGGGACTTTCCTAGGTGCTGCGTGTCCATTTGGTGAAGAGAAGAGCCAGTATGGAGCAGCAGCAGGAGCCTTAATTCCATAAGCACATGTAAAGGTTGTGCCTGAAAAAGAACTATCCACCAGGTACAAAAAAAAATGAGTCCAACAAACCCCAAACCAGAAGAGCTTGGTGCAGGGGATGCAGGGTTGGTAGCATCCCAACCTGGAACAATGAGTAATTCTTGTCAAAAGATGGTTGGGAGCAAGTCTCCCCAGAGACTAGCAGAGAAGAAACAGTCTCATCCTTATATTAATTTCCTTAATAAAATCAAATGGTTTTTCTTAACTGATACACTTCTGGCAATGAAGGGAGGGTGAGGGAGATGGGGAGGCTGAAAGTGCTGCTTGCTTTGGTTGGAGACTACGGTGACACAGCAGAAGACATGCAAAGAACGGAGCTTCATTACAGGTAAAACATCTTCATATGGGAGGGAGAGGAAGGGGTCTGGGACCAAGACTTATTCATCAGACACAGGGAGGGAATGCAGGCAAGGAAGGTAAGAAAATGACACGGGGCTTCATCTCAGCAGTTTATAACCCACATAATGAAGCTGTAGACATTGTAACTGTTAGAGGATCAGCTGGCATGGGGACATGAAATACGTACATATACAATAGCAACACAAACTACATTCTTTCAAAAGGTATAGAGATACCAATAGGAATTTTGGTGAAAAGTTACAGAGTAAATGAGGAAAACAATCATTAACGTTTCATAGAAGAAGTAACCATCGGTGTGATTAAAAAAAAACAGAACAATCCAAAATGGATTGCTAAATATAATTATAGCTGCGCCCGTTAGAAGTTATGCAAAAGAGAAGGCCACTCCATAATCAGGATGAGCTTGGTCCCCTGTGCTGTGGACTAGCACAATGGCCAAGTAAAATAATTTAAAATGTTGTGGGGAGAGAAGGGATTTGACAGAGAGAAGGAAGAGTGAGCAGCAGGCCTAGACACTGTGTGGGTATAAGGGGCTACATTTGAGAATTAGGGGCTCTTTGGGCTATTAGGGCCGAAAGGAATCTTGGCAGAAAAAGGGTCACTAAAGATTTTAGAGATGTTTGCCATTGGTGCATGGGGGTGGCATGCCCTCTTCTCGCTCTCCTCTGTGATGCTTTCTGTTCTTTGGGACCAGCTGCTCTGCTCTCTCGTGCTTTCTCAATTTCACTTTTCAAACTGAGGCCATCTTCACTTGCAGACGAGAACTACTAGGACCCTCATGAACAAAAGAAAAGGTTTTGCTCAGATAAGGCAACACTCTCCATCTTCCCGGTCACTTTGCAGGACACGTTGCTTGTCTAGCATGTGCTTTTTTCTGAGTAAAAGAAATCCCTTTATGTCATGGGTAGAAACAAGTAGTAGTATCAGAAATAAGTTGTGCTAAAGCCTTCATCTCTATTTTGAAAACATCTTTAGTTTAAAATAGGAAGCATGTTCTTGACTCTTAATTGATCATGGCTAAAAGATCATGAGATTGTGAGTTAACATGCTCTTACTTAGTGAGTTCACATCCAGTTTCCCAATTTTTAAATCTACTGTAGCCAGGCGCTCTGACTACAGAGGGGAAGGACAGGGGTGTTAAGCCATGTGCTAAAGAATTCCTTAGTTGAAATGACTTTTCTCCTATAAATTTGTTTTTTTTTTAGCCAGTGTTTGCTGATTGTGAGCCTGACTAACTACCTTATGTATCATAGGTAAATGACTGGATTCGATATTGGGTTAAGAATTTTTTCTTACATAAGTCTTAATGGGGAATACTTAATTGTTTTAGACTGGCTGAATGTTGGGGAAATCTGTCCAATACATTTGTTAAACTTGAATATTACTTATCTAAGCATCCTTTGGACTCACAATTTACTATAAACAAAAAATATTTACATTTACCCATTTTGTTCTAATATTACATTATCCTTAAATTTTTTCTAATGTTTTTAAAGGAGACTACTGTATTTTAATATAAACTACTCTCTCTCTCCCCTTTGACTACAGTATTTAAAATAAATAAAATTTTGTGCAGGCAGTGCTCACTGCGGCAGCGAAGGCGGGGGGAGGTTCGTTTGGGTCCCTAAGCAGCGCTTAAGGTTGTGCCAGAAAAGAATTTCTCACCAGCTACAAAGAAAGTGAGTCCCACAAGCCCCAAATCAGAAGAGCTTGGTGCAGGGGATGCAGGTTTGGTAGCATCCAAACCTGGAAGAATAAGATATTCTACTCAGAAGACGGTTGGGAGCAAGTCTCCCCAGACCCTATCACAGAAGAGACAGTCTCCTCCTGATAGTCATTTCATAAATAAAATGAAAAGATTTTTTCAATGGCTTCATTCTGAGATAGAAAGCACAAAACAAGAAGACCACCCAGGTAAAGGGCAGCCACATAGCATTTGTGCAGAGCAGAAGCCCAGTTAGGAGAGCAATCTTCACTTGGATGACAGAAGCGAAGAGAACCATGTCAGACATCGGGAAGTTCCCCGAGGAGAAAGTGGGACCTCAGCCCACAGGAGCTACCGCCTGCCCTCCAGAGCCCCTTCCCTCGGCAGTGAAGCTGGGGACAGATCAGCAGAAGGCAGCAGTGCGGGCCCAGGAGCAGCCTGTCCACTCCAGGACCCCCTCCTATAAGTCCTCCCGCCAAACAGCCATCTTTCTTGGCCAGAGCTCTATGAGCAGAAATGAGGACAGACACCCCCAGAAAGTTGGGGCATTAAAACCATCAATTATATCAGAAGCAGCCCCAATCTGTGACCTCCAGGGGGATGTGACCTATCCGAGCCCTACCTGCAGGCCTCACAGAGCCTCCTGCTGCTCTCCCAATTGTGGAAGGCACTGTGTGTAGAGATCTGTGCCTATGATTTAGACAAAAAATGCTTTTCTAGAATTTCCAGGCAATTCCTTCCTTATAGAGAATACTGATTTGCCTAATAAAGTTTCCCTACTAATAGTGCTGTCTTTCCTGTATACTGTGTTGGGGGCATGGGTTTTGGATATCTCTGGGCTTGTGCTTAGAGAAAAGGAGTTTGTTCGGCTCCTACTGATTGCTTCCTTTGGCTTCCAAAGTGACCAGTCCCTGAAGCACTTGTAGAGAAGTAGATATCACATACCCTCCCCGAAAGCCCACTTCCTCCCTGATGAAGTTTGAGGAGATGGGCTCTGTCTCCTACCTCGTAGCTTAGCCTTAATGAACATGGGCAGAAGCCCACACCTTCCCCTCAGGGAAGGTTTTCTATCCTTGAGAAGAGCAGGGAAAACAGGCCTTCTGTATCTGAAAAAGGTCGAGGACAGAATATTTTAGAAAATATTAGTGAAGACGAGACAGTGGCTTAATCATTATTCAGAAGTCCATGATCAGAAAATGCCACAAGTGGGTGAACCCTGAATGGGAGTGTTTGGGGCGATATTGCTGCAGTGGATCTTGGGCTGGTTGGGGTAGGGTCTAGGAACAGCACAAACGTTGCTTCCATATCTTTCTGGTGGGTCATGTTCATGTGTTGGGGAAGCATATTTTAACCTTGACACTGATATATATCTACTGGAGGTCACCTTGGGGAAGTGGTTCCCATCTCTGGACATTTCTTCAGGCTGCAGGATTGATGACATTTCTTTTCCTGAGCAAAAGCACCACTCAACTATCAGTGGTAGGAATGTTAACCAGGCAGCCACCTACCTCCCAAGGTAAAATAAAGCTGAGAGTAAGGACAAGATAACCTAGAGCGAATGAGGAAGTAAGAACAAATGAAGAGGGGGAGAGTGACCTCGTGGGTGGACAAAGGTCTATAAGCTTCATCAGCCCCACACAGGGACCCTGTCTTGCTCCTGGCTTCCTCACACCGACCCAAGCTCCTTCTGCCATGGCTGAGCAGAGCGCCGCACAGCATACTGATGCCTCTCACCCAGAGTACGTGGGCTGTCCTTGAGAAGTAAAGCAGTATTTGCACGGCATCCCTGCCTTTGGGAAAGGGGAGCTGGTGCTGCCTTCCATCCGTGCTTGAAGGAAATATACAGGAGCTTGCCCTTAGTGTGTACAGCTCTCCTGTCCGGGTGGAGATGCCACCTCGGTTATTCATGACTTTGGTGGTGCTTTAATATCCCAGAACACCAGCAGCTCACAAACCAGAAGTGAGCTCTAGACTATGCACCGGGGTTACAGATATTTCAGGGCTCAACACAGACCTGCATGGAATGCTTTTTTATTTTTTTTGCCAAACCTACAACATACCCTTAGTATAGCAGTCTGGAGGGAAGGCCATCTCCACTTTCACACACTGAAACACAAAAGTGGAATGAATGTCCTAGTGAGCACTTTAGGTAGTTTTCCTAGCAAGCCTTGTGAATCCAGAGGGTAAAGAAAAATAAAATACAAAAACCAGATGTCCAGCATAGCCTCTCTCACTACCACATTTGTAGCTTCTTGTCCAGAGTTATGACATTAACTGTACAATGTTGGAAACTTGGTGTCACAGAAAAAATATGCAGATTTTGTGAAAGTCCTAGTGGGGAAAAATTGCGGAATAGGGCTCACGGGGCAGGGAACTTGAAGAGGTGAGCAGGCAGGGGAGGGCTCTAACATCCATGAGCATCAAGCAGCCAATGACCCAGCCTCCCAGCTCCTATGTCATGTCATCTTAGGGCCCTTTGCCTCCCCTCCAGTGCAGTTATGCCGCACTGTAGGGCTTATTCCCAGGAACACCTCAGCTATCAGGAATAATGCAATCCGACCTTCCACCCTGTGACCTCGTTCCCTATCCTCCCATCATAGGTGCCCCTTGTTAATTTTTCAATGCCAAGACATACATTTTTCCACTTACTCCCTGTCAATCCACAAAGCCCTTGTCTTCATCCCTCACCAAGGTGGACTTGATGGTCTATCTGGTAACTAACATTTAAAAAGCTCCTGTACAATGGCCCCCACCCCAGTTCCCTTTAACCCTTCCTGTCTGGCAGAATTTCAACTCTGTGTTTTTCCAGAAATATCTTTCTATAGGTAATGACTTACTATTGGATAAAATCTCACAATCGATTTTACTGGTGCCCCTGAACTACTGGAAATTGTTTTTTCATTCCACAAATAATGATCCTATGCTTACTAACTTGTGAACAACGCAAATGGAGTTTAGTTCCCTGTTTCTTCAGTCCATTCTCTCCCCAAAGCTACTCAAATCTGTTTCAAATCTCACTGGTCTCACTGAGGCATCTCCATGTGCCCAGCAGGTGAGCTGTGCCACTGCTCATAGAGAAGCTCTATGCTATGAGATGGGAACTTTCCGACAATACACTTTAAAAAGCCACTTTCACATTCTTCCTTTCCTTGTTCCTTCGTGTTATATGAGAAGAGGTTTCCTTCTCAATATCAAAGGAATGACACTTCCTGAAATAATCTTGTGGAGAGACAGCTAAATGCCCATCTTGATGGACTAATGCACCCTTGCCAGGTGTACTTTTGCCCCCTCCCTCTTCTTATGAGATACCCAACATCTTCTATTTTAAGCCTGTTAACACAGAAATGTTTAAACAACCTAAGAGCAGCTAGAACAATGTATCTTCCCATGTACTCTCACCCAACTTCCACAATTACCTTTCATCTGTGTAGTACATTCCACTTTTACAGTACGATAAAGTGAAAAAGCCCATAGAAACATCTTGCCATCCAGCTCTCAGACACATGCTAGGTGTCCATGTCAGAATTTTCATTTTTCTTTCATATTTATCACATGTAGAACACACTTATGTACCACAGATATAAATAGCATTAAGCTTCTAAAGGCTTTGGCAATCAGTTCTGCTCTGCCTTCTAGCCAGCCCCGAAGAGCCATTTGAGTGAATTCTTCCCTCAATTTCATGCAAGAAGTAATCTTATAGAGTAAATCCAGTGCACAATATTGCTGTCCCTTAGTCACACAGTAACTAGGCCTACATGCTAAATGTACAGAAGTAGAAATCTACAGAATTGGCATCACTATATGTGTTTTCAAATGTCAAGAAGAAATTTTTTTCCCGTTAAACATGGAAATGACTTAAACACAGTAGATCAGACACACTGATCTGTTTCTTCCCAAAATGCCATTAATAGTAAAAGGTGAGATGAAAAGATGCTCAGCATCACTAGCCATCAGAAAAAATACAAATCAAAAACACTATGATATAGCAACAGACACACAAAGAAATGGCTAGAATGAAAAAGTCAGGTAAGTGTCACTGAGAATGTGGAGCAAGTGGAACCCTCATGGGTTGCTGGTGGGAATGAGAAAGGGTACAGCCACTTTGACAAATAGTCCAGCACTTCCTCAAAATGTCAAATATGGAGTTACCATATGATTCAGCAATTCCTTGTCCACACCAAAACTTGTAAACAAATGTTCACAGCAATATTCAGTATTTTTAGTAGTCAAAAGGTGCAAACAACCCAAAGGTCCATCGACTGATGAATGGGTAAATAAAGTATGGTATATCCATACAATATAATATATTTGGCAATGAAAAGTATTAATACCTGCTACAACATGGATGAACCTTGAAAGCATTATGCTAAGTGAATAAAGCCAGTCACAAATGATGATATATGATTCCATTCCAAAACAGAGAAAACTAGGAAAACAGAAAATACATCAGTGGTTGTTTAGGGCTGGAGGGGGAGACAGGAGGGGAAGAGAGAGATGATAACTAAAAGTTATAAGGTTCCTTTTTGAGGTCATGAAAATGTTTTAAGATTGATTGGGAATGCACATATCTGTGAATATACTAAAATCATAAAATTGCACACTTTACATGGGTGAATTGTATGGCATGTGAATTATATTGAAATAAAGTTAGGATAAGTAAAGGATTTTAAAAGTAAGTCCTTGAGAAGGACAAATAGGGAAGAGGATAAGACAAAAGATGTCAACTCATTTCGCATTTCAGGAAGGTGGGAATGCAGGTGAGGAGAGGTAGGTGACCAACAGAGCAGAGGAGGTGTTGGCAAACCCAATCACACCACAAAACCCGACAAGGCAAATGACACCAGATGAGAAATGAGGGGTTCCATGCACTCAACATCTTGAGTTTTTGTTCTTTTATTGTTTTTGTTTTATATTATGTATAATTTTTAAAACCTTTTATTCTTTTTGGGGGGCTGAGACCTTCTCCAGTAGTTGATAAGATCCTTTTGGACAGTGAGCAGGCTTCAGGTGTGCACTGGATGCCAGCTTTCTTGCCTGGGGCAGAATCAGACAGTATTTAGAGTTGAATTGCACACTGCTGGGGTCTGGACATGGCGGTGGTAGTAGCTGCAGGACTCAAAGCTAGAAGTCTCAAAGGTCAGGTAAAATTCAGGAAAAAATCCATTTTTAAAATGGATTTATTTGAAAATAATTAAAGTTGTGGGAAAGGTGCCTGAAGGGTAAAACCATAAACACTTTATTCAGATTTACCTGCTAACATTTTGCTACATTTGTGATTTCTCTCCTCTCTGTCCCTTTGTGTCTCTTTTTTGTCTCTTTCCTTCCTTCCCTCTTCTTATGTATGAATGCACACACATATGTGAAAAATGTGCACACATGCCTGCATACTTGAGTTCATATATCATGCACTTTCCCTACAATATTTTATTGTATATTTTTAAGAAAAATATTTTCTTACAGTACAGTTATTCCCTTCATTTGGCATATTACTTTTAATCTCTCATTCATATTCTATTTTTGTCAATCTACCAAAGTAATGTTCTTTGTGGCTTTAAAAAAAATCCATTAGAACATTCAGTGTAGAAGCACATACTGCATTGAGTTGTCATGTGCCTTTAGTCTCCTTTAATCTGTATCAGGTTTTTAGCCTTTCCTTTTTATGACAAGGCTAGTTTTTGAAGAATATATTTAATTTGCCATTTTTATAATGCTTTCTCACCTGGAAAAGTTTTTGGTGTAGCTTGCTTATCTTGCTTGGATCTTAAAGGGTGTTTTTATAGCTGTGAGTCCTAGGAACAGTCAGGAGCAGTCTTGCTATAAGAAAACAAACCACAGGTACAAACTAAGTGGAGGGATTTTTCTGAACAAAGACACCTCTGGCAATCAAGAGATGATGAGGGAGAGGGGCAGGCTGAAAGTGCACCTTGCTTTGGTTGGAGACAATGCAAAAAATGGAGCTTCATTACAGGTAAAACATCTTCATATGGGAGGGAGAGGAAGGGGGTCTGGGACCAAGACTTATTCATCAGACGCAGCGAGGGAATGCAGGCAAGGAAGGTAAGAAAATGACACGGGGCTTCATCTCAGCAGTTTATAACCTACATAATGAAGCTGTAGTGGGTAACTGTTAAAAAATTAGCTGGCATGGGGGCATGAAATACATATGTATACAATAGCAACACAAACTACATTATTTCAAAAGGTATAGAAATGCCAATAGGAATTTTGGTGAGAAGTTAGAGAGTAAAATGAGGAAAACAACCATTAACATCTCATAGAAGAAGTAACCATCAGTGTGATAAAAAAAAGAATCCAAAAATCAATTGTTAAATATAATCACAATTGTGCTCATGAATGAGAAGTTATGCTAAAGAAAAGCCCACTCTAAAATCAAGATGAGTTTGGTCCTGTGTGTTGTGTAGTAGCACATTTATTTTTTCTGCAAAATAATATTCCATTGAATGGTTGTACCATTCACCTATCAAAACCATCTTATTTGCTTTAAGTTATTAGTGATTAAAAAGCTACTTTAAACATTTTCATAATGGTTTTTGTGTGAGCACAAGTTTTCAGATTGGTTGCGTAAACATCTAATAGCACAATTGCTGAATTATATAATATTTTGTTTAATTTTGTAAGAAACTGCGAGACTGTTTTCAACTGTTTATCATATTATATTAATATTTCCACCAGCATTTAATGAGAGTTCTTGGGGTTGTACATTCTTGTACATGATTGCTACTGTCAGGTTGAACCTTAACCAATTTAGCATAAGTGTAGGGATATATCATTTTAATTTGCAATTTTTAATGACAAATGATGTTGACAATATTTTCACAAGTTTACTCATCAAACATCATTTGATGGGGTGTTTGTTTAGATATTTTGCCCATTATTATGCTTGACTGTATATTTTAATTATTTAGTTATAGGAGTTATTTACATATTTTGAATATTAGCTATTTATTAGATATGTATTTTGCAAGCATTTTCTTCCACTTTATGACTTGTCTGTTCATCTTCTTCTCTCTAATAACTATTGCAGGTTATAATTTATTTATTCTAATATACATCAACATAACAAGTTCTCCCCCTAGGCCATGCTTTTAATGTTGTATCTAAAATCTTGTCATAAAATCTGAGTTTTTTTTCTGATATTTTCTTCTAGAATGTTTATATTTTAGCAATTATATTTAGACTTAAGATTCACATTGAGTTTGTGAAATGGTCTAAAGTCTCTATCTAGGTTTCTTGTTTTTAACACATAGGCACCCAATTTTCCTAGGACATTTGTTGAGTAAATAAAATGTTACTTTTGAATGAATACCTTCTCCATTAATAAGCCTTATCTCATTTCCACATGACCCATCTTTCCAGAAAAATGAAACTACCCAATGATATAATGTCTCAGCGGGCTGTAATTTTGCCTCTGCTACTATTCCAACAAGTTTACTCTAAGTCAGTGATATTAAAGTAGCACATACTTTGGAAAATTTTATAACTTATGACTTTATAAAAATGACCAATTATTTTTGAAGTTATAATTAGTTTATAATTATGTGCTTAATAAAGCTAACTGTTTATTGCAGCTATGGTGTTATTTTCACCCTCAATCTCACTCTTAAATCCATAAGCATTTAACATACTGCAAACTACATCCTTTAAATTTTAATTGGAGGAGATAGTTGTGACAAGATAATTAAAAATAAATAATTGTTATATTTCTATATAAAGTTGTTGATGTTCATTATAGATGTTAAATAAGAGGAAGAAAAAGTGCCCTTATTTTTACACAAACATTATATGGAAATAATGTTCCATCTCTTATTTATTTATTTCTTTGAGGCAGGGGTGGGGGGAGAGAGAGAGATTTGTTTTTCCATTTATTTATGCATTCATTGGTTGCTCCTTGTATGTGCCTAGACAGGAGAGCAAACCCGCTACCTTGGCATATTGGGGTCTAGGGATCTCTGTCTTCTTCTTCTTTTTTTTTTTAAGTATATTTTATTGATTATGTTGTTAACAGTAGTTCCAATTTTTTCCCCCTTTGCTCCCCTCTGCTCAGTAACCCCTTCCCTCCAGCAATTTCATCCCCCTTAGTTCATGTCCATGGATCATGCATATAAGTTCTTTGGCTTCACCCTTTCATATATGATTCTTAACTTTCCCTGTATATTTTGTACCAACTAATCATGCTTCTTAGTCCCTGCTCCATATCACCATTTCTCCCCCTCCCCCCTCCCAGCTGATAACCCTCCAAATGATCCCCATTCCTATGATTCTGTTCTTATTCTGGTTTGCTTAGATGGACTTTGTTTTTATTCTTTAGATTCAGTTGTTGATAGTTGTGAGTTTGTTGTCATTTTAGTGTTCATAGTTTTGATCTTCTTTTTCTTTAGTAAGTCTCTTTGACATTTCATATAATAATAGCTTGGTGATAATGAATTCCTTTAGCTTTACCTTCTCTGGGAAGCACTTCATTTGCCCTTCCATTCTAAATGATAGCCTTGCTGGATAGAGTAATCCTGGTTGCAGGTTGTCTTTCATCACATTGAATACTGCTTGCCAGTCCCTTCCTGCCTGCAAAGTGTCCTCTGAGAAATCAGCTGATAGTACTATAGGCAGCCCCCTGTAGGTAACTCTCTGCCTCTCTCTTGCTGTTTCCAGGACTTTCTCTTTATCTTTCACCTTTGGCATCTCAATCATGATGCGTCCTGGTGTGGTCCCCTCTGGGTCCAGCTCGCCCAGGACCCGCTGTGCTTCCCAGACCTGTAGGTCCATCTCCTTTGCAAAATTTGGGAAGTTTTCCTCATTTTTTTTCAATTCTTGCTTCCTCATTCTGCACTGGTTGAATGTTTTTTCCTTCCTTATGTTCCAAATCATTGATTTGAACCCCGGTTTCCTTCCCTTCACCATTGGTTTTGTGTGGATTTTCCTTTGTTTCACTTAGCATAGCCTTCACTTCTTCTCTTATGCGTTTGCCATACTCAAGCATATCTGTCAAGCCTGTGAGCATCTTTATCACCAGTGTTTTGAATTTTGCATCTGTTAGGTTGTCTATCTCTTCCTCTGTGAGGTTGGCTCTCTCCTCCTCGCTTAGTTCTCCCACTGGAACCTTGATCCGTTTCCTCTTTTGTGCCATACTTCTCTGTCTCCTCATTCTGACAGGCTCCTGTGTTTGTTTGCCTCCACATCCCAGGTAGAGCTGTCGCTCATGTTACATTGTAAGGGGCGGAGCCTTAGGGATTTGACAGTACAAGGGGACCTGTTTCACCATGTTGTGGCACTGTATGTGGGGGAAGGGTCCGAGAGGGAACAATGCCACCTGCCCAGCATGCTCCCCTTTTCCAGGCACCTCTCCGACTTCCGCACCAGACTGGCGCCTCTCTAGCTGTTGCCCTGGCCATCGTTCCCAGAGTGGGTGGGTCTATGGATGTTCTAGGACCATGGGGGCCCTTTAAACAAAGGACTCTGCTAAGAGACCAGCCGTTTCTGCCTCCACCCCAACCCCCACTGGTCTGTACAGTCAGAGACAATGAGGCTTGATTTTCCCCGGTGCTGGGACCGTGAGCTGCGAGGTCTGGTGAGACGCTAGAAATGCTCCCCAGGTGTCACTCCTGACTTTTTAAAATGTGCCAGCCTGCCACCACTGCTGCTGCTGCTGCCGCCACCACACTGCATCCTCTCTGCCCCAGCTCTGCACCTCCTACCTGTCTGAATGAGTATTTCTTCTTTGTATCTTTATTTGCTGGACTTCCATGTAGTTTGGTTGTCTGGAACTTCTGATTATTTCTAGGTTTGAGGTAGTTGTATTCCTTCTTAGTTGTGGAGGAAGATGCAGCGTGTCTGTCTACACCTCCATCTTGGCTGGAAATTCCTATCTTCTTTTTTTTTTTTTAAGTTAATTGTTCTTTTTTTAATAGTATACATTCATGTTTGCATTATACCATTTTCTGTGTAGCCTTATGGAATAAGTAATGTTTTTGTATTTATAAATACAAATTTTAATGACATTGTATTTGTATTATGTCAAATAGGATTGTAAAAAGGTTGTCAGACTCCAGACACAGACAAAGCTTCTATAATAACCAAAGGTAGAGAAGTTGAGTATTTGGCTTCATAATGCAGGAGCTAAAACACAGTATTGCCAGAAAATGCAAGATCTTCCAAATTCACCCAGGATACCCCATGAACTTGTAAACTGTGTATGATGGTAGTTAGGGCAGAGAGTCTGCTGGGCACGTGGTACTCCTTTTGTGCTCTTATAGGGGTGTGTCTGGGCTCCCATTCATTCCTGATTAAAGTGGAGACTATGCAACACTGCCTTTTCAGATATGGCAACTATCTCATGCCAAACAACCCTGACACCCGCATGAGTGTTTAGTGTGGGAAAAGGTAATGTTGACGATTATATCTAAGTAACTTTTACCTGCATGTCCAAGGCTGGGTGCTTGACATCACTTCTGGAAGGACACTACCATGAGTGGATATAACACTGTATAACTACTGATTCCTTTATTATTTTCCATTCAGTTATTTCTGAGTTTTTCTACTATAAGTAGTGGTATAAGAAACAAATTGTTCTAAAGCTTTCATCTCTATTTTGAAAATATTGTTAGTTTAAAATAGGAGCAGGTTCTTGATTCCTAATTCATCATGGATAAATATGACTTCAATTAATCACTGGTTTGGGGTTTAAAATCCTGAGATTGTGAGTTAACATGATCTCAGTGCATTCACATCTGGTTTCCCAATTTTTTAATTTACAATAGCCAGGTGCTCTGACTACAGAGAGGAAGGAGAAGGGTGTTAAGCCATGGATCAAAGAATTCCTTAGTTGAAGCAACTTTTCTAAGATAAATTTATTTACTTTTTAGCCAGTGTTTGCTGATTGTATCTCTAACTACCTTATGTAGCGTAAGTTAAATGACTGGACTCAAATTTGGGGTAAGACTTTTTCTATATATATAGGTCTTAATGGAGAATGCTTTATTCTGTTAGACTGGCTGAAGCCTGGGGAAATCTGTCCTATACATTAAACTTGAATATTGCTTTTGTAGCCATCCTTTTGACTAATAGTTTACTATAAGCATAAAATGTTTACATTTACCCATTCTATTCTAACATTGCATCATCCTCACAAGTTTTATAACTGTTTTTGAAGTAGATAATTGTATTTTAAAATAAATTACTCTCTCTCTCCCCTTTGACTGCAATATTTAAAGTAAATAAAATTGAACTACATAAGACTTCCAACCATACATACTTTTGCTTCACAGGATTATGTAAAACATAGAAATTAGTTACTCATCACTTTAATGATTGCTGTTTGTCCATTATTAGTCTTTATTGAAATTTATGCCTGGATAATGCATCATGTCTAACCAATTTAGTCTGGAAAGACATCATCTCCATTAATTGGTGCCCAATATCAGCCTCATCTCTTCATGGAATTTGAAATCTTCACATTTCAGATACAAGTGCCTATGTTTATGCATAAATATTCTATTATTGCTCAAGAACAATTATCAATTAAGCTGTGTTTAGATACTTGAAATATTTAAAATTAATACAATTGTGGTCATATTATATTTGTAATTACTGTTCATATTTTTGTCTTTATTTTATTTTCATTTATTAAAAATAATTTTAATGTAATTTAGGAAACTCATGAGTTTATACTCAATTTTCATTTCCGCTATTGACTAGAAATTGAAATGTGATTGCATATTGAAGACAGTGAAATATATATTTATTTGTGGAATAATCTCAAGCACTGGACATAAATATATTGTAGACATGAAAGAAAACAGAAAGAACATGGATTTGCATTCCCATTTAAATCTATGTATTGTCATCTGAATCATATCTAATGGTTTCTTAGTACGATACTATCACCTTAACTTCTGTAAACAAATAAAAGTTAAAATTTATTAACTCCTAGTTCTGATTACAGATTATTTGATTCTTCTGACTTTATGGTTAAGGGCAAGAGTTGCACATATGCTAGATAATCCTGAGTGTCAAAAAGTCAAAATTCAGGAATAACCAACCGAACACCAGCTGGAGAGAAGTCTTATAACCACGGAGAAACAGAAAAGGCCGCTACATCACAACGTGACCGGTAGGGAGTGCGGAGACGCGGAAGGGCTGGCTGGGCTCACACAGGTGGCAGCTGAAGGGACTGAGAAACAGCTCAGCAGCCAGGGATTCCCCCTGAGAAGGGCAGGGTCTATACCCCCAGCTGAGCTTCCCAGCCTACAGCAATAGAGTGGAAAGTAAAATAGTATCCAGCTGAGAAAAGCGAAAAGCCACAGGGTTTCTTGCTAGCCAGAGAGAAACAGCTGGAGAAAAAGAGCTCTTAAGCAGATCACATACGAAAATATTCTACCCCCACTTACCCTGGGCACAAGCAGAGGGAAGACAGAGAGGACTGGAGACGCTTGGGGAGAGTTTGGTGTGGTGGCTTTGAGGGGAGAGCTGGGGAAGCGGACTGCCGGGTCCCAGTGCTGACTCATCCCCACACTGCAGGCAGACCATTCCTGACCAAGTGGCATCAGCCGGAGGGGAAGCAAAAGCCCAGCTACAGGAATTAAGCTGCCACACCCACGGTCCTTAAGCCTGACGGCTAATCACAGATTGAATAGATTAACAGCTAAAGGAGTCAGACAAAGGCAGTAGATCCCTGGAAGTCTCCAACAGGCTGCCTAGGCCCAGATTGGTACAGGATCTGATGCCACCAGAGGCAGATCCAAGAAGTGCAGATCATTCTAAGAAACACCAACAAAAAATAGGAGTCACAAAAATGGGGAGACAGAGAAACAACCCCCCATCGAAAGGAAAGGTAGAGCCCCCAGAAAGAGTGCTAAATGAAATAGAGGGCAGCAAACTATCAGATATGGAATTGAAAGCATGGATTATGGAGAAGCTCAATGAGCTCAGCAGAAACTACAAAGAACTCCAGAAAAACTACAGTGAACTCAAGAAGAACTATAAGGAACTTACTGAGAATCATACCAGCATCAAAAAGGACATGGAAGCTATCAATAAGAGCCAGGAGGAAATGAAGAATATGATCTCTGAATTGAAGAACACAGTAGAAGGAATTAAAAACAGACTAGAGGAAGCAGAAGATCGGATCAGCGAGCTGGAGGACAATGTAGACAAAAACTCACAGACAGTGCAACGAAATGAAAAAAAACTGAACAAGACTGAAGAGGCTCTAAGACAACTGCAGGACAACATAAGACGTAATAATATCCGTATCATAGGAATTCCAGAAGGAGAAGAAGAAGAGCAAGGAATAGAAAACCTCTTTGAAAAACTAATGACAGAAAACTTCCCTAACATGAAGAGAGAAAGAATCATGCAAGTCCAGGAAGCACAGAGGGTCCCAATGAAGATGAACCCCAACAGGCCCACTTCAAGACACATCATAATTAAAATGCCAACTTTCAAAGACAAAGAGAGAATCCTAAAAGCAACAAGAGAGAAACAACTAATAACATACAAGGGAGCTCCAATAAGGCTATCATCAGATTTCTCAGCAGAAACACTACAAGCCAGAAGGGAATGGCAAAATATATTCCAAGTAATGAAAAACAAAGGCCTACAACCAAGAATACTCTACCCAGCAAGGCTCTCATTCAAAATGGAAGGTGAAATAAGGAGTTTCCAAGACAAAAGAAGGCTAAAAGAATACATCTCCACCAAACCAGCATTGCAAGAGATGTTAAAGGGTCTGCTTTAAGAAGATGAAGAAACAGAGAGAGACAGAGAGGAACAGGAGTGCAAAGGGGGAAAATGACAATGAATAAGTACTGAAAGAAAGAAGGAACTTCTACCATTTGCAACAACATGATTGGAACTAGAGAGAATTACGCTTAGCGAAATAAGCCAGGCAACAAAAGAAAATTACCTTATGCTATCACCTGTTACAGGAAACTAATGAACAACACAAACAAATGAGCAAAATTGAACCAGAGGTATGTAAACAAGGAATAAACTAACAGTAACAAAGGGGGAGATGGGAGGGAGAGAAGTGGTAAGAAGGGGAAGGGTCTAGTCAAAGAACATGTATAAACGACCCATGGACATGGACAACTGGGTGGAGACTGAATGTGGAAGAAGGGGGGACAGGGTGCAGGGAAGCAAGAGGGAGAAAAAAGTGAGACAACTGTAATGGAAAAACAAACAAACAAAAATTTTTAGTGGGGGGAAAAATAAAAATATAAAGAATAGAAATGCAAGTTCAGTGAATATTAGAAGGACAAGGATTTTCCTTCACACTGTATATTTTTCTCCCTATCTGATCCCTCCAGAATTTGGCATTCTAAAGAAGTAAGTAATGACCTAAGTTTCTTTGCATAAAACTAATAAGACCAGTTGTTAGTAGAGGTTTTTTTTTTTTCTTTTTTAACTACGACTTTGAATGGAATGTCATGCCTAAAGGAGACATGCTTGGGCTTTGGTTGTTACCAAAAAGCCCTGAGCAACTAGGACTGACTTTCAAAGGTAATAGAATTCCACGAGATAAAAGGCCTGGTACCTTGGATGGATGAGCGGTCCATAGCAATCTTTCCAGGGAAGGAATGAAGGTTGTTTTCCTGAAAGATGGCTAGAAGGGACCTTAAGGCACAATGGAAAACCAGGAGGACCTGGAAAAGACAGGTGTTTACAGGCAAGGCTGAATGCCAGGTATGTGGATCTGCTTCTGTGCCTTGAAGGGGAGACTGAAGGTCACCCTAAATCTTCCTTGCGTAAGTTCCAGCAAAGCAGAACTAAAGATCATAAGTGATCATTTGCTGCTCTTGTTGTGTTTATGCAAATGAACAGGATAAATTAAAAATGGACTTAATGCAGTCCCTTTAATGACAAGGAGGGTAATCTTAGGGAGAAAATTGACGATTCAAGGAAGATCACAATGCCCAGTGGTAGACTATAAAGTAGTGCAGCTAACCGTCTTTAAAGTTTCTTTTCATTTAAAATTTGTTTTCATTTGAAAGTTAAACTATGTCTGTGGCATTATCAAAGATGTTTAATTTACAGGCAAGAAGAATGTCAAATGCCTTGCAACTGGATGTCTTTCCGATAAGACAGTCCTACAGATTTAGAGACTTGTATGTGGGTTATGTTACATAAATTAACATGTGTTTTCTGTTTTCAAAGGGCATAAGCCTACGATCTCATTACCTGAGTGATTGTCTGTACGTATAGGCCTCACTTAATCCTGTCTGTATTCCTGCCTCCTGAGACTCAGTGGTTTGGCTGAACTAAGTGGCTGGGTTGGTGAAGAATGGGGTGGTCTGTGGGCTCCACTTTAAAACTGGTTTCTCTTTTCTATCCTAATGGCTTGAACAGAAAGAGCCCAGAGGCCTGAGAGGGGGGAAACCTAAAATATTTCCCTCAGTCCGAACTAAGTATAATGGGCAAAAGGGTTTTGGAAAGGTGAGGTGTACCTGGCATACCTTCTTCCAAAGAAGCCCTTCTTTTCCCTAATGTGGGACATTGAAAAATAAATACCTGTCTTTTGTCATCTAGTGGTTACGGATTGAATGATGTCCTTTAACCCTGTTGCCCCCAGAATACAACAAGGATGCCAGCCCGTTAAACCAAGCATGCCGCTGTCCAGAGACAGCCAACCAACCTGGAGTCTGCACAATCCTTCCCCTAGTGGGAAGGCCACCCTCCCCTCCACACCCCCACTCTTATTAGGGATTTCTTGACCCAAGGGTAGGTAGGACGACGACCATGTCCAGCTTGAAGCAGCTAGAGGAGCTCGAGACCTTCGTCCATTGTCCTTTATAAGATTGTAAAGGGTCTTAAGTCTGAGAGGGAGGGATTGTTATTTTTTATTGTTAAAATATTTAACTAATTAATTAATTAATTTTTAAAAAAGAAGAAGAATATATGAAAGAGTGAGGCAGGAGAGCTTGTATGTATGACCCATGGGTATGGACTTGGGGAAGGTGGGTGCTGGGCAGAGGAGAGCAAAGGGGAAATAATTGGAACTATTGTAACAATATAATCAATAAAATATACTTTAAAAAAAGTCAAAATTCATATTTTTTCCACTTGTTCAAATATTTCTGAAATAAATTCAATTAAACTGTTCTGCAGGCTCACAGATACTCTACATTGTTCATAAAGGAGTTTAAATACATATCCTAGTAATAAAAGATTGGCCTGAGCAGATGTTAACATAAAATGAACATAAATTTAATGATCATTTTTGTGCTAATTACTATTGTACTTTCAGAATCTAAATTCATCTCAAGGGTAATGTTTTCCTCTCATCACAATATTTTATTCCTCGACTATCAACCCTTTTAATTTTGACATATCTAATTTTTATCATGCCATGTAAGGAAGTATACTTCATGTTATTTTTCTGCCTTAAGAAGAACAGGTGTTATTATTAAAACACAACTATTTTTACCCATAACTACCCATTGCTTCAGAAAGGTTTCCATTACTACACACTGTTGACCAACTTTATTCTGTAAATTGAAGTAGGAGACCAACCAGGTATCATAAGTGAGGAAAAGAAATATGCTGTTATCCAACACAGAGAACTTTCCACCCTCAGAATTAGCTGTGTATAATAATGGCTTTGAGGGCAATGGATGTAGAGAGAAGTGAGAGCAATCAGCTGGCTTTATTCACTGAGATGGAAGAGCCTGTCAAAGACACCAACAACCAATCAGCTGCTGATGCTGATGGATGCTTTGCCTGCATTCACATCTATCATAGTGACCAAGCAATGTCTACCATTTTACCCAGCAGATGGATAAACTGGAGCTAATATATGGTTTCTAAGCAAATAGATCATTAATTTTGCTTAATATGTGGGGGCTAAAGCTTAAATCTTCTTCAAAATAGTAACCTTTCCTGGGAGGGAGGGAGAGAGAGCAAGAGTTATGCTTTACTAGAAAATAATGATATTTTTTTACAAGTAAATTTGCTGTGTTAGATTTTATTTCAGTTTGCACTTTGCACCTGCCACTTGCTATTACATCTATCAGGATATATATTAACATGTTAATTAAAATGGCTGAAGATAAGAATTGATGAATTTAGGAAGGCAGAGGATTACTTTTTCTTACATTCCATCCTGGAGTGAACATTATTTCTCCATCTGACTTTATGTTTTTTTTTTTAATGATATTTTTTAAAGTGTACTCAATGAGCTAATTGCATTTTATTATGACTTGGCTTCTAAGTAATTGCAAGGCATGCAATAAAATGGATTGTTAGTGGCTTACCAAGAGTTTTTACCAATCAGCATTGTAGAAAGATGGTTTAAAACATGTATTGTCAAGCAATAATTTGAGGTATAATTAAAAAACATACCATAGTCTTTATTAAAGTAAATCTGATCTGACTAACTAGGATAAGGAGGAAAAGGGTTACTTTCAAAGTTATCAGACAGCTTACAGTATTTTGTCAATCATCAAAATTTTGGGGTACCAGAATAAGTAAAATAATTTATTGCAAAAGTGTATTTAGAAATCTCTGCATAAAGAATGTTTTTAAGTGATAAGTAACTCAAATGAATTTATATTATATCAGTCTTAATGAATACACTTTCTGAAGTTACTTTTGGTCATTCACTTATAATATAAGAAGGTATTATATAATTTATAATATTTCAAATTTATGTATATTTTATAAATTTACATAAAGCAACTTCTAACATATAATTTACTATAGTTAATGCAAATAAACTAAACTTTGTGAAATACATAAATAAGAAAGATATAAAATAATGAGGAGTGCTATGTCTTTAAAAATCAAAGTTTTTTAGGCAATGTTCATTTTACACAATGGATTTAATTTCTCTTTCTTGCTACACTTTTACATTTTATCCAACCTCTAAAAAATAGATATACTAAAATCATTTGAGCATTCATGACACCAAATCACTTTGTTTATTACCAAAATAATTATTATGCAGTCAAAAAATCAGAAATTCTTGGAAAATACATGGGGCTGAGATAATTAATGTTAAGAAAAACAATCACCTACATTATGCAGTGGCAAATATATAAACTTTATTAAAACCCAATAACAATTTTTTTCTCATTAATGTTATGTTTATATTTTTAATATACCATACCAAACAACTATGGAAATATTGATCATTATAATAATGAACATAGGATATTGGATATTAATTAGCATCAGACTTTTAATTTAAAAAGATAAATTACAGAACTATATATGGAGGAGAGTAGGAACCTACCTAAGAAGTAGTCAAAATAAAGTAAGAAAATTCAAACTTAAGAGCATAATCTGCTTCATAGAGGACACTGAAATATAACAGAAACCTGGTTAAACCAATAAAAGCCTCTATCATAACTGAATATCAAAAACCTTTTAAGCAATTTGTAAAGGGTGTCATAAAAGTGGCATTACTTGATTTTGTCAGTCTAGTTTTGAAATCTATCCTTAAGATAGTATGCAAAAGATACACACAATGAATTTATTGTGGCAAATTAAAATAGATTAATTTTGACAGAAAGCACACACTAACTATTCAAGAATAGAGAAATGATTAAGAAAACTAAAAATTACATCCTATACAATGTTTTACAGTAGTTCGATTGGGCATATAATTATCTTACAATGTCAAGTTTAAAATGTGAGATAGCAATATATATTTATAATCAAATTATATATGTATATTTATATATTGCATCCTGTTTTCTTATTTATTTATATATTTAAATGTATACACTTGAAATATTTAAAAATACAATATACCTTTCAATGAGTATACTCTTTGAAATCTTAGTAATTAAACTTAGTGAACAGATTCAGGCAACATTTTATATGAATCTCTTGCTATCTCACCAATTCATAACTGAAACTTAATTTTTGGATAATGCAGTATAAGTATTTGAACTTGCCATCTGAATTTGCATTACTTGACTCAATATACAAGATATTTGGATAGTTGGGCATACTTATGAGTGTAAATATTAATTGTCTTTAGATGGCAGAAATATGGGCTACATTTTTCATTCTATATTCTATGTTCATCAAAATTTATAATGAGTATATATTTTGTTTATTGAAGGAGAAAATGTATTTGAGAGAAAGAAAGAGAGAATTTCATAATAGGCCAGATTTCTAGGCAACCAAATTCAATATGTTTTCAGTCCCTTAGAGCCCTGTGACATCTGTTCTCTCGTCTCTGGACTATATCTAACTCTGCTACATCTGTAATTTACCTGTGTCTACAACAGTTAAAGATATAAGGATATAGCATATATTGGGCTATAAGCTGCATTTGAGCTATACAATAGAAGTTAGAGAACATTATGCTATAAGGCACAGAATCTGCCAGACTTGATAGGCCCTTTCATCTAAAAAGTGACAGGAAGGTCTTGTACAGTTTTCAGGCCATTGATTCTGGTAGAGAGCTAAAAGCAGCATGAATAACAGAATGCTGAGATGCTCTATTTAGAAAATATATAACCGAAAACACTTTTCTTGTTGATGAGAATGAATGTCAATTAAATACATTTTCTCAACTGTCCTTTATAAGAAGTGGTGGCCAAAAGCAAAACAAAACAAACATTATTTCAAATAAGAAGCACTTTCTACTTAAAATTGGCAAGCCAACATTAGAGAAAAAATTCATGAGCAATATCTCTTCAATTATGAGCTACTCCATCTTTGCAGCGTAGAGAAAAGTCAAGACTGTAATTTAACAGTGAAAAACAACTACAAAAATAAATTATGTACTTAATGTAGTAACTACATAAATTAATACATGTAAGCAAAATGTAAAAAAATGTAAATTTAATTTGAAACCAAAGGTAAAATTACTACACAAATAAGCAGTTCATTTTATTGTGTGCAATTTCTAGAAGAAAGCAGCAACAACATTTGCTCTGAGGTCCCCCGCAGTCCAAACAAGGAAGGAAAGCAAAGATGCACCATATCCCTGAGAAAATAAACCGGGAACTCAAGAGAAGCCTTCCTTTCTGGCTTCCAATCTACTTGGGGATTATTCCTGAACTGAGTCACAAATGACAGAGTGGTAATGAGAACATAAAGTTTCACCTAGAGCTGTGGGCACGAAGGGCAGCATGTGTTCCGTACACAGTTCTGTAATATTATTCTACTCTTGATCCCAAATAGCAGAACATTTTACTCTGTAAAGGAGATGAAAGGCATATAAAAACTTAGATTTCCCCATACTCCTTTTCTAGATAATAAAAATAATTCTATATTTTACTTGCTTTTGTTTAGCAGATGTTAAAATATTTTATATTCATTTATCACAATGATTAAGAACAGGGGATTTAGTTACACCACCTGGATTTGACTTATAGCTTTGAAAATTAATACTTGCAAAACAAGTAACAATTTTTTTTTATTTCATGCAAATCTGTTTATAAATGTGTTCATTTGTATGTACACATATACATGTACAAATACCTCATCAACCTCCAAAAAGAATGTGTGGTGGCTTAAAAGAATAAAACAGTATTTTTATGCAACTTACTTTGTTCATGAGTGGGAATATTAGTAACTTCTACCTCAGGCTTTTTGTTGTGCTATATTGAGATAATAAAAATAAGATGCTAGAATGTCAGAAACATTTTAGGTGTTCAATGAGTGATAAATTAATACAACAATAATGATTATATTAAAAATATTTATTTAGTAGTCTGTGAAACCCCATAATATCTGTCTACTCTAAAACATTGTAGGCAGGAGTCTTGTTTCTCAAATAACAAAACAAGAGCTCATGTATAATTATGTGTTGCTTGAAGTAATGCTCAATATCAGGACTATATGAGAGTCATGGCTGGCCTACTCCTAGCACATCTGCAGCTGTGGATTTGCTAACTCCCACTTCTAACACAAAGTGGTACTGGCTCCCAGAAAGTACCCACAAGAGTGGATATACACATCTTCCCAAGAGGCAAGAGTGGGAGCAATCCACCAAGTGATGGGACAATGGACCACTGTGTGACTCTCCCTGCTCACACAGTGTATCCCCTCCTGCCACTTCCACCCCTTCATCATCACTCTATTTTCTCCTCCCTCTGCATGGTCTCCGGGACCTAGTTCTATATATTTTCCTGAGAAAAGACTTCATCCCCAGGCATAGACCCCCTTCAGGGCAATGGGAACAAGTTATCATTAGAAGTTCCATCTCAGAGTCTAGGTCGGTGTGATTCCTGAGCACTTAATACTTCCACTTTTCTAGGGCAAAAGCAAAATCTTTAATTGGTACTTCTCAACTCAGTCTGGCCAATTAATCCAGATTTAGCTTTTCTTTTTCTTCCCCTCTTGCTTGTATAACCATCAGTATAAAATTTTCTGCTTTTCTCATATTCACCTCCCATTTTCAGGCATAGTGCTCAGAATATGCCATATATTTATGATATTCTGCATGAATACATGCATATTTAAACCAGGATGATAAAATGTATAACTAAAACCTGCTGGTCTCAGAATGAAATAAGGCTGGAAGAGGAAGAAATAGGAAGATGAATGTGGCACTGAATAAGTCTAGCTCTAAAGAGCTTTAGCAAAGGCTGTTAACCTTTATTCCTGCCTATTAAAATTATCTTTGCCGAATGATTCTTTTAGAAGCCTAGTGGCAGGTGTATTGCTTCTAGCTCACAGCTGACTTTGCAACTGGTACCATAGATTAAATTGCTTGGTTAGAGGGGAAGTCAATTGCTATTTTTACAAAAACTTCACAAAATGCTTGCAATCTACCATCTAATCAAAATCTAAATGCCCCTTGTAGATTAGGTTTATCAGCTCACTTTATATTGCAGACCTGATGACATTTCACACAGAACCTGTGCTAACTCATTTCTTCCAACTACAGCACTGATTTTCCCGACAGTTATCAGAAGGAAATGAGTCCTTCAGCACTTGCTCATCATCAGGGTGTTATTTTTTCCTTTATATTTTAATTTAGCCAAGTTGTATTTTTCCTATATGCAGTATTTTATTTCTGTTTCTTTGGCCATTGATTCCAATTTATTCATGTTAGTGAATATGAAAAGCAAGTCACCTATGGGCAAAGATAATTGCCCTGCCATTCAGGAATTGCTTAAAAGACACCAAGCATTCATTCAATAAACATTTATTGAATATCAACCTTGTGTAAGACAAATGGGTTGTGGGAATTGAAGAGAATGAATAATATCACTTCTACACTGACAAAAAAAAAAAAAAAAGAGAGATTCAAACTGGTAGCTGTTTTTCCCCAAATATAACATATAATGCCGTACTTCTACATATTATAATACTATATATGGATGTGTGTGTGCGTACGTGTGTGTGTACACACATTATATATAGTGGAGTCACTTGTTAATGAATTATTTAACACGTAATTCCAGCTCACAAATTAAGGTCTGCTTCTCATTCTCCCATGCATTCATGGCAGTGCTCATATGATGGCAGTCAAGCTATTTACCTTACCTTCATATCCCCCAATGACATTTTTAAAGAAAAAAATGGGCTCTGCTCCTACCACATGAAATTTTAAAAGTAAGATTTTTCCTTTTGTGTTGGTAGAAACATGTTTTGTTACAAACTTCAAGCCGTTTAAAAATAACCTCCTTTTAAGTCTGGACAGCACTTGGAGTTGTTGGCATGTCCATTACTGACCAGGGCTAGATTTAATTTAGATACTTCTAAGGTTGAGCGAATAGGAACGTTCTGCTTCTGCATTTCGATGTCAGAATTTCATACCCAACAGACTGAATTATAAATGACCAAAGAAAGTATAAGCATTGCAAATGTCTATTCGAAATGTAAATATTTTCCTATGAAATGCCTTCTTTTCATGACGAAAACAAACTTCAAACAAAGCTCTATGTGTGTCTTACAATAGAAGGCTATTTTAAATACTAACACCTCTTGAAGTGATTAACTTAATGATTATCTCAAAACCACAAAAGTATAATGATGGCAAAGAAAAAAAAAAAATCACTGACATATGGGCAGGAAGATGTTAGAGGCAAATTGTTCCTGTAAAATGGCCAAAAAGTTGAGAGTAATTTTTCTAGTCTATTAGTTTCCTGCTGAGTTAGAGGATTGTCAGCTTCTAGGTCCTATTTAGAACTTAAGTCTCCTTTTTTTCCCTTAATTATTTAATACTTAACTTCCTCTAGCACGAAGACTGCTCATTTTCCCTGAAGAGGGTCTTCTAGTTCTTATAATATAAAAGCAAAAACTGCATCAAACTTTTGAGGACAGTCCACTGACTTGGGAATTCATAACAATAGGCAGCTTGTGTTTCGTTCGTATCCTTCCCTGTAGCTTTCTCACACATTTCCTATTACTCCCAGTCACTCAGTCTGTTGATAATGATGTTCCTGTTTAATAGTGCAAAATGGCAACATTATTGACTATTGCCATTAATTGACAGCCCAAAATATTACACCATTTTTTTTCTGTCCATCTTTGGAACAATCTTGGGAGTTCTACATTATCATGTCCATTTTTAGACTTAGATATTAAGATTCAGGGAAATTAAATAATGTTCCAATAGCCAAATAAGACTAAGTAAAGAAATTATCAATTAACTCTAAATATTTCTGCCTCTGGAATCTGGTTACTTATCAAAAGATACTTATTTATGCATTTATTCCGCTAGCTTTTATGATTAATGACAGTCTTGGCCTGTGCTATGCATTAGCAATACAATGGCAAGCAGAACATGCCCTAAGCAGCCTTAAAGTTAGAATGAATTTATTATGCTTCCCATTGGCACTTTTATTTCATGTGATTTCTTGAAGTAGAATTCTAACCAAATATATTGTGTCTGGAAGAACAAAATTTTAACTTCTAAAGAGCTTAACAGCAAATATTGAGGGGGTAGTCTGGTCATGAATGTGTGTGTACTTGAGTATGTGTGTATAGGGTGGAGGGAGTACTTAAAGTGTAGGTACTTCAGACATAAACATGAAGGCACACAAAATGAATCTTAGTTTGTGAAGTGTGAGATAATTCATGCAGATTATTTATAATATTGTGTGTTATTTGTATCCAAAGGATTATAATTGTTCAGGAGAAAACAATTTAAAGATGAATGTATAAGTAAATGAAAGGCTATCCTCTCCACAAATATGTATAAATAATAATCTAAGAATCCAAGAATAAGACTCTGAGAATCCAAGTCCAAACACATGTACAGATCTCCCTGATTATTTTATAAAGTTTCAGGTTATTCTGTTAGAAAATATAAGCTAAGTTTCCATGCATTTAGTATAAAATTTAATTGAGCACTTTTTAAATTATTATACCCTAGGTTTTAGTAATCTACTATTTTCATTCAATATATAGACAATTTATATACAAATTTCATATTATACATATTATAAAAGACTTATTTAGGACAATACAAACTTAACATAATAATCACAGGAAAAACACATTTTGCTTAATTTTAAGTAAACTTATCTTTTTTTCATAATAACATTATAAGCAGTTCCTTCTATATCAACAGCAGCCTAACAAATGAACTGAGGATATGGCAAGTTATCAAGCCTTTTACTGGGTTGAGAAAAATGTTCTCATTCTAAAGAACAAATGATGGCTTCGGGTGGGGACAGGGTGGGGTTGGGGGAGGGAGGGAAAGGGGAGAAAAATGGGAACAACTCTAACTGCTTAAACAATTTTAAAAAAATGAACAAGTGATTTCTCTGTGTAGAAACAGAATCTCCTCTTAACACTGCTAGCCAATAAGTATCAGTGTGGTTCTCTACTTAGTTGCTACACAACCTGATCAAGAGAATCTGCAAATGACAGGTTGTGGGCAAATGTGGAGGAAAGACTGGGAGATATATTTCAGCTTATTTGAACTGGCAAAAGAATTTAACCACCGTTTGTAAAATTGTGGTCACATTCAAAAAGAAAACAGAGAAGAAAAGATATATTATGAATTATAAAGAAACAACTTACAAACTGAGTCTGAAAGACAATATTTAGTACTTCAAAGTAAGAAGAAACAGGTTAAACTGGGACTGATGATCTGGGGTTCTTTAAATAGGGCAAATAAAAGCTTGTTTGAGGTTTTCTCATATATAATGTGCCTATATAAATGAAGGCAAAACACCACTGCGATTGAATGCTTCTGTTCTATTAATTTTAATAAATATTTTTCTTTTATTTGATAAAATCAGATTTAGTTATCTGTTCATGAATATACTACATTCATTTATGTTACAGAAACTACAAGAGTTTTAACTTGCTGCCTTTCTTAAGTCTAGAAACTCACCAAGAGATCTCTTTGAATAATAATTGTTTAATATCTATCCACTAAGGATTTCAAATGTAAAATAGGGAATTTCATCCATTTTATTTTCCTTATATTTATCAGTCTTATTACTAAAATATTTCTCATGTCCAGTCATACTCCCTTAATAGAACACAACTCAAAGTCTCCTTTATTCCTTCTGTTTTTCTTTCTTCTTTCTACCTCAATATTTCATTAAATCTAGAAATGAGTAATAAGAGAATGACTGTTATAGTCTATAAACATAATAGGTTTATTAATTAATTTAATTATTTCTGAATTGTCCTCAATACTGTTTTAGATTTGTCAGTAGATTTGTTTATAGGTATTCAATTGTTAGTTATCTTATTATGTATGATTATATTTTATGTTTATCTAATTATATTTTTGATAATACAAGTAATTACAAATGATTTTTGTATCAATTATTTTGATACACCTATATCAATTAAGTTTATTCTCTTAGCAACTTTCCAATATGCAAGATATTATTAACTCTAGTAGCCATATTGTATATCTTATTCCCATGACTAATTTCATAATTAAAATAAAATAAGTGACCCCCTACACCAATTTCTTGTACTCTCACTCCTCTCTCTTCTGGTAACCACTAATCTGTTCTCTTATAGATTCTAAATTCTGTTGAAATTTTTCATGATATCATTTATGTTGCTGATATTTTATTTATTTTCTTTAACAATAATGATTATTTGAGGACCTTTTCTGATAAATAAAATACATGAATCAAATAGTTTTCTAATATTTTAATTAATTTTCTGTTATATTTTTTTCTCTTGTCATATGTTCAATAATGCTTAATTTTAAGCTGGCCATTTTTCTTTTATAAAATAACTGCTAATGTTTCAGATTATATCATTTACCAGAAATAGCCTTTTTTCTTTTTCTTTTTTGTAAGTTATGCAGAGATAGTGAAGAACTGATGCTCTTTAGAATGGATCTGACTTGGGTTTGTTTGAAGTTTTAATTTATTCTTCACTGGCTTATTAATGTTCTATTCTGGCTTCTTAATTGAGATTCTTGTGTCATTATACTCAACCTGAAGAACTATAAAATATCCAGTTCTATCCAGTGAAAAATTTCACCTTAGCTCTTTAAATTTTTACCTTGGCAGATTTTAGTTTAACTTTTGAAAGCCTTTGGCCTAATTCCCCACGCTCTCATGTATAGCCCTCAGACTAAGCAAATATTCATGAGGGAAAGCAAGCGTAATTGTGGCCCCTTTAGTTTTCAAACTGTCAGGCAAACTCCATACAACCATAACATTCTTGCTGACATTTATTTCCACTATTAGTTCCTCTGAACAAGAAACCCAAATTCTTAACCTGCACTCAGATTCAACAAATTATCCTTCAGGCAGAATATTGCAAGTGATTATTTGCCCATCTCAGAACAATACAATACTCTCTTTTCTGAAATTCTATCTTGCTTTCATTGTTTCCATAAAATCTAATGACTTTAAAAATATAATATTCTATCTTTATTTCTTAATGTGAGATAATAGGGCTATTAAATCTTTCCCTATTCTACCTAGAATCTTAAATTCAGAAACATTATTATCATAAAATGTTATATATGTAATCTATCTTATTTCTTTTTTCTATATTTTTTATAATTATCTTTTTTTCTCTAATCAGCACTGCCAAAGACCTACGTTTTTAAATCTTTTAAAGTATATTTTAATATCATAATTTTTTTGTGTATTTTGTTTTAATTTACTAGATGTGTTCAATTTTTCCACTACATACTTCGTATTTCTTTTGGCTTGCTCTTTTTGTTTTTCCTCATGTTTTGAATTCAGTGTGCTTACTTTTCACCATTTTTCTTTCCTTGTAAATGTATTTAAATCACTACATTTCTACAGATTTACTGCTTTTGCTGTGTCCTATTAACCATTAATTTTTTCTGTCATCTGAATGTATAGATAAGCACCAAATAGCATGATCTACATAGGAATGTCAAAAAGTCCCAGAATCAATGTTTTCTTAAATGTTCTTCCCTCAAGGAATGTGAACAAAAAAGCATTCCAAGTTTGAAAATCACTTTATATTTTTATGCAGTCTCAATGCATATTAGCATGTTAATTGTATTTAGAAATTTGGCAGATAAAACACAGAGTTTGGCATTTTATAAACCTAAGATTTACAAACATTTCTGCTCACAGATTCTTCTTTTCTGACTATGCTTATTAGAAAAATTTAAAATCAAATTTCTATGATATTTAAAAGGCTATCATATTTTTATTCCTATGTAGTGTTTTTGGAACTCTATCCAGTAATTTGTTGCTGTCTCTAGAACTACTTTTTAATTCTTAGTCTGGCTTTTATTCATCCAGCATTAAGATTTAAGGAAGCAGTATAAATTAATAAATATGATCCTGTATAATATATCCAAACAGTTACATATATTGGATTAATATATCTGCGACCTTACAGAAGTTATTTAATCTTTAGTCTCTTATTTTCCTCAATTTAAATTACATTAAATAAATAAAATATATTAAACAAGGTTGTCATGGAAATTTAACATATTTATACATTTAAGGATTCTAGAATTATATTAGACACATAACAGATGCTTAAAATTTTCATGTATAAAAAAAATCACCTCAGTACAGTTTCACTTAGATACCAATAAATAATTAGGGAAAGACATTTCTTATACCATAAATGACTATGGGCTTTTACACTAAAAGTACTTATATAAAAGATATGATGTGACTATATACATATATATTTATATATAATTATTATACACATATACATTTCAGAATATAGATTTCTATACTAAGAAACATTGATGTTTGAAATTTACAAGCCTTACAAATAGTTTTTCCTAAAGTCATTAAAACAAAAATACATCTCTTTGTCATTTATTTAATGATTTAACTCCATACAACTTTGTTATTTTGATAGTAAGCAATTTTGGGGGGTGTTAGTTATTACTTAATTCTATAATTTTATAAATTTCTATTGACTATTGTTTGTTTTGTATTGCATTAAGCCATAAGTAACTTTTTAATCTTGTGTCCAAATTTACATAACAATAGAGACATTTCATCATAGAAAAAGAACTGAGATCCACTACTGAACTTACAGTAGTTACAGGATTTGCTTGAGATGGCAATTTTTTTTCTATAGGTTAGACTACTCTTCTTATCATTTAAACTGAATGTAAATACAGTAATGAGTGTTTAATTTTAAAGAGTACATTATTTCTTGCTCATTTAACAGTGCTTTGAATATAAAGTAAAAATATCAGTGTGACTTCTAATTTTACTCTCTCTGGAAGAACTACATTTATAAATCAATTAAATAATTGCTATAATAATTTAATTGATTCATTCATTCTGAGGTCGTTATTTATCACTTATAATTCTTTATTCACTATGCTAGGTAAGACAAAAATGATGAAAATATCTAGGCTGTTAGACAAGCTACTTGCACACTGGATTTATCAGATTTAGGAGCTCACTATTGAATCCTATCCCAAAATAGAATGCTTTTCCACTGTACCTACAGAGTTAGCCTTCTGACATATTGTCAGTTAGCAAGATCTGACTTTCTGCCTGGGTCTTTTATAAGCGAAGGACCTGGAACCAGGGCTAGAATTTGGATGAGATAAATGAGGCACTCGCCTCAAGCATAAAATTTTAGAGGTCTCCCAAAACTCAACGAACAAGGTTAATAAGAATTTAAATATATACTATTTAAAACAATTCAAACTGAATGTAAAATAATTTACAGTGAATAAAACAACATTTTCCAATAGAATGGACACCACAGTGACATGCAGAGCCATAATGTAGAACCAAGAGCAAGTAAGAAAAACTGTGGACTCCTATAAATATTTAATGTAGTGTTAGGTTTTTTCCAGAACAAAAAAGTATAAGAAAAAGTTGGTTTTGTAATTTTATTAATGAGTTTGCTTCCAATAAGTTCAGGTAAAATGATAATAAAAGTAAAAGTAAAATAATGTTTTGACATAAGAAAACATTTTAAAATAGTAATATTGTGAGTTTTAATATGTTGACATTTCAATTTTTAAACATTTTTCAATTATTTTCATGTAATTAAAGATGCTATTACTATGTCTGATATAAAGATGCTCTTTATTATGCTTGATATAAAATAGGATTCATAACAAGGTGATGTTCTCATATAATTTCTGAGATTTGAACAATCACTGTTTTCACTGAGGTAAGATAGGAGGGATATTTTTTTTCTGCAATGCACCTTTTCCTGCAATTTTCCATGAACTTCTGCAACATTTACATGAGTTCTCTGTCTCAACTTCTCAATATGAAAGCCAGGTACTCCTTTCTATGTTTGGTTCATTCTATTATCATGTATTAAAAGTAACTTAAATGAGACATTATTCAATGAATGTTTGATTAGCATTGCATTATTAGAATATTAAAGCTGATACTATTGGAGAGATAGAATATATATTACATATTCAGTAAATGAAATTAGGTACAAATAATGACCACAGCAATGGAGAGGAACTACTTCCTTGGAATTAATTCTGAGATCATTGTAATTTTATTTCAATAGTGGTGAAAGGGTTCTTGTAAATAGTAGAATTCATGAAGTCTAACAATGATTTGAGGATGCTAACTCATAAATAGAATGAGTGGATAAAGAATACAAATATATAGGTATTGGAGGAATGAAACTAGCCACAGGAGAGTAGGATGTTAAAAAAAAAAGATTACACTGTCTACTCAATCTGATCAAAGAAATTTATAACACACTGAAAAGATATTGGTCAGTAAGAAATTAACTGCTGAGTCAGATAAGTAATTCACAGGTAACTCACAGTCATAACCATCATTATCAGTATCATCACGATTGCAAAATTGGTACAATGTTACAGTGCCTACTGTGGGGTCAGAAGTGTGCTAAGCTTTCAGTTATATACAATGTGGTTGGAATTAATACCTTTACCATTTTTCAGTTAGAAAAAGGAATAAAACTTGAAAATATTAAGAAACTTTGTTGAAAGTCCTATAAATATTTAGGATAGAGTTGAGGTTGGAAACTTGAGCTTTCATCTACTAAGTCAACTTACACTAACACATGACAGGGAGATATCAAAAGGAATCCATTAACACATATGGGGTTGAACTAGAAGACATTTAGTGACCCTTAGCAACTGTATGAACTGATCCTAGAAACTATGTCATTACCCTATGCCACATTAGGAGAACTTCAGAAAACATCATTGATCTCATTTTAGGTGAGAAAATACCATCCCTTAAAGATCTGCAACTCTAAGGTCATACGACTAAATTTAACGTCATACAACTCAGGTTGTAATTTGAGAGCTTTCTATTTTAAAGAGTTTTCTGTAGCTCCACAAAAATTTACCTTGTTTTCTCACAGTTCTTTGATTTCATGCTTACCCTAATTCTGATTTCAATGGATAAATTTGCACTAATCTTTTTCTATTTTTTTTGCTAGATTACAAGCTTTGGTGTCCTCTCTGAGTCTTTATGGTCCACACCTGTTTGTTTCTATTCCTTATGGTAGTACTTAAATCTCAATGATATAAAATGTTTTATGTTCTATCAAATATTAAGTTGGCTTGCAAGATCCTATTATCTAATTAAAAGAAGACATATAGCACTGGTTAAAGAGCATAGATTTTGCAGTCAAATGTCTTTGAATCTTACTTCTACTATTCTCCAGTTCTAGGATCATGAGTCATTATTTAATAACAAAACATAAAAAAAAAAAAAGCTCAGGCCTTTATTTCATCTTCTGTAAAATCGATACTGTTTAATTTTAGTGATAATGTTTTAGACCATCTAACATCATGCCAGGTCATAGGCACAAGAGGTAAACAGGGGTATTAGTAGCAATGACAGCATGACCTGTGTCAAATTTGTAATAAAGTGAAACTTAATAGTGTAATTAGAAAGTAAACAACATTTAACTAATATTTATATCAAAACAAACTTAGCTCAATGGTTCAGTTCATAATTAGGCAATCTGAAAACAAAATATAAGCTTTATCTGTGCTCATCATTACTGTTTTGTTTGATATATAACTCAGTGTTTACCTTGCTTTTGTGACAGGATAGTGAGAAGCTAGGAAAATTCCTAGGCAAGTGGAATGGGGAAACTGAGACGAGAAAATTAAACAAGGCTGAACAGTCTGAACAACTTACAGCCAGCGGGTGTATCACCTTATCGCCCCTAACCAAGGACACTCGAGAGCAAATGGTTTATACCTATTCTCTCTAACCAAAGAATACATAAGTTTAAATATCCGTGGTTTGGGAAATAGAAAACAGAGACCCAGTTAATGTCATTTGTGCCAGCTAAACCCAAGTACAGATGTAGTCAGGAGAACAAATAACAAAAACCCCATTAAAAGCAGACAGATTCGATAAAAAATTAAAACAGTATAGCAGACCCAAGAATATTCCCAAACCCCGCTATGTGCTCATTATGATGCATCAGCATACTAAAAATGCACCTGGAAAGCTGATAAATATTCTGCTGAAACCCTCCCCTTAGATTCTCACTTGCAGAAAAAATATAAAAAGTCCTCAGGACAAAGACTCAGGGTTGACTTGCTCTTGAGCACACCCAGGCCCCTTGCTGGGCATGAACGTTTTATTTCATCCTAAACTGTAAAGGGTCCCAAGGAGACTTGCAGCCAGAGGAGCAGTGAACAGCAGGCAGCTGGACCCAAGCTTACCCCCTCACTCTGTCTCCAGGGCCCCCTTTTTCTCTGACTTCCCAGTGAGCTACAGCAGCCCTGTCTTGGCTCATTTCTGTCTCTGTGACCTTCACTTCACAGTGAGCTAGCAGCAGCCCCGCCTTGGGTTACTCCTTTCTATAACTTTCTAGGGAGCCAAAGCAAAGCACCGCCTAGGCTCTCTCTTGTTACTTCTTTTACCCTAAGTCCTTCATTTGTTCCACTGTCCTCAGTCTTAATAAATGTACTCTCAAAATCACTGGACTTGTGTTATGAAATCTTTCCTACATGAAGTCAAGAAAAAATACACTACAGGCCAGCCTAAGGCAGACCCACTTCAGGCCAGTTCCTATCTGGTAATTCTTTCATGGCGTTCACGTGCTATCAGATGTGTTAAAAACCAGACTAGTACAGTGATTTAAAGCCAGGCCAGAAAAGTCAGATTCACATGGATCACCAGAAAACAAAGGGATATAACTACTATTTCAGAAATTGTAATTGGTTTCACGTAAGTGCACAGGCTTCAGTTACATAGACATAGCTACAAATTCCAGCTCTGGTCAACAACTTTACATGTAAATTTGAGTAATTTATTTACTTTATCTCAGCCTCCTTTCTTCTTTTGAGAAGTGAGGAAATGGTAGCATTTATGTAATCGACTTTCTGTGGGATAGAGTATACATGTTGTAAATATTAGCTAATATCATCATCATCACCGTCACTTCAGCATCACAATCATCATCCTCATAAGTATTATTATCAATAATGCTAGCCTGGACTTGTGACTAATTGAGATTAGTATATAAATCAATAATAATTAGCCAGATATAATTTTTAAATAATTTTTTGAACAATATATGAACATTTCAGGAACAATGCAATTCATTTTATAAAATATACTGATTAGATCATTTATTTCATTGTGTAACTGGGAAATAAAGCCATTCACTAAGTTCTAAGGCTCTGTAAAAACTCCAATTTTCCTATTTCCAACAGAATGCAATAATAAATGATGGGTACATTAAGGTATTAACTTACCTGTATGCAGACATAAGGTTTCTACTAGCTAAATTAACTTCCTATTTTACAAAACCTGCAAAATATACACCTTTCCCAAGTCCCCAAATATTGCAGATCATGGATTTTTCATTGGTTTCAACTTTCTCCCAGCCACTTAAAAGATTATAAAGTGAAGCTAGTAGATTTTTTTGGACTGTAAAGTTTTAAAATCCACATGTTGGCATAGATTATATTCTGATTTCAGAAACTGATGATTTTGAATGTATCTAAATGTTTTTATGTAATCATCATAAAAAGGGAAGAATTATGATTTCAGGGCCCATCTAAATTCCTTACATACAACCAGAAATTCAAGCAGCATTAATTGAGTGTCTACTATGTGGCCCAGTGACGAGCTAGATCTTGGACAGTATATTTTCATGGTATACACTCAACATTAGAATTGTTCATTGGTATTGAATTTAGGGGTTAATTCATCAATAAATCAGTACATAAATATTTTAATATAGTATGCAAATTTTTAAATATTGCTTAGCTTAACAGTTTGACAAAGCACTGAATGGTTATTTTTCTTGTGTTTTGACCATTAGTTCATTTTAGCGCATATATATATTTGAACATATAAATAAAACGCAGCATAACTGCTCTGCAAACTCAAAGTGCAACAACCCTTTCAACAGTAAAAGAGACACATCTGACAACTATGCTTTATTTCATTAAAAACAGAAAAAGCAGGAAAATAAAATAAAATGCCTGGACAGTATAATTGTTTCTGTGCTTATTTTTAGCTTTAGAGATTTATTTTAAAACTTAAATAAATGATTTCCTGAGCTTGCCCCTCTAAGAATTCCAAGAGGATTCTTTTATTATTAAGTAGTTGGATCAGCTCCTCTCACCCTGGTTTCTTCTGTTTTTTGTTGTTTTTTTTTTCTGTTTTTTTTCCCCTCTTTATTTGCATATATTTGCATGTTTTTATTTCAATTCCACTGAGATCAAGTTTTCCTTTATAAATTGGTGGCCTTACTACTATCTGTCATTGGATATATTATTCAATTTTTTAAATTACATTTTATTGATTCTGCTATTAGAGTTGTTCCAATTTTCCCTCCTTTGACTCCCTCCACCCAGCATCCCCCAACTCCCTCGGGCATGTGTATAAGTTCTTTGGGTCATGTGTATAAGTTCTTTGGCTACTCTGGGTACTCCATTTCCTATACTGTACTTTACATCCCCATGACTGTTCTGTAGCTACCTATCTGTACTTCTTAATCCCCTTACCTCTTAACCTATTCCCCAACACACACCCCATCTGGCAACAATCAAAATGCTCTCCATATCCATGATTCTGTCTCTGTTCTTCTTGTTTGCTTAGTCTGCATTTTTTGGGTTCAATTGTTGATAGATATGTATTTATTGCCATTTTATTGTTCATAGTTTTGATCAGCTTTTTCTTAAATAAGTTCCTTTAACATGTAATAATGGTTTGGTGATGATGAACTCTGTTAGGGTTTTTTCTTGTCTGGGAAGCTCGTTATCTGACATTCCATTCTAAATAATATCTTTGTCAGGTAGAGCAATCTTGGCTGTGGGTCCTTGCTTTACATGACTTTGAGTATTTCTTGCCAGTCCCTTCTAGTCTGCAAAGTTTCTTTTGAGAAACCAGTTGACAGTGTTATAGGAACTCCCTTGTAGGTAACTAACTGCTTTTCTTTTGCTGCTTTTAAGATTCTCTATCTTTAACCTTTGGCATTTTAATTATGATGTGTCTTGGAGTGGGCCTCTTTGCATCCATCTTGTTTTGGACTCTCTGTGCTTCCTGGACTCACATGGTTATTTCCTCACCAAATTAAGAAAATTTTATTTAATTATTTTATTAAATAGACTTTCAATATTTTGCTCTTTCTCTTCTCCTCTGATACCCCAGGATACAAATGTTGGAATGCTTCAAGTTGTCTCAGAGGCTGTTTACACTATTCTCCTTTATTTTGGATTCCTTTTTCTTCTTGTTGTTCTGATTGGTTGTTTTTTGCTTCCTTATGTTCCAAAATATTGATTTAATTCTCAGCTTCATCCACTTTACTATTGTGTTCCTGTAAATTGTTCTTTATTTCAATTAGTGTATCCTTCATTTCTGACTAGATCTCATTTATACTGTTGAGGTCCTCACTGAGGTCCTCGAGCATCCTTATAACCAATGTTTTAAATTCTGCATCTGATAGATTGATTGTCTTCATTTTGTGTAGTTCTTTTTCTGGAGTTTTGATCTGTTCTTACATTTGGGCTGTGTTTCTTTGCCTCCTCATTTTAGCAGGCTCCCTGTGTTTGTTTCTATGCATTAAGTAAGAGCTTCTATGACTCCCTGTCTTAGCAGTATGGCCTAATGTTCTTGTTGTCTTGCAGGGTCCAGTGGCACAGCTCCCCATCACCCAAGCTGGGTATTCAAGGTGTGCCATTTGTGTGGGCTGAGTAACCCTACTCTTGATCCTTGATTGCTGTTGGTAGGTCAATGGGAGTGTTTTATCCAGGCTGTGACCACTGACCACCAACCTCCACCCATTGTGGAGGATCCCCAGTGCAGGGCCAGGGTGGTGGTACTCCAACATAATCTGTAGCTGTCCATTGCGTGCATAGGCTCTGGGGTTTCCTGGGTGGTGTAAGCCAAGGCCAGCCCCACACTCTTGTTTTGCCTGGAGCCACCTTGCTTGAGGTATGAAGCAATCTGAGATGGCTGTTCTTTGTTGGGCTTGGAAATTCCCAGGCGAATCTATGCTGGCTGCTGCAAATGTTGGGCCAGGGGCCACTTTGCAAGAGATATGGGGACTGGGGACTTATTGAAATTAACTGTTGCTTGTTCTATTGGATTTAGGAACTTGTAAGGCACCAATACCAGCGATTCATATGGAGTAGTTATAGTTAACCATTTGGGTGGGCCCATATGTTGGGTGGGACAGAGTCTCAGGTGATCTTCAAAGAAGGCAAACTGTTACCCAGACTGATGGGAGTCCAAGATATGGCACCTACCTACAGGCTCTATGACTTTGTTGGGGAGGACTGTGAAAAGAGACAGTGACCTCTGCCTGTCTTTCTGCCTGGGAGAAAGCTGACCCGCCAGCTCCTGCCTTGTGACAGACACTTCAGTCCTTCCCTGTATGCCACTGGTGTTTTTCAAGTTGCTACCCTGATGCTGGAGCTCAGAGGGAGAGTCTGAATAAGTCCATGTGTGGGTTATTTAAGGGGAACTGTTTGGGACTCCAGAAGTTTCTTCCATAGACTCAATCTCCACTGGCTTTTGTAGCCCAAAGCTATGGGGACTTATCTTTCCAGCACTGGGACCCGGGGCTGTGGGGCCTGGTATGGGGCTGGGCCTCCTTGCTCCTGAGATACCTTTCTCAAATTTTTATCCACCACAGGTGGATGTAGGAGCAGCCCGTTCTGTGTATCTGCCTCTCCTACCAGTCTGGATGGATGCAGTCTCTTTAATTCTATAGTTGTCAGACTTCCATTCAACTTGATTTATGATGGTTCTGAATGATGGTTCATCTATATTTTAGTTGTAATTTTGACGTGGTTGTGTGAGGAAGTGATCCATATTTATCTAATCCGCCATCTTGACCAGAAGTTTTTTGGTTTTTTTTCTGTTTTATTTCAATCCCCTGGGACATATTTGGTTTCCTTTCCTCTTTACTACTGTCACCTTGGACTGTGTACATTGACATGCCTCTCCACAAGTACTTGCTGTGATATAGAGACCTTTCTATCTTCCCCTCTGGCTGCTCCTTTTTGCCCATGAGTGAAAGTTAACTAGAATGTCATTTTTCTACACTACCCCCAGGGTGATCATGATCATATCTATTTACCTTTGCACATTAAAACCACATGGGATGATTCCCAGTCAGGACACATGACTAAATTGCACATCAGGTCCCCAGTTGGGGGCGCGAGTGAGAGGCAACCACACAGTGATGTTTCTCTCCCTCTCTTTCTCCTTTCCCCTCTCTCTAAAAGTAAATAAATAAACAAACAAACAAATAAATAAATTATTTAAAAAATTAAAAATAAAAAAATTATTTAAAAAATCACATGGGATACCTAAATCCATAGGTATTTATTATTAGCTAAGAGATTCAATATCATACCTCTCTGTACCAGATTCTACTCTAAGTACTTTAAACAAGCAAACATATGAACAAAAACACAACAACAACATCCATCAAAATGAGAGGCTTATACTCTCACAAAGGTCATTCATCTGACTTCCAGTCTCAGTTTGTAAAAGTGCTGGTATACATCATTATATTGGTCCAGTTTCTGCTTTGCTCCACGTTGCCACACTGTGCCATCACGGAAAGCTGTGTACGTATTTCTTGTCCTGAGACTCCCTGTGACATTCAGCCTTAATGGAATCAGGGTTTTTCTCTTTATTATTAAACTAAGAATCAAGAGGCCTTATTTTTAACTCATGAAACACAAATATTTAATTACATTACTTTTCCTAACAATGGGGCTAATAATTCCTTTCTCTTGGTGGCAGTCTTAAATTATAAGACCTCCTTTGTAAAGAAAGATGTCTTTAAACTCTAAAATAGCTCCTGAAAAAATTGCCCTTTATGTTTTAAAGTGAAGGAGGAGAAGGGAACAAGAGTATATTTATTCTTTAGTAAAGCATTCTGCAACATTAAAACAGAGCTTTAGTGTTAAAAATATTAAGCTTAAATGTTATAAAAATAGATACAAGGTTTTAAGCAATGGACTTCCAAAACCAGAAAAGATGGCAAATATAGAAATAATTATTTCAAGTGTATCATTGCTGAGTTAAGAAATAGGTTAGTGTTTCAGTGAATAAGTTCTGATATTGAAAAGATATATATTTTAACTGCTATCTGATCAACTATGTCAACAAATAATGTGATTACATTTCTCTTTTACTTTGTTCCTTAATCCATAAAAGTGATATTAATTAACTCCTGATATTTAGTTCCAGTTACAATGTTCTATGAATTCTAAGTCACACAGCTTAATTTTTTTATATTTTAACATTATGAATTCAAGATGCCTTTTACAATCAATACAGAAAAAAGCATTCATAATAATTTATTTGGTGAAGACATCCTTTAATTCAATAAAATATGATATATGAGAATATGTAAAATAGGAGACTCTGCATGGGAATTAAGAGCTACACTTCCAAATAACACTGTTTAGAATCAAATCTCACTTCTGCCTCTAACTAGATATATGAGTTTGGAAAATTGTTTAACCATTTTTACCCTATTTTTCTGACTTTTAAAATGAAAATGATATAAGCAATAATGCCACACTTCATTGTCAGCAGAAATTGTGGGATATTTAGAACTATCTGATATATAGCCAGTGCTCACAAAAAAATTTAGATAGCTTTAGTAATATATATTTTTATTTATTTATTTATTTTTAATTAAACTTATTGTGGTCATGTTGGTTGATAAGATTATATAGGTTTCAAGTATGTAAGTCTATGACCCATCCTCTGTATATTGCATTGTGTGCCAACCACTCAAAGTCAAACCTTTTGTCACCATATATTTTACCTCCTTTACCCTTTATTACTTTCCTACCCCTCTTCCCACTGGTAACCACAATGCTGTTCTCTGTGTCTATGAGTTTTGGATTGTTGTTCTTGTTTGCTCATTTGTTGCTTTTAGTTTTATATGCCACAATAAGTAAAATCATAAGATCCTTAACTTTTTCTCCCTGACATATTTTGCTTAGCATAGTAAAGTGATTTAAATCTCTTTTCAATTTCAGGGATTTTTTTAAAATTCTGGAACAAATTAGATAATATTCCACAGCCCCAAGATTAAACTAGATTATTCTGTGTGGTTTTGTCTTCTTGACACACATGCCAGTGATATAATCAGAGAAAATCTTTAGTTTTAAACTACTGTTCATTCAGTCACTTTCAACAAGTGAATTTTATAATTTTCCCTGTGTTCTAAATGGTTAAATGTATTTCATAAGTACACACATTTCTAATATATATACCAAAACATATATCTGGTAGAAATGATGAAACAGAAAAATGGGTAGGTTAAGTTTCAGAAAAGTCTGTCAGAACGGGTTTTAGCAAATATCCTCAACCTGAGTAAAAAGTTGCCTTTCTAGAAATTAACACCAAGGGGAGACACTAGCCCATGCCCTCGAGAAAGTGCTGCTTGTCTTTGTTCATACCTGAGCCATCTTGGCCAGTTGCTGCTTGTTCTACCGTTTGGAGTTTGGAGTCTGGTCCCATATTAGGACTGGTTTTGCACTGAAAGAAACCACATACGTCTATGCAATCAAAGTGTGGGGGGTACCTTCACATTCCAAACATCTCTAAATCTATGTACTCATCTGTTTTAGTTTCCTAGAGTTGCTATATCAAAATTCCACACACTGGGTGGCTTAAAACAAGAGACATTTATTTTCTCACAGTTCTGGAGGCTTGATGTCTGAAATTAAGAGAGTGTTAGGGAAAGACCCTTCTTTGCGTTTGTTTTTCAGCTTCTGGTAGTCATGGGTATTCTCTGGCTTGTAGTTGTACCATTTCAGTCTTTCATCCTCTTCCTCTGTCTTCATATGGCTTCTTGCTGTGTTTCTCTGTGTGTTCACATGACAATGTTTGTATAAGGACACCAGTCATACTGGATTAAGGTGCTGACCTGTTCAGTATATCATTTAAACTAATTATATCTAATTACAAATATCCTGTTTCTAAGTAAGGGTGCATTCTGAAATAAGGGGAGCTTAGGACTTCAACATGTTTTGGGGGGACACAATGTATCCTACAACACTATCATAGAGATATATGCCCTATAGTAATTTTAAACACTATTTGTATCTTACAATTTGGCTGAAGCATCACTTAGGTCTTTGGACCTGTAGAAACTCCGTATACCTTCTTTAAGCCTAACATCAAGTTTAGAAACCCAAACTATTAACATAGCTCAACCATATGTGAAATCTTAAATGCAACTGTGAAGAACAAATGTTTATATACATACATTGAATTCCTTCAAAGTGCTCATGCTAGATTACTCTTTTTTTTTATTGCCTACAGTGTAAGAAGAAAAAAATTTTGCAGACACACATTGTTTGGAGTTTAATGAATATTGTTTCCTCAACTTTTATTATAAAGCATTTCTAAAACTCATTTGAACAGACCATGCTAATTCCTCTCCCTCCAGTTCTTTGATCTCTTATTTTAAAAAGTTCTTGATTATACTTTGCTAGAAATTCCCATGTTTATATCATGGACCTTATCCTTATCAGTAAATGCTCCATCTACAAAATCTGTTTTAAATATACCACTCTCTCCAATCTTCATCTCTCCTAATTTACTTGTTTTACACTCACCTGGGCATAATTTTTAGACTCGTGGGCACATTATCTGTGTGGTTCTCCTTTTGTATCACTCCTTTTACCTCTCTTTATTGTCTACCTTTGATTCAGGGGTCTTGAAGGCATTCTTAATCCTTTTTGTCTTTCTCTGTCAGTTTTCCTGACTTGAATAAAACTCACAATTAACCACTTATTTCATTGGCCTTGCCCCTGAATAGGTGAATGTTGCTAAAAAATGATAAAAATCAATTGAGCCATCATACTTTAACTTCATAGTTAAATGTCTCAAATGGATATTGAACAGTGTCCTATAGTCAAATACCATTTTCCTCGTAAGTTCGCATTCCCACTCTCTGAGACATCTATTATATGATTTCTCTTTTCTTCTCAGCCTATTCATACCTCTCTTCTAATATATTCTCAACTGATGATCTAGTTTTATAATGTTCTTAGAGTGTGGAATCTCTCTAAGGGAAAATATTCTTTTTCCCATCACCAAATCCACAAACCAACTTGTATCAGTAGCCTTGTATCAGTATTTCTATCTCTGACCTATTTTCTGTCATTTGACTTTTGATTTCTCTGTCTATTCAGTTATATAGGATCATTCCCATTTACATAAAAACATATTCTAAAACCTACTTTCTAAATTAAAAAAGGAAATAATATAGAAAACACCATAAAAAGAAAAAAATTAACAAAGCAACTCTACTTTGTCCTCACATCTGCTTTCATGTACCCTAGTCCTTTATATGTCCTGAAACACATTATCAGAATGTGTCAAAAGTCTCACTACATTAATCCCTTGAAAAATATTTTATTTGATATTTTACGTTACAAATATATATATATGAAACATAGTGTTAAAGACTCTTGTTCTACGAAATATCTTGTTAGTCATAATTCAGTTACACAGCCAAATGGAAGGGATTATAAATATTGTTTGGCTATTTGCCAAAAGATACAAGAAATAATTCTGATGAATAACTAGCCACTCTTTGCTACACCAGCTTATTGACAGTTTATATATGTGGAAATTGAAATGATCAAAACTATGGAAGCGTAAAGATACAGATTTAAACTGAGCCATGGGCAAAAATATCCAAGAGCAAGGTATTTGTAATTCTATATATTAATACAATAAGGAGCAATAATATGTGGTCCAATCTAATAGTCAAAGCTCTGTACTTTTAAGCAGAGGTGGGAGGGTGTTTTGTCTGAGAGTTGCAGTGAGAAAAAAAGTGTCAAGCTCAACATAAAGCCTCTGGTCCAAGGGATATAAAACACAAAGCCAGAAAAATGGTAGGTTTTTGCTACTATCTGAATAGGAACTAAAAATAAATTTAAAGAAGTTTGAAGATATGGGGAATTCCTCATATGGAAATGTTGGGGAAAGGTGTGAAAATGTATCACCTGTAGAAACAAATGGGGAATGAGAGTCTAATAAATGGAATTCATAGGCATATAGCAGTGGAGTTCAGATGGGGGGTTATCTGTGGTATCTTATAAGGAGAAAGAAGAGATGTTAGAAATTATTCCAAATGGTCTGGAGGCAGGTCATGTTTGTGAGGCAATGGAAGGGTAGGTATCTTGATATATCATGCAGTATTTTGATCTCCCTCTTGATTTCTGCTGATTTAGGTCTCCAGTCTAGAACATGGATGATTCAAATAAAGAGCAGGGCCCACTTTTTGACTTATTGGTGAACACATGAACTACATTGTTTTTTTCCCATTTAATTTGTTGATTTAGCTAATTTTATGAAGTTCCCTATATTGAATTTTCCATGAATTTCTGAATGAGTTATAATTAATCAGATAACATTACCACATTGATATTTTACTAGATTTCATTTGAAAAAATATTCAGAATATTTCTATTTATATTAAAAATGTTTATATATTTATGTAGTTTGTTTTCATATCATCCTTATCAGTTTTTCATAAAGGTATAGCTATTTAGCTTCTTTGGTAATGAATAGTTTAAAGAACATTAGAAGAATGATCTTAATTACTTATAAATAAAAAGACATGATATGGATTTTAATGTAGTTTTGATAAACTTTTACTAACTCTTCTAATATTTTTCATAATAATAGGTCACATCAACTTTTCTTCTTCTTGGATTAGTTTTATTATTGTATATTTTACCAAAAAATAATGTGTTTCCTCTTCGATGTCAAATATTTTCCAAGGAAATTTTGTGTGGTGTTCTCTTATGAAACAATCTTAAGAGATTGTTTCAATCTCTTCTCTAATAGTGGTTATAGCTCTTCCGTCATTACCAATTTTATTTATTTATGCTCTTTCTTTTTGTTACTTGGTTGTATGAGTGTAGCTTTATCTATCTTCCTAGAATTCCTTCCTTAAAATGAATCAAGGGACAACTGTAATTGAAAAACCAAAAATAAAAAATTAAAAAAAAAAATGAATCAGGTTTTAGATAATCTATTTGTGTATAGCACTAACTTCTATCTTTTCATTTATTAATTACCATTTCCTCATTTCTTTTTATTTTAATGTACATAAATATGAGAATTAGGAAATTTTTAATAGTTTCTCTTTTGTAACAAATTAAATGATAAAATCACATAAAGTGTTGCAGACCGGACAAAATTTCCTATTAGTATTCACTGCATTTCCTAGGCTATGATATGTTTTTCATAATTAATTTATTATTTCATTTTCTATTTTATTTTTATATAACATATATACATATAAGTTTAAAATTGTGATTTTAAATTACATATATATTTATATTGTATTGGAATTAGAGAATATGCTTTCCTAAATTTATTTTATTTAACATATATTTTAGAAATTTTTTGGTATAGTAACTAAACTTAGAGGAAAAAGCATATATTTATATATTCTGTCCATAAAGGAAAAATTATGTATTTATATATTTAATTAAATACATTGATTATATTATTGGATTATTTTATACCTTATATTTGTGGTTAGATAATTTATTTTACTTGGAATAATGCATGTGAATAATTCAAAATACAATGGCATTTCATCTAGTTTTTATTACCTCCTGATAGTTTTGAAATATATATTTTATTGACATATTATCCATATATGTATACTTATGGTAATTGCATACTCTTTAAAGAGTATCTTCTATTTAAAAAATAACTTTTCATCTTTTTAAGGATTATTAAATATAAATAGCATGATGTTTGATACAAATAGTACTACTTCCACCTATGTAATACTTTAATTTGTCTTGAACTTTTAATTAAGTCATTATTTTCAACTTTTCATTCTTTTAAGTATATTCCATATTAAGAATTTTGTAGGGAACCACTCCTCATGGTTTAGGGAACGGCAGCCCCAGCCTGAGCATGACTGCTGCCGGCATTCTGGCTGTGGTTGTCTTTAAGTCTCAATATAAGGCTGCGTGTGAAACATAACCAAAAGCCACTCAGAGGATTCCTGTGGGAACTGCATTTAAAGATACTTATTATACTTTAGAACTTGCTCTGCTTATCTTTTAATATAACATAAACAGTCTCTAGGAAGAAATGTATAAAACCTTGCACCTAATGCCAGTGTGGCGTCAGGATGTTTGATAGACCCTGACGCAGACTGGTCACTGTGCCCTCTGTACTAGTACATGTAATCTGTTACTGTCAACTGTAATCCTAATGCCTCCAAGCTATTGATGATTCATGAATCTTGACCTTGTATCTCTTATGTGTACCCTCCTCAATAAAAGGCATGAAGGAAGAAGGTCTAATTGCTGTTCTCCACTAGAGAGAGCAGTCACCTTCCTTCCCCCAGACATAATAAACTGTCCTGGGTAAAAGTTTGTTCTGCCGTGGTAACAAAGCCTCTGCTGGACAGAGCAACTTCCAACTGAGCCTAGGGTGTGTGAGGTACCTCCACTATAGAATATTCCATATAAATTAAATATTTTCTTTTATAATGGCATAACTTAATCACTATGTTTACTATACTAGATGACATAATTTTATTCTGGTATTATTATTATTTTTATTTATTGGTGTAACATTAGTTAATAAAACCATACAGTTATCAAGTGCACAACTCAATAACACATCATCTACACACTGCATCGTGTGCTCACTGCTCAAAGTAAAGTCTCTTTCCATCTCCATTTATCCACCCTTTGTCCTCTCCCACATCCACCGAACCCCCTTTCCCTCTGGCAATCACCATACCATTGACTATGTCTATGTGTTATGTTTTTTATTTAGCTTAATCCTTATAACTTTTTCATCCAGCCCCCTAACACCCATTCCCTGTGATAGCTGTCTGTCTGTTCTGCATACCTATGCTTCTGTTTATATTTTGTTTGTTAGATTATTTTGTTTGTTAGATTCTACCTATAAGTGAGGTCATATGGTATTTGTCTTTCTCTGTTTATTTCACTTAACATAATATTCTGCAGGTCTATCCATGTTGTCACAAAAGGTAAGAATTCCTTCTTTTTTAATGGCTGGGTAGTATTCAATTGTGTAAATGTACCACTGCTTTTCTATACACTAATCTACTTATTTGGTATTGGAGCTGTTTACAGATATTGGCTATTTTAAATAATGATGCAATGAACATAGGGATGTATATGTTCTTTTGAATTAGGGTTTTGGTTTCTTCGGATATATTTCCAGAAGTGGAATGGCTGCGTCAAAAAGCAGTTCCATTTTTAATATTTTTGAGGAAAGTTCATACTGCTTTTTATAGTGGCTGCACCAGTCTGCATTCCCACCAACAATTCATGAGAGTTGTCTTTTCCCCACATTCTCTCCAGCACTTGTTGTTTGTTGATTTATTGATGTAGCCAGTCTGACAGGCATGAGGTGATATCTCATTGTGGTTTTAATTTGCATCTCTCTGATGACTAGTGATGTTGAGTATCTTTTCACATATCTATTGGCCATCTGCATGACCATTTTGGAGAAGTCATTCAGGTCATTTGCTATTTTTTTAATGGGATTTTTATTTTTGTTTTATTGATTTTGAGTTGTATATGTTTTTATATATTTTGGAAATTAACCCCTTTTGTATGTATCATTGCAAATACATTTTTCCATTCAGTGGGTTTTCTTTTTATTTTGTTGATGGTTTCATTTGCTGTGCAAAAGGCTTTTAGTTTGATGTAGTCTTATTTTTTATTTTGTTTCCTTTGCCTAAGAAAATATATTGGCAAAATTATTGCTACAAGAAATGCCCAAGATTCTACTGCTTATGTACTCTTCTAGGATTTTTATGGTTTTGCAATGTACAGTTAAGTCTATAATCTGTTTTGAATTTACTCTTGTGTGTGGTATAAGGAGGTGGTCGAGTTTCTTTCTATTCTTTTCTTTTTTTTTTTTTTTCCTGCACATATCTGTTCAATATTCTCAACATCATTTTTAAAATAGATTGTTTTTATTCAACTATATGTGCTTGCATCTTTTGTCAAATATTAATTGATCATAAAGGTGTGGGTTTATTTCTGGGCTCTCCATTCTTTTCCACTGATCTATATGCCTGTTCTTACACCAGTACCAGACTGCTTTGATTAGCTTTGTACTATAGTTTAGTATCAGGTAGTGTAATCTCTCCAACTTTGTTCTTTCTCAATATTGCTGTGGGCTTTTCAAGGTCTTTTATGGTTCCATATAAATTTTCAAAATATTTGTTCTAGGTTTGACAGATAGGCCATCAGTATTTTATAGGAATTATGTTGAATCTATAGATTGCTTTGGGTAGTATGGACATTTTAATGATGTTAATTCTCTCTATCCATAAAGACAGTATATGCTTCCACTTATTTGTGTCCTCCTCAATTACTTTCTTTAGTATCCTATATTTTTCCAATTAAAGTTTACCTCCTTTGTTAAATTTATTCCTAGGTACCTTATTTATTTTGTTGCAATAGTAAATGAGATTGTTTTATTAATATATCTTTCTGATTTTTATGAGTATATAAAAATGCCACCAATTTCTGAATATTAATTTTGTATCCTGTTTATTTAATGAATTCATGTATTGGTTCTAGTAATTTTTTGTTAAGTTCTTTAAAATAATTATCAGATCCATTTTTTATTTAATTCTCATTTAGCACTCGTCGTCGTCGTCGTCGGCAGCCGTCCGTCTCGAGAGACGATGGTGTAGCTTCTTAAGAGTCTTATCTGCACCACCGAGAATGGCTGTGCAGTCCAACTCGGGAGTGACACGGTATCTGTCTCCTCCCGTGTTGAATCGACATCTTGCGATGACGCTGGAGTGTCCTCTCCAGTGGAGCTGAAGCTACAGAGCCTGGGCAGGGTGATATGGAGGGTCTGCTGTTGCCCATGCAGCAGACCCCCCCTCTCTTCGCAGCTGAAGGATCCAAGGGAAAGACGGAGTCAATACAGCTTGGCTTCAGGTGCGCCGCAGGAGTTGCCGGTGTTGACTACATCGTCAAACCGCCTTAGGGACTCCGGCTCCGGATTTTCTGTCGGGGTTTACTCCCTTAGCCTTTCCTCTGAAGAGGTATGCCGCAAGGCAGCGGAGGTTTTTTGGAGTCAGAGTTTTCCTTCTCTGATTCATTTAGCACTACACAATACTAAATTAGCATAATTTCTTGCATCAATTACCAGAATATCTTGTATTTTCTTCTCTTTATTACTTTCATCTTTATAAGCCATTCTCCATTTGTAATCAGAAGCAATAATTAAAATCATAAGTGATAATATGCCAGACTCTAGCTTAAAAACTTTCACCTTACCATAATTACATCAGACGACTAACATCATTTTATACAACTTTCACTCTCCTCACCAAATCACATGGGCATCATTTTCTTACCTCAGACCAATACTTTTTTCAAAGGAGTGCTCATCCCTAGGACTTTTAAATTGATAGCTCCTTCTTATTCTTTATGTATCACATAACACTTTATCTTCTCAAGAATTGCTTTCCACCTTAGTTCATCTTCATTAAACCACAAGGCTTATTTCCTTTGATTTATCACAATTAAAAAAAATCATCCAGGTGGCATATTAGTTGCATTCTTGTTTTCTGCATTTTTCTCTAAAATGTGAGCTCAGGGACTAATTTGTTAATTTTGTTTACTACAACATTGCCACTGCCTAACATAATGGCTGAAATATATGTGCAAATGATTATGGAAAACAATTAAAGTCTGTTGTTCAATGTCTTTTTAAAAAACTGCTCTAAAAGCCAGATAGAGTTTAATATTACACAAACTACTCTTTTATATAAATAGGGTAGGTGGAGGAAGACATTCAAATAATGGTTGGAATTTTGGGAGCCCGAATTAGGCATAGAAATGGTTTAGGTTTACCCTTGTTTTCACCAGGCACTGGAGGAAAGCAGGAATGGTAATAAGCCTCCTGGGCATGGTCAAACACAGGGGCCAGGAGATATAGCTAGTCTAAAAGGACCAAGCAGAGAAGAAAAACAAGGGTGAAAGCAGAGTGATCGCAATCAGACTACGCAAGACAGATAGAGAACGGTGAAAAGAAGGTAGAACAGTAGTTTCTCTGAGGAAAAAAGTGCACGTCATTATTATTTTTTTTTCATTTTCTTAATGTGTTTTATTGATTATAATGTTACATTTGTCCCAATTTCCCTTCACTCTTCTCCCCTCCACCCGGTGGCCCCCCTCCCTCCAATTGTCCCCCCCTTTTAGACCATGTCCATTAGTTGTGCATACAGTTCTTCTCAACCTCTCTCTGTCTATTCCATTCCCTCCTACCATGCTCCTTAATTCCTATATCATCTCCCTCCCTCACCTCCTGCCCCCTCCCTGCTGACCTCCCCCCAATATGCTCCCCATACCTATAGTTCTTTTTCCTCTCTCGTTGCCCGCTTAGTTTGCCTTTGCTTCAATTCCCTAGCTTCTGTTGTTGTTTCTTGTGATGCAGTTTTCATTTTAGATTTCATAGTTTTGATCCTCCTTTTTCTAAACCAGACCCTTTAACATCTCATATAACAGTAGTTTGGATCTAATGAACTCTTTCAGTTTTATTTTGTCCTGGAAACACTTTCTCTGCCCTTCTATTCTGAATGACAGCTTCGCTGGGTAAAGTATTCGTGGTTGTGGGTTTTGGATTTTCATTGCTTTGAATATTTCTTGCCAGTCCCTTCTTGCCTGCAGGGTCTCCCTTGAGAAGTCAGCTGATAGTCTAATTGGGACCCCTTTGTACATGATTCTTTTCTTCTCTCTTGCTGCTTTTAAGATTCTCTCTTTATCTTTAACTTTTGACATTTTGATTATAATGTGTCTTGGAGTGGTTCTCCCTGGGTCCAGTTTTTTTGGAACTCTCTGTGCTTCCTGGACCTGTAAGTCTATTTCCTTCCCCAAGTTTGGGAAGTTCTGCTTTATTATATTTTCACTTAATTTTTCAATTTCTAGTTCATCTTCTTTGCCTTCTGGCAAACCAATGATTCTTATGTTGGGCCTTTTATAGCTGTCCCAGAGGTTTCTGATCCTCTCATCATTTTCCTTGCTTCCTGTTTTTTCTCTCTGCACTGGTTGACTGTTTGTTCTTTCTCTGTGTTCTGGTTTGTTGATTTGAACTCTGGATTTTATTTCCTCACCATCTGTCTCATATGTAGTTTTGTTCCTTTCAGTATGAGTGTTTTTCGATTCTTTCTCATCTTTTTCCAGATCTTTTGTTAATTCTGTAAGCCACCTGATAACAATGGCCCTGAACTGAGCCTCTGACAGGTTTCTTATTTGTTCATCTGTCAGATTCTTCATCTGTTGCCTGGTGAGCTGCACCACCGGGATTTCTATAGTTGTCTGCCTCATTTTGACAGATGCATTTTGTTTTCTTGGGCAGCTATAGGGGGCAGTGCCTGTGTACTCGTCATGACCCAGCCTCATTATTATTTTTAAAGACTATATTTTTCTAAAGTAGTTTTAGGAAAATGATAAAATTGAAAGGAAAGCATTCTTTGCCCCAGCACATGCAAGGCCTACACCATTGTCAACATCCCTCATCAGAATGGTACATTTGTTATGAAAATAGTGATACATCATAATCACCCAAAGTCCATGGCTTATATTCCTGTTCACTCTTGCTGGTTTGAACTATGAGTTTGGACAAATGTATAATGACATGTATTCATCACTATAGTATCATACAAAGCACTATCACCATCCTAAATATTTTCTGTGCTCCACCTGATCTTTTACTATCTCCATAGTTTTTCCTTTTCCATAATATCATATAGATGGACTCATACAGTGTGTAGTATATAGCCTTCACAAATAATGTAGCTTCTTCCAGTTAGTAATATGCATTTAAGGTTTCTCTAAGGTTCTTCCATGTCTTTTCATGGCTTGATAACTCATTTGCTTTTAGTACTGAGTTCAGTTTAGAAAGGGATTGTAGTTTTGTCCTTGAAAATGGATCAAAAGTTAATGGGCTTACTGAGCACTCTAAAACACAGGTAGAGAAAATGATTTCTATAACATATCTTGATGGGATAACTTAATACCATCAAAGGAATTTCAAATGTAAATTTCAAAACCCTGCTTAATTCATTTTCTTTATATTATACCATACATTATTCCTGACCATGACCTTCTTTTCAACCCAGCATTATATGTGGGATATATTTTTACATTCTACTGTAGTATGAGAGTAAAAATATATACCAAGACAAAAGAAAGAGGCTGGAAAGTTTGACTAGCATAGAGACTAGTGAAAATCAAGGCCAAGTTACATGACAAAGTCAATTATTGTTGAAGAGGATTGCTAAAGCTCAAAAGATATTCATACAGTTGTTGTAAGGAATGAAGCTGGCTTGGTACTCTTTGGAGAAAGGAGTTTGTATGAGCTAAATGGAATTAAATAAATGTATGCAGGCAAGGAGCATGCAGACAGATATAATGTTCAGTTGTTAAAGGATCTACATCATCAGGTAATGCTATCTCTCTCTGAAGTTGAATTTGGTATGTTCCAGCAAAAACTAGTAGTGTGTGATATCCATTGATCCCTTGGAAAATCAGGCAGATTTCACTATAAAAAGGAATATTGCATTTATAATGTTAACACCAAACCAATGTTTAATTCCTACATCAGATTGTTTTTATTGCCAGACAGAAACATAGATTATCATGCTGTTCAACACTGCATGAAATTGCTGTGTGCCATAGAATTGTCTTACCTTAAGCTTTACAGTACATTTGCTTTTCTTGTTTATTAATCTTTTCCATCAGAACTATATGTATTTTTAGACTAGAAAATTAAACCATCATAGAAAACTTATTTTATTATATTACTCAGATTACACCAATGAGGGCAGATTTATTAAGCAAAGCAAAAAGGTGAATCAACAAACAAAGGTGAAAAAACTAGTACCTATGAACCTTCTTATACACTAACATATTTGTTATTATTCTCTTCTACACAGAAAATAGCAATTCATGTTTAAATCTTACTTTCATGGAATGCACACTAAATAAAGACATTGTCTGAACATAGAAAAAGCAAAATTATATATTACGGAGTCAATAATTAAATTGTAGCTACTAGTTTTGGTATCAATAAAACAATACGAAAGTGTTTGTATTACAAAAACCATGACCATTGATATGATTTGATACTATACGCTAAAACTTTTACTGGGGACACAAAAAGGATCTCTTCAGAAATTCTATATAGGTTTTGGATTATAAAAGTTGAAGATGAGTTCTGGGATGATTTTCAGGGGGCCAAAGCTGATACCAGTAGACTTAGAGCAGACCTAAGGCCAAGCTGTTGGAACTGATGATGAGAAACAATAAAGTGAATTGGAAATTTTAAGATCAGGTGCTTCCAGAGTGACTGGTACACAAATTGCAAGTTCAGCTATGTTATTGCAAAATGTCCTCCTTTAAAGGTCTCTTACTGCGACCTGTAGCTTCCACTGCTCCTGAAGGAGCAGGGGCAAAAACACTGTGTCATCATATTACGGAGTTTCTGATTTAGTTTTTAATATATCAGCATTCTGCTTCTACAAATTTATTTGCAACATTAAAAATAACTATAATCTTTATTTCATACTTTATTATGATATGCCCTAAATTTTCTCCCTTTGCATCTGCAAGCATTTAGTATATGGTACGCACTGTAATAAGAGTTTTTTGTTTTTCTTTTTTAAATGCTGTCTTGACCCAATATTAAGACCCTGGCTAAAGGATGATTTGTTCCTCTTCTTGAGCAGTTGATTATATACACACTCGGATCACTTTGTTATGGTGATGCTCACACTCCATGCAGGTTTGCACCAGCCCAAATCACCCCAGGGACAGGTAGCAGTCCAGAGGCAGCTCTTACTCTCCTCCTTCAGAGATGATTCAAATTAGCCATTTCACAGGAAGCCCACAAAACCTACCTAATCCTGCTGCACCGGTTATACAGAAACTGTTCCCTACAGCTACAACTCACCATTGTCCTGTCCCCGGTGCCATGCCCTGTATGGCCCTGCCTGAAAGTTTTCTTTTCTTCTTCTCTCTTCTGGATCTGTACCAGAAAATTCTTTCACCTTAAAGTGTCATTGTTATGTCGCACCAGCAGAAAACCTTTGATCTTATAAAATAGACACATGATGCATGTTTGTGAAATTAATTTATGATAGATTAAGCATACCTGTGATTTTTAATCCTGGAAGCAAGTAGAACTCCAATTCCTGGAAACTGGCAGCTGTGAAGAATCAAGTGTAACTACAGAGTATGTATGTCTCAAAAGGAAGAGAGAGGATATTTCTGCATGTTTTCCTAAAGACACTGAGTTGGAAAAACTTTATCCCTCTTACCATCCCCACTCTGCAGTCATCACTACCCAAGATCAAAGGTCACAAAGAATGACTGGTGCCTCAGGGCACCCATAATTTAATGACAGTTTTTCCCTGTGCAATCCAGTTTGTGCTTAATTTGGGCCCTGAGGTCTTCACTTACTTTTCTTAAAATCTACATATACATTTTTAAAGGCTTTTCAAAATATGGTATTTGGTATTTTCAAGCAGCAGATATTCTTCTCTTTTAGTTTCCTTTCTTTTAAATGGAAAGGTTTCTCACGGTATTAATTCACCCTATGAGAGAGTTAATGTCTGCTTATACAATCTTAACAAATGTTATACACCAAGGAGAGAGTGAGAGGCCCAGCAACCCTGATCAAACTCTATTCTAGAAACATTGCCAAATTGTTTTGGCTCCAATTACATGTAAGGTGTATATTCTTAAGGAAATTAGGTATAGTTAGCAATGTAGATGGTTAAACTCAAAGGGGACATGATGGCCAATTTTAAACTTTTTAGCATGATATAAAAAAGGGATCTTTCCCCACTTCGGTGTTTTCTCATAATTTCTAAACGGCTTGCTATTTGGAGCATTATTAAGACCATGACTTCGAAAATACATTTTTTATAACATGTAACTGCACACATATCTCCTACAGCATACAGAGGATGTATTACATTAGATAACCGTTATTGAAAAAGCTTTTACCTATAAGCATTATTCACCTGTAAGTGTATTATTATACAAATCTTTTGACTGGTAGTCAGTATAGGTTTTGGTTTTTGCCTTCAGTATAAATAATCGAATTTCAGCTCTACTAATGATTGCTATTTTGCTATAGAACCCCTGAAACAGACTGTCTTTTCTATATACAAAATAGAAATGCAAAAAGAAGAACACGTTTACACAAGCAGTTTGAATTGTTTTCATCACAGTATTGGCAATAAAGTGTTCTATATGTAATATTGTATTTGTAGAACTCACATAAAGTGTCTTGGTTACAAAACTCAATAAAGTGTGTTATTTCCTGCCAGCTGGCATCTGTTCCTAAGAAAACCCATTTTAATGTGCTGTTGTCTACACACAATCATTTTTAATGCACCCTAAAGTCCACTTTTATAACAAGCTTTGCTCCAGAGATTGTTTCATTGGTTCTATATGCACTGGAAGTAATAAAGAGAATTAGCAATGTAGACACAGAAAGAAAAAAACAGAATTCACTGTGTTTGTAAATTGTGCCCTGTTTGGCTAAGATAATTATTTATTAATGCTTTGTTAGATTTAGGTGTGATGTCTAGGAACAGAGCTGTGTGAGAACACATATTAGAAGCAAAGCATGCTTTCTTTCTTCTTTTATTTTTTTATGTATTATGAGGTCATTCTAAGTTTAATGTTTCAAACACTTTCCCTGACCTCACGTGTGACATGCATAGTTTCATGACTATGCATTGCAGGTACAGATATCCAGAATTTCATGAGAGTAAACTGCTATTGCATTGTAATATGGTAAACAAATAGGAATGCAGCCTCCTTTCTTTCTTACTCACAAGTATCATGGATGCCAAAAGTTCATCAATGGGTTTTGTGGAGTCCCAGAAACTGTTAGTTGTCTGACACTAAAACACTGTCCAATAGGAGTCTTCTGTTTAGAAGACTTCAGTGGACAGTATTCAGTAGTGGGGTTTTGGTCTCTGGCCATATTTTAATACCCTTCTTATGCTTAGCAAATTCCATGAAGAAGTATGTGTGGCAGAGAAACTATCCTGTTGAAGGGACTATTATATACATCAGCCCCCAAAGGTAGCTGTCCCAGAAAAATCATCCCTTGTTCAGATTATGAAGTGACTCCTGAGATGCTGGTGCCCTCTGCCAAATCAGAGGCAAAGGTGTGTTTTGGACATTGTTCTCTCTTGAGTACTCTGGGTTTGACTTTTCTGTTCCCTCCTCTATTTTCTGTGATTTGCCTAATAATTTTTAAATTAAAATATTTAGAGTGGGTATTGTTGCTAATAAAGAAAAATTCTGATTGATAGAGTTGGTACCTAAGTAAACCAAATTTGTTTCTGTAGAATTAAAAATATGACACAGAGACAGAAATCATCAGAATCAGAAGCAAAGCCAGAGAACTCATGGAGCAGGACACACAGAAACAGATCTTGTAGAGAAGAGTAGAGGATACCAACTTCTGAGGTTCCAGCAAGACAACTGAAGCACGTGAGAATCTGTAAGCTGCTCCTGTTATGTCCTCTTAGCCAAGGAGCCATCCACAGCATCATTATTCATCTAACCTTTCTCTTCCCACTTTAAGGGAACTTTTGCTTCCTCACATCTAGGTATGTCCCCTTAGCAGACCCTCCCCAGCATGTAAACTTTTAGTAAATTCCATGAGGGCAGAGACCAAGGCTGTGTCTGTTTTGTTTTGTTTTTATTACACTGTATATATTACATAGTTTATGGTATAGTATGTGGCTCACAATAGGCACTAAATATTTGTTGAAATAGATGATAATGCATAAACAAGTGACCCAGCAAATTACATTTACTTAAAACATGTTTTGATAGGTTACAAATAAGTCCAATCTTATTTTGTACTAGACACACACACACACACACACACACACACACACACACATCAGCCCCCTCATGTTCTTGTTTTTCATTTTTAGAAATTGAAATGATAGAGGATATTCTTATAGCTGATTCAGGAACATAAGATGCATTTGCTTATTCAGATTAGCAAACTTCCCTAGTAAAAGAGCTGATTTCTTCCCTCTTTCTTTATAAAAAGAAAAGTCTTTCTAAAGAAGTGTGAACATTATTGTGAAACCACCTGGTATTGTCATCACAGTTTTCCATCTCCGGCTGCTTTCACTCTCAGTTCTGATGCATTGTTTTTAAGTATCTGGCTACAGAGCTTTCCTTCTGCTGTCTTCAATAAATCTCTTTCCCCATGAGATTTACTTTGGTTAATAACACTCTGTAAGTACTTAATGTGGCATTATGAATTGTTGTAAAGGGAGCCTGAACAGTGTTTGACCTCACATAGTTCTGTAGATCACTATTGATGTAATGTGACAGACTAAATTCTCCACATTAGCCTGCACCACATTTTTAGTATACTGATACAACAGAATTACTCCAAAGGAAACAATTTTGTCAGTGGCTCTAAAGCAGTAAATAGAATATAAATCAGGGTACTTGACTAAGTTATGGAGCAAATGTATGAATAAGAATGAAAGTAGGAATCACAGAAATCCGCTACCTTGTACAATATTTGGTAAGGGGAAGTAAAAGCATGAGCTGTCATATTGGGGACTACTTAAGGAGGTCAGACATATTCAAAATTATTAGAAATAATATTTTTGGCTTTGGCAGAGGGTATACATATTTCTAATCACCCTTTTAACCAACGAGTGCATGCCCTTTACAATATGTTGCCATCTATTTTAACCTATTAAACAAAAAACATCTTCACATTGTTTCACATTAAAAACGTACCAAGAGAGGTTTCACACAAACTTCCAGATTTCCTGTTTTATTGCTCACTTTTAAATTGAATTCTCAGGGCAATGGCTAAAGATGCAAAGTGCAAACATTTCTACTTTTGAATTTATACAGCTAGTCCTTCTGCTTTGTGACATTCTTTCAACCCTCACTCATGTACTAAATTTAGATGGCCAACATATTTTATTGTAATTTAAAAAACATGGGTTTTAACTAAATATTTTATAATTTAGCTAAATAGTAAAATGTTAACGAGTGCTTGATCAACATTCATTTTTGTTCTATTCCTTTTTATGGGCCCTGTGACTATTTCTAAAATTTATTTGTGGAATTCTGATTTTTATTTTGTTTTTATTTTTCTCTCCAGGATGATAATCTACTTGTTCTTCTATACAAACTGTTTCATTAATGACCCTCCTTTCCAGGTTCACATTTACCTTTGCAATATTTCCTTTGCAGTCAGTTTTGTTTTTTTCCTGAAGGTGCAAGAATTACTGTTATTGGTAGTGAAGTTTTCTTTGATGAAATCATGACCTCAACAATAATCTGTCCCAAGAACCCAGTTGATATGCCCTCAGTGCTCCCCCATATCCCCTAACCATTCTGCTTTCCAAGGAGTGGGTATGCACTCGTCTACCCATTTTCTCTGAAATGAATGGCCCTCTCCATCCACACTGCACTCATTAATTCTACAAACATGGACTCAGTTCCTATGTCTAAGCATTTCTCTATTTTGACGAATAAGAATGTCAGGCTTTATTACATATGTACTTTCCCAATAAACTCTCCTTGGGACTAAAAGCCATGTTTTTTCTTTTATTTACAGTACTGAGGATACACTCCACAAAGCTCATTTAAAAAATGATTTAATGCATAATTAATTTTTACAAAGTAAATGTGATATTTACCACAATACACCAGATATACCCAGAATTCTTTATTTAAAAACATGGGTCCTATGCAAAATATGTGGAGGACTGCATATATGGGGGTAGGTTACATGTAAGATAAAATAATAAAGATAAATTGAGTGAGAAATCACATATTTTAATAAGCTGTTTCTTTCATAATTATTATCAATCAGTATATACTTCATTTTTCTCTGTTCCTAAATACTAATTAACTTACAATTGCTTAAGATATGCCTTTTAGTCTGTGTATAAGTTGTGTAAGTGTATGTCCCCTAAACTCATATCAAAACTATAAAATTGTTGCATAGCAGCAGAAAGAAGGAAGAAATTCCTACCCGTCCCCTTTGCAACAGCGTGGATGGAACTGAAGCATATTATGCTAAGTGAAAGAAGCCAGGAGGTGAAAGACAAATGCCATATGATCTCACCTAATGCAGGAATTTAATGAACAAAACAAACAAATGAGAAAAATAGAACCAGTGACATGGAAATAAGGAACAAACTGAGAGTGATCAGAGGGGAGGGAGAGGGGAATAACAAGGGAAAGAGGGGGGAGGGTCGGGTCACGGAGCCAGTACAGGGACATGGACAACAGGGTGGGATTGACTGTGGGAGACGGGTGGCGGGGGGTGGGGCAGGGAAGAACAATGTGGGGAAAATTGGAACAACTGTAACTGAACAATAATAAAAGAAAAAGAAAAGAGAAAAACCCATAAAATTGATAATATATGCAACATACCTCAGTTAAGTAACCTGAGCAAGCTCAGTTAGTGTTGCAGAGAACAAAAATTACCATAACATCCTCCCAGCCTTGTATGTGCAACTCTAATGCCAGGTTGCTAATCCCTTCATCAAGAAGTAAAATCCAATTCTCTACCTTCCCAATCTGGGCTCTGCCTTTTGTGTGACTTCCTTCAAAGGAGCATTAGCAAATGGGACCTAAGCAGGGATTTAAAAAACATTGAGGTTTGGGGCTTTCTTTCTTGGTGCTATTTGGAATCCTGATATTGATCAAGTAAAAAAGAAAACAACAAAACAAAACAAAACAAAACAAAAAACCTTCCAGAACAGCACAGAGGCCACATAGGACAGACATAAGCTCTCCTCCCATCTGAACCCCTGTAGACCAAGTAGTCTAACTACAGCTGTATACATGTATGTGAGTGAGGCTGTCCTGAATCATCAACCACGTAAGTTTAAGAATAAGAAATGCTTCTTTAAGCAAATAAGTTTTCTTGACATAAGCCATTTTCTCCACAATGCAAATGAATTCAGTTAGTAAGGAAACAATCCAAAAATTAAGCAAAACAATAACCATTTATATTAATTGAACTTATTGTGCTACTGGTTCACTTACTGTAAGTGGAAGATATTCTAAGCATTTTCCCATAGTATTTGATTCTATGCTGGATGTTAAAATTTATTACAATATTTATTCCACAAAAATAGACATTTTATGCAGAGTGTTGTTGGTAACTTGAGATCTTTGAAGAACAATACTTTCAGTCTTTTCTCTTCCCCTTTGAGTTGGGTCTTGAGGCTTTTGTTTGTTTGTTTGTTTGTTTTTCCCTTGCTTGAGCACATTACTTGTTCATTGCTTTTAGAGAGCGAGGAAGGGAGAGACAGACACACTGGTGAGAAAGAGAAGCATTGATTGCCTCCTATATGTGCGTGGACCAGGGTGGCACATGTCTGCACCCTGGACTGGGTATCGGACCTACAAACTTTTAGTTACAGAACAATGCTCAAACCAGCTGAGTTACACTGTCCAGGGCAAGGGTCTTGCTATTTTAAATGCCTTTAGAAAAAACCTACATAAAGGCTAATGGATGTTTATTTTTCTCTGAGTTACCAAGGCTTTTGCTTAATAATATATATACTTATAATTTTTTTGGAAATTCAGAATAGAAGTAATGACTAAGTTATTTTTAGCTACCACTTATTGAGTGTTAGCTACACAGTAACCAAGCACTGTGCCAACTGAATTATGTATTAGAACTAATCTATTAGTTACAGTAGTTATCTCCAGTTCACATATAAAATAATGTTTCTTATTTATCAAAAGTCATGTCATTAAGAAGTGTAGCTAGGGTTTGAACTATGACTTTCCTCTTTTCCTGAAAATATAAGAAATATCTTTTATTTAGAGATATTTATTAACTGAAGCACAGCAACACAGCATCATATTGTCCCATCTGAGTTGTCTGCGATGAATCAAATGTCCTCAGAATCAAAGAGCATATAGTGAGAAGTCAAATGCACAACTAGTAAGTCCCCACACTAGTGGCCACCACGAACCATCTTGGTGTCCATTCCTCCTTCCTATTTTGGTATACTTTGTCTAGATTTCCTCCATTACTACTTATATTAATAACAACATTACTATAGTTCTTAATATGTATAAAATATGTCAGTGTTACATTATTCTCATAATGGTTGGGAAGTAAACTGGAAAACCAGAAAAGTAACACATAGCTTTGAGGCCTAAGGTACCTACCTGCATGTAAACATTAGAACTTAAACTTCAACTAATATCTTGTAACCAGACATTTATTCTCTTCGGATAAAAAGTGTTTCATAAAGAGTTGTCAAATTGTGTTTATTATGAAATGGCTTATGGAGACAACATGTGTTGAAGCTGAATTATGCCACTTATTTCTTTTTCATTTTTTTAATTTTTATTTTTTGACAAATTATTATTTTTTGTTTTTTAATTACAGTTGTCCCACTTTTTCTCCCATTGCTCCCCCCACCCAGCCCACCCCTTCTCCCACAATCATATCCCCCCCATTGTCCATGTCCATGAGTCATTTATACATGTTCTTTAACTAAACCCTTCCCTTACTTATACCCCTTCTCTCCCTCCCTGCTCACCCCTAATAACTGTTATTCTGTTCCTTGTTCTATTTAGTTCATTTGCTTGTGTTGTTTCTTAGTCTTCTGTATTAGGTGAAATTGTATTTTTCTTTCATTGCCTGGCTTATTTCACTAAGAATAATGCCACCTGAGTTATATAAGCTGTTATGTGTTATAAACTATTTGAATTTATTGATTATAGTCCCCTATAAATTAAGATTAGACATTATCTTGCAAGCTTAAACACTACATGGAGAACAATCCTGATAAGGTAGACCTTCATCAAAAAACTGCATTTGAAAAAACTAAAACTCTTTCTTTAACCCTTTGAAGAATAATGAGAATTCCTGACACTCTTTAGTATAGAGAAGAGAAAGAATCAGATTATGCTTGGAAATCTGTTTGGTTATAAGCATAAGCATCTTTCATTTGAATTGGAAAACTTTCATGTATTGATACTACATACCTGTTAAGATCCTGTTATTATTCTGTATTTTGAAAATCACATGTCTTACCTGGGTCAGGGGATGGCAATATTCTCAATGGTTATAGATTAAAGTCCATTTTGCCACTATGATCAAGATTAATTCAGTAATTGGTGTTCATTGGTATTTTAAAATATATTAAGTAATAAGAATAACATACCATATTATCATCTAATGTATATGATCTAACCTTATTAATCTACTAGAATATTTAAAGCTAGTAATTTGTCTCTTGACCTAGTAAGTTCACCTCCGAACTTTAAATATATTATCATAATGTTAAAAATTCTACTGTCTTGATTAGTGCTATTTTATCCAATTGAATGACTGGAATTTTATGTAGATTGGATTTCAAATAATTTATTAAGTGGTTGAAAATTACATCTCATGGATAGTTTTTAAAGTTTCGTGCTAGAGGAAACCTTAGAAAAATTTTGCCTCTCCCACAATTTTATAGACAAGGAAATTCAACCCTATAAATATGAAATTACTTGTTCCAGGTTATATAATGTAGATAAGGCATAGTTAGGATAAGAAAGTGTTAATCATGTTATATTTCAGAGTTTGACAAATTTTACACTTTTATGAAATTAACAGGAAATTTATTTTATTAGAATTCTATAGAACTCTAAAATAAGAATTTGAATATTTTCAAAATATTAAAAATGTTGTAGGGACTAATTTATTTACTATTTCTATATAAAATTATTCTAAGGCAGACTAAATAAAAGCTTAATAAAAGCTTCCTATTTATTACACATTATTTTGTTTTTCTTTCATAATATGTAGGCTTTTTATTGAATTTTAGAAATCATTTATTTTCCTGTATTATCTATTCTTGTATGTATTAAATCAGGACCCGAGGACATTGTAATGCCCTTTTATCACTGAGTGTGTTCAATCTCACAAGAAGGTTAGTTACAGTGTGTTGGGGACCTTTGAGTTGTACTTATTTTTTTTTAGCTTTGACAAGTCACTTTTAGGCACCATTTTTCTTTATTTTTAGCCTCTGTGTTCCCCTTAAGAAATGTGCACCACAACAGGCACTGTGGCTGCTATAACGAGACAGTTCCTCATCCTCAGGACATGTATCAATCACTGATGATCTGCAGTCACTGCCATTGCTCCTTTTCCCAGAAAAAAATAGGAAGACCACCCCAGAATGCAAGAGTGCCTGCCTCTTGGTGGTTTGCATTCTTTGGAGGAGTTTTCAAATCAGCATTGCTATGTCTTAATATCTAACAAAGATTTTATTTTAGTATTTTGCTTCTTTCATATTTTGTTTATAATGCGATAAATCTCTTAGGAGAAAATTCAGCTAAAAGAATATTGCTCAAACAAGCTTGGGCCAGTTATCTTAGACTCAGAGCAGATGAACAATTCTGAAAAAAGCATGACACGTTTAATTTTACATGCCACCTGTCTAATCCTTCCTAGAACTGGGTCTGAGTTCAAACAATACAGTGATAACTCAAAAATGGAAAGTAGAGACATCCTCTGTAGCATATATATGTATTGTCATGCTAGTTTTAATTTCTTTTTAAAAGAATATAATTTAGATTAGAGAAATATATACTGTAGGTTTTTTTATTAAGGACAACTATGTATGACTATACATACTTACACAGTACAAGACATTATTTTAAGTCATGAATTTTAAAAAGAGCTCCCTCAGAGAGATGAGAACAGATTTATAACCAGCTGGTGCCAGGCTATATTTGGCATATGGAACCTAGATTTAGTTATCATCTTCAAAGTCCATGAATACCATTCTAGCAACACCATTGTGCATGTAAGACAAGTGGTTGGGGAATTCCTTTAAGCAATCTCCAGGTGACGAGAACAAGGTCAAATGTCATCACAGTGCACTGAAGCTCGAGTCCCTAACAAGGTTCCCTGAGGCAGCCAGAGCTCTGTGCTGCAGGGGAAGCCGATGGTATTTTGAAAGATATGAGAGCCACACGTTATTTTTCTGTATTTTTGTAGGCAGGAATAGACACAAGGTTTTGTTACATGAAAATATGTGAAAGATGTTAAGTTCTGAGGGATAGGGTAGGATGGGATGCCTGTCTTCTCCTGTGTCTGCTTATAGATGAAAAGACACTCAGTTCCTCTGTGTCAGGATTTTTACCAGCCACCTCGGTCCCCCTATCTCCCACTTCGGTAGCACTTACCAACAAGAAAATAGATAGTCTTGTGTACCCTGGCAGGGAATTCTGATACTTTATATTAACTTCTCTGAGAAATGCTTATCCCACCCAGCTCTGCCTCCTGCTTCCCTCCCAAAATGTTTCTTCCTTTTGTGTTCTTCTTAAACATAGCTAAGTCCACAGCTGACTGGACCAAGAATAGACTGCTGATGCATCCTGAGTCCTCTCAGAAATTTGCTTTGAGACCCAGGAAAGTCTGTTTCTAACTAACAAAATCTGGGAGTTACTGTATAACTAAGGCCGCAATGGCCATAGTGGGCCTTTGTTCAACTTCAGCAGAGCACGAGCTGCAACTGATTCCAGTTCATTATAAGAAATTTTAATCATTTTTAAATTTTAAATTACACTTGACATACAATATTATATTATTTTCAGGTGTACAACATAGTGATCATCCCAATAAGTTTAGTACCCATTTGACAACCTATATAGTTATTACATTATTATTGACTATATTCTTTATTCTCAAGGAATTAATGTATTTACTTGGGTTCTGTATGATGGTCCTCCTGTGATTTTTAAACACATCATCTTAATTTCCTTACCTTACCTTGAGTGTGTTCGCTTTCTTGCAGTCAAATATTAGCTGAACAACACCTGGGAAGAAAAATGTCTATTTAGCAAAAGTAAAGCTTTGGACTCTGCATGTTCAGCATGAACAATATAAACAGGCCTTCTCCAGTCACACAGATTCTCTTCTTTATTATTTCATGACAGTCTTGTCTTCTTGAAAGTGTTAGGTCAGAGATGTACCATGGCCTCCAGTGTAACTCCAGGAATTGTAGTCCAGAGGGGAGGAACTGCTTTTAAACTTTGCTCCATTTTGACCTTTATATGTAAAATCAATGCTTTATACTTATTCTGGAAGATATATATTTTAAAGAAATATATTTAAACCCAAATGATATTCTCTCATCATTTCTAATAAGCCTGAGCATATAGGATTTATGAGATGTGTTGTATAAAACCCTAAAGCTGTTCCCATAAGGGCCTGGCTTTTTAGATATATCTATCCTCATGAAATCATAGCATTACGGGCCTATTATTTTCATTTCCTCTTACTTATAGTTCTATCACTAGGAGGTTTTCTTTTCTTTTCTTATCTTTTCTTCCCAGTCAGAAGTACAGCTCGTTCCAACAAAAGATTCATATTCTACCTATTTTAGAATGTTTGAAATAATTCTTTCTTTAGAAAATGTATATGAAATCCTATTAACAAATACCCCAGCTATTTAAAAGTCATATATAAGAAAAAGGAAGTGGCTTAAGAAATGAAACAGTGTGCATATAAGTTTGCCAGGAATTAAAAGTCATTTTGAAATTGTAGGACTTGGACAGGATTGGAAGTTTCAGCCAATCCTACAATCCTTTGAAAGTCAGGGATTTTTCTATTATCTATCACATTTTCCAACTCTGGATTACAAATGAAAATTTATATAACAACTGTAGATTAGTATACCTCTTGGTTTGGCAACATGAATTATATTTGTCTGAGGAATAAAATATACATGAGTGTGTCTAGAGAGCACAGGGGCCCCAGCTTCTGGTATGTTTCCTCATTAGGACTGTGGAAGCTTGTGGAAAAGGTTCATCCCAGAGGAAGCTTTAAGATACACAAATGTTGGCAAGCCTTCAGTTGTGGCAAGAAAGATTATTATGACTATATCTTACAACTTTTCTCTCAGATTGTCCTCTGACTCAGACTTGTATACATATACTTGAGACACAGGGAGAAAAGATGGCATTCACATGTGAATAGAAACTAGTAAAGGCCAGTTGATAAAAGAGATCAGATGTGAGACAAGCAGAGTATAGCATCAGGAATGAAATAAACTATTGAAGTCCTTTATGCCAAAGAATTACCCATGAGGCTTTGGAAAAATGAAGGTGGAATTGGCAGGTGTGCATTGGCAGTAAACCAATAATGACTTTGGAAATGGTATGGCAGTCCTGGAAAGTTACCCCTTTGTAACCTTTATGTAGGCTTTTCAGAGGTAACTGAATCTATGACCTAGACTTCAGTGCCCCAGCCTTACAGCAGACATTATTACACAGGGATCCGGATAAAGACACAGTAATGTGACAAGTAACAGTGGAAAGGATAGCTTTAGGGCAAATGAGGCGTGCCAGAGGAACTTCTGGATCTGTTTTTGAAAGAACGCCACGAAAAGGGAAGAGATTACAGATCGCAGCAAAAGTACCTGGGAGTCTGAGCCACTACAATGAAACCATATTAGATTACTGTTGCAATATTGAAATCCTGTTTTGTTTTGTTTTGTTTGGGGGAGGGGCTGATGTGGTCTGGAAACCTGGTCTATAATCACAAGTGGAAGGAAAGATACCAAGCTATTTCAGAGTATTGATGAGTTGTAGTTTTAATGAAGGTTATCATTTAACCAGTGCTTTTTTATAACTGACAAGAGGTTGACAAAGTCGGCAAGTCTCAAGATTTTAGAATTAATAATGAAAGGGACATTGGATGTAACAAGATAGGGATATATCCTATAAAGAAAGGCCAGTATCCTATTTCTGCATGGTGCTGGTATTTAGAGATGGATAATTTTCTTTGCATTTTAGGATTGGGTCTGGGTTCATCTAGTAAATTGACCCTAATATCTTAGCATTGCAGATAGGCCCTGCAGAACATAAATATGTGTGTACACGTTGGGTATCGTGAGCCACTTGTTTATATAACACCTACACGGTGTAGCTACAGAACATATGGACCAAAAGCCTTCAATTGCATAGGTATATAGTAGTTAAATATAAAACTCCAGGTGAAAGTCTTCTCCTTCAAATACCCAGATACACTATTATTGCTAGGAATAAAAGCAGAGGATTAAAGTTTACAATCTAACTATTTTAATTCACTGTGATCCAAATGATACTATAGCAGGTTTTTTTAAAGTTGTTAAAGGGGATCATATTTCTCTGCAGAGAAAGATATTTTTTCTAAATTTTTTCTCTTAATACAATTGATTATATAATTGCTCTTATGGACTATATAAGACCTAAGGAGGTTTACATTTATCAGATTGAATATAAGACACTTGGCTTGGTCATATGGAATAAGAAAAAATAATTCTTTATAAGTAAAATGGGGACACAATGTCATTGGATTTTTAACATGAAAGGATTTTACTTAATTCAAAAAATAAAGGATTAATACTCCAATCTGGTACATCTGGTCATATTTACTACATAAATATAGTTTTATTCCCAACATATACAAGAAAGTATCTATAAACGACATAAATTCTTGTTTTCTTATTTTACAGTCACTCTCAACAGTTTTTTAACTCCAAGTCTAACATTAATCCTTCTCTATTGTTTATGAGAACAAATTTACTCCCTTCTACTTAGGAAATTTTCTCTTTATCCTGCATTTATAAGAAACTAGTGAAGAAAACAGACTAGTCATATAGACTCTATTACTAGCATCTACGAGAACAAAACCAAATAATTCAAAGGGAAAACAAACATTACTTTTTAGTTGTAGGCTTTGCATACATAACAAAACGGTTACTAAATTGCTGTATATCTGTTGAGATAAACACTTAAGACCAAGATAGTAAGACAGAGATAGCATTCTTCTTTTACCATCTTTAAGAAAATATAAAATGAATATAAATGTTTATTTTAAATAATTTTTTATTTTGATGACGGTTAAAATGATTTTAAAATTGTATCACCTAATAAACATGTTACAACATACACATATAGCACTAGTTATATAAGATTTCTCACTAAAATAAAATTACCATTACATCAACAGACATAAAACTAAAATAACATGCTTTTATATACTTTTATAGTTTCTTCTTTTATTGTTTTTCCATTACCATTTATCCCCCTTATATTCTCTTCCACCAAGCATTTGTGTATTTCCTAATCACATAATTTAAACTGCAGAATGTATGTAAAAGAAGCAAAGCACAAAATGTGTGTGTGTGTGGGGGGTGCTGTCAACCACATAAAGAAATATACCAAAATTTTATGTGCCAAAATATGCCAATTATACCAAAATGTTTGGTGAATTTTGTATGGTTTTAATTTATTTGTGTTATGTTGTCATCATTTTTATAACTATATTTATCACAAACCAGAAATCAAAAAATTTCCTCTCTGGTCCATACAACAAAAGCTCACAAACTAAAATTGAGGACATAGTACTGCAGCAAATACCTAAATGAAAATAAACTTGATATCTAATATTACATCTCATTACCTGGTAGTGGTATATAATTCTTTTGGCTTCTCTGATGAATTGTTACCACTTATAAAAAGTAGCAAGAAGTAAATAAAATAAAAGATATGCCCTTCATAATTCTGGGACATTTTTTGTTGTTGTTGTTTCCTGCCATTTTTTAAATTATATTTAGAAACACATTTTCTTAGCCTATTTTAAGTAGGGTTTCTAATGTTATACAAATAGAGAAAAATACTGTAATATATCAGCTAAGATGAAATACAATTACTACCTGCTCTGTTTGTTCTGTAAGGTATTATTAGTTGGAGAAATTTTTATTAGTTATGATTTAGAAATGTTAAAAACTGATCATTTTAAATTTTAATAAAAATTCAAATAACTGATATTACTCAAAACTTCTCTCAATCAAAAAACTGTTAGGGCATAGTGAATAAAAAGTGGAATTTGGATCAATTATACCTGGAAAATTTTTCACTCTGACACTTAGAATCTCTGTGATGCTTGCAAAATTTCTTTATCCTTTTTGATACCATTATATTAAAATACAAAATAGTTACAAAATGACTGTATATGTTTCCTAAGTCTATTGTAACATATCACCACAAGCTGGGTGGCTTAAATCAATAGAAATTTATGCTCTTAATTGGGAAGGCTAGAAGTCTAAAATCAAAAGGTAGACAGAGTCATGCTCTTTTTGAAAGCTCTAGGCAACAGTTCGAACCACGCCCTTCTCTTTGCTTCTTATGTCATGGACATTCCTCAGAGTTCTTGGTTTGTACACACACGGTTCCTTTCTGTGCTTCCGTCATCGTATATTGTGTCTGTCTCTTTTTTCCTCTTGTAAGGACACCGGTCAGATCATATTGGATTAAGGGCTCACTTTATTCCATATGACCTCATATTAATTTACATCTTAATTAAATCTGCAAAGACCTTATTTCTAAATAAGATCACATTCACAGGTGTAAGGAGTAAGAACTTCAACATAACTTTTTTGGGGGTGGTGGTGGTACGGTCAACCCTCAAAAAATAGCTAAATAAAAAAGTGTTTTAGGAAATGTAAATACTATATTATATTCAAACAGATTAGTAAGGACCTATACATTGTGGGCAGTCAGTGTTAGCTGCACTTCCCCTTTTTGTGCCTCTGTGTATCATATGAATAATGGTAAAATTTCAAAGTGGTTAATCCCATTTAACTTCCACATCACTTTCCTTCCAAATTATTTTATGGTAAGTTATGAAAAACATTGGAATTGAGTTCTATGTGTTGTTTACTGTATACATTCTTATTACCTAATTTTCAGAGCTCTCACTTTGTCTTTTAGCTATTTTCCACTCTTCCAATTGTATAAAACTGCTGGTTATACAAAAGAAATGATTGTCTATAGTGATGCAAATAAATTTTGTCAGATGAAGTTGTAAACCATCTCACACATAAGAAGCTATTTTCTAATAAATTTGTCTCAACATTTTGGATTTTATGTTTTTTTAATTGTTGACACTATTGTAGATCTTTTATATATGTCTGCTCTTAAGATTCTCGTAGGTAATGCTTCTCAAAAATTTTTTGGTTCACCCATTAATTAATGAGTTAAATAAAATTCCTGCATTCATTTTATATTTGCATGAAAGTCATGATTTTACCTTAAAAAAAATCTTAATATTCCATGTACTCTTTGAAAAAACTTTGATGAATAAAGAGATTAAAAGATCCAGTCCTTTCATATCTATCTCTCAACATGATAAGCTGCACCTGTGTGGAAGTTAACTGAATTCAGAAGCTTCATAACTTTTGAATTAAAGGGCAATTCATAAAAGAAAGCCAAGGAATAATTTCTTGGCAAAAATAGCGTTAGATAATTAAGTACTTACAGTAACAAGATTGAAGATGCTTTACAGTAAGACTTAATGCCTTGAAATTTAACAACCAAAGTGCTGATCTCATCCATATCATTTTAGAAAGTGAAGCTTCAGAGCTGAGACAAAGCCGACCACTTTAGGAGAAACTGTACACTGGTATATAAAAATATTTAGAGAAAAATACGTTTTAAATGTTATCTTAAAAATTAAAATTAAAAAAAGAGAGAGACTGTAAAAGGTGAATCTGCAATGTTCAATAGAGTTGAAAATAAAAAAGAAAGAAAGAAAATCTTTGTACCACTTATCATTGATACAGGTAACTAACATTTAACATACATATCTATGATTTAACATATTAATTTTCTATTGTAGATGATGAAAAGAAATTGAAACCTAAATTGGTTAGTAAACATGAAATGTTTAAAACCTGTAGTACTTAAAATTCTATTTTTTTTTTCATATTTAACATAACAGACTCAAAGTGGCATCAGGCTGGTACATCTAGTCTTGCTGGAAGCTGTGCTTGAAATTCCCCTGAGTCTAGTGTTTGCCTCACACTGGGAACCTTGACAAAATAGGAAATTAATAGTGCAATTTTTATTTTGGTTTCTGTTGCCTCATGATCCTTCAAGTCTCATCTGATTCTATTTTGCTGTATATATAGCATCGCAAAAAGTTGTTCAGAAGAGGAATTGTATTCCAGATAAATATTTATTAAGCACTTACTATTTGTCAGTCACTGTGCTAGATAGGTCACAAGGAATATCTTGTTTAAGATTTACTATAGTGACTATGTGCTTATGAAATAACCTTAAGAGATTCTTAGGTAATATTATATCCATTTTATAAATAAAGTTAATTAGACTAAGAAACAAATATTCCTAAGAAACTCAAATTAAATTACTTTCCCATGGTTTGTAAATGTGGAGACAGGATTAAAAGCATTTTTTTTGTTGTTGTTGTTTGTTTTTTGTTTTTTGTTTTACCTTGGGTTCCTGTTTTCTTAACTACTATAGAATTCAATGCAGCACATTACATTTTATAAGTTAGTGAAGGTATGTCAGGCACTAGTCAATGCCAAGATTAAAATGGTCTCCAAGATAATTGCCCAATTTAGAATATCTACCGGTCCCGGGGTCTATTACACGTATGATTAGTTAATTTTTCTCTTGTACATTTCACAAATTACTGTTTGTCTCTGAGAAGCTAATACAAAAATATCTGGGGAAAGTTTAATTTGTTTATTTTATTGTTCATGCTGCTGTTGTGTGGTTTTTCAATAAATTAAGAGATCCCATACCAAAGCAGGCTGTTTCAGACTAAACAGCGTGTCTTCTGGTTTAGTTAGCTAAGCCAAGTACATAGCCTTTGCTTTATAGTTAAACTCTGAGGCCAATATTTGTACCTAAAATGATTTATGTGTTGATATAATTTGTGCACTTTATGCCTTTCTGGGATGCCTTTCTGGGAAGCACAGTTTGTACCAAACACTGTTGCCCACTGATCTTTTACAGCAAGTTGATGTGTGAAAAAGCACCATGTTTTCTGAACAAGCATATGGGCAGTAACACCAGTAAATATTTAGGAGTGAAGATTTATATATTATTGGCTTTTCTTTAATTATAGATTTTTACTGAATTAACACTTTGATTAAACAGGTAAGAAATTCATATACATTTCAGAAAACACTAGAAGTGTTAACATGACACATTTCCCAACTGCGTGAAGTTCTCCTTTCTTTCTTAAACATAAGACATTAAAAGGAATAATGTTCTAATTCTGAAAATAAAATCAATATATTTAGCAGCAAGTCGATAATATTTAAAAAATTATTGCCTTTCAACATATTACCTTACCTTTCATTTGTTTTTGAAAGAAGAAAAATAAAATTGTAAAAATATATCTAGAGTAATTTAATTACATTTATATCTTTTTAGCTCATTGACTTTACAATGTAGACAATATTCATTTACTCAAAGAAAGGTGATCTACAAAGTCATCTGGTTTCAAGTGGCATGTTTACAATGTGGAGCAATCAAATATTCTGAGATTACTTCCTTGAAAGGAGAACTTGATCATCACTGTGGGAACACTGTGGTCTCTAGGGTGAGGACAGAAAGGAACTTTCCATACAGATCAATATCTAATTTACTTGGATATTAGGCAACTCTCAGGTTTGATTTACTTAATCTGGAAAAGGTGAGAGGAGCAATTATTATGTAGAATTTTTAAAAAGAAAATATATCAGAGCCATTTTAACCTTTCATTTTGTTCAAAAGTATAAGCATAAAATATAAGAAACTTATTTGTATAATAATTGGGTTTCATTCAGCATTACTGCTAGTAATTCTTTGCCATTATTGCCATGAAATGAATGTGTCATTAATTGTATTTCATAAATATAAATATTTGTGTGTTTTAATTATATTTTAATAATACTTTGGTTTTTAAATAGACTATTTTATAACAATTCTAGGTCCACAGAAAATGAGTAGAAAGTACAGAGCATTCCATATACGCCATACTCCCACTTAGGCATTTCAATATCTCTCATTATCAACATACCATATCAGAGGTGTGCATTTGTTATAATTGATGAACCTGCATTGACACATCATTATTAACCAAAGTCCTGGTTTACATTGGGGCACACTCCTGATGCTATATATTTCCTGGGTTGGGACAACAATATAAGGACATGCATCCACCATTATATATCGTACAGAGTTTTTCCACTGCTCTAAAAATATTCGCTGCTTCATCTATTCATCCCTTCCTCTTTGCTCACTACTGGCAATCACTGATAGTTTTACTGTCACCAAAGGTTTGGCTTTCCAGAATTTCACACTTTTGGAATCATATAGTATAGGGTTTTCTCAGATTGACTTATTTCACTTAGTAATATGCATTTTTCTCCTGTTCTTTGCATTGCTTGATAATTCACTTATTTACAGTGCTAAATAATATTCCACTATATAGATGTTTTCCAACTGTAAGACATGTTCAGTTGCTTTTCAGTTTTAAAAATTATAAGTAAAACTGCTGTAAACATCTGTGTGCAGTTTTTTTTTGTTTTGTTTTGTTTTTTGTTTTTGTAATATAAGTTCATAACTACTTTGGGTAAAAACCTTAGAAGATAATTGCTGTGTGGTATGGTAAGAGTTTATCTAGTTTTGTGAGTAGCTGCTAAACCTTCTCACTAAGTGTCTGAATTATTTTGTATCCCTATCAGCAATGCAAAAGAACTCCTCTTGCTTCGCATCCTCACGAGCATTTGGTATTATCAGTGTTTTAGATTTTCAACATTCTAACAGGTATATAGTGGCAGTAGATTGTTGTTTCACTTTGAAATTCCATAATAATATATGATTTTGGTCTTTTAAATGTGCTTACTTGCCATTTGCATATCACCTTTGTGAGGTGTTTGTTCAGCTCTTTGCCCATTTTAAATCAGATTGTTCATTTTCTCATTGTTGAATTTTAAGATTTCTCTGTACATTTTGGATAACAGTGCTTTATCAAATATGTTTTTTGCAAACACATTCTCCCAAACTGTAGAATCACTTCTCATTCTCTTGACATTGCCTTTGCAGAAGAATAGGTTTAATTTTAATGAAGTAGAGCTTATCTACTTCTTTATTTCATGAATCGTGCTTTTGGTATTATATCTAAAAAATCATTATCAACCTGATTTAGAATCTCTCCTAGTGAGCTTATGGAAATTTATAACTTTTCTATTTATAATTAGTGTATGATCCATTTGATTTATTTTTTGTAACGGGTATAAGGTCAGTGACTAGATTGTTGTTGTTGTTGTTTTGCATGTGAATATCCAGTTGTTCTATCACCATTGATTTAAAAAATTATCATTTCTCTATTGTATTGCCTTTGTTCCCTTGTCAAAGATTAGTTGACTATATTTGCATGAGTCTATTCCTAGACTCTCTATTCTGTTTGATATATTTCTCTGTGCTTTCACCCATACTATGCTGTCTTGATTATTGTAGCTTTAATGTAAGTGTGGTAGATGAATAGTGTCAGTTTTCAACTTTGGTCTTCCTCAGTGTTGTGGTGGCTATTCTGTGTCTTTTGTCTTTCCATATAAAACTTAGAATCAGATTTTCTGTATTTGTAAAATAACTTGCAACTATTGAAATTGCAATGAATCAATAGATCAAGTTAGGAAGAAGTGACATCTTGACAATACTGTCCTCATTTCCATAAAGATTAAAAGGCGGGATCTTCATTTAGTTAGTTTTTCATTTCTTTCATCACAGTTTTATAGTTTTCCTAATATAAATCTTGTATATATTTTACTAGATTCTTAATTAATTTTTTCATTTGGGTGCTAATGTAAACGGTAATGTGTTTTTTATTTCAAAATCCACTGTTCACTACTGTTATATAGCAAGGTATTGACCTTTGTATATTAACCTTTTATTCTGTAACATTGCTGTCATTGTTTATTTGTTCCAGAACTGTTTTGTTGTTGTTTTTGTTGTTGTTGATTCTTTGAGATTTTCTACATAATCATGTCATCTGCAAACAAAAAAGTTTAATTCTTTCTTCCCAGTCTGTATAGCTTTTATTTTATTTTTTGCCTGTTGAATGTCTGGGACTTCCAGCACAATGATTAACTATGTTTAAATGGGAGGATGAGGGGGGTCAATCATGCCTTGTTTCTCATCTTAGTGGGGAAGGTTTGAGTTTTTCACCATTATGTATGATGTTAGCTGTTTTATTTTTGTCAATGTTTCTAATGAAGTTGAGAAAGTTCCCCTCTGTTTCTAGTTTGCTGAAAGTTTTTATTATGAATTGGCTTTGAATTTTGTCAAATGCTTGTTTTCAGCAGATATTGATGCGATCGTGTACTTTTTTCCTTTGGTGTGCTGATATGATGGAATACGTTAATCGGTTTAAAATGTTGAATCAGTCTTGCATGCCTGAACAAAAGCTCTACTTGATTGTGATGCCTAATTAATTTTATGCATTGTTGGATTTAATTTGCTATATTTTCTTGAGGATTTTTACATCTATGTTCATGAGAGGTATTGGCATTTAGTTTCCTTCTCTTGCAATGTCTTTGTCTGATTTCAACATTATAATAATGCTGGATTCGAAAATGAGTTAGAAAATAGTCCTTCATTTAGCTTCTGGAAGAGGTTATATTGCATTGGTATGATTTCTTTCTCAAATTTATGGTAGAATTTACAAGTGAATCCATTTGGTCCTGGAGGTTTCAGTTTGAAAAGGTTAATTATTGATTCAACTTTTTTGAATCGAAATTGAGGCCTATCAAGACTGTGTCTTCTTGTGAGCTGTTGTAAAATTTGTCCTTCATGGAATTGGTCCATTTCACTGGGTTTACAAATTTGTGACAGAGCTGTTCATTGTGTTGTAGATTTTGCCCTAAATGACATTGGGGCCTATAGTGATGTTTTCTTTTTTTATTTCTGATATTAGTAATTTGTGTCACTTTCTTTTTTTCTTCATTGTCTGGCTAGAGTAATACTGATCTTTTTAAATAACTGGCTTTGTTTTTGTTGATTGTCTCTTTCTACTTTATGTTTTCAATTTTAATGATTTCTTCTCTATAGTTATCCTTATGCTTACTTTAGATTTATTTATTAATTTTAATTTTTATTGTATTTTTCCATTACCACTTAATATTCTTATACCCCACTTCCCCCAGCAATCACCACACTGTTGTCCATGTCCGTGTGTCCTTTTTCCTCTCTTGCTCAATTCTTCCATCCCCTAACCACCTCCCATCAATAGCTGTCATCTGTCCTTCATCTATGAGTCTGGCCCTACTTTGCTTATTAGTTCAATTTGTTCATTAGATTCCACATATAAGTGAAATCATATATTAGTCTTTCTCTGACTGGCTTATTTCACTTAGCATAATGTTCTCCAGGTCCATCCATGTGCTGCAAAGGTTAAATTTTCTTCTCTTTTTATGGCTGAGCAGTATTTAATTGTGGAAATATCCCATGCCTGTTGTATCTACTCATCTACTGATGAACTCTTGGGCTGCTTCCATATCTTGGCAATTGTAAATAACACTGCAATGAACATGGGGGGTGGCGCTTATGCTCTTTCAAATTAGTGTTTTGGGTTTCTTCAGATATACTCCCAGCAGTGGGATCACTGAGTCAAAAGGCAAATCCATTTTTAATTTCTTGAGGTATCTCCATACTGCTTTCCACAGTGGCTATACCAATCTGCATTCCCATCAACAGTGCAAAAGTGTTCCTTTTTCTCCGCATCCTCATGAGGACTTGTTGTTTGTTGATTTATTGATGACAGCCATTCTGACAGTTGCGGGGGTGATATCTCATTGTGGTTTTATTTTGCATTTCTCTGATGATTAGCGACATTGAGCACCTTTTCATATATCTATTGGCCATCTGTGTGTTCTCTTTGGATAACAGCCTATTGAGGTTCTTTGTCCATTTTTAAATTGAATTGCTTTTGCTTTTTGTTTTTGGTATTGAATTTAATAAGTTCTTTATAAATTTTAAGTATTAGTCCCTTATCAGATGTATTGGCAAATATGTTCTCCTATTCTTTGGATTATCTTTTTATTTTGTTGATGTTTTCCTTTGCTGTGCAAAACCTTTTTATTTTGATGTAGTCCCATTTATTTATTTATTTATTTTGTTTCCTTGTCTGGGGAGATATATCAGATAAAATATTGCTATTAGCAATGTCTGAGATTTTACAGCCTGTTTTCTTCTAAGATTTTTATGGTTTCGTGTCTAACATTTAAGTCTTTGCTACATTTTGAATTTATTCTTGTGTGTGGTATAAGAAGGTGGTCTAGTTTCACTTTTCTGCATGTATCTGTTTGATTTTTCCCAGCACCATTTATTGAACAAATTATCTTTATTCCATTTTATGTGCTTGCTTCATCTGTCAAATATTAAATGACTATTAAAGGTGTGGGCTTATTTCTGGGCTCTCTGTTCTGTTCCATTGATCTATGTGTCTGTTCTCACGCCAGTACCATGCTGTTTAAATTATGATGGCCTTATAGAATAGTTTGATATTGGGTAGCATGATTCCTCCAATTTTGTTCTTCTTTCTCAAGATCACTCTTGCTATATGGGTTCTTTTGTGGTTCCATGTAATTTTTAAAAATATTTGTTCTCATTCTGTGAAATACACCATTGGAATCTTGATAAGAATTGCATTTAATATATAGATTGCTTTGAGTAGCATGGGCATTTTAATTACATTAATTTTTTCTATCTATGAACATAGTGTGTGTTCTTCTACTTATTTGTATCTTCTTCAATTTTTTTCTTCAGTGTCATAATTTTCAAGGTACAGGCCTTTTACATCTTTGGTTAGATATATTCCTAGGTATTTTATTATTTTTGAAGCAATTGTGAATGTAATTGTTTTCTTAATTTCCCTTTCTGTTAGTTTGTTATTGGCATATAAAAATGCAACAGATTTCTGGACAATAATTTTGGATCCTGCTACTTTGCTGAATTCATTTTCAGTACTAGGAGTCCTTTGGTGGAATCTTTGGGGTTCTCTATGTACTGTATCATATCATCTGCAAATAAAGACATACATGCAATCTAATGAACAAACTGAACTAACAAGAAATATGCAGACAGATTCATAGATGGAGAGCTGGGTGACAACTAGTTGGGGTGGATATTAGTGGGTGGAGGGATTGAGCAAGAAGGAAAAAGGACAAATAAAAATGGACAACAGTGTGGTGATTACTGGGGTCAAGAGGGTATAAGGGTAGTAATAGGTAAGTTAAAAAAATACAATAAAGATTAAGTAAAATATGAAAAAAAAGGATGCTACTTGAGCATATTATGCTAAGTGAGATAAGTCAGACAGAGAAAGACAACTGTGTGATACAACTTATATGTGGAATCTAAAAATGCCAAATTATAAAAACACAAAGTTAAGTGGTAGTTACCAAGGGATGTTGAATGGGGTAATAGAACAAATGTTGTTTAAGGGCACAAAATTTCTATGAGTAGTAAATAGGCTCCAGAGATCTAATGCACAGTATAGTTAACATAAACAATATTATATTATAATCATCAAATTTGTTAAGAGGCTATTACTTACTGATTCCAGCCACTTAAGACAAAGGATTATGCAATATGATAGAGGTGTTAATGATCACTACAACAGCAATAATTTTACAACATATAAATGTGTCAAGTTAACATATTATATACCTTACATTTTCACAATATTTCACATTAAATATATTTCAATTGAAGAAAAGAAAAACATAAGAAATAAATGAGCTTTTATAATATCCCCAAACTGCGGTTTCTCTGACTTAAAATTACTGTCTGTATGATTGAACTTGAGGTAATATGATTTGAAGAAAGGGCATGTAAAACAATAAAGTGTATGACAGACTTTTTTTAAAAAGCAAACAAATCACTTGATTAAAGCAATATAATTTATACAGTGCAAATCACAGCATGAGGAAGAAACTAGTGTTTAATGAGGATTAAGATGATAATGTTTTTGTATATTTAAATAATTCTAATAATTTTTTCATATCACTAAGCTCATATTAAAACATATTTAAATAAAATTATAATGTGTCCAATGACACTAATTGTTTGTTTCCCAGCTTTATTGAGCTATAGTTTACATAAAACAATGTGTGAGTTTTAGATGTTCAGTGTGATGACTTGGTATATGTATATACTGTGACATGGTTACCACAATAAGGTTAATTAACACATCACCTCAAATAGATACATTTTTGGTATATGGTGAGAACTTTTAATATATTCTGTCTTAGCAAGTTACACATCTACAATAGTTTTCTTTTTTCTTTAACTAAATTTACCATGCTGTACATTAGATACTCAAGACTTATAATTGGAAGTATATACTTTTCAATCAACAATATGCATTTCCCCCACCACATTGTCCCTGACAATTAACAATCTTCTCTCTGTTTCTATGAGTTTTATTTTTTTAGATTCCACATATGAAATAATACAATATTGTCTTTTTCTAACACTAAGTACTAAATTGAATAATTTTTTTTATATTTCCTATTAAATGAAAGGAAATTAAAATCATTGGAATTTTAAGTCAACTTGTGTGGCCAAAAAGTTCTGCTAAACTATTCAGTATAGACAAATGGGATACTAGGAAGTTAAATTAACTTAACTTGAACTACTAAAAAGCTTTCGTCTCTCTCTCTGCACCTTCCTGCAGCTTTGGGTGATTTGTGTCCTAGCTTTTCCTTATTGTAAAAGTTTCACTGTCAGACCCTTTCTGGAAATAGACATAGAATCGTACCTAAACACATAGACATTCTCTAGTGAAGAGCAGTTCACTTTGAAATATGTGAAGTATTTTCTCTCCACCAATACTAACCTGTTATAATTACAGTAGCTTTGTAGTACATACAAAAATCAGGGAGTATGGTCCCTCCAGCTTTGCTCTTCTTTCTTAACATTGCTTTGCCTTTGTTTTGGAATTCTTTGGTTTAACAAAAATATTAGAATTGTGTTTTCTACTTCTTTAAAAACATCATTAGAATATTGATAAAGATTACAATGAATCTATAAATAACTTTTGATATTATGGACATTTTAGGAATGTTAATTCTTCCAATCAATGATCATAGTTATATTTCCATTTTGTTTTACTTTATATGTTCATCAATTTTATGTAATTTTCAGTGTGCACTTGTTTACACTACTTGATTAAATCGTCGTCGGCAGCCGTCCATCTCGAGGGACGATGGTGTAGCTTCTTAAGAGTCTATCTGCACCGCCGAGAATGGCTGTGCAGTCCGACTCGGGAGTGACACGGTATCTGTCTCCTCCCATGTTGAATCGACATCTTACGATGACGCTGGAGTGTCCTCTCCAGTGAAGCTGAAGCTACAGAGCCTGGGCAGGGTGATATGGAGGGTCTGCTGTTGCCCATGCAGCAGACCCCCGCTCTCTTCGCAGCTGAAGGGTCCAAGGGAAAGACGGAGTCAATACAGCTTGGCTTCAGGTGCGCCGCAGGAGTTGCCGGTGTTGACTGCAACGTCAAACCGCCTTAGGGACTCTGGCTCCGGATTTTCTGTCGAGGTTTACTCCCTTAGCCTTTCCCCTGAAGAGGTATGCCGCAAGGCAGCGGAGGTTTTTGAAATCAGAGTTTTCCTTCTCTGAGGTGCCCTGACTGGAAGATCGAACCAGCGACACTTAGCTCGCAGGCCGACGCTCAATCCACTGAGCCAAACCAGCCAGGACTTGATTAAATAATCCCTCAGTATTTAATTCTTTTTGATGTTATTATAAATGGGGAGAGAATAGTATTTCCAATAAATTATATAAAAATTGGATATCCACATACAAAAGAAAGAAAGCCCTTATCTTACACAATACACAAAACAATTAAAAATGGAATAAAGATTTAAACATAAGAAATGAGCCCTGGCCAGGTAGCTTGGTAAGAGTGTTGTCCCAATAAGAACAACAAATCAATAGCTCTCTCCTCTCTCTCTGCCTTTCTCTATCTCTCTCTTATAAAAATAAAAATTAAGACACAAAACATAAAACTCCTAGAAGAAAACAGAGGGGACAAGTTTTACAAAATCAAACTAAGAAATTTGTTTTATATGTGACCTCAAAAGTACAGCAACAAAAGCAAAAGTAGGTTGAGCTTCAAGCTAAAAAGCTTCTGTACAGCAAAGGAACTAAACAATAAATGAAACAACCTACAAAAAAGAATAAAAATATTTGTAAATTAATATATTTCATAATATAACAGTGGAAAATTGTAATGGTGGGAAATTATTACCCACCCCACTTTCTTTTGACGTTGTTTCTATAAGTGCTGATTCTGACTAATATGTAGCCTGTTTGTATAAGAATCCTAGGAACTAACTTCAAAATGTACAGACCCCTACCTCCAAGCAGCTCACCTCCAGGATATTTGCAGACCTTTAACCATGGAGCCAGGATAACGTGAAACCAGGATGACTAAACAGGATGATGCATATCTGACCCATCACTTCCTTATCGGAATGAACTATGCTCCTCTGCACATAGAGAACTTTGAGACCTCCTCCCTGACCTCTTTGTTCTGTTCCCCTCTCCCTCCTTATAAAAAGCCTCTGCCCTTAATGAAAGATGGAGATGGGCTTTGTGACAGGAGTCCCCCATCTTCCAGATGGCCAGCATCTGCAAATAAACCATTTCCTTTACATCAGAACCTTCCTCTCAAGTATTGGTTTTCATAGTGGCAGGCAGCTGGACCTGCTTTCATTTACAATAAGGGGTTAATATCCAAAATATAAAAGGTACTCCTAAAACACAATAGCAAAAAAAAAAAAAAAAAATCCAAAATGACTAATTTAAAAAATGGGCAAAGGACTTAAACATTTCTCCAAAGACGTGCAAATGGCTAATAGGTACTTGAAAAGATGCTCACTAAAATAATCATTTAGGGAAATGCAAACCAAAACAACATTGAGATTTACCTCATGCCTGCTAAAATGGCTATTATAGAGAGAGAGAATAAGAGAGAAAGGCAGAGAGAGAGAGAGAGAGAGAGAGAGAGAGAGAGAGAGAGAGAGAGAGAATATTGGTGAAGATGTGAAGAAATTTGAACCACGTAAAATAGTGGTGAAGATGTAAAATTGTGTAGCCACTATGGGGAAAAAAACAGTATGAAGTTTTCTTAAAAATAAAAAATTTAAAATAGCATTATCATATCATCCAGCAATCTTACTTCTGGATATAATCCCAAGTAATTGAAATTACACTATTGAAGAATATCTATACTCCCATGTTTATTAGAGCATTAGTCATAGTAGCCAAGATGTAGAAACAACTAAATGTCTATCAATGAATTAATGGATTAAAACTGGTTTGTACAAACAATTGAATGATATTTAGCTTTTAAAAAGAAGAAAATTCTGCAATATGAGGCAAATGAATTAACCTGGAGGACAATACGCTGATTCAAACAAGACTTTCACAGAATGATAAACACTTCATGATAAAATAGTTAAATTTCTAGAAACAGAGAGTAGACTGATGGCTGTCAGGGGCTGAACAGAGGAGAAAATGGGTTGTTGTTCAATGGGTGAAAGTTTCAGTTATACAAGATGCATAAATTGTGAAGATCTGCTGCATATTGCTTCTATAGTTAACAAACCTGTATTATACACTTAAAAATTTAGAGTGTAGATCTCATGTCAAGTGTTCTTACTACAGTTAAAACAAAACAAACAAAAATCCCAAAACACCATTTTAGAAACACATGTGTGCCTCTGCTCCTTCTGAACTCCAGTAAAATGAGATAAAAGAGATGATAATATGTACAAATGTATACTGGCAAAGGGAACAGAAAAAAGTGTCAACAAAATCCTGAGGATGAAAAAGTAATCAACAAATGTTAAAAAAATTATCTGAGCAGAGAAAGCTGAATTCTATGTAATGAAAAGGGGAAAGCCATAATTCTGTTAGAGAAACTCCAGAAACTCAGTAGATCGAAGTTCCATATGACTATGAAGGAACTGTGTAATGTGAGCCTGAAAACTGAAGGACCGTTGAAAACAATATGTAAGGTACACTTCAGTGCCCTTTGCAGCCCCTGAAACCAGGCCAGTGCCCCTTTAGCAGAAAAGTAGAGAGTGAATATCTTCAGAGAATGAACATCAAAGGATCTGCATTTACACAAATCTGCTAGAATTGAGAGTAGACATGAGGTTCTGAACTGAAGCCAGTTGAGTTCAATGAAACCTGTAACGCATATTGACCGATAAGATGTTCATCTATATTCACAAATAATATACCAAATTCTGACTGACATAATTATAATTGCTAAAAAGGTTATTGGACTAGAACAAGACAACCATAAAGCATAATTATTTTTTAGAAAAACATGTACAAACAGTCCTGTCTTTAAGTAGAAATATCCATAATAGTGAATATATTAATATATTATAACACACACTCAAATAATTGGGGTGAAATGCTAAAAACACTAAAATATATTAAGATAAATAAAGCTGAAATCACCTTATTAGAAATTGGTGTCATGGTTTTAGAAATGAATGATGTGAAAAATCATGCTTTTTTTTTTTTTTTTTTAGGTTCTAATTCAAATTTTTACTCTTCCTCATTTAAAGTAGAACTAGTGAAAACCTTTCCCCAGATAGAAGGAGGTCGACAGTAGTTTTGTGGACCTGGCTGATGCCTTTTAGCTTTGCATAGCCCTGAGTCTGCAGATTACATTATCCTGCTCCCCTGCTAGGCTGGGTGGGGCCGTTGTCTTATCATTATTTCCTAAAGCCCAGTTTAATTACTTTCTTGTTAAAAAAATTTTTTTATTTGCAATTCTACTAACTAGAGAAATAAAAATGTTGCTCTCATTCATTCCACTGTGCTGTAGGTAATGTTGCCTGCTTCACATATGAACTAAGTATGAATTCTCTATGTGCTTGGTGGATGTTGCAGGTTTTACTTTTGCATAAGAATGTTGCAAATCTCCTTACTTGAAGTCGCCAGTCAAAACAAATTTATATCATTAAACAGAAATATACTAAACATGATAGTATTAAAAGGTTTGCTCAATTCAACTAAATATAAAATATCCTTAAGTAAACTTGAAGATGTTCTGAATGGTTAAGATGCCATGGCTACTGAGAACTGAAAGGAAGCAATAGTTATATTTCTGAGAGCATAATGAAAAGCAGGTCAAATGCAAGAAACCAGAGACAAATGTTTATTATTTATTTTATAATTTATGTACATGCTCATTCATGTATCAGAGACAGTATAATTCAGTTTAAAATTATTATAAGATGACCTTCCTTGAAGTAGAATTAAAACCTTTCAGAAATATTAATTATACCATTTATATATATTTTTTATTTGAAATGTTGCCACCTATAGACAAATTGAAAGAATAATACAATGAACACCTGTATACTTTTAATGTTTGTTTTCCAGTTTTTATATTTGCCACGTTTACTTAATCTCTATGTATTCACAGACTTGTTTTGGCTGAATAACTTGGAAGTGGTTGCAAACATCATAACACTAAATACTTAAGGATGCATAATAACATTTCTCTAAAAAATAATCATACTATCGACAGCTCAGTTTCAAACTATGATTTAGCATGAATCTCTATGAAAGAAGTAGGAGCAAAGTACTCTTTTTTTACATGTTAATATTTTGTTTTGTTTTGTTTTGTTTTGCTTTTCCATCCTTTATGACTGCTTCTCTTGATAATCATAGATAAGTATAAATGAAAAGACATGTAGTTAAGCCAAAAGAGTTTCCAAAATTAAAGGTATATATATTGTACAGTTCAAACATAACAGTTCAGAAATATTTTATTTTATGGTGCTTACCAGTTTAATTAATAATTTAAATGTTATGGACACCTAATTTCGTCCTCACTCCTAGAACAGAAAATTATTCACTTAATGAAATGTGTTCACAAATAATCACAGAGTGAATCAATCTTATTATTTGCATTCACTATATTAATTTTTACAAATTATACCAAAATTTCCTGCCATTTTTACCTTAACATTATAAAAATAACTTTTTAATTAGCTATTAAATAGAAAAATGCCAATTAGGAAAAAGTTAACTCTCACAGAGTACATGACTAGAATCCTTTATCACAAACTATTATGTCTTTATTTCTCCTGCTATCTAATGCTAATTAGCCATTTTAATTCTGTACTCCAATGTCTACTACCTATCTGTTTTTTTCCCATATGGTTAATATAGCCTTCCATCAATAAATCCCTGTACTTTTGTGTTTGGTAGGTATGGCCCATCTCCAGTATCAAGCAGAAGATTAACATTTCATGTGGTTATTTAATAATTTTTAGGAGAATGATAAGTTAACCTTTTTTTCTTATGTAATTTTTATGAGTTCCATAGCTTGAGAAAAATGGTTTTAGGCCATGATTATAAAGATTCTTTTACTGTTATTGTTGTTCTACTCTACTGAACTATTACAAATATAATCTAATCTCTTTCGCTCTTCTTTTGTTTTCTTGAGCGATACTCTTTCATTTCTGGTACCTAGTATTGATTTCTACTCATACTGTAGCCTATGATCATAAGCCTCATTCATGTCTCTGGATATCACCAAGGCAGTCACAGAGATAATGCCAAATTTATCAATTTGTTCTTCAGATTTCAAATACAAGCTTTTGAAATAGTTTTTAGCCCTTGTAGCCTCAAAGGTCATTCTCTCTTAATTTTTCACAATTTAAAAATTAAATAACTCTCTTATTCAACATGGTTATTGAGTCAATAGTCAAATAATGTTTTAAAGATTCAATAACAAATGTGTCTACATGAATTTTGCTTATTATTAAAATTTACATTAATAAAATAATTTTAAAATAACTTTTTATATTAAAATGAATATTTACCTAAAGTAAGAAATAGAAGATATTTATTTTTCTTATGAATCTTATGTAAAAATCTATAATATTATACATTTTTACAAATATAAAATAGTGACTTAATAGGATTACATGATAATTCATAGAACCTGAGTCTCTATTGCCCCAAATTAATGCTCTCTGCTTTTAAAAACAAATGAACAACTCAAAACATCTATATATTTAAGTTCTGTCTATTTCTCAACAACCCAAGGAAATTTCTCTTCCAAAATATACATAAAATTCACCTCATTTCTCTGAAATTTTAAACATCTTACCTTTTGAGTTTAAATTTTTTAAATTATTATTATCATGTGCTATGTTCTTGAACAGAAGGAATTACCTGTGGTGTCTACTCTGAGGGCAGAAAATTCAGGGAATATCTTAGAAGTCAGCCTTTCCCCAGGGTTCAAATTAATTTCAAGGTAAGAATCATGGTATTATTCTTGATTACCATAACTTACTATATCACATGATTGTTGTCTTACATGGCAGGCCCAAGTTATTATGGTCTGATTAGGGTAACCACACGTAATGGTATGGCAAGCCTATGGAAATTTCCAGGACTTAAAACTGTCAGTGGTAATCTGTGACTGACTTGGGCAAGCTGAGATGGTGAGTCACCCTACTCCCAATTCCTTCTCACAGAAGTATTGATCACCACCATCACCTAAAGTACACTAGAAACACAAGAGGGATTTTGGGGAAGCCACTGTATCTCATGTTTATCAGCTATTTCTCACTTTTGATGTTTCAAATAGTGCAAGATGCAAGTTCATACGTGTCAAATAAAGGGCTAATAGGCTTTTTTTTTTTCCATGAGAAAAGCTTAAAGTTTTATGAAATGGGAAAAAGCAAAAATATATATTTCATGTATGATTTAGCATATGAATATAAAATCAAATTATTAAAACAAATATTGAAAGCAGTTCTCTCTTCCCACATTAATGTTTCTGTAGACTGTTACAGTCCCATCAGCGCCACTGGAGCCATCACCGGCTTCACCTTTGACTTTCTAAGCGGTTCACGCCTACTCGGTGCTTGAGGCATTTGGTATTATTTGGCTTCTTTCACTACTCTTCTGCCTTTGGTTATGTCTGGGCTTCACCTGCTGCCCCTTCTGGGCCAGGCTCTGGTGGGGGGGCCTCCGGTGGGGAAACCTGTTCTGGTGGGGGAACCTCCAGTTGTGGGGCCTCAGGTGGTAGGGTCTCTGGTGGGGGGGCCTCTGGTAGTGGGGCCTGCTCTGGTGGGGGGGTCTGCTCTGGTGGTAGAGCCTCTTCTGGTGGGGCCTGCTTTGCTGGGGGGACCTCTGGTGGTGGGGCCTGCTCTGCTGGGGGGTACTCCTGTGGTAGAGCCTCTTCTGGTGGTAGAACCTTTTCTGGTGGTGGTGCCTGCTCTGGTGGAGTGTACTCCAGTGATAAAGCCTCTTCTGGTAGGGGGGCCTCTGCTGGTGGCTAATAGGCTTTTATCTTCTACCATGTAAGTGAAACTCACACATACCAATCACTTCAACTTTAAGAATTATCAAGCATGGTAACAATGCCTACTGTTTTTCCAAAGGAATGGAAAAAGAGTGCTGGTAGTGCCTGTGTCTATTATCTCTTTCATCTCTGAATCCAGTTTTGGTCTTCTTGGCCAGTCATAACCGTAATTCAGTCAATATATTCATATGATAGAAAAGTTATAAAACCTTGAGTAAAATATTTTCTTGGTATTCTGAAAAGCTTTTATTTAACAAATACATCTTTACAATTGTCATTTCATTTACATTAAGATTTGTTCATTATTAGTCAAATAAAATTTTTGCAGGAAACTGCCAACTTTTGGGAAAATGAAGATGGAACTGATTGGGGGAAATTAGGGTTAATAACTACGGACAATTTCAGTTAATTTGGCAGGAAAAAAATGTTAAATTCATTTCCATTTTCTATTTCTCACATATAATAATGCTTGGAATAAAAACAATCAATAAATATTGGAGCTCAAAATCAGGAAATATAAATTTCCAATGGAAGACATAAAAAATAAATTCAAAATCAGAATTGAGAGGCAACTAAAATCCATGTGCTTACACCATTATTAGAACCAGATATGATCCTTAATGACTATAGCTGGACACCCCACATCAGAGGTTCTCTTACCTTTTGGTCTTAAAAATCACTTACGCTCTTAAAATTAATTAAGATCTCAAAGAGCTATTGTTTATTCATTTGTTGTGTTAGATTAATACATTGACATTTACTCTATTAGAAATTACATCTGAGAATTTAAGTTATTCATAAATTAATTTAAATAGCAGTAATTAGTTCATAAGTTAATATAAATACAAATTGTATTAATAACCATATTTTTCAAAACAATAAAAATATTGTAAGAAGAATTTTACTGATTTCTAACGTTAATAACTGTATCAATAAATTGGTCATATTCCCTTATCAGAATTTTATTCAATTGTTTAGATATCACATGTCACAAATAAACTTACTTGACAATAATGAGAAAATAAGATTTTTTACCTCACAGACTCTCTCTAAAAGGGTCTCAGAACTCCAAGGAATCCCAGATCACACTAAGACTTTATGCCCCCCAAAGAGGTAGAGAAGAGTAAAGTCTGGATTCTAATGCTTATAAAAAGTGCTAACAACAGAGATAAGTCTAGATCAGTGATCTTTAACCTTTTCTGTCTCATGATGCTACAGTAGAATGACTAGCAGAGGGAAACTAAAGGCAGGGCCCTCACGACTGCAATATAACAAAGAACTTAACACCTTGTATGCGGGCGTTTAGTGCCAACACATTATGGCGGGAGAGGGCGATTTTTTGAAATATGCATATGAATTTTGTCATTACATAAGATCACTATAAATTGAAAACTACAATTTTCTTATGAAATTTGATTTTATTACCTTAGAATGTATTCTTCGTTGTCATTATGAAAGATAAAGACACTCTATGCACAGTTTGTGAAAAACATAATTTTACATGTCCCAACAATAATAGAGGAGGCTAGAATTAGAGGGAGACATGTCTCACCCTCTGACCCAGTAATCCTGAGCCTGGTCCAGTAAGGCTGCCAGGCATAACAAACAACACAAGTAAACTACGATAGTGCAGGGGGAGCCGTTAAAAGTCTGTGTGTATGATTTCCATTAGCTGGGAAAAGGACAACCTTGAGACTATGCATTCATCTCAAGGCCTGGAAGGGGGAAGGGGAGGGAGGACTACAATGCCCAAAGAAAAACAACTTTGGTTAACTGCCTGGCCCCTGTCATGTATGCAAAGTGAAAAAATAAAGTCTGGAGCAAGATAAGGATTCTGGAGCAAGATAAAGACCCCCACCCATACCTAAGTTTGGGTAGTGATGTCTCCCCAGGGAAAGCTGGCACCACCTTTATCCACAAATCAAAATACAACTTCTTCACCCCCAACCCACTCACTATAGAAGTGTTCAGAACCAAGAACTCTCTCTTCTCTTTGCTCTCTGGCCACTTGGGCTCTGGCCACACAGATGCTGGTCACCCTGCCCTTGACCACCCTTGCTCTAGCCACCCTTGCTTTTGCTCTCCCATTCACTAATAAACTTTGCATGCATGCTAATAGGCTTGCTGATCTGTAATTTTTTACTGTGTTGTCAAGAAGAACCAGGGTTTCTCCAGTAACAATGACACACATAAACTAATTACTAAAATTCTGTGACACACCAAAAATACTATTTTTTCCTGCTATGACAAAAAAATAGGTACAATGTTGATTCATTCACACCAAACAGCTATTGTGTTTCCTGTTGTTAGTTTTTTATTTGACTGTCTAAGGGAAAAGAGATGCCTGATTCTGATGAGATAGTCAGGTATTGCAGGTTTTAAAAATTATTACAACAGACTGGATGAATATCACTGTTCTAGATAGATGAAAGTCACGAAGGACTGCTCCATAGTGAAAATATCTGCTGATTGTCAGGTGAAAGTGTAAAGGAAGCCTATGACCCGTGTGGGGCCTTGAATAAAACGAGATTTCAATGAGAACTTAGAAACTGAATACTTCACCATGCTTGCATATGAGGTCATTATTAATACCACTAATGTGGTATACAGGAACATAAATTGAGAATTAACCTGCAAATTAGTTCAGAACTAGGAAACCTCTATGGCTTGAAGTGACAAATATTAACATATTTTATGTGGATAATTCTACACCCCAGTATATGCCATATTGCCATAATAAACAACCTCTAATATTACTACAATCACCTTGCCATATTTGTTTAAAATGAAAATGCACCTTTTGGAAGACTTGTAATTCCATTGGCACAGCCCTCAAGCTCATATGTTTAGAAGGAGACATGTAAAGAGATGAGCATTTCTACATTTCTTTAAATATATGGTATTATCTTGTGTTATGCTGTTTTCTACAGTTCAAATACATAAATTAACTCATTATGTAGAACATAAATATATCATTATAGCACAAATAAATGAAAAAGGCATTTTATAGAACCTTATGCCATTCATGTACACCTTAAAAGATACACAAACTATGGCACTTTTGTTTGTAATAGAAATATTAATAAGATCTGTTCCTGTCTTTCAAGGCTTTCATTGATTATTAGCAGAGATAGTATGGTAATTCAGTACTTATAATACAGATTTTCACAGGCAATTGGAGAGAAAGCATCATCAGATTTCATCCTCTCTTTACCCACTAAAGAAAAATCTACTTTTACTCACTTATATTCTTGAACAACTCCCGTCCCACAGATGTTACAAACATGTGAGCACAAAGAAGTGTACTATGCTGGAGTATGTTTTCAAAATCTTGTAATTGGGAATAATTGAGATGAGACTGAGGTGAGATTGGAGCAAAGATGGTAATGGGATGGAGAATACCAGTGAGGTAATGATGAATAAAATAAAAATTTCTGGCATATTTGTTATTGTTGTTAAAAGTAGTACTGTGTTAAGTAAATGAATAGGAAGAAGAAAATGAATATTGCTGTGATCTATGTTATTTCTTCATGCGGCCTGAAGAAAATTATTTGACTTTGGGTGATGGGCACACAATGCAATATGAAGATCATGTATCACATTAAACCTATATAATATTAACCAATGTAACCACAATAAAGTTAATGAAAAGATAAAGTAAAGGCATTACAATTACAAAGAATAATTAAATGTAAGTAAATATATCATTTTTATTGCAAGCTTCCTTTTCTTAAATATCATATAATCTTATAATGTTTTAGAAGATCAATAATAGCAGTAAAGACAACAGTAACAAAAACAAGATAATTAACATCCCAGAAGAGATGACTACAGGAAAATTATTAGAGAAAAATTGGAAGAAGTTTCCCAAAACTTCCAAAAAAGAGCAATCTAGGAGGGACAGACATTTGTAAAGATAAAGTGTGAAAATCAGAAACCATCTATAACCACACGGCTATACAGCTTACTGACTACATTGATTTCCCTTTTCTATTTGGCTGTGTTCACTACTTGACTTTACTAGTCTAACATTTTCAAGATGAAAGCATGATAATATTCCTGGGAACTTTTGCCTAGGAAGATAAAAGTTTCTAATAGCTTTTTCTTTTTTTCAGGAACCTGTTGAGAATAAAATGTGTTTAAATGAATGCCATACTTTTCAACTTTTCAATAGATAAAATCAAAGAACTTCATTTCCCAAGAGTCTTCCAAACCCTCACCTCAAAATTCTTGACTTCCTAGACCCTAAAGTCTTACATCATAATATTTACCTAATACTTACTAAGCCTTCACATTGAAAGACTTGTTGTAAACCAGACTCCAAACCCCATAAATTTTCTAATCTTGTCCTTCCCTTATAAGAATCTGCCAAGAATCTGCCAAGAATCTGTCAACTTGGTTATCTTCTTTAGCTGGGTAAGAATAAATACAGCTTCACCTTATCATCAGATTGTCTTGGTGCTCTTTTCAGGGAGCAACTATTTGACAGGAGGCAGCCAACTGCTTGAGGTGCTGACAGCTATGAGGCAGGGGTTAGGGGGTCAAGGGATCAAGCAAAAAAGAACAAGGACTCATGGACACGGACAACAGTGGTGTGATTGAGGGGGGATGGGAGGGGATTTAAGGGGATAAATGATAATAAAATATATAATTAAAAAAAGAATAGCAGTAATTTGATAGGGTCAAAATGCAATATTTTGAAAGAGAATATAAAGCGATAAACCTGTAGAAACAGGCCAGGATACAATTCTGAAGGGTTCTATATGCCATTCTAAAGAACTTAGCTATTAGTCTGAAAGAAAAGGCTAGTATACAAGAAGGATGCCTTAGCTTTTTTCTTTTTACTACTTTTTAAAAAATGTATATCTTTGGAAGCTAAAAAATATATAGTCATTTAGAATTATCAATTTAAATTCTTAAATAAATGAAATGATATATTATGCGATTTGATCATATATAACCCAAGAGAATTGTAATGTTTCTATAATACATAATTTCTGATACAGGAAAAAGCATTTATAATTCTGGTTTATAGAATATTTTAGTATTATATTTTTCCCTCATAAAAACAGCTAGAATATATTATATTTGTTATGTTTATTATTAATTTTAAACAATAATGTATCACAAGTTTTAGAATATAAAGTTCATTTCCTTTGAGTTCTTTTAACCTCAATCATTAGGTTCCAGAACAAAAATTTTAATGAGAACCACAGATACTTAGCTCTTCAGGAAGTCCTATGATGACCACAGGGAGTATCACAACTATGATTATCACCAACTATTGTTTAGTGTTAGAACTCAGAACAATAAAACACTAGAATTATATGTTCTGAATATGAGTTTAGTGCACTTCAGTATATATTTAAAACATGAAAACAATTTAACAGGACAGATAATTTATAGAGCACTTTTCTTCAGTCTTCTGTTTCTGAGCATATAAAATATGTGAATGGCTACTCCAGTCCTCTGCTCAAGTTATCTTCCTACTCTTTTTAAAAAGTGTATATAAAACAAATTACATGTATTCTTAAGTTGCTAATTTCAAATAGCACTAACTTTATGTTCTTTGTGCAAATAAAGTAAAATATCAATAAGTACAAGGTAGTATAACTAAAATACTATCATTTAATCCTTTAAACTCTAATTACCATTTTATAAATGAGAAAATTGAAGCACAGTTCACTGAGCTAAATGTGATAACTATTTCCATTATTATTTAGATTAAACCAAACAAATATTAAAAAGAAAAAGAAAACATAATCGTTTGTTTCATATGTGCACTTGTCATAATGACATCAAAAGTTTTCCTTTTCTATTCCAAGTTAAATATAACGTTTGACTAAATATAATTGAATTTAATAATTAGTAATAAAAATAGACCTGGGGGACATAAAACAGAGCATATGGAATTACATAATTTTCTACACATTTTAAATTTTTTAACAAGGAAATAAACTAATTTTCAATAAATACATGAAAATCATGCAAACTGCATGACAAGCATTGGTAATACTCAACATATATTAACCCATTTTTAAATACTTTAAAATAGTATAAAGAAATAAGGAGATTCAGCATCAACATTTTTAAAATAAAGTTTAGTAGACCAAGACAACTTATTTCATTATCTGAAAATTTTAATAATGCTGCTTTCTCACTATTAAGATTCTTTATAATTTTCCACTTCCATAAACCCAGAGACAACTACCCTTTTTGTACAGAGTCTTACATAAAAATATTTTTAGACCACATCTGGTTATCTGGTACTCCTTCTTATATTCTACACAATTACTGTGTAAAATGGAAATAAATAATAGATCATTAACGATAAATGATATAGGGAACATTTATGTTTGCTCTGCAGATTTGATATAGAGAGTGAATTTTCTTTGCTTCAGAATTAAAAATTATGTCCTTCACAAAGTTCCAGTGTTATCCAAACAAGCTTTTAATGCCAAAAAGTGTTTGATTTGGGAAATGGGCTTAAAATATAGACTGAATACCCTTTGTAGAAATGATGATCTGAACTTGGGGCCTATTTTAACAAATTTTGCAGGTAATGTTAATGGCATTCTGAAATTTCACTCAAGAAAGGCTAGTTTATTATTGTTCACATCATGGTATATTGTGGCTTAACAAATGGCACTCTATTTGTGCAATAATATTCTCAGTAGCTCTACAGTGTATTATGAAAGAACTACCAAGCAAGCAGGTAGTCCAGAGGATATTATTTCTTTATATCAATTTCATTTTCCATATGGTTGGAGTTGGGGAGGAGAAAACATAGATTAATTTCCTGATTATTTTCCTTCAATTAGAATATCAGACCTGATATCTACAAAGTAATTTCAGAGAAAGTTTAAATTCTGTCTACCTATTATTATGTTTGTTAATGCTCTGTTAACTGAATGTTTCTTCGATTTCTAATTTGCTGAGCAATACGGAAAGTTCAGAAGACATATATTTTGTAATTGCTATGTCCTAAAACCTGTTGATGAAAATAATAAAAGCAGCAACATTATGTTCCTTTAACTGCACTTTTTCCTGACATGAGAGTTAACAGTAATGTGTATAATGCTCTTGTTTATAAAACAGAAGCATGTATTTTCAATGGAAAACCATTAATAAAAATAATTGAAAATCTATTATACTTTTTCTAAAATACATGAGATACTTTAGATTAACTTCCTAAACACTGAATAATTAAAACAAAATAGAACAAACCCAGGATATGGAGAAGAATAGAACATATACATAAATCAATAATTTATAATTGGTCTCACTGTTCCAAGAATATAATGGGAGTAGTAGGGGAGACTTGTGTAATTCTGTGATATATATACCTGAGTTTTGGAAGATAATTAAAATTTTTACACATTGACAAAAAAGGGACAGACATTCCAGGCAGAAAAAGAAGTTTGCATAATTCAAACAGTTTAAGTACTTTAGAGAAATAGCATGGAAATTTCCTATAATAAATTAGCTGCAATGCTAGTTTCTATTCATGTATGCTTTTGAAAGATTTGCTGTTTTTAACAGCCAATGGTGTATAAACTAAATAGTCAAGTATACTGAAGTCCACTTAACTTATTTAGCTTTCTCCTATTTGTTATTGACTTTGAGGTCTTGAGTGCCTTGTTTATACAGGCTAATTCACATATTTTGTTGTGTTTTATTTGCTTGTTAAGAGTGCTTTTACTTCTTGCCTGTTAAACATGTTTAGGGACTTCAAGCTGTTGGGAAAACAAATTAGCTGTTATTGATTATAACAAGGTTTCTCTTTTTCCCTAGTAGGAACTGGTAATACTTTGGCTGCAATAAGGATGGGGGTAAAAGCAAACCCATTACTTCATTTAAATAGGACATACTCATAAATATGTGGAATAAACTATAATCAATGTAAGAGTATAAAGATATTAGATATTATATGGAAAGGGGGAAAAATGATGGATGAATAAATATCTCCAGTAGATAAAGAAAAGTTTATTTACCAGTTAATTTTATTCATTAATGAAAGTTTGGCAGAGGAAAATACGCTTTGGTAAATTTACCATTTTGAGAAAGATCATTCCAAAATATTCAGCAAATTTGTTCAAATTATGAGATATATGATATGATTAGAGTATTTATTTTCCTAGAAACATGTATAAGATATTATATAAAAATTCTGCAGATTTAGATACAAAAGGATGAGACTGAGGAATTGTAGAGAATAGGAAGATAATTTTGACTGCCCTAGGCTATGATAATGGGATTTCTGCCAAGTTTATAAAAGAAAAGTCTGTAAGAAATATCTTAGTAACACAAAAGGACTTTCTAAAAGTTATGACTTGATAAACCCTTTGAAGTTTTATAGGTAACACTCGACCTTTTTGAAGAGTCCACGTTGTATTAATGGTATCTCATTTCCTGTAACATTTTTCTGTACCCAGGATATCTGAAACAATATATTCAATTTGACATTATGTATTTAAAATAAGCAAAATAATACAGAAAAATTCTAGAAGAAATTCACATTTTTTATTTGCATAATAGTGCCGGGCATGGGAAAATTTGGACAACTGTAAAAGAACAATAAAAAAAAGAAAAATAAGAAAAATTAGGATGGCGGAGGAGTGAGGGCAGGCTGCGCTTTAAGGCTCCTGAAACCTGTTTGTAGTTTAGACTGATTGCAGACAGAACATCTCAGTGAGCAGCTGGACACTGGCAGGAGTCAAGTCTTGGCACTGCTGGATTAGAGAAAAACTATCTGGGAACAACCTGTTTAGTGAGGACAGCGGAGGAAAAAGGGATGAGACAAGATCCCTGACTGGGATGGATGCCTGAGCTGCGGCTGGAAGTACACAAAGGCTTTTTGGCGACCACAGGCTACCCCAGAGAGGAGTCAGGAGGAGAGCGGATCTCTGCCCGCTGGCAGAGACAGGACTCAACCAGGTGGCATTGGCGCTGAAGGACAGGAGACAGCGTACTGCTGTGCAAGTGAGAACGTAATTTTCCTTTATATTTTTCTCTTGTGGACTGCGGAGAGGGGTGAAAAGTTTGGGGTTGGTAGGACATTCTTGAGGAGCTCAGGCGCAAAGGTGTGCTCGTCTACTCCCCAACCCTCCCCTTGGGTCGCTAGGGTGCGCATAGGGAAGTGCCCTCATTCACTGGTCCAGGTGCGTGAGCCTACAGGTCCTGGAGCCCCTTGGACATGCCCCAACAGATGTGGGATCAGTGCCCGATGGGTGCAGGGAGGGCCCACTGGACACGCAGAAGACTATATGCAGACACCCCTGGCCAGCTCCAATGGGTGCCAGGCCGGAGCACAGACCACTTGCTCAGGCTCTGCTCATGCCCACCCAGGCGCATGAGGAATGGTGGGCAGCTGTGGCACAAGAAAAGCTTACTTCCACTGTGCACTAGTGTCCGGGACCCCGCCCTAAGAGGTGAGAGACCAACTCCGGGAGCGCAGCTCGGCAGGACTGAGGCTAGCTTTCAGGCTGCCTTGTACACGCAAAGGTGTGCAAGCACAGGAGCACCTTGGCAGGCTTCAATAGGTGCCAATCTCTCACTTCCACTGTGCCCAAGTCTCTGGGGCCCTGCCCGAAGAGGCGAGAGACCAACTCCCTGAACGTAGCTTGGCAGGCCTGAGGCAGGCCCTTGGGTCGCCTTGTGCGCGCACCGCACCGGGCACGTGCACAAAGGCACCTTGGCTAGCTCCAACAGGGGCCAAAGGAATGCTCCCTGCTGGCCACCGCGGGTGCACACCACTGCTGCAAAGAACAGGAACCTCTGACCCACCTCATTAGACCAGCTGCGGATGAAGAAAAAGAAGATGACACACAAAGGCTGAGCTGACTAAAAACATTCCTTTTTTTTCCCTTCCTTAAAGGGAGGGAGGGAGAAAGAAGAAAAAAGAAACCTAAAAATATATCTCTAATCTGTTTTATACAATCTCTCATTCTCATCCTTTTTCTTTAATTGTTGTTTATTTGTGTGTCTAGTTTAGCCTCCCTTTCGCTCTAAATAAATAAAATATAACTACTACATAAATTCAATACTATACAATCTCACTTTCTTACTATATTCTGCATTCTTCGCTGCTTTTCTTCTATTGTTATTAACATACAATGTAAATATTACCTACTATCTTGCATAGTCTCAATTATTATTAATCTATCATCCCCTTTCTCAAAAATCATAATTTTCCTCCCTAAAAACAACTCTTATCTATTCTTCCTATAGTATAAAAGCTCTAATCTCTCTACATTTATATTAATACTGGCTCGTTGGCTGACGATAGTGGGATAGAGGGTGGGGGATATTTGTGAGGGTGTGAGTCTCCTGCCTGGGCTGTGTGTTTATGTCCTTAACAGCATCTCCACAAAAGAACTCAAGACAAAGTGGATAGAGTGACTCCCAACCAACTAGCCAGAAGGAAGATCCTACCAAAGAGCATCTGAAATATAACCAAACAGCATAAACAAACAACATAAAAGGTAACTCAAGAATGTCAGGCTCAGGAGATCAAAGAGACTGCACCACTGAAACCCGCAGATCTCCTATAAAGAATCTCATACCACAAAGGTGGGAAGTGAAAGTGGACAAACTCAAAAAATAAAAACAAACAAGAAGAATCCAACATGGTAAGATGCAGAAATAACCTCTCAAAGAAAAGAAAAGAGGAATCCCAAGAAAAAGAGGTGGATGGAATAGACATAGCCCAAATATCAGACATGGAATTCAAAACAATGGTGGTGAAGAAGCTCAATATACTTGAAAACCTTAAAAACAACTATGACAACCTCCAAGGAAGTTACCAACAGCTCCAAGAAAATTACAGGGAACTTTCAGAGAACTACATCAGCATAAAAAAAAGACATAGAAACTATTAACAAGAACCAGGAAGAAATGAAGAATTCAATCTCTGAACTAAAAACACAGTAGAATCAGTCAAAAGCAGACTAAACGAAGCAGAGGATCGGATTAGTGAGTTAGAAGATAATGTAGAAAAAAATTCTCAGACGATACAGCAAAATGAAAAAAAAAGATTTAAAAAGTATGAAGAAGAAGTAAGGGAATTACAGGATAGCACGGAAAAACAATATCAGAATAATTGGAATTAAAGAGGAATCAGAAGAACAAGGAATAGAAAAACTGATAGGAGAAATAGTGACAAAAATTTTTCCTAATCTGATGAGAGAAAAAGTTATACAAGTTCAGGAAGCACGGAGAGTTCCAATGAAGAGAAACCCCAAAAAACCCACTCCAAGACACATCATAGTTAAAATGGCAACATTCCAAGACAAAGAGAGAATCCTAAAAGCAACAAGAGAAAAACAGAAATAACATACAAGGGAGCTCCGATAAGGCTATCGACCAATTTCTCAACAGAAATTCTACAAGCCAGAAGGGAATGGTCAAAAATATTTCAAGCAATGAGAACCAAAGGTCTACAACCAAGACTACTCTACCCAGCAAGGCTCTCATTCAAAATGGAAGGTGAAATAAGGAGTTTCTCAGACAAAGGAAGACTAAAAGAATACATGGCCACCAAACCAGCATTGCAAGAGATGCTAAAGGGAATGTTCTGAGAAAAAAAGAAAAAAAAGAGAGAGGAGAGGAACAGAGGTACAAAGGGAAATGAATAAATACATGTCAATAATAACCTTAAATGTAAATGGATTAAATGCTCCTATTAAAAGACACAGGGTAACAGAATGGATAAGAAAACAGGACCCATATATTTGCTGTCTACAAGAAACTCACCTCAAAACAAAAGATTTACATAGACTGAAAGTAAAGGGATATAAAAAAATATTCCAAGCAAATGGACCTGAAAAAAAAGTCAGAGTAGCAGTCCTCATATCAGACAAAACAGATTTCAAAGCAAGGGCAATTCTAAAAAGAGACAAAGAAGGACATTTCATAATACTTAAAGGAACAATCCATCAGGCAGATATAACACAGATAAAAATAATGCACCCAACATAGGACCACCCAAATACATAAAGAAAATATTAGAAGACCACCAGAAGGATATTAACAACAACACACTCATAATAGGGGACTTCAACACTCCATTATCAACAATAGACAGATCTTCAAAGCAAAGAAACACCAATGATATACAGGCATTGAACAACACACTAAACCACATGGACTTAACTGATATATATAGAACTTTCCATCCCAAAGAAGAAAAATATACATTCTTTTCAAATGCGCATGGGACATTTTCAAAGATAGACCACATGATAGGACACAAAACTAGCCTCAACAAATTCAAGAAAATTGAAACTATATCAAGTATCTTTTCAGACCACAATGCCTAAAACTAAAAATCAACCTCAGAGAAAGAAATAAAAGACACCCAAACTCATGGAGAATGAATAACATGCTATTAAATAATAAATGGGTTAACAATGACATCAAAGAAGAAATCAAGAAATTTCTAGAAACTATGATAATGAACACACAACAGCCCAAAACCCATGGGACACAGCAAAAGCAGTCCTAAGAGGGAAGTTCATAGCAATACAGGCATATCAGAAAAGAATAGAAGAATCTCAAATGAAAAATCTAACCCTAAAGCTACAAAAACTAGAACAACAACAACAAACAACACCTAGGGAAAGAAGAAGGAAGGAAATCATCAAGATCAGAGCAGAACTAAATGACATAGAGACTGAATAAACAATCCAAAAAATCAATGAAACTAGAAACTGGTTCTTTGAAAAAATAAACAAAATCGACAAGCCTCTAGCCAGGCTCATCAAGAAAAAAAGAGAGAAGACCCAAATAAACAAAATCAGAAATGAAAGAGGAGAAATCACGACTGATACCACAGAACTACAAATGATAGTTAGAAATTACTACAGACAACTGTATGGCAAGAAATTTGACAACCTAGAAAAAATGGAAAGATTTCTAGAAACATATAACCTTCCAAAACTGAATCAAGAAGAAGTAGAAAGTCTCAACAGACCAATAACAAAGAAGGAAATTAAAACAGTAATCTAAAATCTCCCTGCACACAAAAGCCTTGGACCGGATGGCTTCACAGGTGAACTTTACAAAACATTTAGGGAAGAACTAACCCCTACCCTCCTCAAACTATTCCAGAAAATCCAAGAAGAGGGAAAAATCCCAAACTCGTTCTATGAAGCCAGTATTACCCTAATCCCAAAACCAGTCAAGACACAACGAAGAAAGAAAATTACAGGCCAATATCACTGATGAACATAGATGCTAAAATCCTCAATAAAATATTGGCAAACAGGATCCAGCAATACATCAAAAAGATCATACACCACGATCAAGTGGGATTCATCCCAGGGATGCAAGGATGGTTTGATATTCGCAAATCAATAAATATAATACACCACCTAAACAAAATGAATGACAAAAATCACATGATCATATCAATAGATGTGGAAAAAGCATTTGATAAAGTACAACACCCATTTATGGTGAAAACGCTCAGCAAAATGGGAATAGAGGGAGCATACCTTAACATAATTAAGGCTATATATGAGAAGCATGAAGCCAACACCATACGCAATGGACAAAAACTGAAAGCATTCCCCCTGAATTCAGGAACTAGACAAGGTTGTCCACTCTCTCCACTCCCATTCAACATAGTGTTGGAAGTCCTAGCCACAGCAATCAGACAAGAAAAGAAATAAAAGGCATCCAAATTGGGAAGGAATAAGTAAAACTATCGTTATATGCAGATGACATGATAGTATGCCTAGAAAACCTTATAAACTGCACTAAAAGACTACTCAATATAATAAGTGAATTTGGCAAAATAGCACGGTACAAAATAAATATACAGAAATCTAAGGCATTTCTGTACATCAACAATAAAATATCAGAGACAGAGATAAAAAAGAAAATACCATTTACTATAGCAACAAGAAAAATAAAGTACCTAGGAATAAACTTAACCAAAGAGATAAAAGACCTGTACTCTGAAAATTATGTAACATTGAAGAAAGAAATTAAGGAAGATACAAATAAATGGAAGCAAATACCATGTTCATGAATGGGAAGAATCAACATCATCAAAATGGCCATACTACCCAAAGCAATTTACAGATTCAATGCAATTCCTATTAAAATACCAATGACATATTTTACAGACCTAGAACAAATACTCCAAAAATTCATATGGAACCAAAAAAGACCCCGAATAGCCAAAGCAATCTTTAGACAGAACAACAAAGCAGAAGGAATCACAACACCAGATATCAAACAATACTAAAAAGCCAATATGACCAAAGCAGTCTGGTACTGGCATAAGAACAGACATATAGATCAGTGGAACAGAATAGAGAGTCCAGAAATAAACCCGGGCCTCTATGGTCAACTAATATTTGATAAAGGAGGAAGGAACATAAAGTGGAGTGAGAAGAGCGTCTTTAACAAATGGTGCTGGGAAAACTGGACAGGGACTTGTAAAAAAAATGAAACTGGACCACCAAATTACATCACACACGAGAATAAACTCAAGATGGATCAAAGACTTAAATGTAAGTCATGACACCATAAAATTCCTAGAGGAAAACATAGGCATGAAAATTTCAGATATCTCATATAACAATATCTTCATGGATACATCTCCTAAAGCAAGAGAAACAAAGGAAAAAATAAACAAATAGGACTACATCAAACCAAAGAGTTTCTGCTCAGCAAAAGAAAACATCAGCAAGATGAAAAGAAAACCAACTATATGGGAAAACATATTTGCCAATGACATCACAGACAGGGGACTGATCTCTAAAATATATAAAGAGCTTATATGACTCAACATCAAGAAAACAAACAACCCCATTAAAAAATGGGCAAAGGACCTGACAAAACACTTCTCTGAAGAGGACATACGGAAGGTCCATAGACACATGAAAAAATGCTCAACATCATTAGCCATCAGGGAGATGCAAATAAAAACCACAATGTGATACCATGTTACATCTGTCAGAATGGCCATCATCAACAAATCAACAAACAAGTGTAGGCGAGGATGTGAAGAAACGGGAACCCTAGTGCACTGTTTGTGGGAATGCAGATTGGTGCAGCCACTATGGAAAACAGTATGGAATTACCTCAAAAAACTAAAAATGAAACTGCCTTTTGAACCTAGCAGATTCCATTGCTAGGACTGTACCCGAAAAATCCTAAAACACTAATTCAAAAGAACTTATGCACCCCTATGTTCATAGCAGCCCTGTTTACAATAGCCAAGTGCTGGAAACAGCCTAAGTGCCCATCTGTAGATGAGTGGATCAAAAAACTGTGGTACATTTACATAGTGGAATACTATGCAGCAGAGAGAAAGAAGGAACTCCTATAATTTGCAACAACATGGATGGAACTAGAGAGAATTATGCTTAGTGAAACAAGCCAGGCAAAGAAAGAAAAATACCATATGATATCACCTAATGCAGGAAACTAAAGAACAACACAAAGAAATGAACTAAATAGAACAAGGAGAAGAATAGTAGTCAATAGGGGGGAGGGAGGAGGGAGAGAAGGGGGATAAGTAAGGGAAAGGTTTAGTCAAAGAACGTGTATAAATAACTCATGGACGTGGACAATTGGGAAAAATATGACTGTGGGAGAAGGGGTGGACTGGGTAGGGGAGAGAAATGTGGGAAAAATGGGACAACTGTAATTAAGAATCCAAAAAATAAAAAATAAAATAAAATGAAAACAAAAAACAAAAAATACTTCTTAGCATGTTCCCAAATAAAAAAAAGAAAAAAGAAAAACTAGTTAAATATTTTTATTAGAGTTACATAAACACTTACAAGTGGACTACATGTATAAATTAAGAGCCCTGCAGAATATAAATTAAATTCCCATTGGAAAGCAGAGATTTCTGGACAGAACAATATATTAGTGGGGACATTAGACTTTATGACGTTCGCCAAGGAACAGAGTTAATTTATTTACCCAATTCTAGTCAACAGGGATGCTAGACTAGGTCCAGACATTTTTCTTCACCCATAAAGGGAGTGAGTAGATCTAGAGAAAGGTTATGATTATATTCTAAGTTTGTCTCCATAATGTTATACAATGTCTGATGATAAAATAATAATAAAGCAAGTTAGAAAAGAAAACGGTAACCAACAAGAAAGTAAAAGAGAAACAATGGAAATAAAATAGCCAGATATCAAGATAATGGTTTTATGGGATCACACATATAAATATGCATAATTACTATGCTAAATAATTTAATAGTTTTTCAGGAGTACAGTAAGCTATAAACAATAATCAGAAAATAGTAACTTTAGCAAATTAGACTGATTAAAACAGAATTAATAAACTTTAAGATAGGGAAAAAACACTCATACTGAAGGACAAAGATGTTAGAAGTAAAAATGAAGATCATGTGAGACATATAGGTCTCAAAAGTGCTAAGTGTATGAGTTTAGTAACCTTTCATTTCAAATCAAAGGAAGCGGAGACCTGGATAATTGTATCTGCTTTATGGCCTCAGAGTTTTCATAAGGTGCATTGTTCAAGTTTCTAGATAGGAAACTTGGAAGCTAATGGGCTCTTACACTAATCTTTACATCCATAGCTATAAGTAAAAAAGATGAAAATTATGTTTTAATTTTTTTCTTTCCTTCTTATTTCTGAATTGTTGCAACACTTAAGTAGGTGAAATATTTTTAAAGGAAACTGCAGAGGATGACAAAGATAGTGGAAAGATTAGCAGATATCACCAGTAGAATCACAGCTTGGGCTAGAAGTCGGGAATGAAGAAGACTAACCCTTGGGTCTTATTTTCTTAACCAAGAGTGTGTGAACACCTAGGTATATAGGAATATATATTTATGAACTTGAATGGGAGAATTTCATATTTTAATTAAAAAAATAACACACATTTTAATCCTTATTATATTTTTCCTTTTCCATTTAGTCCCCTTATACCATGCCCCCCAGAAATCACTGTTATCCATGTCCATGAATCCTTTTTCCTTTTTGCTCAGTCCCTCAACCCCTTACTCCTCCACCAGCTGTCATCCTGCTGCCTATTTATGAATCTCTCCCCATTTTCCTTGTTAATTCGGTTTGTTCATTAGATTCAACATATGAGTAAAATTATATGGTACTTTTCTTTCTTTGACTGGTTTATTTCACTTAGCATAATGTTCTCCAGATCTATCCATACTGTTGCAAGGGGTAAATTTTTCTTCTTTTTTATGGCCAAGTAGTATTCCATTTTATAAATGTCCCCTAGTTGTTTTGTCCACTCATCTATTGATGAACACTTGGGTTGCTTCCATATCTTGGCAATTGTAAATAATGCTGCAATGAACATAGGGGTGCTTATGTTCTTTTGAATTAGTGTTTAGGTTTCTTTAGATATATCCCCAGAAGTGAGATTGCTGGGTCAAAAGGCAGATCCATTTTTAATTTTTTGAGGTATCCGCATACTACTTTCTGCTAAGTTCTAATTGAGATGTGGTGTTGAAAAATTATGGCAATTTTTAGACACAGAGCTAGATATTAATATATCTTTGGTTAATAAACATATTATTATATTACAGTTTCAAATATTTTAAAGCCTCTATGTCAAATTATGATTGTTCACATGAAGAGAATTGAAAAACACTCTACTAGTGGAATTACTGTATTAAAGATGGAAAGGGAGACAGGATCTATTTGCATAACTAATGTGTCTGACATATCCACAACTAATGTTTTTCTTATCTCCTAATATAGATTACTTTTTTAGATTAACTTGGGAGAAATCCGTCGTCGGCAGCCGTCCGTCTCGAGAGACGATGGTGTAGCTTCTCAAGAGTCTATCTGCACCGCCGAGAATGGCTGTGCAGTCCGACTCGGGAGTGACACAGTATCTGTCTCCTCCCGTGTTGAATCGACATCTTGCGATGACGCTGGAGTGTCCTCTCCAGTAAAGCTGAAGCTACAGAGCCTGGGCAGGGTGCTATGGAGGGTCTGCTGTTGCCCACGCAGCAGACACCCCCTCTCTTCGCAGCTGAAGGGTCCAAGGGAAAGACGGAGTCAATACAGCTTGGCTTCAGGTGCGCCGCAGGAGTTGCTGGTGTTGACTACAACGTCAAACCGCCTTAGGGACTCCGGCTCCGGATTTTCTGTCGGGGTTTACTCCCTTAGCCTTTCCCCTGAAGAGGTATGCCGCAAGGTAGCGGAGGTTTTTTGGAGTCAGAGTTTTCCTTCTCTGATGTGCCCTGACTGGAAGATCGAACCAGCGACACTTAGCTCACAGGCCGACGCTCAATCCACTGAGCCAAACCAGCCAGGGTCTTGGGAGAAATATGTTAGTATATATATATACATATATACACATACACACACACACGCACACACACACACACACACACACACACACACACACACACACACACATTCCAGAAAGTCCCCAAAGGGCATCTAAACAAAACTATCGAGATATAAGGAATGATTTCACACTTTTGGTAGAAGTTGAGGGACTTTAAGAAAGTAGGCACAATAAGATAAAATCTAGCTTCATCTGGAAAGCAAATATGCACAAATTGTAAATGTATACTTTTTTAGCCCTGGCTGGTTTGGCTCAGTGGATTGAGCGTCGGCCTGCGAGCTAAGTGTCGCTGGTTCGATCTTCCAGTCAGGGCACATCAGAGAAGGAAAACTCTGACTCCAAAAAACCTCCGCTGCCTTGTGGCATACCTCTTCAGGGGAAAGGCTAAGGGAGTAAACCCCGACAGAAAATCCGGAGCCGGAGTCCCTAAGGCGGTTTGACGTTGCAGTCAACACCGGCAACTCCTGCGGCGCACCTGAAGCCAAGCTGTATTGACTCCGTCTTTCCCTTGGACCCTTCAGCTGCGAAGAGAGGGGGTGTCTGCTGCATGGGCAACAGCAGACCCTCCATATCACCCTGCCCAGGCTCTGTAGCTTCAGCTTCACTGGAGAGGACACTCCAGCGTCATCGCAAGATGTCGATTCAACATGGGAGGAGACAGATACCGTGTCATTCCCGAGTCGGACTGCACAGCCATTCTCGGCGGTGCAGATAGACTCTTAAGAAGCTACACCATCGTCCCTCGAGACGGACGGCTGCCGACGACGACTTTTTTAGCCACATTTCTTAATATGAAGAATTGTCCACTTAGGGGAAAGTGAAGCTTGTGAAATTGTTTAAGCCTCAGATTCTTTAGGAGAAAATCTAATTAAGGGAACTAGATAATTATTACTTTGAAGAATAAGAGTTTCCAAGACACACATACACACACACACACACACACACACACACACACACAAAGCCCATATCTCTTGGTTCTGGAAATTTTCCAAATTTAAGGCAGAGGAAAATTCAAAATGAGAGTTCGTAGTACTTGAGTATTGATATTTGTTCTTGATTTAGCATAGGTATGTAAGCTTTCCTAAAAAGGAATGTTTGGGAGGTTGAGAATTTATAGGCAGCAAGCAAGAAAATACAGTTTCTAGAAGCAAAGTGTTGACTGGATTTCTAAAGGCCGATTTTAAAAGTTTAAATGTGTAAAGGAGTGATCAAATAAGTGTAATCATGAATGTTGTCAACTGAGTAACAAGACAAGCAATTGACAGAGGTCAGATAACACTCGTGATTTATGTGCACATGTTAAGGCTTCTTGGAAGCCACAATAAATTTTGGAGAAATATGTAACTATAGATTCTTGATTCGAGATACTTAGATTATGGATAAACTCTCACAGGAGCTGCCAGGAGGTCTCCCACAATATTGTAAACACTGTCTTATATTTTCAACACAGTAACAAATGCAGATAGATCACTGTAACTTCCCAAGAACACAGGTATATCCTCTTTGTAGCCATCAGTGCTCCAGCCAGATTTTTATAAAGCTAAATTAAACTTGAAATCTTACAGTAGAGCCTAAGTAAGATTTCAATCTTAGTGACCTCTAACTCAGTCATAAATCTAGAGATATTGGCAAAATAGGAACTTGGGCAAAGATCCAGAGAGTCTTAGGTATCATTTGGGGTCATAATTACTGAAGCAGACCTGTGAGTATCCCATAGCATTCTCAGAGGGTGGCAGATAGTTAACACAGGCAACTCTCTCCCGGTATTGCCAAGAAGCACCAAACATATTTCACAAATTTCAAAACGACATTAACATTATCGTGAATTTTAGAGTAGCTACGTGTAGTTAATGTCCGTATTCGAGGCGAGAATAAAAGAAAAAAATTAAACAGAAGTGTTTTCTGGCATAAAAGATTATATGGATGACAGATGCATGTTTGTCAATTATCAGTAGAATAATAATATCTGAACTCCCTTTTATAGGAAATTCAAGAGATGTGGAAAACGTCGACAGGTCAAGTAATTGGGTCACTGCCCATGCAAGTAGTTATAAAGACTCAGTGATTATATCTAGAGTGGAGGAGTCTGCTGCAAAGTTTTGACATGATACAGTGACATAATCCAGCTTTATGTAAAACTTGTTTGAGACAATCACCATGACTGTGAGCATGAGAGTTAGCGGTTATGGAATATGTTAAAAAGAGGCAGTAGCTGCAGCAGATTCAACCATTGCAGTCATTGGGTAGAAAACACAGCAGCTATGTAGGAAATGCTTTCCCTGTGGAGGTCAATCATGCATGGTTAAGATACAGAACACTAGGTGAGCATACGTTTACATAAAGCTTCTGTTGTCATTACGTGTGCTAATACTCTGCTGATCAAGCCATATAACAATATATGGACTATAAACGGTCACAGTGTGAGGAGCAGCCAGAACTAACTAATCATTACGTCTGCTGTTCCAAGTATAAGCAAGAGTCTAGTCAAGAGCAATAATCTTGGAAGGTGGCAGTGGAAAATGACAAAAACGTCTTGGAGAACAATTTTAAAATATATAAAAATGATGCAAAGCTCATGTCTTACAATCTACCTGTGTACATGCCCTACAAAATATATATCACAGTGTTATTGTAGGCAGTCAGAATGCTATGGAATCTCCCTCACTGGCCAAGATGGTGGCAGACGAGGTTCCTATACTGACCTGTACCCAAAAGCCAGAAATATGAGTTAATAGTGTCTGAGCAAGCCAAAAGATGAAAAGATTACTGAATAGGAAAACAAAACCCTCCCCTCCCTATTCCTATAAGAGCCTCAGGCTTGAGCATGATGACAGAGGTGGTCTTTGGGAGTCCCTGGTTGTGCGGCACCTGAATAAAACCTCTGTCTTTTTGCATTGGCGCCTGCCTCATGAGTTTGGCTTTTGTGGTGGCAGGCAGCGGATCCTCCGTTTTGTTTGGTTACAATTGTGGTTATCACTCAAAAAAATAAAGAAATCTAAAAAGGAGAGGGACTACAAGATGTTTCACTTATAGCTTTACTTCTAGTTAGGGTGGGAACAGAATAGGTTCTGAAACAAGGCAAAGATGTTAATATTTTATAACTGGATATTGGTTACATGAGTATATAATATTATATCTATGCATAGTAATAATGAGTATATTATTTTAATCTGTGTGCTTTAGTAAATACTTATGTTATGTTATAATTAACATATGGTAACAAAAACTTTCTATACTGTAAAGATGTCTTTTAAGAGAACCTATAAAACAATATTTTTATTGTTGAATTATTTGTACATATTTTGGTAGAATGGAAATCCCAAAGTAAACTTTAGCTCCCTTCTTTCATATTCATAATGGCTACAATTAATATAATATACAAGTTTAAGAAACAATCATAGAGTAAATTAAGAAAATAAATAAAACTTAGTAAATTTTTCCCAGCCACACAGTAATTGTGAGAGCCAAGGTTATAGACAGGGAACCTAAAGTTCATGATCTTAACTTAAATGGCATTCTATTTTTGTTATTGAGTGTGTGGGTAGATAGATCTTTTTCACAAATTTTTAATGAAATTACAGAAGGCTCATTATTTAATCATTTTATTAAATCTTTATAGAAGTTTTTAATGGTTCTATGATACATCAGCAAAAGAGAAATCAAATTGATATATTGAAGAGGATTTTGAATGTAGGAAATTAGTTAGCTTTGTATTAGAAAACTAAAAAAGTAAATGCCAAGGTAAGAATAAAAATTCATGAAATAGGCCTGCTGGCTAGGATAATAAAGGGAATAATTTGGGTTTTCAAAATATAAAAGATTGTACAGATCCTGTAGAAGTGGGATTTATAAACAGATATATATCTGGAAATTGGTTTCTATAAAGAGAAAACAGGCTTAGAAAAATGAAATCACAAATACTTCATAATGTTGTCATTACTCTCACCTAATAGAAAAATACAGGATGTAAACCAGGACACAAGTCATGTGTTTTAAACCTAATTTATATGCTTTTTTCCCCTCCATCATCATTGCAACATAGTAAACTCCTAGTTGATGTCCAGATTTCAATCAGGGTTCAAATACTGGTCTCATAAGGTCAAATAAACATCAGGTCTATTGTTATTAAGATTTTTTAAATGGAACTTTAAACATAAGGTTTTTATGATATTAGCATTGAAGGAATATTTCATGGGATGCCTTGCTACTGGTTGAGTCTCAGATAACATTTTCTTCACTCAATCTCAGTAAATGCTGTGCAATAATAAGTTGTAAACACTGGAAAGATATGCCATCTACACTATTCCACAATTTTTGCCCTTTTGCTTTATCCACAATATGGCATAAAAATTACCAATGATAATTTAGGGACAGCTCTGTGTAGAAGATAAAATTTGATAAACTAAGATATCTGTCCTAGTTCACTTATTTTGAGGCAGAAGAAGACTATTTATTTTCATCTTGTCTTGACTTATTTTTCTTTTTTATTAGAAGTGGTTGTTGACTTCCCTTTAGAGTTTTTAAGACAGGAGAATTTTTTCATGACCCAAAAGACAAACTTAAATCCATAGATTTGTCTCTCATTTGTTTTTTTCTTTCTTTGTGCTGTCAACTCTTTTGGTTATGTTAAAAATATGATATTCTGAGACTTCTGGCCAAGATGGAGGTGTAGACAGACATGCTGTGTCTCCCTCTACAACTAAGAAGGAATACAAATACCTCAAAACTAGAAACGACAAGAAGTTCCAGAAAATCAAAGTGCATGGAAGTCCAGCAAACAAAGATATAAAGAAGAAATACTCATCCAGACAGGTAGAAGGGGAAGAGCCCGGGCAGAAAGGACTCAGCATGATGGTGGCAGCAGTGGCAACAGCAGCAGGCTGGCAGAAATTGCAGTTACACATTTTAAAAAGTCAGGAGGGACACCTGGGAAGCGTTCCCAGCTCCTCACCAGAGCAGCTCACTGTCCCAGCTCCAGGGAAAATCAAGCCTCATTGCTTTTGACTGTGCAAACCAGTGGGGGTTGAGACAGAGGCAGAAACTGCCAGTCTCTCAGCAGAGCCCATTTGTTTAAAGGGCCCCATGGTCCTAGAACACCCACAGACCCACCCACTCTGGGAACGATGCCAGGGCAGCAGCTCAGGGGTGCCAGCCCAGTGCAGAAGTGGGAGAAGTGCCTGGAAAAGGGGCGAGTGCTGGGAAGGTGGCATTGTTTCTTCTTGGACCCCTACCTCACATACAGTGCCACAACGTGGTGAAACAGGTCGCCCGTTACTGACAAATACCTAAGGCTCATCCCCTTATAACGTAGTACAAGCAACAGCTCTCCCTGGGACATGGAAACAAACAAACACAGGAGACTTCTGGCCAAGATGGAGGCCTAGACTGACGCGCTCCATCTCCCTCCACAACTAAGAAGGAATACAACTACCAAAAAACCAGCAATAACCAGAAGTTCCAGAAAATAAATGGAAGTCCAACGTATGAAGTTATAAAGAAGTGGTGCTCATCTGGACAGGTAGGAGGGGTGAAGCTGGGGAAGAGAGTTCAAGCTGTGCTGTCCTCAGCAGCAGCAGTAACAGAGGCAGGACAGCAATAAGCACAGACACCCATATTTAGGGGGAGGTAAGAAGCACCTGGGGAGCACCCCTGGCTGCAGACCAGACCCATCAGCTTGCAATTCCAAAGCCAAGGAAGGCAGACCCCCATTGCCTTGGACTGTGAGGCCCGGTGGGGGTGGGGATGGAGGAGGAGGCTCCCTGTCTCTAAGCGGAGATTGAACAGCAGGAATCCATCTTGGAACCCTGCCCCTGCAGAAAACATCTGGTTGTGACAAGTGCACAGAACTCCGCCCCCTGTAATGTAGGAGGTGTGACAGCCCTGCCCAGGAAGCAAAGGTAAACACAAAATTGTTCAGGATGACACAGACCATGACAGAGATCTTGGTGACACAGCTGACCAGACAGCAAATTTCTAATCTAATGAAGCAGCAGATAGGAAATCTTTCTGAGGCACAGTTCAGAGCTTTGCTTATAAAAGTGCTTACAGAGCTAACAGCAGATCTTAAACAAGATGGGGAAAGAATGAAGGCTAGTCCTGCTGAAATGAACAAAAACACATACGAAACTAGTGGTGATGGCAAGAAAACCATAGATCAAATAAACAAATTGAATCATAGGGAAGGAACAGTCAACCAGTGCAGAAAGAGGAAATGAGAAGTGAAGAAAATGAGGAGAGGCTCAGAAACTTATCGGACAGCTATAAGCGGGTTAACATCTGAATCATAGGGTTGCCAGAAGGTGAAGAAGAAGAACTAGAAATTGAAAAATTATGTGAAAAAATAATGAAGCAGAACTTCCATAACTTGGGGAGGGAAATAGACTTACAAGTCCAGGAAGCACAGAGAGTTCCAAAACAACAGGACCCAGGGAGAACCACACCAAGACATATTATAATCAAAATATCAAAAATTAAGGATAAAGAGAGAATCTTAAAAGCAGCAAGACAGAAGAAGAGAATTACATACAAAGGGGTCCCAATAAGACTATCAGCTGATTTCTCAAAAGAAACTCTGCAGGCAAGAAGGGACTGGCAAGAGATATTCAAAGGAATGAAAAGCAAAACCTACAACCATGATTACTCTATTCAGCGAAGCTGTCATTCAGAATAGAAGGGCAGAGAAAGTGCTTCCAGGACAAAGTAAAACTGAAGGAGTTCATCAGATCCAAACCACTGTTATATGAGATGTTAAAGGGACTTGTTTAGGAGAAAGAGGATCAAAACTACGAACATTAAAATGAAAACTGTATCACAACAATCAACAACAGAAGCTAGGGAACTGAAACAAAGGCAAACTAAGTAGGCAATGAGAGTGGGAAAAGAATTATAGGTATGGGGAACATTATGGGGGGAGGTCAGCAGGGAGGGGTAAGGGGGAAAGGGAGGGAGATGGTACAGGAATTAAGAAGCATAGTAGGAGGGAGTGGAGTAGACAGAAAGATGCTGAGAAGAACTATATGCACAACCAATGGGCATAGACTAAGGAGGGTGGACAACTGGAGGGAGGGATGATGTCACTGGGTGGAGGGGAACAAAGGAAAAAGAAATTGGGACAACTGTACCAGCATAATCAATAAAGCATATTTTAAAAATGATAGTCCACCAAATAAATAGTTCTAAAATTGATATGTAATGGCATATAATGTTATAGTAGTTTCATATATACATTGTGATTCAAATATGTTCATATTATGAAATGATCACCATAATAAGCTTAGTTAACATCTATCATCCATCAAATAGATTTTAATCAAATTATAAAGATACCTCAATTTACTTCCTAATTTTCAGAGAAAAATCCTATTCATGAAGGTTACATATGCAAGTTACAGAAAAATGTAATAAAGAAGCCCAGAGTTGATGTCACATTTGATTACTTTTAGAAATAACTGCTTCTAATCAAAGGGCTATGTTTTACCTTGAGCGCTTTCCTGCTGTTTTCTCTTTCAACTTATTGGACATCTCATTTAATGATTAACACATTGTCAGACTATAAAGGCAAAATATAGGAGACATTTCTTTTAACTTTAAGTAGAACTATACCTGAATACTTAAATTTTAATTTGTATCATACAGTTGGAGAGCAATTTAACTGGAAGTATGGGAGAAATAAAACTTGGTTAATTTTGAGTGACTTTTGTAAGTGAAATTTTGAACATAAAATACAAAGACATAACAAAGAACAGTTAAAATTAGTGAAAGTTAATATTTTGTCTCGTTTTCTTCAGATAATTTTTGGAAGTTTTAGTTTGTTTTACAACTGTTTTCTCTTATGCCACTTTAAAGCACCTCCTATTATAATTTGTCATATAATCTTCAGGAGATATTGTACCCATACTTACTATAGAATATTGTTTTCCCAAATGCTGTAGAACTCTATTACATATTTTTAACTTAGCTTTTTAATACAGCATTATATTTTGTAGTTCTATAAAAGAATATATATTTAGATTCAATAAGTATCACAACTATACATAGCCCATCATGTATGTATTCCACATATATTTATCTATCCTCTTATATTTAATCGTTTGTTGTTTCTAATCATTAACTATTAAACATCCTCTTCTATGCCTTATTTTGATCATCTGTAAACAGTTCTCTAGGATAAAGATTTGTATATGGCAATTTATGGATCTTGAAGTATAAATAATTTTCAACCTTATAAGAGCAGAACTGTAACCAAAATGACATGCTACAATGTATCTTGGAGACAAGGAAAGTTTTGATTTGTTACAGTTTCAACAAAATAGTCATGTTTTTTCAGGAGTATTTCATTGTTTTACTAAATTTGCTGTTTGTCAATGTGTTAATTTATTGACCCATTTTCCTATTTATGAATTATTTGTTTATATATTTGCAGCTTTTTACCCCATAGAACTTATCTTTTAATCCTCACTGGAGGTTATGTTTATGATTTTTAGAGAGGAAAGAAAAGAGAGAGAGAAAAAGAGAGAAACATCAATGTGACAGAGAAGCATTGATAGGTTTCCCTGTATGTGTCCCAGATGGGGATCAAAATTGCCGCTAAGTATGTGTCCTGACCAGGGATTGAACTTGAAACCTTGTGGTGTATGAGATGATGATCCAACGAACTGAGGCACTGACCAGGGATAGAGTTGTTTTGTCACTTTATTTACTGCTATGTTCTTTTATGATTGTTGCTCTTTGTGCCTTAGTTTACATTCCTTAACCTAACCATTGAGGATGTGTTTATTGAAAATTAACATTTTATTTTTGCATTTGATCTAAAATTTTCAGAAATTTGTTTTGCAAATTGTGTCACATATGAGTCTAATAATATTTTTCCCATTTAGTTAGAATTTTTTCCTCAGTTTATTTATTTTTAAAGATCCATTTTCTTCATTTATTTCTGTTTTATTTTTTCCCATTCAAATAAATGACCCAGTCGTATGTATTTATTTAAAGCTTTTTTGTTTTATTAATCTATTTATAAATTTTCAAATGTAATCTTTCCAACAGAAGCTTAATGAATCTTGCATTGAAGTAAAACAAGCCTTCATTTTGATTCTTCATGCAAAACATTGTTTTTGTCCTCATCCTGATTTCTTTCCCATGCCTTTGAAAAACATTTTGACAATTTTCATAATTTTGTGTGGAACATTCTTGTAGGTGCTTTGAACACTTAGTAATCCATTTTATAGCCACTGAATCCCTGTGTTTGAAATGTTACCCTGGGTCTTTCTACCACATCCAGATAGGTGAACTGTAAGCTGTGAATAAAAGCCTCTGTCCCTGCTCTAGCCATTGACTATCCTACTGGTTTCAGGGGTTGAGAGCTGTGGTCAATGTGCCAATCACCACCTTATGTCTGTTGTACAACCCATATTGTAAATGCCAATTTTAACAGGTTGACATCTGCACTTGATTTGGTCTGTTGGTTTTGTCCCTTTGAGCTTTTTTCTTCGACACTCTGACTTTGATTCTTCCAGCTGTCACCAACACAGCTAGTTTGCAGAAATATGTGTTTCCAAAGTTAAAACAGTTTTATCAAGCTCTGCCACAGCCAAAACTGTAGGATACTGTACAACTGATGTTGTTGAATTTCAACAAGAATTTTACCAACTGTACAAGTAACTTGGAGTAAGTAATTCTTCTCTTTCTTCTTCACTTTCTTAATCTAGAATATGCAGACAAAAATCCCCATTGATTCCAACATCAGCTGCGGTGGGACAAAGTCAATTGAGCAAATGTATATATATGAAAACCTTGGTCCATAACAGGCACTTGATAAATGCCAGTTACAATTAAGAATACCAATAGACTCACTGAGGAGCATTAGTGTGCATGAAATTTATTTATTTATTCAGAAATAGCTAAATAGTTAAACTCTACTTCTTGGTGGTCTACACCACTTGGCAGTGATATCCAGAAGACCCTAATTGTTTTGGTGCAAATGGACAGTTCCAGGTCCATAATTTATGCATGACATATTCTCCCTACGAAGTAAGGTATAATGGTGGAATGCTTCATTCATGTTTCTTTTTGTTTGTTTGTTTTGCATGTTAAAGTATATTGTAGTGCCACTGGTTCAATGTGTCAAGGAACCTCAAGAGTATTGCTAGTATTGATACTTTGCTAGAAGAACTCAGAGAACTTGGAAAAGGAAAGCTGCTATTCTCATAACTGTGGTTGATTACAGAAGAGAAATGCAGAATAAAATCAACAAAGGAAAAGGTTTTATAGGGTGGCTTCCATGAGAAACCATGCAGGGGATTCCAGGTGTTCTTCCAGTGGACAGTGCTTCCTTGTCTCAGTAATCATGAGTCAACATTTAGACAGTGTTTGCAAGAAGGGGCGCTCACTCAAGACATTGTGTCCAGAATTTTGTTGGAGGTCAGTCATTTAGTCATGCAATATTCACAGGACTTACTGTAGCTAGTCTTCAGTCTCACAAAGCCTCAGAGGTTAAATTGATACAGTCTACACTAAAGTTTCTGGCATAAATATTAGATAATCACTCTAAACAACATTACTTAGCCTAAACTATCTAATGTGGCCTAAGGTCTCAGGTATAAAAAGACACTCTTATCTGACCAGACCTTTTTCCAAGGGTTCAGAGTAAATCTCATAGGACCTGATCAAAGGCTAGTTATTTCTTGGGAATATGCATGGTTTGCGCACCTCAAAACTGATGAGTTAAACTTCACCTACATAGTCAACTTCATTCTTCTGAGAAAATGGAACTTGAGCTGATTAACTTAACCTCTCACTTAAACTCAAAGCTGCCTTGCCTCTGTCCCTCTGCCACACTCCACCCTATAAGAGAAATAGCACCTTATCCCCATGAAGTGAAACTCATCAGAATCAAATCCAAGCTAGATCACATGCCATTCCAGCCCATTCATAGAAATCTTCTAAGGAGTTCTTTGCCTCAGCATCCCCAGTGTTTAATTAGAAAATTTCACTTACGCTTTTAAAAAATATCTCATTTCAAAGAATAAACCTGTCTCATATTTTCTTTACTATATGTTGTATTGACTTCGGTACTTTTTGTTTACTCTGAAAAAATAAATCTAGTCATCATTTTCTACTAGTATTACGTAGTTGCTAACCTCTTTAAAATTACAAGTATGCAGCTGTAAATATCCCACTATTCTGTTCTCGATGCAACATGTTAAACTTCCATAGAGAAATCTACAGTTGAGTAGAGTTTGAATTGCATTTCAAACTTTTGGCATTCAAATTTTGAGATAATATGTGTTCTAGACCAGATTCTAGATTGCAACATTAGTAATTTCTAAGTACAATGATGAAAAATCAGAATAAATTATATATTGTAATGCTAAAACCTAAAGAATAAATATAATAGTAAAAGAAGAAATACCACATTATGACACTGAGTTCACTTCATTGCAAATATGTACTGTTGAATAGAAGTGTTTTCAAATTAGCTTCTTGTAAAACAAATATTTTTGGCGTATAATCCCATATTTTCCAATAACTGCTCTTAAGAAATCTTTCATCGACATAGAATTTCAAGGTTTCCATGTAACAAAATCATTTTTAGAACAAAAGGACATTTTAAATCACAAAACTGTAATATTATTTGACAATCAATATTTATGTTATCATCTTCCTTTATCAAAAGGAAAACAAATTAAGTAACTTTATTTCTAGGGGACATATATCATGCAGAGTTCTACAGGGAAACTGAATCAATAAAATGAGTATATATATTAAATATTTTATATTATATAGGTTTTATATGTTTATATGACTGTTATGAATATATTAATTTGTTTGAAGAAATTGGCTCATGTATTTGTAGCGTACGGCATGTCTCAAATCTGTAGAGGAGCACATCAGGCTGGAACCCAGGAGCTGATTCTTCAATATTGAGGAAGAACTTTTCTGGGGAACCTCAGTTCTTACCCTATAAGGCTTTCAAAAGGTGGATAAGGCCTAAGCTCATTGTGAAGGGTCATCTTTACTTAAAGTCCTGTTTGTAGATGTTAACCACAGCTACAAAATACCTTCAGAGAAATACCTAGATAAAAGTTTGACACCTAGACAAGCTTACACAAAAACTAACAATCATGGGGTAGAAAAGAAATTTCAAGAATAGAATACAAAAATTATAAAATGTACATCATATCTGAAGGTACTAACAACTAGAGGCTGCCAGCTATCAGCACTCCTTACAGCTTAATAAAAGTCTGTCCATAGCTAATTCAGGAATTTTTCTTTGTTTATATACACTTTTGTGTACCCTTTGAGTACTCTAAAATTGCATGCATTTTTTTCTAAACCAGATATTAAAAACCCACAGAAATAAACAAAATAATCACACATCTTAAAATGGAAGGAGTATCATTGATTAAAGACCAATATGAACATCGCAGGCTTATAAAAATTGCATCAAGAAACCTAAAGGGAGAGAGGCTTGTGGAGAATCCTAACAACAACAAATGCTGGTAAAATTCCCTTCAGAGCAAGAAGAAAAACAAAAGAGCTAATTGTTGTTTATGGAGTTTTATAACAGATCATTTTGACAATTTGTTATTTGTCAAAGAAAACAACCAAAAATGTTTAAAATAATAGAATAAACATCATTTTGAAGAAATAAAAGTTCAAAATTCTTGAGAGATCCTATGATAGTTCAACTGTTTTAAATAATTTCTGTCTTCTGTATCCAGGTGGTCAGCAAAGTGCAGAGGAATTCACTGAAGTATCAATGACAACTTTAAGGAGTAACTGACAGCATTAGTGATACTTGAGGAAGATCGAAATTAATACTGCATCGATACTTTTTAGACAGTACAGAAAATGTGTTTTATATACCAATGTTGTACAAAAGAAATATAGAGGGCTGATTTGTAATACTAAATTCTCACATTGTTATGAAAAAAATATAAGGAATCTCCTGAATTAATATTAACTTATCTTTTATTTAATTTACTATAACCAAAATAAAACCATTTCCAGACACAGTCAATAAAAATTAATAGTTGATACTTTACATTTTTATAACTCTAAATTTTTGAAACCTAACATTTTACACTTACAGCACAATACAATTTATACACAAAATTTTCATTGGCTGTTCAAAAACTGATATTAAAACTAAATAATTTTTTTAATATATCTGCATTTTAAATTCTAAATTTTAATATTACATATGTTCAAGATAATACAATTTACTATCCTTTTTGTCAACAAATTATTATTAACATCAAAATTCAATGAAGTGTTCAATAAATTAAAAAACAAGTTTAAATTTTGTTTCAGTTTTTGTAGCCAATTTATTGTCCACTTAAGTTACAGGGTAGTTTTTTGTTTTTGTTTCTGTTTTTTTCTCTTCAGTTTTATATTTAGCTCATTCAAAAGCAGGATGATACACATAAAGCAATGGTAAATTACACTGCTATTTTTTCTTTTAGTTATTAAACATTTTTTTTGGTATACTTCTTTTCTTTTAGTGTGAACTTGAACAGAGGTTAATAATACAATAAATATTTGTAAAACTTTCCTACAACATAACTAATGAGTATGACAAAGAACATTAAATCATCCAATTTGTTGTCTCCTATTTTTTAAGCATTTCAATAAGCTGCCAATTGTCTATGGTGTTTGTACATATATTCTCAACCATAGTAACAGCAATGTCCATAATATTTTTTATAGAGACTGAGACAGAAATTTTTAAATCTTTATCATAGACATATAATTCATTAAAAGAAACATCAAGTTCCTCTCTTAAAACACTACTAAATTTAGACTTTTGACATGGAATCTTTGGAGAACTCTAAAGTGTAATAGAAAATAAATCATATTTAAATAAAATTATTCTTTAAAAATATATAAAGAATACCCACTGTTTGAATTTTTTAGGTTGTAGATGGGCAAAATTTTGTAAATTTGAAATCCTTTGAAGACAAAATTTACATGAGAAATTGAGACTCACATAACTCATTTTTGATGGTTATAAATATATTTTATTGTTACTCGTTTGGTGGCTTACTTGGACATATTTAACTTTTTAGAAAATTTCTGTCTTAGTTTTACCATTTTAGTTTTCATTAAATTATTTATAATTAAGGTAGTAATTTATTTTACCATTTTTAATAAAAATAATTTTTTGTCTGTGTGCAAGAACTAGAGTCATTTTATATCTATCTAAACTTATAAGTTAGGTCCTGTTGAAAAACATTAAATATTATAGACAGATGTTAAATTTTGTTTAAAAATGACTAAATTTATCAATTATTTTGTTTGTTTAAATTTATTACAAATTTTCCAGCAATGTTTCAATATTGTTTGCTTTATTAGTTTCTTAAGGTGAAAGTTTATGTTAATGATTTAATATAGATCTTTTAAAAATTTGTCTTTTACAGCTACAGTTTCCCTCTTCTTCCTACATTTACCTCAAAGAAGTGCTTTGGCTATAATTCATAACTTTCAGTACATTGTGTGTAAGTTTTCACTCATGTTAAAAGTATTTTCTATGTCCATTGGTTATTTCTTCTTTGATCCATTGTTTATTTAGAATACTTTGTTTTTCATATATCTTGAAATTTCCACATTTCCCTTAATTATTGGATTTTAGTTTCATTTTATTGTGGTTGGAGATCATACTCTGTATGATTTTTACCTTTTTATATCACTAATATATATACTGTGAACTAACATGTGGTCCATGCTGGAGAATGTGCCACATACACTTTAGAAAAATGTGTGTTCTGCTGTTTTTAGATATTCTATGTATAGGGTGGGGCAAAAGTAAGCTTACAGTTGTAACATAAATGAATAATACAATAATTAACTAATAATAGTACAAGAATAAACTCTGTGTTTCATGTACTCACAACTGTAAACCTACTTATGCCCCAGCCTATACATTGGTTGTATTTATTTAGATTGTAATGGTATTCAAGTCTTTTATTTCTTTGTTGATCTGTTTACCTATTCTATTCATGATTGAAATTAAGGTATTTAAGTTTCCAACTATCGTTGAATTGCATATTTTTATCTACAAGTTTATCAGCTTTTGTTTTATGTATTTTGAAGTTGTTTTTATTATAAAGAAAGTTTTCAGTCTTTTTATGCCATTTTCTCTGACATCACTTTGCTCAGTTTGTGATTAAAAAGATAGGGCATTAAAAATCATACTGGTAAAAGTAACTATATAGTGAAATCACAATTCTCTAATACTATAACATTATTGTATTCGTCACTCAGCTCTGGTATAAAGGTTAACAAAACCAAAGTATTAAAAATTAAGCATAGCTACAATATTTTGTTAATGGGTACACAATATAAATAGAGGTAAATTATAATAGCAAAACAAGATTATTAGGGGGTATTAAAGGGAAATTTTTTGCATACATATTTTCTTTTTTTTAATTTCTTATTTTTCTATTACAGTTGTTCTACTTTTTCCCCCATTGCTCCCCTCAAGCCCACCCACCCCTTCTCCCACAGTCAATCCCCACCCCATTGTCCGTGTCCATGTGTCATTTATACTAGTTTCTTGACTAGTCCCTTCCCCTACTTACCCCCCTTCTCTCTCTGCTCCCTACCCCCTGGTCTTTATTAGTCTGCTTTTTGTTTACATGTCTCTGGTTCTATTTAGCTTGTTTGTTTGGGTTGTTCATTAACTTCCTTTATTAGGTGATATCATATCATTTTTGTTTCTCATTGCCTGGCTTATTTTGCTAAGCACAATTCTCTCTATTTCCATTCATGTTGTCACAAATGGTAGGACTTCTTTCTTTCTTTCTTTCTTCTACTTAGTATCTTATTGTGTAAATGTACCACGGATTTTTGATCCACTCATCTACAGATGGACCTTTAGGCTGTTTTCAGCACTGGGCAATTGTAAATACTGCTGTAATGAACATAGGGGTGTATAGGTTCTTTTGAATTGGTGTTTCAGGATTCTTCAGATATAATCCTAGCAATGAAATTGCTGGATCGAAGGTAGTTCCATTTTTAGTTTTTTGGGGAAATTTCATACTGTTTCCAGAGTGGCCGCACCAGTCTGCATTTCCACCAACAGTGCACTAGGGTTCTTTTTCTCCACATCCATAGCAGCACTTGTTTGTTGATTTGTTGATGATGGCCATTCTGACTGGTGTGAAGTGGTATCTCATTGTGGTTTTTATTTGCATGTCTCTTATGGCTAGTGCTGTTGAGCCTTCTTTCATATGCCTATAGACCCTCTGTATGTCCTCTTTGGAAAAGTGTTCTGTCAGGTCCTTTGTCCATTTTTTAATTGGACTGTCTGTCTTCTTGGTGTTGAGATGTATAAGTTCTTTATATATTTTGGAGATCAATCTCTTTTTTGAGGTATCATTGGAAAATATGGTTTCCCTACAGCTGGCTCCCTTTTTATCTTGCTGATGTTTTCTTTTGCTGATCAGAAACTCTTTAGTTTTATGTAGTCCCATTTGTTTATTCTTTTCTTTATTTCTCTTGCTTTAGGAGATATACCAGTGAAAATATTGCTATGTGGGATATCTGAAAATTTTCTGTATATGTTTTCCTCTAGGACTTTTTTTTTGATGTTGTAAAATCAAAGTACTACTTTATTAAATGAGTTATTTTACACAATATGAACATCAATAAAAAATATGGAATGCTTCATGAATTTGCATGTCATCCTTGTGCAGGGGCCATGCTAATCTTCTCTGTATCGTTCCAATTTTAGTATATGTGCTGCTGAAGTGAGCACTCCTCTAGGACTTTTATGGTGTTATGGCTTACACTTAAGTCTGACCCATCTTGAATTTATTCTGGAGTTTGATGAAAGCTGGTGGTCTAGTTTCATTTTTTTGCATGTCTCTAATTCTCCCAGAACCATTTGTTGAAGAGACTATTTTCACTCCATTTTATGTTCCTTCCCCCTTTGTCACATATTAGTTGACCATATAGACCTGGGTTTATTTCTGGGCTCTCTATTCTGTTCCATTGATCTATATGTCTGTTCATATGCCAGTACCAGACTGTTTTGATTACAGTGGTCTTATAGTATAGTTTGATGTCAGGTATTGTGATTCCTCCTACTGCATTCTTCTTTCTCAAGATTGCTGTGGCTATTTGGTGTCTTTTTTTGGTTCCATATAAATTTTTGAAGTATTTGTTCTAGGTCTCTAAAATATGTCCTTGGTATTTTAATAGGGATTGCATTGAACCTATAAATTGCTTAGGGTAGTATGAACATTTTAATAATGTTGATTCTTCCCATCCATGAATATGGTATATGTTTCCATTTATTTGTTTCTCCTTAACTTCTTTCTTCAGTGTTATGTAGTTTTCTGAGTACAGGTCTTTTACCTCTTTGGTTAAGTTAATTCCTAGGTACTTTATTTTTGTTGTTGCTATAGTAAATGGGGTTTTTTTCTACTCTTTATCTCTGGTATTTTATTGTTGGTGTACAGAAATGCCTTTGATTTCTGAATATTGACTTTGTACCCTGCTATTTTGCTAAATTCACTTATTAGGTCGAGTAGTTTTATTCGTGGAGTCTATAGGGTTTTCTATGTACACTATCATGTCATTTGCAAATAATGACAGTTTTACTTCATCTTTAACAATTTGGATGCCTTTTATTTCTTTTTCTTGTCTGATTGCTGTGTCCAGAACTTCCAAGACTATGTTGAATAGGAGTGCAGAGAGTGGACATCCTTGTCTCGTTCTTGATCTCAGGGGGAATGTTTTCAGTTGTTGCCCATTGAGTATGATGTTGGTTTCAGGTTTCTCATACATGGCCTTTATTATGTTGAGGTGTCCTCCCTCTATTCCCATTTTGCTGAGTGTTTTTGTCATAAATGAGTGTTGTCCTTTATCAAGTCTTTTCAACATCTATTGATAGAATCATGTCATTTTTGTATTTCATTTTGTTTATGTGGTATATTATGTTTATTGATTTGCAAATATTAAACCATCCTTGCATCTCTGGGATAAATCCCACTTGATTATGGTGTATGATCTTTTTACTGTGTTACTGGATCCGGTTTGCTAATATTTTATTGAGGATTTTAGCATCTATGTTCATCAGTGATATTGGCCTGTAATTTTCTTTCTTTGTTGTGTAATGACCTGATTTTGGAATTAGGGTAATACTGGCTCATGGAAAGGTTTGGATTTTCTGGAATAGTTCGAAAAGGATCAGCATTAGTTCTTCCCTAAATGTTTTGTAAAATCTGCCTGAGATGTCATCTGGTCCAGGGCGTTTGTATGCTGGGAGTTTTTTGATTACTGCTTCAATTCCATTAGTTGTTATCAGTCTATTCAGGCTTTGTGCTTCTTTTTGATTCAGTTTTGGAAGACGATATGTTTCTAAAAATGTTTCCATTTCATCCAGGTTGTCAAATTTGTTGTTCCTAGTAATTTCTTACAACCGTGTAGTATTTCTGTGGTATCAGTTGTGATTTCTCCTCTCTCGTTTCTGATTTTGTTTATTTGGGTCCTTTCTCTTCTTTCTTGATGAGCCTGGTTAAAGGCTTGTTGATTTTGTTTATCTTTTCAAAGAACCACATTCTTGTTTTATTGATCTTTTGAATTGTTTGTTTGGTCTCTATGTAATTTAATTCTGCTCTAATCTTGATAATTCCCTTTCTTCTACTCACTCTGGGTTTTGTTTGATATTGTTCCTCTAGTTCTCATAGCTGTAAGGTTAGATACTTTTATTTGAGATTTCTAACCCTTTTAGGTAGGCTTGTATTGCTATGAACTTTCATCTAAGGACTGCTATTGCTGTGTTCCATAGGTTTTGGGCTGTTGTGTGTTCATTATCATTTGTTTCCAGAAACCATTTGATTTCGTTCATTGTTACCCCATTCATATTTAATAGGATGTTATTTATTCTCCATAAGTTTTCATGTCTTTGAGTTTTGTTTTTTTTTTTCCTTTGAGGTTGTTTTCCAGTTTCAAGCCATTGTGATCTGAGAAGATGCTTGATATAATTTTATTTTTCTTGAATTTGTTGAGACTTGTTTTGTGTCTTACCATGTGGTCTATCTTTGAAAATGTTCCATGTGCACTTGAAAAGAATGTATATTTTGCCTCTTTGGGGTGCAAAGTTCTATATATATCAATTAAGCCCATTTGATCTAGAGTGTTGTTCAGTGCCTCAATATCCTTGCTGTTTCTTTGCTTTGAATATCTGTCCATTGTTGACAATGGGGTTTTAAAGTCCCCATACTATGAGTATGTTGCTGTCAATAACCTTCTTGCAATCTTCCAAGATTTTCCTTATATATTTGGGTGCTTACATGTCTATTTTCAGCTTAAAATAGACTACTATATGTAAAATATATACACATATATATAGCAAAAATATACAATAGATACACAAAAGATAAAGAGATCAAGGAATACCATTGCTGAAAACTATCAACCTACAAAAAGACAGCAAAAGAAGGGGATAGGAAAACTACAAAACAGCCAGAAAACAATAAGATATCATTAATAAACCTTACATTTCACTAAATACTTTAACTTTAAGTGAATTAAATTATTCAAGCAAAAGCATAAAGTGAACTGAATGGATAATAAAAACAAGATGCAACTAATATGGTACCTAAAAGAAACTCATTTCAGCTTTAAGAACACACAAATATTCAAAGTGAAGGAATAGAAAAGATATTCTTGAAAATGTAAACCATAAGAGAGCAGGTGTAGCTATCCTAATATCAGATAAAATAGACTCTAAGTCAAAAAAATCTAACAAGAGACTAAGAAGGTCATTATATAGTGATGGGTTCATTCACCAAAGAGATAAAGCAATTGCAAATATATATGTACCCAGTAGCAGAGTAACAAAATGCATTAAGTAATACTAAAATACATAAAGGGAGAAATAGACAATAATAGTAGGGAACTTCAATACCCTACTTTTAACAATTGATAGATCATCTAGACAGAAAATCAATATGAAAATATTTTTAAACTAAAAAAATATATATTAAGTCTAAATCCAATAGTAAGTTATACAGCTTATCACTCTAATTTTGCCATCTATATAAAATCATAGAATGAACATGATGGAAGTTTATATAAATACATAAAAAAATTATTGAAACTAAGTCAACTCAATGATACAAACTAAATTCATTATGTGTGCATGCGTAATACAAGAAATGATACATATGGCTGAGAAGCATGCACTATAATACTGTATTGCGAATGCCTGACATTAAGCATTTTGATTATTTAGGGACCCATTCCAAAAGCATTCACTTTAATAAACATATTGCCAGGTGCATGACACAACTACCAGCAAAATAACCAGATCAGGATCTAGGCCATGCCACGCACAAAAGATCCTCTTTCAGAAAGCTCAGGCTAACCTACATAACAGGCTGTTTGAGTGACTCTACTTGCTTCTTCCTCCCTGTGCCTTAATTCTCATTCTTATACTTTAAATAAGTCAATAAAGAGTGAAGCCAAGCAACCCTAGCCACCCCACCCTTGGACCTTGATAAAGGCAGTCTCAGGTTGTTATTTCTCTCTCTCTCCCCCCTCCCACCTCCATGAACTTACTCTGTGGTCCCTAGAACCTGTGAGTAACAAACTATGGAAAGCAGGACTGAACTAAGACGGTGTCAGTCCTGTCAACTAAGAAAACCTATTTTGAGCATGCACAGTAGAAATATTGCTCAGAGGGATGATGCAACCCCTCCAGCATGCAGAGTACAATGTGGTAGAAAACATGTTTATCTGAAGAGTAACACCACCCTCTCAGAGCATGCACGGTAGAGCAAGGTAATCAATATTTGCTTATGAGGTGACACAAAACAACATGTGTTAACCAAATACTGATGCAACACTGCAACAAGAGTATGAAAGCAAAAGTCTTTGAACAGAGAGCCGAGACAGCTGAGAGGAGCTGAGACAGCCAAAAGAAACTCCAAAGTTCCAATTGACCCTCCTCTAGCTGACTCTGAAGTGCAGTAAATGCAGTCTGCTCTGCCTTGCAAAATCCTGACTGACTGCCTTCTGGACCCAAACCTGATATGGACTTGGGTTTGTTATCCCCAAATTCTCTTGTGTGATTTTATTGCTGATTATTTCTGAGTAATTATTACTGTTACTGGATTATTATAATTTGGTTTTAACCTGCCTTAATAAAGGCTGAGTGAATAGCATAGTCACCGTGTTGACTCACGGTTATTTCTGGTGCCAGTATTGTCTGTAGGGCTGGTGGCCATATAGGCAGCCAGGCACCTCTGTTCCTGGGGCAGAAGCTGGGGGTTGGCTTATAGGAAAGACTATAGCATGGATACGCATGGAGTTAAAATATCACTCACAACATAAACCTTATCCCCCCAAGTTCCCTGATGGTTTTTGTTGAATGATATTCTGCGATAATAACAACTACTACACGGCCGATTCAGCCAGAGAGAGGAAATGTCTGTGAGCATTCACTGTGTGTAAGCCAGGCACAGGCAAGTGCCTCTGGCCTTCCTAGCATCACTATCAACAGGCTGGGACCTTATACATACAACAAATACATAATTAATACTTTAGATGTGGCAACAGCTAAAGATAAATGTATTTTTTTTACTATATTAATAATATGATTAAAGGAAAGTATATTTTACACTAATTTTGAAATAAGGACTAAACAAAATTAAAATCAGGTCAATTGCTAAAAGTTGGTCATGACTACTATATTAGATAAAGTGGATCTAAACTGTGCATCTGCTGTTTATATCAGGGTCTACCCAGGAATGTCATACAAATGAGTACAGAAGAGAAATAGAAAAGAATTAGAGTTTGCTTCATTTTCTAGTCTTTAACTCATGTTTCAAATTATTTAACTGGCAATATAAAGCAAGTAAAAAAAATCATGGTCTAGATATCTGCCTTTTCAAAATATCTATGAGTAACATAGCTTGTACTCTATTCACATCGTCGTCGTCGTCGGCAGCCGTCCGTCTCGAGAGACGATGGTGTAGCTTCTTAAGAGTCTATCTGCACTGCCGAGAATGGCTGTGCAGTCCGACTCGGGAGTGACACGGTATCTGTCTCCTCCCGTGTTGATTCGACATCTTGCGATGACGCTGGAGTGTCCTCTCCAGTGAAGCTGAAGCTACAGAGCCTGGGCAGGGTGATATGGAGGGTCTGCTGTTGCCCATGCAGCAGACCCCCCCTCTCTTCGCAGATGAAGGGTCCAAGGGAAAGACAGAGTCAATACAGCTTGGCTTCAGGTGCGCCGCAGGAGTTGCTGGTGTTGACTACAATGTCAAACCGCCTTAGGGACTCCGGCTCCGGATTTTCTGTCGGGGTTTACTCCCTTAGCCTTTCCCCTGAAGAGGTATGCCGCAAGGCAGTGGAGGTTTTTTGGAATCAGAGTTTTCCTTCTATTCACATATACACCAAAATAATGAATGTCCACGTATCACAAGTTTAAATAAAGTAAGCTTAACCCAGGTAGCATACCAATTATTTTGACAATTTACTGATTAAATTCCAGACAAAAAAATTAACCTTTGTAGCTGATATTTAAGCATTTCTGTATATTTATTCTTCTATTACAAAATACATATAGGTCTTCTTGAGTTTCTAGGAAATGAACTTCTCAGTTGAATTTCCTGAAACTACTTTTACATGTTTTACATGGATTTTTTAGCACAGGGTCTGGTGAGACCTAAGATCCCATCTTCCACTTTGTTGCTGATATCTTTTGCAATATTTTGTTCAAGGTTTAGATTGCATGTTTTAATTTGACATTCTGGAGAAGTTTGGAATAACTGTTTAGTCTCTGTGAATAATTTTATTTTGGTTTTATAATCTATCTTTTATAAAATTCATGGTCGTTTTAGGGAAGAGTCTCTCTCTCTTTCTGCTTTTTATTCCTATTGCATAAAGTTTAACTAAAAATTAATCCCCTGTGGTGCAGCACCCTGCTCTCTTTTTTATAAGAGCATTACAAATCCCCTGGCAACGGTCATCTCAGAATGCTCTTGTTCAGTTGTTTAATACATGATGGGATAGATCTATACACAAAAACACATCATAGGAAAAAAAAAATGCTGCTTGGTTTTCATTGCTTATTTCAAAGGTCTAATCAGAGCTATTTATAGAAACACAATAATTTTGTCAGATTAAAATAACTAAGAAAAATATCCTTAAAGAAGGTAAATAAATAACCAATTTTGTTCTGACTTGATTTGCCTGTGATGAAATAGTCCAACCTTGATTTTATTATTGACAAGTTTAGCATAATCATAAAATAAAAAATAAACATTTTATAAAAAATCCTTTAAAGAATAAATTATTTCATTTTATATTGAAATCATTACTTTAGATTCACTTAGTTTTTTTCATTTGTGGCCACAAACATCCAGTCTGTTAATGATTAAATGGATCCAGTTGTAAGGAATATGTATTTATCAAAATGTAGCAGAACATATTATCTTGTTTTTGATTCCTTCTATAGAAATAATCAGACATACAGATCCTTTCATTCATAGAGTATGTGTGATACATTAGTGTGTGTATTAATTTGTGAGCCCTCACACAGTATGCAGTTCAGTTTTAATCACTTCTAAGGTAATGTTGTTGTTTACCAGTCTTTAGAAATTAATCACTGCCATTGCATTGTTAAGAGAAAAAATAATAAGACATTGATGAAGTGACTACAATTTGTGCAGAGTATATAAAAATTAAATTATGCAGAACCAGACCAAAAGCTTAAGTATATTACTGCAGTAAGATTTTTCTGGATGGTAAATGAAAAGTGGTGTTCAAGGAAGAAATAGACACCTCTTGCAAATACAAAATAGAAAAATTGCTTCTATAGTTATGTTTCAAATGAAACTCTTTCTATGTATAATAGACACTCTGCTGCCTATTTCAAGAAAAATTGGTAAGGCAATAATAAGGTCATTCAAATTTCTATAGTGTGACTCACTATTATTAATGTAGTGAAGGGTACATCTTCTCTAATTAATTTGGCCAAGGTGTGTTGAGAATTCAGATAGATGAAACATTTCCTTGCACTCAAGGAAAACAAATGAGTACAAGCAAATTAGTTTTAAAAATATGACATTGAAAAATAGAAATACAGAGCAGATGTACTTGTATACTATTCCATAGTAGCTTCTGATAATATTTTTTCTAACTGTACTATACTGATCTAATTTTACTAACAATGCAACAAGGTAGGTCCTGTTATTATCTCCAATTTTATAGATGAGTGGATTGAGAGTCAGGGACAATAAGCAACTTGTCCAAGGTCACAGAGTCAGAATGCAGAGGATGTGTGATGTGAATTCAGGAATACAATTTTAAATCTGTGAACAGTTGTCCTCCATTACCAGTAATTGGGGGAAATCTACTTAGGTTGTAATATTTTGCAGCTGGCATGCACTCATGCATTCATTCATTCATTACTTTGTTTATGTAGCAAGAATTTATTGAGTACCAAAAATAAACTAGGCCTGGGTCAGGGTAATTGTAATCTTGTCAGAGAGATATATATGTCAGTTAAAAATTGCAATCCATTTTAGGTTGAGGATGCATGTTTGCTTATTGTAGTTAACCTTCTTTTACAGGGTAGTGTAAATATTTGGGATTCTAGCTCAGGCTGGATGTTTTTGAAATGGTTTAGTTGGAAGCGAGTAAGTTAGCCCATGTCACTTGAACACGGAGAAAGTATGACTGATGCCTTTTCTCCAGTATAAGAATGAGAAACTAAGGAACATCCAAACCATTATGAAAAAAGACACAGAGAGCAAGATTGGAATTCAGAATCAATGGCCAGTACAGAAAGCAAGGGAAACAGATGGAGGCTCACACGAGTTTGAAGATTCTTTCAACTAAATATGTATACTAGGAGGAAAAGTGAAACCAGGTGCAAAGCTTGTTGTAAAGAGATGTTAAATAGTTAAGGCCTTTGAATCAGCTTGACCACTTGTCATTAATGTCTTCAGTTCATTATGTTTCCTGTCCTTTATAAATGACTGTATTCCTTGAGGCTTATCGCACTTTGTTATAATGCCCTTAACACACTCCTTGTTTTTATTATCTCTTGATCAATCTCCACTTTTTCCTCCATTCAAAGAGTACTCTGATAGCTTATGCAATTTCATATTTAAACGTCTTAAAAGAAGAAAACTTTAACAATGTATTATTTTGGTCTAAATAGATATCTGGTGAAATATTTAAAAGTAAAGTAAGAAAAGTCTTAACAAAGAATTAAAAGTTGTCTTATCAATGAGATGAGGTGAGGCAAGGAATAGAATGAATATAATCTGTGAAAAACAGGGAAGGGTCTTCAAGCTAATGAAAATATTCTATTTCTTTCAGTTTGCAGGCTGGCACTCAATCCATTGAGCCATGCCAGCCTGGGCAAAAATATTCTATTTCTTAACCTGAGGGTGTGTACTTGGAAATTCAGTTTATAATATCCTTCAAACTTCTCATATATCCTAATCATTATTTTATAACAATTATTATTAAACAAAAGAAGAATTAGCTATCCTCTCCAAAAGGAATATGTGTGTGTGTGTGTGTGTGTGTGTGTGTGTGTGTGTGTGTGTATGTTTTCCAGAAGGTGTGAAATAAAATAATCTAGGTGAGGAAAATGGCAAGTAATTATCTGTATGTTAGGAGGAAACAGTAAGTGGAGCCAAGGAACTAGGTAGTAATCAGAAAGTGTATGGTCTGGAGAGTTTAGGAATTTGCATTTGAACTCAAAACCTATGAGGAGCCATGAAAACAATTTAAAGAAAAATTAATAACATGGTAACCAAATGTTTTATCAATGTATGACACCAAAAATTATTGCCTCTATCTAGCAGGGCACCATGCATTTAAGCATTTAACAGATAATTATTATTTGCTATGCACAGTTCTAAGTACTAGGGAATAGTGCAAAGAAATACACAAACATTATTGCCTTCATAGAACATAATTTTCATATCAGGATATAGTTAATAAACCCATTAACAAATTAAATTTATGCTCTTTTGCAATGGTAAAAGGTGGTACAGAGAACATACTTACAGAGCAATTAAAATATTATAAAATTAAATAAAACACTTAGCAAAGGTTTCACAGGACAAGAAAGCAAAAGAAAAGGTGGAGCAGCGTGCTGTTAAATACCAGAGCAAGTAGCATTTAGTCAAAGGGAACAGTGAGTGTCAGTTCCATGAGGATTGAGGTCTGCCTGCTGGGCTTGAAGGAAATCATCTTGGCAGGATAAAATTAACTAACATGGGAGAGAGGGAAGAGGTGAAGTGGAGGGGTGGCAAAGATTATGATAGGACTTACAGACATTATAATGAGTCTGGCCCACATTCAGTGTGACGAAAACTCTTAGTTTTGAGCTGAGGAGTGACTAACTTACATTAAAAATTATTGTGTTGTAGAAAATCTAGAGTCTAGTCTATTGTAATGATCTGGGAAAAAATATAGTGTGGGCTTGGGCCATGACAGCTGCAGTGGAAATGATGAGGTTCTGGGTATAATTTAAATTATCTAGTATAATATTTTTTGACAAAGGGTAGAAAGTGAGAGAGGCAAAGGAATTGAAGCTGATTTAAATGTTTTGTTTGTTTGTGTTCCTGAGGCATTTGGATTTCATTCAATTAGATAAAAATAATTTTGGAAAAAAAATACGGAAAAAATTTTATATAACTAACATCTATATGTTACACATATGACATTACATGACATTCAAGAAAAGATATTCACTATTCATTAAGAAATGTAAGTCACAAATGCACAAGAGTTCTGGAATAAAGATAAAATTTTTAGGCACATAGATATATATACTTCTTAAAGCCTGAATTTTGAATGAGACCAAAAATAATGTGAAATAGGTTTTTAAAAAGGGCACAAAAAAGTCATGGATGTTGAAAAAAATAGCAGGAAACAGCAAGGAGGCCTGAAGAGTGGCCAACAATAGAATGGATTCGAATAATGGAAATGTGGTATTTTAGAAAACAAATGTAGAAAGCATTCTAGTGAATAAAGAATGCTCACTACTCTGCCAGAAGGAAGGACAAAATACCGCCATTTGTGACAACATGGATGGGTCTTGAAGGTATCATGCTAAGTGAAATAAGTCAGACAGAAAAAAATCAAGAACCATGTGATTGTACTCATGTGTGGTTTATAAAACTAAAAGCAACAAATGAACACATAAGAAAAACAGACAAACACACATAGACATAGACAAGAGTATGGTGATTACCAGGGGGAGTGAGGGTAGAGGAATAGTAAAGGATAAAGGGGTTCCAATAGATGATGATGAAACAAGATTTAACTTTGGGTGGTAAACACAATGCGATATACAGATTATGTATCATACAATTGTACACTTGAAATCTACACACTTGCATTAACCAACGTCACCCCAGTAAACTTAACTTTAGAAAAAGTGGCAAATGTTGCTGTCAGATCAAGGAGGATAAAGACTGAGATCCTCTTTTTTCTCCCAGTAAGATTCCCCTCAGGCAATAAAAGCTTGTCCACTATCCACCCTAAGCTCCTTTATTTGTAACAATATTGAATTATACATAGGACTCCCATATGATATAGCAAACCCATTTATGGGTATATATTCAAAGGAAATGAAGTATCTCAAAGAGGTATCTGTACCCTCATGTTTATTTCAGCATTATTCACAATAACCAACACACAGAAGCAACCTAAGTGTCCATCAACAAATAAGTGGGTAAAAAAAAAATGTTGTCCTACATGTAATGGAATATCATTCAGTCTTAAAATGGAAGTAAACCCCACCATTTGCAATAAGTGGAGAAACTTGGAGGATATTATGCTAAGTGAAATCAGCCAGAAACACAAGGCTAAATACTACAGAATCCCACTTACATGAGAAATAGAAAATAGTTAAACTCATAGAAACAGAGGGTAGGATGGTGGATACTAGAGTTTGGGGAGAGAGAGAAATGGGAAAGTGTTGGCCAAAGGGTAGAAAGTTTCAGTCATGTGAGTTGTAAAAATTCTAGGAGTCTACTGGAGAGTACAACATTTATAGTTAATAACATTGTATTGAATATCTAAAACTTCCTGAGTGAGTAGATCTCATGTTAATGGTTCTTACCACAACAAATATATAGAAGAAAACTTTTGGAAGAGATAGATAGGCTTATGGCACTGATGGCAGCCATGGTTTTATGCGTGTGACTTATCTTCATATTCATCAAGTTCTATACACTCAATATCTACATCTTTTTGCATGTCAGTCATATCTTAACAAAATGTTTTTTAGATGGATGGATGGATAGATATCAACAGATAACAGATAGACAGATAGATGATAGACAATAGAATAGAGAGATGATAGATAAATGAGAGAAAAAATTAATTGCTGGTAGGTATTGTGCCAGGTTTTTACATAGCTTAATTTAGTTCATCCTTAGAAGAATCCAGTTGCAATATATTATTTATTCAAAATCAGGGCTAGAGATTCCTGATATGGGCAAGGCTATAATAATACACTGGAGTAAAGGAATTGGTATAATGATAAGATGATCCTATAAGCATTTATCTTATCTGGATATTTATTCTCAATAAAATGCCAATAATAACAAGAAACACTCTGAAATATATAGAAAACGATTAGTAATCTTTGTATTGCATATCTTCCTAGACTTATATATCTGATGATTAGGAAAGTTTATATTGGACTTTCTGTCTAAACAAGGTGGTGTATACTTGTATCTCCTTGTTCTTTCCCACTAAGCAAAAGCATAAACTTGATAATAATGCAAGAGACAATGATGCTGAGAGATATGGAATCTACCAAGCAGACTGGCAGGACAGGCCAAACTGTACTAAGCAAACTGGTCCAGGAAGCCTGTTGGGTACCTCTTTATTGCCCTTCCTCTTGCAGTAGAGCAGGCAGGGAGAATCCAGTCATCATTAGTGTCCTCCTGTGAGAAGCTGCTTTATCTGAGCAGGACAAGACTCTCCTGCTCCGAGGCACCTGGCAGGATGGGGGTCACTGATAGATCTCATTGCATGGTATACCCTGAGGAATATCAGAGAGGACAAACCTCCTCTGTTGCCACAGGAAGTGTCATCAGGAATGACTGGGAGCCCCAGCAGTACCAGAAAAACAAACCATACCAGCTAATACAAAAGCTCCAAAAATTAAACCACCATTGGAACTATAGCCCACAAAAGTAAGCTAGATCCATGTACTAAACCTATGTAGTGTGAGTGGCTGCTAAAATAAAATAAAAACATGTAAATAGAACCCAGTATTCTCTAACATAAGAGACACAAATCTCTAGAGTATAATCACATGTCATACCAAGAATCTAGAAAATCAAAATTTAAATGACGAATGACATTTAACAAATGCCAATATTTAGGTGAATCAAATTGTGGAACTGAAAGGGATTTTAAAGCAACTATCATAAAAATGCTTCAACAATCAAATACATATCTCTCTAAACAAATAAATTAAAGTCTTAGCAAAATAATCTAAGAAAGAAACAAAGGGTAATTAAATTTGAAAAATACAATAGCAATAAACAACAGTTTATCTGTAATGTAGCCACTGGATGGACTACAGTGCAGATAACAGAAGATAGAATCAGTGATTTTGAGAAAAGAACAGCAAAATTTATCCAATCTGAACAACAGAGAACAAAGGAGATAAAATGACCAAAGCCTCAGAGACATCTGGAACAGAAAAAAAAAAGACCCAATGTTTGTATCCCTGAAGCCCCTCAGTAGAAAAAAGAAAGGGTATTTGCAAAATATTGAATGTGTTTGAAAGCATAATGACTGAAAACTACCCTAATTTGGCAAAAGTCACAAACACTCTCATAAAAAGCTGACTGAGCCCCAAAATGAATAATACTAAAGAAATCTACTTCCAGACATCACGTAAGTAAACATTTGAAAGCAAAAGATAAAAAAATAATAATAAAATAAAAGCAGCCCGAGAGTGGTTATACATTCAAATAACTATAGGTTTTCCTTCTTAAATCACTGAGGCAAGAAGGAAAAGCTAAACGGAAAAAAAAAAAAAAAAAAAAAAGGAGAGAGAGAAAGAGAATTGATGAAAGTAGATTGTATAGTTTGCAAAACTATCTTTCAAAAATGAAAGAGAAATCAACAATTCCAGATTAAAAAAAGAAGTTAATATGGAGTCTTGCCACATTTATTTTGGCATTATTTGTGATCAATTATTTGCAACTAAAATTATATATTGTCATTTTCAATGCTTTAAAATACCTTTAACTTCACTTTCCTTTCTTCCCTTATCATTTTTAAATATGACATGAAAGCTAAAACATTTCTTTCATTATCACATGATTTCCTTTGCCCAATTTGCATTTATATATTTGTGAACTTTTATTAGTCTGTGCAACTGTTAAACAGAGCCACAAACATGACATTCTGTCAAAGCTAATAAAAATAATAAGTCAAAGAAAATTTTTCTTATAATGAATATAAATTACCTTCAAGTTTACAACACTTTTCAAAAAAACAAAAAGCTTAAATGGATTGTAAATATATGCCTTACAATTGTAATGTTAACTAAAATTTATAGATATTTTCTCAGTTACTGAAGAATTTTCATATCACTCTGGAATAGAGGTTGTAATGTCACTAGAAGGAGCACAGTCATCTAATACTACGTATTTGAGCTTTATCTTAGCCAGCTAAGCCGACCCTATATCATAGGTCTAATGCTTACTAACCTAAATAAATTTGAACAAAGTTAATTTCTTTTTCATAATTTTCTTATTTGCAGTGAGAAAGAAATATTTGTTCTTTGTTGATGAGAATATTACATGGTAAGATTCTTAAAATTTTGTGCCAAACACAGTGTCTGGCCTATTTAGGATATCTAAAATAAGTTGATAATTAATAAACAAGTGAGGAGACCTAGTCTCAGAAAGGTTATCCAGTTTTCTCAATTAGGATAGAAAATAAAATAACTGGTACTAATATAAAGTTATAGTTTCCTTTAACTGTTTATCAACTCTAAGAAAAAATGGAAATTATTGTTTATTTTCAAACAATCATAAGTATTACATTCTAGACTCCCTTGCAAAGTAGGAACCTTACATTTATTCTACAGTCTTAAACCTACGTAACTTTAACAACATACATATACAGTACTGCAAAATCTCATGATATAGCAAAAAATCCTTGATAAATGATTAAATATAATATTTTTTTAAATCCCACGATACAGAGAGGCCATGATAAGTAAACCATGATATACAGAGGGACTACTATAATTTCATAAAGCCTCTTTGAAAGCAGGTATTGCTCAACTAAGCATGTCTAAGCCATCTTTGAAACCCCAAAACTTGTAGAGTTCCTTAGAGAGAGAGGTATTATTTTACAAATGTTGTATCTATTTATAAATGAATACACTTACATTAGTATATTGCTTTTTTTGGATCAGTGTATGCAGTTCTACTCTCTCACTGAGAATCTATAGCAAAAAATATATGCAGTTATAAAAAAAAAAAACAAGATGGCAGAAGAGTAAGTGGAAGCTACACTAACCTCCTCCCAGAACAAGTCTGGACTTACAACTTAATTTTGGAGAAATCGTCTGGAATAACCAACTGAACACTAGCTGTAGAGAAGTCTTATAACCACGGAGAGACAGAAAAGGCCGCTACATCACAACGTGACTGGTAGGGAGTGCAGAGATGCGGAAGGGCTGGCTGTGCTCACATGGGTGGCAGCTGAAGGGACTGAGAAACAGCTCAGCAGCCAGGGATTCCCCCTGAGAAGGGCAGGGTCTAAACCCCCAGCTGGGCTCCCCAGCCTACAGCAACAAAGTGGAAAATAAAACAGTATCCAGCTGTGAAAAGTGAAAAGCCACAGGGTTTCTTACTAGTTGGAGAGAAACAGCTGGAGAAAAATAGCTCCTAAGCGGATCACATACAAAAATATTTTGGCCCCCACTTACCCTGGGCTCGAGCAGAGGGAAGGCGGAGAGGACTGGAGATGCTTGGGGAGAGTTTGGTGTGGTGGCTTTGAGGGGAGAACTGGGGAAGCAGCCGATGGACCGGGTCCCAGTGCTGACTCATCCCCACACTGCAGGCAGACCATTCCCCTCCAAGTGGCATCAGCCTGAGGGGAAGCAAAAGCCTTGCCTACAGGAATTAAGCTGCCACACCCACAGTCCTTAAGCCTGACAGCTAATCACAGATTGAATAGATTAACAACTAAAGGAGTCAGACAAAGGCAGTAGATCCCTGGAAGTCTCCAACAGGCTGCCTAGGCCCAGACTGGTTACAGGATCTGACACCACCAGGGGCAGATCCAGGAAGTGCAGATCATTCTAAGAAGCACCAACAAACGATAGGAGTCACAAAAATGGGGAGACAGAGAAACAACCCCCCATCAAAAGGAAAGGTAGAATCCCCAGAAAGAGTGCTAAATGAAATAGAGGGGAGCCAACTATCAGATATGGAATTGAAAGCATGGATTATGGAGAAGCTCAATGAGCTCAGCGGAAACTAATAAAGAACTCCAGGGAAACTACAAGGAACTCCAGAAAAACTACAAGGAACTTACTGAGAATTATACCAGCATGAAAAAGGACATAGAAGCTATCAATAAGAGCCAGGAGGAAATTAAGAATACAATCTCTGAATTAAAGAACACAATAGAAGGAATTAAAAGCAGGTTAGAGGAAGCAGAAGATCGGATCAGCGAGCTGGAATACAATGTAGACAAAAACTCCCAGACAGTGCAACAAAATGAAAAAAGACTGAACAAGACTGAAGAGGCTCTAAGACAGCTGCAGGACAACATGAAACATAATAATATCTGTATCATAGGAATTCCAGAAGAAGAAGAAGAAGAAGAGCAAGGGATAGAAAACCTCTTTGAAAAACTAATGACAGAAAACTTCCCTAACATGAGGAGAGACAGAGTCACGCAAGTCCAGGAAGCACAAAGGGTCCCAATGAAGATGAACCCCAACAGACCCACTTAAAGACAGATCATAATTAAAATGGCAACATTAAAAGACAAAGAGAGAATCCTAAAAGCAGCAAGAAGCAACTAATAACATACAAGGGAGCTCCAATAAGGCTATCATCAGATTTCTCAGCAGAAACACTACAAGCCAGAAGGGAATGGCAAAAAATATTCCAAGCAATGAAAAACAAAGGCCGACAGCCAAGAACACTCTACCCAGCAAGGCTCTCATTCAAAATGGAAGGTGAAATAAGGAATTTCCAAGACAAAAGAAGGCTAAAGGAATACATCTCCATCAAATCAGCATTGCAAGAGATGCTAAAGGGTCTGCTTTAAGAAGATGAAGAAACAGAGAGGAACACAAGTACAAAGGGGGAAAATGACAATGAATAAGTACTGAAAAAAAGAAGGGACTTCTACCATTTGCAACAACATGGATGGAACTAGAGAGACTGTACTTAGCAAAATAAGCCAGGCAATGAAAGAAAAATACCTTATTATATCACCTATTATGGGAAACTAATGAACAACACAAACAAATGAACAAAATTTAACCAGATAAATAAACTAATAGTAACAAAGGGGGAGATGGGAGGGAGAGAAGGGGGTAAGAAGAGGAAGTGTCTAGTCAAAGAACATGTATAAATGACCCATGGACATGGACAACTCGGTGGGGACTAAATGTGGGAGAAGGGGGGGCAAGGTGCAGGGAAGGAAGAAGGGGGGAAAAAAGTGGGACAACTGCAATGGAAAAACAAAAAAAAATTTTTTTAGTGGGGGGAAAAATAAAAATATAAAGAATGGAATATTAGAAGGACAAAGATTTTCCTTCACACTGTATAGTTTCTCCCTATCTGATCCCTCCAGAGTTTGGCATTCTAAACAAGTAAGTAATGACATAAGTTTCTTTGCATAAAACTAATAAGACCAGTTGTTAATAGTGTTTTTTTCTGACTAAGACTTTGACTGGAATGTCATGCTTAAAGAAGATATGCTTGGGCTCTGGTTTTTACCAAAAAGCACTGGGGAACTGGGATTGACTTTCAAAAGTAATAAAAGCCCATGAGATAAAAGGCCTGGTACCTTGGTTGGATGTGCGGTCCATGGCAATCTTTCCAGGAAAGGGATGAAGGTTGTTTTCCTGAAAGATGGCTACAAGGGACCTTAAGGCACAATGGAAAACCAGAAGGACTTGGAAAAGACAGGCATTTACAGGCAAGGCTGAATGCCAGGTATGTGGTTCTGCTTCTGTGCCCCGAAGGGCAGACTGAAGGTCACCCTAAATGTTCCTTGCGTAAGTTCCAGCAAAGCAGAACTAAAGATCATAAGTGATCATTTGCTGCTCTTGTTGTGTTTATGCAAATGAACAGGATAAATTAAAAATAGACTTAATGCAGTCCCTTTAATGACAAGGAGGGTAATCTTAGTGAGAAAAATCGTGATTCAAGGAAAATCACAATGCTCATTGGTAGACCATAAAGTAGTGCAGCTAACCGTCTTTAAAGTTTATCTTCATTTAAAGTTTGTTTTGATTTGTAAGTTAAACTATGTCTGTGGTATTATCAAAAATGTTTATTTTACAGGCAAGAAGAATGTCAAATGCCTTGCAACTGAATGTCTTTCAGATAAGACAGTCCTACAGATTTAGAGATTTGTATGTGGGTTATGTTACATAAATTAACAAGTGTTTTCTGTTTTCAAAGGGCATAAGCCTATTATCTCATTACCTAAGTGATTGTCTGTAAGTATAGGCCTCACTTAATCCTGTCTGCATTGCTGCCTCCTGATACTCAATAGTTTGGCTGAACTAAGTGGCTGGGTTGGTGAAGAATGGGGTGGTCTGGTGAAGAATGCGGTGGTCTTTGGGCTTCACTTTAAAACTGGTTTTTCTTTTCTGTCCTAATGGCTTGGACAGAAAGACCCCAGAGGTCTGTGAGGGGGGAAACCTAAACTATTTCCCTCAACCCTAACTAAGTATAATGGGCAAAGTGTTTTGGACAGATGAGATATACCTGGCACACCTTCCTCCAAAGAAGCCCTTCTTTTCCCTAATGTGAGACATTGAAAAATTAATCCCTGCCTTTTGTCATCTAGTGGTTATGGATTGAATGATGACTTTTAACCCTGTTGCCAAATCTGTTGCCCCCAGAATATAACAAGGATGCCAGCCTGTTAAATCAAGCATGCCATTGTCTGGGGACAGCCAGCTGACCTGGAGTGTGCATGATCCTTCCCCATGTGGGAAGGCCACCCCCGCCTCCACACCCCCACTCTTATTAGGGATTTCTGGACCCAAGGGTAGGTAGGATGACAACCATGTCCAGCTTGAAGCAGCTAGAGGACTCAAGACCTTTGCCCATTGTCCTTTAAAAGATTATAAAGAGTCTTAAGTCTGAGAGGGAGGGATTGTTATTTTTTATTGTTAAAATAATTAATTAATTAATTAATTATTTTTAAAAAAGAAGAAGAAGAAGAATACATGAAAGGGTGAGGCAGGAGATCTTGTCTGTATGACCCATGGGCATGGACTTGGGAAGCGGGTATTGTTGGGGGAGGGGGTTGCTGGGCGGAGGGGAACAAAGGGGAAAAATTGGAACTATGGTAACAATATAATCAATAAAATATACTTATACAAAATATAAAAAATATATGCAGTTCTTCTCTTTCATTGCGAATCTTATAGCAAAAAAACCAAATACCTCTCTTTTTATTATGGATTATTTGAAATTGAGTACAGTAAAGATATAGTAACAAACTTATATTGAATAACATTAGAATGCAATTATATAACAGTATAATTTTTTACACACAATTTAGTTAATCATGAATGCAAATAAATGCATTGACCTTTATAATCTTTTAAATAACTTATTGGTTCTCTCATAATAATTCTGTTTCTTATAAGAAGTTTCAAAATTCATAGCAACAATCTATAATTTCTCCTTCAAAATGCACTAAAAAATGCAGCATATAAATTGACAGTACATGCCTCATTTTTCATGGTCACTTTAGGATTAAATCTCTCTACATGGTGCCTTAAGAAATATTGCCAACTTGGTTTCAAGGTGATAGGGTTAGACACTAGGAGATTAGAATTCTGCACAAGTGGGTGAAAAATAGGAAAATGTGAAGATTTCCAGCTGGTAGTATAATAGGGCTCTCTGAAACAGATAAAGAGATTCTGTCATGTCTAATGTATAAAAATAATAAAACATTTATATCCAGGATGGTGTAAGGAGTTAATCCTAGAAGCCTAAAGAGATTTATAATGCAAGAGAGATGAATCATACAACATGTTGGACAAACCAAAAATAATTCAGCGTGGGAATATAGTTTTAGATAATATCTAGACGACAAGAGAGAATCACAGAGTCCAATTCTACAAGTTATATCTATAATACCTAACATAGTGATTGGGACATGGAGCAACTTAGTAAAAGTTCAAATATATGCCATGGATTAAACTTTTCTATTATGCTACATTTCTCCTTAAGTCATTTTTATGTTTAGAATGAGTATGTAGATCATTGGCAAAGATTCAGAAAATTGTGTAGGAAATATATAATTCTGTCTTCTGCAATATGAACATGATATTAATTAATGCATGGTACCTAACATCATAAACATTGATAAGAGGCATCCTCTGTTTAGTGCCATGAATGAGCAGAACAGGCACAATCCAAACCAGTCTTTTTTGTATGATGTGTTCTTCCTTTGCATTTTTTTGCAATTATTATTTTGTGTTGACTTTATAATTATAGTAGAAAGGACTTCAAAACTAGTGGCTTATAAAACCATTTTATAAAACACAATACCTAACATTCTAGTAAAGTTTGCAATACAATTGTTCTTGGCAAATGGATAAAGGTATTTTTCACCAGATACTTTTATATTTGTATTCAATTGAATTGTACTGTATTTTTTTTCCATCTTAATAGTAAAAAGTTGAAAAGACTGAAATATTTTTTCAGTGCTTTTAAAATTAATCTTTTTTGTGTTATTTTTCTGTTACCATTTAGTCCCCATATACCCCCTATTAATAAATATTTTTGATCTGTAAGAGAAGCATGGACCCAGGGTAAAGCCATGCTCCCAAAATTGGGAAAATAGGTAAACACAAGTGAAATATTACCAGAACAGAGACCCACAAGCTGAAACTCTCAAAGGAACCTAACAAATCAATAAATGTGTCCTTGGGTAAGAATTTTAAAAAAGATTAAAAAAAAAAAAACCCTCCCCACCTTGGCCTTTAAGACATCTGGCCCTTTCTTCCCCATGGATTTCATATCCTCTTTTGAAAAAAATTCTGGCAAGTTATTTTATGGCTATTGTAAACTTATACTAAAGTTTACAGAGTAAAAACACTCAGAATAGGCAATACAATATTGAAGGATAAAAAGGAACTTGGAAGACTGACACTACCTGTATCTAAGATTTACTAGTTGAGACATCATTAAAGTCCTAGAGAAAAACTTAGGCAGGAGAATTTCAGATATGCTGCATAGCAATATTTTGCCAGTATATCTCCTTGGGCAAGGGGAACAAAGAAAAAACAAGCAAATGGTGGGACTACATCAAACTAAAACGTTTCTGTACTGCTGAAAAAACCATCATTAAAATGAAAAGGGAACGACTGTATGGGAGGACATATTCACCAATGATACATTCAACAAGGGCTTGATTTCCAAAATATATAAAGAACTCAAGATGACTTAACACCAGGAAGACAAACAATCCAATTAAAAGATGGGCAAAGGACATGAACAGACACTCCTCCAAGGAGGATATACAGAGGGCTCATAGACATATGAAAGGATGCTCAATATCACTAGCCATCAGAGAGATACAAATAAAAACCACAATGAGGTATCACCTCACACCGGTCAGAATGGTCATCATTAACAAATCAACAAACAACAAGTGCTGGTGAGGATGTGGAGAAAAGAGAATCCTAGTGCACTGTTGGTGGGAATGCAGACTGGTACAGCTACTGTAGAAAATAGTATGGAATTTCCTTAAAAAACTAAAAATGAAACTGCCATTTGACCCAGTGATTCTGCTGCTGGGAATATACCCTAAGAATCCTGAGTCACAGATTCAAAAGAACTTATACGCCCCTATGTTCATAGTGATGGTGCTGTTTACAATAGCCAAGTACTGAAAGGAGCCTAAAGTGTTCATCTGTAAATGAGTGGATCAAAACACTGTGGTACATTTACACAATGAAATACTACACAGCAGAAAGAAAGAAGGAACTCTTACCTTTTTCAACATCATGGATGGAAATTATACGAAGTGAAATAAGGCAGTTGGTGAGAGGCAGATACCATATGATCTCACCCATAACAGGAATCTAATGAATAAAATAACCACTAATGAACGAAATAGAACCACAGGCAAGGAAACATGGATCAGACTGAAAGTGACCAGAGGAGAGGGGCAATGGTGATATGGTAGAAAGAAAGGGAAGGGACAAAAAAAAAAAACATGCATGAATGACCCAATCACATGGACAACAGTGTGGGGATCAACTGTGGGATCAGGGCAGGAGGTGGGATGGACAGAGGAGGGCAAAGTGGGAAAATTGAGACAACTGTAATACAATAACAATAAAAATAATTAAATAAAAATAAAAAATAAATAAAGTGGTAGTAATCACACAACGTGTCATCTGCAAAAGAGCAGACAAATTGAACAATGGGACATAAATATAGAGTCCAGAAATAAGGCCCTTATCAATATAGTCAATTCATTTTGATACGAGGAGCAAAGGCAATAAAATGGAGCAAAGATAGTCTCTTCAACAAATGGTGGTGGAACAAATGGACAATCTTCATGCATAAAAAAATAGTAAATTTAAACATAGTTCTTACACCATTCAAAAAGTTAATTCTTAATGGATCAATGACCAAAATGTATAATGCAAAACTATGAAAGTCCTGGAAGGTAAACTGGAAGATCATTCCTAGGAGAAGGCCTATATGACCTTGGGTATGGTGTTGCCTTTTTAAGATATAATACCAAAGGCACAATCTACAAAAAAAAAAAAATTGTAAATTGAACTTTATTAAAATAAAAAATAAATAATAAATTATAACTTCTGCTCTGTGAAAGACATTTTAAAGTAATGACAAGACAAACCTAGATTGAGAGAAAATATTTTCAAGAAACATATCTGATAAAGACCTGCTATGCAGAATATTCAAAGAACTCAAAGTGGAACAATAGAAAAATAAAACAAATTAAATTTGGGTCAAAGACTTGAACAGACACATCACTAAATAAAATATGTATATGGTGAATAAACATAAAAGAGACTTCATATCATGTCATCAGAAAAGTGAAAATTAAAACAACAATGAGATACCACTGTACATGTATGAAAAGGGCCCAAATTTATAACACTTACAACACCAAATACTGGCAATATGTGGAGCTACGAGAATTCTAATTCATTGCAGTTGGGAATGCAAAGTTCTACAGCCAATTTAAAGTACATTTTGGCAATTTATTTAGAAACTACACATACTCTTGCCATATGATCCACCAATCATATTCCTTGGTATTTACCTAAAGGAACTGAAAACTTAGGACCACAGAAAAACCTACACAACATTTATACCTACTCTATTCATAATTACCAAAACTTGTAGCAAATTAAGATGTCTTTAAGTAGATAATGGATAAATGAACTGTGGTATATCCTATATCCAGAAAACAGAATATTATTCAGTACTAAAAATAAATGAGTTATCAAGCCAGGAAAAGACATGGGAGAACCTTAAACATGGGGGAACTTTAAATACATATGGCTAAGTGAAAGAAGTCAATCAGAAAAGGTTACATAATGAATGATCTTAACTATAAGACATTCTGGAAAAGGTAAGACTATGGAGATGATAGAAAGATTGTCTATGTATAGGTGTGAGGAATGGGTGAAGGAGGTACGAAGTTAAGAATTTTTTTTTTTTTTAATGCCTTGAGTTTTCTTTAAATAGGCATAGGAACGTTTGGGTGTTTTGGTTTTTGTTTTTCTTTTTTTAGTAAAATACCTATGTCTTGACCTACATTTTTGAAACACAAATTTTATATTTATTTTTTAATTGAGAGACAGACAGAGAGGGAGAGAAAAGTTGATGTGTGAGCGAAACATCGATCAATGGCGTTACATATGTGCCCTGACCAGGGATCGAACCTGCAACCTAGGTGTGTGCCCTGACCCAAGGGTCAAAGCTACAACCTTTTGATGTACAGAATTACTCTCCAACCAACTGAGCCACTCTACCAGGGCCAAATACCAGTCCTTTTAGTACACTTCAAACTGTTATAATTTTTAAAAATTGAATTCAAATTTGGGAGGTGCACATCAGAAGAAAAAAAATGATTAAAAAATTCAGTAATAGTTATGGAATAGTGGTAAGAGATAAATAAGCAGAGCACAGAGGATTTTTAAGACAGTGAAAATACTCTATATTATTATAAAAATGGATAGAGGTCATTATAAATTTGTCCAAAATTATAGAATATATAACACCAAGAGTGAACCCTAAAGTAAACTATGGATATTGGGTGATTTTGGTGTCAATGCAGGTTCCTCCTTTTTAAAAATACGTACAATTCTGGTGACTGATGTTGATAATGGGGGGGAGGAGGATATGCATGTGTAGAGTCAGAGAATATATGGAAACTTTCTAAAAAATAGTTTAAAAATATATAGTGTTAAAAAATGAAATGAATTTCTTTATATCAGGATTTTTATAACTTTTTTATAAAATGAAAATGGATTATAAATACCCAGATTGTATAATGTGTTATATTATTCAAAACTGGCCACCTGTCTCATTTTTTTACTGTTACATCTGGGACTAGTGTTTATTGGAATCAGTTTGAGTAATGTTCTTGTACTCCATTCTAAAACCATATATGTAAGACATAGTCTGGAAGAGCATCCCTGCCCTATGTTTACAGTGTGCTAGGTAAAGGCTCAAAGACTATCACTTAGAACTACTAGTTCATGGAATCTCTGTACATACAAAAGATAGACCTAGTAGTAAATAAAAACACTTTCGATATTGAGACAATAATCTTTAAGGAGCATGTCAACAGAGAAAGTCAGGATTTTAGTAGTCAGTTTAAGCAGGTATAGTACCCCTGTGTTGCCATGTTGCAGCAACTTCAAAGACCACAGTGGATCAAAGGAGATATCTATTTCCAAATGAGATAAATTTATTGATAAAAACTCAGGATTCAATTAACATGGGGGCACTGTCTAATGTTTAAGACAGGCATGCATGGCTTGTTAAACACTGAGGTGAATTTTCATAATAAGCGACTATTACTGATTGAAGCATATTCTATAGTCTGGATTAACTAAAGTTTAAAACAGACAAAAAATCATTCCTAATGATCTGGGAAGTGCTTAGAGAGACATAATGCAAAATATCCACTCTGCTTCAAATACATTAAAATTTAAAAATAAAATATAAGAGTAAACATGAAAAAGTTAAATTCAATATAAAATAAATAAAAACCCCTTTGTGCCCGAAAAAAAAAAAAATGTAGGTTTCAGGCAAGGAACATAAATCCACAAGCTGATACCATGAAAGCCTAGGAGCTACTGAAGCTATTAGCACTAGGAAGGAGCTTGAGGCCAGTATTTAATCACCATATGCTCAACTAAGAGAGTTGAAACTGAAAGGCCTGAACGGATAAGGCCCCAGAAGAGTTTTCACATAGGAAATACAGAGTATAAAAACCAGTTATTTGCACTGAGAAGCAACATGGAAGGTTATCCCTGTCTGTTATTTTGTGAAGAAAAGAAGTATTGTTTTGTGGGTATAGATTAAAGTTAAACTTTATATCACTTGCATTGTGTGAGAATTTTCCACTAACGTGCTTGTGCATACAGAACTCAAACAACACATAGAAGAAATATTTAAAAACTACCAAAAACAACAACGAAAACATCCTTTAACAGAACTTCCACATTTCAGGGGAAATGAGACCATTTCTCCACCTTTTACCATCATTACACACATGCACACATGCACACACACACACACACACACACACACACACACACACCCCATCCATAAGGGTCTCACAATAAAATTTATCAACTACATGAAGAAATGATCATAATATAGAAGATAATAAAACTCAATAGACCAGAAGATCGGCACTCCAAAATGTGAGTTAATAGAACAATTTGAAAAGACTTTGTAAAAAATGTGTTAAATAAATATAACAACTATAAATTAAAATAAGGAACAGAAACATGAAAAAAATCCTGCTGCATAGCAAAATTGGTTGCAATTGATTCCATCCCAGTATAAGTGCCTTTATAATAAGACTGTAAATCTCCACTCTTCGAGAGTTGGATGCCATCTCCCTCTTCATTTGTGTATATTAGACTATTGGCTTGTTTTGGCATATAGGATGTGAAATAAGTGATGTGTCATTTCTGTACCATGACCTTGAGAGCTTTGCATGTTTATTCTCAGGGTCTTGAGACCTTAATACTGACATGTGGTAATGCCTGGACTAGCCTGACAAACCATTTGACTTAAGGTCCCCCACACTAGCCAGGTAGCTCTACTATCACCTGATTTCACATGCCCTGCAGAAAGAAGAAAAAACAATTATCTCAGCCTAGCCTGAATTTTTAATTGACAGAATTATAAGATATATACATGGTTACTGATTTTGGAGTTTTTTCTTTTTTTTTTACAGAAAAAAATGGACATATCAGTAAATTTTACATAGGAAAAAGGTAGAAATTTAAAAGAATGATTAAAAATCTAAACTAGAGAACCAGAGGTATGTTGTTGATAAGACAATAAATAAGATGCTTTGGCTTTGGCAGCTATGGACCAGATTATCCAATGAATAAACTTTAACTTCTACGCCTGTACTTCTGTTTTAAAAAGTCAGAATCCAACCTTTTTATTCCAGAGAGGAACCATCTCAAAACTGAAATTATATCCACTAGGAGAATAGGAGAAATGGCATACTAATCCAAGTTAACTAGTGCTTAGATAAAGCAACTAAGAATAATGGCTCAGCTCTTAGAGAGGAAGCCAAGAAACAGAGATGGTTTTAAGGCTAATGTGTATTTCTGCTGGTGGTCAGGCATTATACATACAGACTAGCACTCTTTAGCACGTGGTTACCAGTGTCACTGACAGCCATGTACAAGAAAAATGATAAAGTATACCAGTTATAACTCATTGTCTCCTTCAAATAAAAAAAATATTTGGATAAGGGTGAAGATCTTTGCTGAAACTACTATTAAAATCTGTGTTATGCACCCTTGTGGTCATTGCAGCATTGCTTACAACGGTCAAGATATAGAAGCAACCCAAGTGCCTATCAATAGACAATTGGGTAAAGATGTGATACATATATACAATGTAATATTACATTGCCATAAGAAATAAAACTTTATCATTTGTGACAACATGGATGGACCTAGAGGATATTATGCTAGGTGAAATAAGTCAGACAGAGAAAGAAAAATGCCATATGATTTCACATATATGGAATCAAAAGAACAAAATAAGTGACCAAGCAAAACAGACTCATAGATACAGAGAACAAACTGATGGTTGCTGCACGGGAGGGGATTTGGAGGGGGGGGGGGTTGGGTGAAAAAGGTGAAAGGATTAAGTACAAATTGATAGTAACAAAATAGTCACTGGGACATAAAGTACAGCACAGGGAATACAGTGAATAATATTACCATAACTGTTTAAATTTCCAGGTGGGTACTAGATTTATCAGAGGCATCGCTTTGTAAATTATATACTGTACACCTGAAACTAATATAAAATAATACTGGATGTTATCTCTAATTGTAAAAAAATGAAGAAAGGTCTTTAATCAATAACTGAGTTTCTAACTCAAGAAAGTAGAAAAAAAGGACAAAAATCAAAGCTAGCCGAAGATATTAAATTATAAAGATATAAACAAAAATGAATAACCATAAAAATAGGCAAAACATATAAAAATAATTAAAATCAAAAACTGGGTGTTCCAAAAATTCAACAAACTGATTAACTGTATCAAGACAGAAAACATTTTTTTTAATCTAAATTATCAATATTAGACACGAGACCAGGCATATCACTACATATTTTGCAGTCATTTAAAAGATAATAAGTGAATAATATAAACAATCTAACACACATTATTTGATTAATTAGAAAAATGTATAAATTCCTCCAAATCACAAACTATTAAATCTCAACCAATATGAAGTATACAGTCTGAATATCTACATAACCATTAAATAATTTAAATATTAAGTTTTAAATGAGGGGAAAGGGTCTAGCCAAAAAACTAGTAAGGATGACCCATGGATATGGACAATAGGGTGGGGACTGACTGTGGGAGTGTGGGTTGGGACATTGGAGAGCAAAAGGGGAAAAATTGGGACAACTGTAATAGAACAACTTTAAAATTTTTTAAAAATAATAAATTTAAATGTAATTTAATTTTAATTTAATTTAAAATTTTTCAACAGATGAAATCCCAGGCTCGGAGAGGTTCACTCAAGTATGCTACGAGATATTTTAATAAAAATTTACACAAAATGTACACAATATATTCCAGAAAACAAAACACTTCCAAACTCATTTTATGAGGCTATTATGTAACCTGATGTTAAAAACAAAAAGCCACAATACAGACAAAGACATTACCAAAATTGAAACTTAAGACAAGCTTCTTTCATAAATATAGAATAAAAAATATTTAACAATACATTAGCAAATTGAATACAGCAGTATTTAAAAAGAATTGTAACTGTGGCCAAGTTAGATTTATTCCAATGCATGGACAGTTCAACACTCTGAAGTCATAGAATATAATCCACGATATCTCAAGGTAAGAAATAGTGCTTGCTTTGGCAGCACATATACTAAAAAAATGGGGATGATACAGAGAAGATTAGCATGGCCCCTGTGCAAGGATGACACCCAAATTCATGACGCATTCCATATTTTTTCTTTTCATTTAAAGTTTGTTTTCATTTGAAAGTTAAACTAGGTCTGTGGCATAATCAAAGATGCTTGATTCACAGGCAAGTAGAATGTCAAATGCCTTGCAACTGGATGTCTTTCCAATAAGACAGTCTTACAGATTTAGAGACTGGTTTGTGTGTTATGTTGCATAAATTAGCATATGTTTTCTGTTTTCAAAGGGCATAAGCCTACGATCTCATTACCTGAGTGATTGTCTGTACGTATAGGTCTCACTTAATCCTGTCTACATCGTTGCCTCCTGAGAGTCAGCAGTTTGGCTGAACTAAGTAAGTGGCTGGGTTGGTGAAGAATGGGGTGGTCTGTGGGCTTCACTTTAAAACTGATTTCTCTTTACTATCCTAATGGCTTGGACAGAAAGACCACAGAGATATAAGAGGAGGGGGAAATATAAAATATTCCCCTCAGCCCAAACTAAGTATAGTGGGCAAAAGGGTTTTGGCTAGGTGAGATGTGCCTGGCACACCTTCCTCCAAAGAAGCCCTTTTTATCCCTAATGTGGGAAATTAAAAAATTAATCCCTGCCTTTTGTCATCTAGTGGTTATGGATTGAATGATGACTTTTAACCCTGTTGCCAAATCTGTTGCCCCCAGAATACAACAAGGATGCCAGCCTGTTAAACCAAGCTTGCCATTGTCTGGGGACAGCCAACTGACCTGGAGTCTGCCAGATCCTTCCCCATGTGAGAAGGTCACCTTCCTCTCCACACTCCATCTCTTATTAGGGATTTCTGGACCCAAGGGTAGGTAGGACAATGACCATGCCCAGCTTGAAGCAGCTAGAGGAACATGAGACCTTCACCCATTTTGCTTTATAAGATTATAAAGGGTCTTAAATGTGAGAGAGGGGGATTGTTATTTTTAATTGTTATAAAATATTAATTAATTTTTAAAAATAAAAATAAAAAATGTAATAAAGTAAGAAATAGAACATGTATAGTCAATGGATCCAGAAAAAAATTTTGTGCAAATGCAATATCACTCATTATAAAAATCTCAGAAACTAACAGTAGAAGGGGACTTCTTCACCTTGATATAAGCATCTACAAAACATCTCAGGTCCATTACACTTAGTGCTGAAAGTCTCAATGTATCTCCCCTAAGGCTAGAAAAAAAGGGAAGGATGTCCACCTGTACCACTATTATTCAACTTAATACGGGAAGTTCTTGGTATTGCAATACAGCAACAAAAAAAGGCATATAACTTGTAATAATGAAATATAATTGTCTTTATTTGCAAATGATATGATGGGCTATATAGAAATTATAGAAGTTTACAAATTAAAGCCTTTAGAAATAATAAGTTCTGAAATACTGCAGGATACATAATCATACACAAACTAGTTATTGTACATTTCTACATGTGAACAATTAATATGTGAAACTCAAAATTAAGACACACACCATTTACAATCACTTCAACAAAAATGTAAAGGAATCTAAGAAAACCAAAATAAATGAAAAGACATTTTATGTTCATGGTTTGGAAGATTCACTAACAAAAATGTCAATTTTTATTTATAGGTTTGATGAAATTTCAATAAAAATTCTCATAAGAACATTTTAGACAATATGAGCTTTTAATATTTATATTTATTTTATATTTTATTGTGCTCTTTTACATTACCATTTATCTCTCTTATACCCTCTTCCACCTCCACCCACCTCCCCCACAACTGCTATCACCACACTGTTCTTCATGTCATGAGACCTTTTTCCTTTTTGCTAGCTCCCTCCTCCCCCTAAACCCCCTACCTCCAGTGTCAGCCTGCTCTCTGTCTATGAGTCTGTCTCTATTTTGCTTGTTAGTTCAATTTGTTCATTAGATTCCACATATGAGTGAAATCATATGGTAATTGTCTTTCTCCAACTCACTTATTTTACTTTGCAAAATGTTTTCCAAATCTACCCATGCAGTAGCAAAGTAAAATTTTCTTCTTTTTTATGGCCGGGTAGTAGTTCGTGGTGTAACTGTACCATGGTTGTTTATCCACTTATACTGTTGGATACTTGAGCTCCTTCCAAATCTTGGCTATTGTAAATAATGCTGCAATGAACACAGAGGTGCTTACATTCTTTTGAAATAGTGTTTCGGTTTTCTTCAGCTAAATTCCCAGAAGTGGAGTCACTAGGTCATAAGGCAGATCCATTTTTAATTTTTTGAGGTAAATCCATACATACTGCCTTCCACAATGGCTGCTCAACCTGCATTCTCACCAACAGTGCAAAAGGGTTCCCCTTTCTCTAACACTTGTTTGTGAATTTATTGATGATGTCCATTCTGACAGTTCTGAGGTGATATCTCATTGTGGTTTTAATTTGTATTTTGCTAATAATTAGTGACGTTGAACATTTTTTCATAGGTCTATTGGCCATCTGTGTGTTCTCATTGGAGAAGTTTCTATGCAGGTCGTTTGCCTGGTTTTTAATTGGATATATATATATATATTTTTTTTGGTGTTTACTTCTATAAGATCTTTATAAATTTTGGATATTAACCCCTTATCAGATATATAATTGACTAATATGTTCTCCATTTCAGTGGGTTGGTTTTTTAAAAAATTTTGTTGACAGCTTCCTTTGATGCTCAAAGCTTTTTTATTTTGATGTAGTCTCATTTACTTATTTATTCTTGTTTCCCTTGCTTGGAGAGCTGTATCAGAAATAATATTGCTATAAGCAATGTCTGAGATTTTACTAAGTTCTCTCCTAGAATTATCATGGTTTCTAGTCTAACAGTTATATCTTTAATCCATTTTGAATGTATTCCTGTGTGTGGCATAAGAAGGTGGTCGTTTCATTTTTCTACACATCTCTCTCCACTTTCCCAACAGAATTTATTGATTAAACTATCTTTAACCTATTGTCTGTGCTTGCTTCCTCTGTCAAATATTAATTGAATATAAAGGTGTGGGTTTACTTCTGGACTCCTTATTCTGTTTCTTTGATCTATGTGTCTGTTTAAATAACAGGACTAAATTTAACCAAGAATATAAAAGACCTGTACTTGGAAAGTTATAAGACACTGAAGATAGAAACTGAGCAAGATACAAAGTATGACCCAAGAAAAACCTGGGATTATCTTTTGGGGAGTGGGCCCCTTATAGTACAGTCTCCCCCACTAGGTGAGTGTTCTAGGAACACATCTGTATCAGTATACCAGTTGGCGTTGTTGTGAGAAGCTCTGTTCAGCTTCAGTGAATCTTTTTTGAAGACTCTTTTAGTGCATTTGTCCATTTCATGATGGCTGATTTAGAAGTGCATCTGTCCACAGTGCACTGAGTATTCAGCAATTTTTGCCCCAAAACGGCATGACTCCCATGCTTTACCCTCCTCATTCACCCAACCTTGCCTTAAGTGACTTGTTTTGTTTTGTTTTGTTTTCTTGGATAAAAAAAGTTCTCAAAGGGAAATATTTTGTCAATGTGAAAGAAGTGAAACAAACAAAGGCAGAAGCATTAAAAGGCATTAAAACTGATGAATTCAAAAACTGTTTTGAGCAGGGGAAAAAATGTCTCAATAGGCATCTTGGATCAAATGAAGAGTACTTTCAAGGTGACTGAAGTTTAATCACGTAAGAATAAATACACAGTTTTTAATAAATAACTTCTAAATTTTGACCCCCTCATCAGGAAGCATATACCATGTCCATTGATAAAAGAATTAACATTAAAATGTCCATACTAACCAAAGCAATCTATAGATTAAACACAATTCCTATCAAAATTCCAGTGATGTATATTACAGAACTACAACACATATTTCAAAACTTTATATGGAACCTCACAAAAGACCCCAAATAGCAACAACTACTTTGAGAAAGAACAAAAATGTAGGAATCATGTTCCTTTATATTAAAATATACTATAAGGACATAGTGATTATCTCTATTAATTTTTTCCTGAATTGCACACAGTAGGTTTCTGAATCAGAGCAGATTTCTAATTATTTACCACACAAAAAATAATGAGCATGTTGTGTCCATGTTCTTAGTTCTTACACCAACATGATGACTGTTAAGTCAAATATCTCACACTTACAAAGTCTGTCTTGTAGACAAGGAATAGAAAAAACAAATTTTCTGTACTTATATACAGAAAAATTAGGCAGTCAATTCTTACCCATCTTAAGGTGTCTTCTTGGAAAATTCTACTCTAATACATTGGAATTTAAATAAATCTCTCCAGGGAAAATATAAGACCATTGCCTTAAGTTTACAGTTCAATATGACTTATTTTCCCTTCAAGTGTAAAAATATATTTCTGTAGTTAAATATATCTTTTGGAGTTTTCAACATCTACAAAATTGTAAATTAACTTCTATGGCTTGCTCTTTTAATGAAAGTCCCACGTTTTAGTAAAGTTTCTTCACAAAGTTCTAAGTATGCAGAATCATAAAAATATTTTCTCTACAACCACATTGTTTCACTGCAATCGATTACAAATGTGTCTTCCAATAAAAAAAATCAAACCTAGATGGCTTTATAATCAATTTTTTACAAATAAGCAAGGGATGACTAATTCTATAATATGCCAGTTTAATCTAAATTATACATGAATTAATTTTATAAACCAGCTTGTCTTATAAGTAATGTAACTTAAAAAAATTATTACAAAACAATGAGAGCAAAGAAGATGAATAGAGAATAAATAAAATAATTATTATAAATAAATTTTAGTTGACTTGATTTAAAACTTTTAAAATAATAATACATTATTGTAAAGTAGTATTTATCACACAAAGTTAAAATCATTCAATAGTAGTAAATCAATGTAATTCAGTATATTTTCAGATTAAAGGAGAAATATTATATGCTTACCTCAGTTGTTGCAGAAACTATTTCATAACTTTCGATTTCTATTAATCTTTTAAAAATATTTAGTAATAAAAAGGAATAGGGGAACTTAGGTTTTTAAGAAAGTATATACATAGAAATTTTTAGATAAAATTTCTCTATGATCAGCAATCAAGAATGATGCTTATCAAGTGGTGCACACACTGGAGGTGTTGGAAGTGTTCTAAAACAGAAGTCACTAAGCTTTCTTAAGCAACCACATAGCAAATATTCTATTTTGGGGGTCCAGAAGGCAAAACTGAGGCATTATATAAGAATGCATATTATTATATTATATGTGAGCATAACAAAATTCAGAAAGCATCCTTAGCTCCAGGGTCTGTGTGGAAAAACTGAAATAAAACCAGTTGTTCATGTATGTGCCATGGTCATAGTTAGCCAACTCTTCAAAAGAAGAAGAAGGAGAAGGAGAAGGAAAATAAGGAGGAGGAGGAGGAGGAGGAGGAGGAGGAGGAGGAAGAGGAGGAGGAGGAGGAGGAGGGGGAGAAGGAGGGGGAGGGGGAGGAGGAGGAGGAGGAGGAGGAGGAGGAGGAGGAAAGAAAAGAAGGTTAAACTTTAAACTGAAGATATAAATGTTATACAACTCAAAATTTTTATACTCTTGTCATAGAAATTATGTATAAAATCTTATTTTTTCTATTTCTTTTCTTTACATACATACAGAGTTAAACATTGCTGATTTAATACTATTTGTTTTAAAGAATTATATTTTAATGCAACTTGTAACAATGATGTTTCATTTTAATTCTCTAATGAGTGTTGTGGACCAGCTTGCTTCATTACATGAGATCAGAAAAGTATACTAACATAAACAGCTCCATTAAAAAAAAAAAAAAAAACTGTCATTGAGAATTAGTTCTGTAGAAGACCAAACTCAGTATATTATACAATTTAATACAGATAATCTTCAGATTTTCTCAAACAAAATATTCAGTGTTTCTCATTTTTATACAGTGATTATAACCTTTGAGGACTTTGAAAGTAGTAAAGCATTACCTAAATATATAGTACTGTCATGCCAACAAATGCAGATTTCTTGTGTCTGAAAATCAGAAGAATAGACAAGGCAAGGTTGGAATCTCTGATGGTTCCTTTATTGCAGACATTACAGCATCCACACTTGTCTTCCACCTGTGCTCTCATGCAGGGCAGCCCTACTCACTGTGCCCACAACTTGCTCCTTGCTGCACTGGGACACTAACACTCCCACGGGGGTTCCTGCCCCTTTTTATATTATGCATAGACAAAACCAGCTACCAGACAAACTATGATATCAATGCTTATATAACTGCAAGTGAACTGTGAAAGCAAGTCTAGAGTTATCTCTAGCAGCCCACGCCTGGGCATCCAGGGTGAGAAAGCCTGACTAGATTCCATTGTCCTCACAAGTACCATTTTAAATTCCTCCGAAATATATAATACAGTTGTGCTTCTGTTTAAGAAAAAAAGCCTCATGTGAATCACTTATTATAAAGTGCCTCCTTTTCCTTTCTTGGAGTGAAGCAAATAACTTCAATTGAAATAATTTGATAAAAACTCCTTAAGAAATTTCATTTGTATATTTTATTACAGTAATTTTTTAAAAGTTTTCTGTGGTTTACATCTTCACAGTCAGCAGCCGTCCGTCTGGAGAGACGATGGTGTAGCTTCTTAAGAGTCTATCTGCACCGCCGAGAATGGCTGTGCAGTCCAACTCGGGAGTGACACGGTATCTGTCTCCTCCCGTGTTGAATCGACATCTTGCGATGACGCTGGAGTGTCCTCTCCAGTGAAGCTGAAGCTACAGAGTCTGGGCAGGGTGATATGGAGGGTCTGCTGTTGCCCATGCAGCAGACCCCCCCCTCTCTTCGCAGCTGAAGGATCCAAGGGAAAGACGGAGTCAATACAGCTTGGCTTCAGGTGCGCCGCAGGAGTTGCCGGTGTTGACTACAACGTCGAACCGCCTTAGGGACTCCGGCTCCGGATTTTCTGTCGGGGTTTACTCCCTTAGCCTTTCCCCTGAAGAGGTATGCCGCAAGGCAGCGGAGGTTTTTTGGAGTCAGAGTTTTCCTTCTCTGATCTTCACAGTACTGGCATCAAAATAGACATATAGATCAACAGAAACAGATAGAGAGCTCAGAAATAAACCCATGCCATTATAAGTCAATTAATATTTGACAAAGGAGGCAAAGATACACAAATGGTGTTGGAAAATTGGCCATATATGTGCATAAAAATGAAACTAGACCACCTTCTTACACCACATACATAAAAAACTCAAAACAGATTAAAGACTTAAATATTACACCTGAAACCATAAAAATTCTAGAAGAAAAAACAGACAGTAAAATCTCAGACACTGCTCATAGCAATATTTTTTTCTGATATACCTCCTTAGGCAAGGGAACAAAAGAAAAATAAATAAATGAGACTACATCAAACTAAAAAGTTTTTGCACGGCAAAGGAAACTATCAACAATAGCAAAAAGAAAAAAAACCCACTGAATGGGAGAACATATTAGCCAATGACATATCTAATAAGGGATTAATATCCAAAATGTATAAAGAACTTATAAAACCAACAACAATAACAAAAATCCCAATTAAAAACTGAGCAAAGGACCTGAATAGACAGTTTTCAAAAAATTACATTCAGATGAACAATGAACATATGAAAAGATGCTCAACATCACTAATCATCAAAGAAATGCAAATTAAAACCACAATGATATATCATGTCACACACATCAGAATGGCAACCATTAATAAACTCACAAAACAACAAGCATTGGCGAGAATGTGGAGAAAGGGCAACACTTCTGAACTGTTGATGAAGATACAGATTGATACAGCTACTGTGGAAAGCAGTATGTGGTTACCTCAAACATTTAAAAATGGGACTGCCTAATTACCCAGTGTTTTTACTTGGAAAATATATTCAAAAAGCCCCAAACCTTAATTCAAAAAAATATAATTGCCCTCATGTTCATTGTAGCATTATTTCCAAGAACCAAGATTTGGCAGTAACTCAAGTGCCCATCAATAGATGAGTGGATAAAAAAGCTGTGATGCAGACTTCCGGCCAAGATGGAGGCTTAGACGGACACGCTAGGTCTCCCTCTACAACTAGAGAGGAATACAACTACTTCAAAACAAAGGATAACTAGAAATTCCAGAAAATAAAACTACACGGAAGTCCAACATATGAAGTTATAAACCAGCGGTGCCATTTGGGCAGGTAAGAGTTAAAGAGGGCAGTGCTGTTTGCGGTCGCACCTGGACAGCGGCGGGCGGCGAGGAATCCCGGCTGCGGTCAAGCCCCTGGCAGTGCGCGACCCCAGCGCTGGGGAGAGCGGCCGCCGCATCGCCTTGAACAGTGAGGCCCAGGGGGGCGGGAGGACGGATCCCGGTCTCCTAGCTGAATAACTGTGTGAATCCATCTTGGACCCCCGCCCCCAAAGAAAGCACCACAGGGCTGCGAAATAGGTCGTGGACAGGCAGGCGCCGGTCGCTGATTTGTGACGCGTACACAGGCACTGCCCCGGACAGCCGGCCCAAGAAAACAAAACGCATCTGTCAAAATGAGGCAGACAACTGTAGAAATCCCGGTGGCACAACTCACCAGGCAGCAGATAGAGAACCTGACAGATGAACAGATAAGAAACCTGTCAGAGGCTCAGTTCTGGGCCATTGTTATCAGGTGGCTTACAGAATTCACAAAAGAGCAGGAAAAAGATAAGAAAGAAGCGAAAAACTTTCATAACGAAAGGAACAAAACCGCATACGAGACAGAAGGAAAGGAAATAAAATCCAGAGTTCATTTCAACAAACTGGAATATGGAGAAGGAACAAACAGTCAACCAATGCAGCGAGAGGAAATGGGAAGCAACAATGAGAGGATCAGAAACCTCTGGGACAGCTATAAAAGGCCCAACATAAGAATCATTGGTTTGCCAGAGAATGAGGAAGATGAACTAGAACTTGAAAAATTGAGTGAAAATATAATAAAGGAGAACTTCCCTGACTTGGGGAAGGGAATAGACTTGCAGGTCCAGGAAGCAAGGAGAGTTCCCAAGAGACTGGACCCAGGGAGAACCACCCCAAGACACATTATAATCAAAATGTCAAAAATTAAAGATAAAGAGAGAATCTTAAAAGCAGCAAGAGAGAAGAAAAGAATTATGTACAAAGGGGTCCCAATTAGACTATCAGCAGACTTCTCAAGGGAAACCCTACAGGCAAGAAGGGACTGGCAAGAAATATTCAAAGTAATGAAAATCCAAAACCTACAACCACGAATACTCTATCCAGCGAAATTGTCATTCAGAATAGAAGGACAGAGAAAGTGTTTCCAGGACAAAATAAAACTGAAAGAGTTCATTAGATCCAAACCACTGTTATATGAGATGTTAAAGGGACTGGTTTAAAAAAACAGAAGCTAGGGAGATGAAACAAAGGCAAACTAAATAGGCAACGAGAGTGGAAAAGGAACTGTGGGTACGGGAAGCATATTGGGGGGAGGTCAACAGGGAGGGGGAATGGGGAAAGGGAGGGAGATGATATAGGAATTGGGGATCAAGGTAGGAGGGAATGGAATAGATGGAGAGAGGTTGGGAGGAACTGTATGCACTACTAATGGACATAATCTAAAAGGGGGGGACAACTGGAGGGAGGGGGGCCACTGGGTGGAGGGGAGCAGAGGGAAGGGAAATTGGCACAAATGTAATATTTTAATCAATAAAACACATTAAATCTGAAAAAAAAAAAAAGCTGTGATGCATTTACACAATGAAATACTATTTGGCCATAAAAAATTAAAAATAAATAAACAAACAAGTAAATCTTACCCTTTGGGACACTATAAATGGACCTGGTGAGCACTATGTTATGTGAAATAAACCAGTCAGAGAAAGACAAGTACCTTGTGATTTCACTCATATATGGACTCTAATGAACAAAATAAACTAACAAACAAAATAGAAGCAGACTCATAGATACAGAGAACAGACTACCAGGTGTCAGGGTGGAGGGTGTTGCAAACCTGGGTGAACAATTATGAAGGGATTAAGCCACACACACACACACACACACAAATTCATAGATGTAGACAAAAGTTTGGTAATTACCAGAGGGAGAAGCGAGTGTGGCAAGGTGAAGAGACTATAGCAGGGATAAATGGTGATGGAAGGAGACTTGACTTGGGATGGTGAACACACAATACAATATACAGATGATGTATTCTAGAATTGTACACCTGAAACCTATATAATTTTATTAACCAATATCACTCCAAAAAATTCAATTAAAAATAAGTATATTTGAATACCAAAATTTATTTAAGAACTCCTTAAAAAATAAACAGCTATTCTTTAATAAGAAAAATGATAATTAAAAATAATATCCATGTAACTTAGTAAAGTAAAGACTCAGATGCAAAGGGATTGAATTTTCCTTGTGATTGATGGGACTCGAGTGCTGCCTTTGCATTCTTGCTTAGGATGACAGCTTGCTGATTGCCTTAACATTCCACTGGCAGCCTCCCTTCTAATTCTATCAAGTGGCAGACATGGCAACAGCAAGCTATTACACAGATATAATTTCTATCATATGAAGATATCTTTATTGGTTTATTAATTTAGCTTCATCTAAATGGGCAATCAGTTGTAATTTTTATTTAAAACTTCATTCATTTATACCTGTCATACCTGTACATGTGTATGTGAGTTTGTCAGAGTTGGGTGATTTGCTCCACAGGACCACTTAATTAAAAATGACAACAGCAACATTTTAGCTTACTGGAGAGATTTTTATTCTTAGTATATAGACCAGTCATTTGATTTGTGGAATCAGTTTCAAAAATCTTGCAGCATAATGGCTTTGACAAGATGTCACACTGTGAAATGTGGGTGACAAGATGGATCTCATTGAGTAGTGCAAAGAAAGATGACATAAATTAATTTCAAAATAACAACTTGATTCTGCTGATAGAGTGAAAGGAACATTGACTGTAACAGGACCATCAAGGATAATCCTGAGGCTTTATGAATACAGAAACAACCAGTTGAAGAGAATTTAAATTTCAATTTTTATATAATGTTGAAGTAATGAGGTGGAAAGATTCATAAAAACACAGGCAGAAATGTTCATTCAGATTAATACCAGAGAGTTTGAATTTTCTTATGAACCTCTCAATTTCCTGAGAGTTAAAAAACAAATTGGAACTCCCCAAGACTCTGAGACTGTTAAGGTATCTTTCTTCAGCTGTGGTAGAGGAGTGTTCAACTTTGTAACTGTTACTTAAGTTGTACATGTATTAAGTGTGCACTTTTAAAAAATACGTATGCTATGTTTCATAATTTTATTTAATTTTTTTTTCTTTATTGATTGGAGGGGGGCAGAGGGAGATTTGTTTTTCCACTTATTTAGGTATTCATTGGTTGATTCTTGTATGTACCCTAACTGGGGATCAAATCAGCAACCTTGGCATATCAGGACAATCCCCTAACCAACTGAGCTATCCAGCCAGGGCTCATAATTTTATAATTTATTTATTTCTAGATTGCCCTCAGGTGTCAGTCCAGGAGTAAAATTCCCTTCAAATTTTTCTGTTCCTCAGCTAACTCTAGAATCTCAAAAACTTAAGAAGTTTAGTAATTTCATTTCTATTATGGCTCTGTTTAATCTGTCCAAAGAATCCAAAAATAAACAAGGGGAATATTAATTGACTTTTTCCATGGACAACAGATCTTAACAGAGTAAGGGCCTGGGTTTTATTTACTAGGATTTCCTTGGTTTCAGAGATAGGATTAAGCATGTAGCATATTTGATTATTTCAAAGAAAACATAGAGAATATTGAGCAAAGCTTTTTCAAATGCCCTGATCAAAACAGCTTCCTATTATATAATTGTTTTCAGGAAACATCTCAAAAAATATCAAATGACATCTATATTTTATAAAGGTAGTCCATCTTATAGCATACAAGGTCATAGAAGTCACCAGGCTAGATGCCCTAGAAAAGGCATATAAAGGTGACTCTAAGGTAGCAACTCCGATTAGCACAAAGACTAAGATCATAGATGTTAAAATCAAGCATCCATGGTTCACAACTCTGACTTGAGAATTAAATGTTTGTGGTCATGGAAAAATTACTTATTTTCTCTAATAAGTTCCAAATTATAATGATATCCTATAAGAGTCAGGCTTCTAAGTGTTAACAAAGAGGACCTAATAATTCCCTCAGCTTGACTAGACTTCAGGCTGTTTCTTTTCTTTCTTTTTCTAACTCTTCTCCTCTGACCTTCCTTTTCTCAGAGTATTTACTTAAAAAATTATAAATGTAAATTCTTTCTCAGTTTCTTTGACAGGTACATCTTTTATCTTCCATTCATAAATAAACATTTTATTGTTTTCATATTTTGGCTATAGTGAATGATGCTGCAATAAACATGGGATGGTAGATATCTCTTTAAGATCCCATTTTTACTTATTTCAAATATATAGCCAGAAGTGGGGTGGCTGTATAATACAGTAATTTTGCTTTTAAATTTTTGAGGAACCTCCAAACTCTTTCCCATAGTATTGTATCAATTTACATTCTAGGCAACATTTTACGGGGTTCTGCTTTCTCCACATCTTTGCAACATGTATTATCTCTTGTCCTCTTGATGATAGCTATTTTGACAGGTGTGAGGTCATATCAAATTGTGATTTTGATTTTGATTTTCATGATGATTAATGATGTTGAGTACCTTTTCATGTACCTGCAGAATATCTGTATGTCTTCTTCTAAAAATGTCTATTCAGTTCCTCTGACCATTTTAAATCATACTTTTGTTGTTGAATTTTATGAGTTCTTTATATGTTTTAGATATCACCCCCCTACATGATAAAAGGCTTGCAAATATTTTCTCCCATTTATAGGTTGCCTTTTTAATTTGATGATTATTTCTTTTGCTGTGGCAGAAGCTTTTGAATTTGATGTAGTCTCACTTGTCAATTTTTGCTTTGGTTGCTTGCACTTTTGGTGTCTTGGCAAAAAAAAAAAAATATATGTATATATATATATATATATATATATATATATATATATGTAATTCTCAAGACAAATGTCAAGAAACCTCTTTCCTGCATTTTATTCTAGAAAACATATGGTCTTCTGTTAAATATTTAATATTTTTTGAGTTAACTTCTTGAGTAGTATATGATAGGGGCTCAATTTTATTGTTCTGAAAGTATCCAGTTCTTCCAACACCATTTGTTGAAATAACTAACTTTTTCCCAATTAAATGTTCTTGGTTCCTTTAACAAATATTAGTTGACCATATATATGGGATTTTATTTCCAGGCTCACTATATTGTCCCATTGGTCTTCAGGTCTTCTTTTTTTTTTTTTTTTTTGCCAGTACAATTCTGTTTTAATTACTATAACTTATTAGTAAACTATTAAACCAGAGAGGGTTATAATGCCTCCAGCTTTCTTCTCTTTTAGGATTGCTATGGCTATTTGAGATCTTTTGTAGCTTCATAGAAAATTTAGGACTTTTTTGGAGGCGGGGATAGGGACTGAGTTGAATCTAGATAGCTTTGGGAAATTTGGGCATTTTAACAATATTCATTCTTCTGATCTATGAACAAGGGATACCTTTCCAATTGTTTGTGTCTCCTTCAATTCTTTCATTACAGTTTTGTAGTTTTTATTGTACAAATCCTTCACTTCCTTGGTTAAATTTATTTATAAGTATTTTATTGTTTTGACACTATTATACATGGAATTATTTTATTTATTTCTTTTTCAGGTAATTCAATGTTAGTGTATAAGAATGCAACTAATTTTTGTGTTGTTGTTGTTTTTGTTTTTTTGTTTTTTATCGTGTGACATTACTGAATCTGCTTGATTAGTTCTATCAGTTTTTGGTACCTAAAAGCCTCTTTTCAGCTTTACAACACTGGATTGCCTTTCTCAAGGAACTAGGAGCCAGTCATTTGAAATGTAATGCATTATCAAAAAGATACAGAAAATGGATCAAAGACCTAAATATAAGACCTGAAACATAACAGAAAACACAGGTAGTAACCTTACAGACCTTGGCCTTGGAGATTTTATGAATTTGTACCCAAGGGAAGGTAAGTAAAGGCAAAAATAAATGAATAGGACTATACCAAACTCAAAAGCCTTGGCACAGCAGCAGAAACTGCCAATGAAACAAAAAGGTAAACAATCGAATGGGAGATGATATTTTCAAGCAACAGTCCCAACAAAGGGTCAATATCCAAAATACATAAAGAATTCATATAACATCACATCAAAAAACAAAACCAAACAACCAAACAAAACAAAACAATTCAAGTAAAAGATGGGCCGAGGACCTGAACAGACACTTCTCCCAAAACGACATACATATAGCCAACACATATATAAAAAGATGCTCAACTTCACTAGCTATTAGGGAAATGTAAGTCAAAACAAAAATGAGATACTACCTCACACCTATTAGAATGGCTACCATCAACAACACCAGTAATAACAATAGTTGGAGAGGTTGTGGAGTAAAAGGAACCCTTATTCACTGCTGGTGGGAATGTAAACTAAGTAGAGCCACTATGGAAAACAGTATGAAGTTCCTCAAAAAATTAAGACTACAGTTACCATATGACTCATTAACCCCGCATTTGGGTCTTTTTCTGAAAATTTTGAAAACATTTATTTACAAAAATATATGCAACCTTATCATCATTGCACCATTATTTATGGTGGATAAGACATAGAAACAATTGAAGTGCTCTTTGATAGATGATCAGATAAAGAAGATGTGGTACACACACACACGCACACACATATATACAGTGGAATACTACTCAGCCATAAGAAAAGATGGAATGCTGCAACTTGCAACAACATGGGTGGATCCTGAGGATACCATGCTAAGTGAAATAAGTCAGATAGGAAAAGTCAAGAACCATATGATTTCACTCACATGTGGGCTATAAAACTGAAAGCAACAAGTGAACAAACAAGTAAACTGAACAAATGAGAAAATAAACAAACAAAAACTCCTAGACACAGGCAACAGTATAGTGATTACCAGAGGGAAGGGAGGTGGGAGGATAGTAAAGGGGCCCAAATATGATGATAATGGAAGATGGTTTGAATTTGAGTGGTGGGCACACAATGCAATATACAGATGGTGTATGATAGAATTGTATTCTTGAAGCCTATATAATTTTATTACCCAATGTCACCCCAATACATTTATTTTTTGTAAAAAAAGATAACACCTTCTCTTCCAAGCTTTGTGGGATGGTAGGAGCTTAATTTGGGTGGGTGCCTTGCTGCAAATTGTAGAGTTTCCTTCTCAACACAAAGATACAATAAAGTTTTCTTTCAGTAAGGCCAATTAGCAAATACAAATAGCCTGTGATTCTCTTCACACAGGCAGTTAAAACTTTCATACTCTGTTCCAGCAGAGTTGAGTTCACACTGCATTCTAGAATTTCTCCTCTATTGCAATTGCTTTGAAAAAAGTGTTCCTTGCCTGTTCAATTTTGGAGATGAGATTTTTGTTTTGAAAAAGTTTTAAGTGTAAAATGTCACTTAATGCTCACAACAACTCAGTCACAAAGATGTTGTATATAATTATCATTCTTAACATTTTGTTCATTAAGAAAGTTATCATGTATAATTTGTTAATAGAGGAGTTCAGAATCTAATCCAGGAAGTCAAAATCTAGAGTTTATGCCATTAGCTACTACGTTATGCTGTATTTCTAACTTTGTTTTCTTCATCTGAAAAATAAGTATAATGATATTTACATAATTTTTGAAGTAATAAACACTGTAATGTTAATCAAGAAGATAAATTCTCTAAATATTATTATTACTATGTTTTAGTGACTATTAGTCATTATCATTCATATATTTTAATAATAGTAGATTACAATGAGTTTATATACAATAATCCCAAGATCTTTCTTTTCTTAAAATGTCAAAGAATTACTCTAAGATAATCATTTCTGAACTAAGTCATGGCAAGGAATTAGGTGAATTTGATATATAAGTATAGTTTAAAGAATGTTTATGCATAACCCATGGACATGGACAACAATGTGGGGATTGGATTGGGATGGGGAGAGGGTGAGCTCGGGAGGGAGGGAAAGGGGAGGAAAGTGGGAACAACTGCAACAGCTTAAACAATAATAAACACGTTCCAAAAAATTAAGTTATATCTTCAGCATAGACAGATTCTCCACTTCTTTCCCAACATTTTTAATTAAAAAAAAATGAATATTATATAAGCAGCTAATGATTTTTAAGGCTGAGAATGATTTCATAATGTTTCACATACTTCTGGACAAAGAACATTCTTTTAGGGAGTCTAAATATAGATACACTCTGCAAGCAACAGAAACAACACAGATACATCTATGAAGAGATTATTTCACTAAACAAAATATATTAGATAAATTGTCAAGTCAGGCCCATAAACAATGCTCAGTGCTATGAGAGAGCAACATACCCACTCTTCAAATTACTCCACACCTTTGTCTTTGAGTGCTTCGTTATCACAGCCTGTGTGAATGTTGGAATAAAGGGAAGAAGAATCTAAGGAGAAGAATATTTCTATCTTGTTAAGTGATGATGATGAACTCCTGGAAATAAAAGGAGTTATTAAAAACTACAAGATAAGCAATTTTGATAACAAGCAGCTGTGTTAATGTTTAATGCTTTTCATTGTTACGCAAGGTAGTTTAGACTCTGCTTGGAGCAGCCTAGTAGCAGAATGACCCAGATTCACTGCTTTTGTTCTAAATGTGCATCTCGCCAACCTTTCCTATTCTCAGGACGCTAAGCTGACAAGGAGCTTTATATATATATACTTCCTAACTAAAAAAAGCCAAATATAGTATCCATGGTTGTGTGGGAGTAGTTCACCTTTGTGAAATAAAAGTGCAGCAGGATGCTTTAAAAAATAGCACTATGAGAGAATGAAGATTTGGACTAAACTGATGCCTATATTCTGCTTTTGTGAAAACTCAAATACTCAGTGTTTTTGCTGGAATGTGCAACCTCAATCTAATGATGCCTTCTTCTATGGAGTTTTGAAATGAAGTTTTATTTATTTATTTATTTATTTTTCCTTTTAAGTCCTAGAGGATTTACTTTTTGACTGAATTCAGAAGTTGCTTTGGACAATATGGTATTATATCTGAATTCTGGAAAGCAAGGATATTAAGAACTCCTGTAAAATTCTGTGTTCAGGAAATGACTTAATGAAAGGAATCCTCTTTTCATATATAACTTAAATAATATTCACAAAATCCCCCTTCTTACCTATGACAAGGCCAGACATAGACTGTTCAAATTTCCATTCTTTGCTTCATAAAGATTAGCTAAACTATATGTCTCTGCAGAACAGTTAAAATCAAGGCTTATTAGCGACAAGACCAAGTGGGCTTTTCTCCTCCCTTGACTCTTAAACTTTGATTCACTCTCAGCCTTAGCCAGCATACAATCTTTTCTTCATGGTCCCTGGGGAAAATCATCCAACCTCAAGGAAAGACATTCCCTGATCAACCGTGCAATCACACCCCTCTTTCATCATACACCCTCCCACTCATTTCAGTCTGCTCTTGTTTATCTTGTTTACTCCTACCTGTAAAAGATAAGTGCTTTTTGACTTCTGGTCAAGATGGTGTGGCATAGGTAAACATGGTTTGTCTCCTCGTACACCCTATCAAAATTACAACTAAAATATAGAACAAACATCACTCAAAACCACCAGAAATTCAGCTGAATGGAAGTTTGACAACTGTGGAATCAAAGAAACCACATCTGGGGGAGGCGGCGGCGACGCGCCGGAGGAAAGATGGAAGACTACCAGGCTGTGGAAGAGGCTGCTTTTGTCGTCGACGAAGTGAGCAACATTGTGAAAGAGACGATAGAAAGTGCCATCGGCGGCAACGCCTACCAGCACAGCAAAGTGAACCAGTGGACCACCAACGTCGTAGAGCAGACTTTAAGCCAACTCACCAAGCTGGGGAAACCATTTAAAAACATCGTGACCTGTGTAATTATGCAGAAGAACGGAGCAGGATTACACACAGCAAGTTCTTGCTTCTGGGACAGCTCTAGTGACGGGAGCTGCACCGTGCGGTGGGAGAACAAGACCATGTACTACATCGTCAGCGCCTTCGGGCTGTCCATCTGACCTCCTCGCCCGCTCCTCCTCCTCCTCCTGTCCCGGCGTCTCTCGTCCTCCTCTGTTCACCATCAGCATGGATTCCACGGCCACCTTTCCTGTCCTTCGATTTTTTTGGCGGCACTCTCAGAACGTAGACAAAGAACCAGATGGCTGCCCTGCTCTACAACCAGCACACCCTCACCCAGAGGCCTTGCGCTCAGGCGGCCGCTGTCGGCTCTGCCCCTCTCTGTTCCAAGGTGCTAAAACCGCAAGTCTGCTGGCCGGCAACTTTCTCTACTCCGAAGTCATTCAAACACACTGATTTCCCACACTTTGTACTTCTGTTGGAATAAATTAATCCAACTTAAAAAAAAAAAAAAAAAAAAAAAAAAAAAAAAAAAAAAACCACATCCATCCAGACTGGTAGGAGGGGCAGAGATGTGGAATGGGCTGGTCCCACATCCATGTGTGGTGAATAAAAATTCTAGAGGAATATCTAGGGAGAGAGGAGTCCCAGCACCACAGCAGGACACCCAGCCCAAGGTTCCAGTGTCAGGAAGATAAGTCCCTATAACTGCAAAAACTGGCAGGGATTAAGTCAGTGGAAGAAACCGCTGAAGTCTCAAATAGTTCCTCTTAAAGAACCCACATACAGATATATTCAGACTCACTTTCTCTGAGCTCCAGCACCAGGGTAGCAGCTTGAAAGACACTACTGGCATTCAGGGAGAAAATGAAGTGTCTGGCATCAAGGTGAGAAATGGGGGACAGCTTTCTCTCAGACAGAAAGGCAGGCAGAGGCTATTGCCCTTTTTATGAACCCTCCCCTTCACAGAACCACGGAGTCTGGAGGTTGGTGTCATATCTGAGACTCTATAAACCTGGCTAACACTGTTTGTCCCATCCTGGACATCCCCAGAGACTCTGTACCACCCAACTTACTTTCTGGGCCCACCAAGCTGCTTTTCCATATGAATGGCTGGTCTTGGCTTATATTTCACAATTTCCAAAATCCTATCAAGTAAGCAACAGCTGGCCTCAGTGAGCCCCAGCCCCTGTACCTCGTGCTAAGTGGCCCAGGTCACACAGTAGCAGAACCAGCTTAGATTTACAGCTTGGCTTTGTTTAGGTATTTTCAAGCCCAGCACAAGTAGCAGCCATCTCAGATTGCATTATCGCTCAGGCAGGGTGTCCCTGGGAAAAACAGAGGTGAAGGTTGACTTTGGCCTGCACCATCTCGGAAATCCCAAAGCCTGCACACCCAGTAGACAGCTACAGACCATGTTGGAGTACCACCTCCCTGCCCCTTCACAGAGTCCCACACAAGATGGATGCAAAGAGGCCCACTCCAAGACACATCATAATAAAAATGCCAAAGGTTAAAGAGAATGAAATAATCTTAAAAGCAGCAAAAGAAAAGCCATTTGTTACCTATAGGGGAGTCCCCATAAGACTGTTAGCTGATTTCTCAAAAGAAACTTTGCAAGCTAGAAGGGATTGGCAAGAAATATTCAAAGTCATAGAAAGCAGAGACCTACAACTAAGACAGAACAAAAATAACAAAAAACAAAAACTAAAGGAGTTCATTATCACTAAACCATTATTATATTAAATGTCAAAGGGACTTATTTAAGAAAAAGATGATGGTAAAAACTACGAACAATAAAATGGCAATTAATACATATCTATCAACAATTCAATCAAAAAACAAATGAAGCAAACAAGAACTGGGACAGGATCATGGATGTGGAGAGCATTTTGATGGTTGCCAGATGAGAGGAGGATATGGGGGGATGGGTGAAGAGGTGAGGGGGTTAAGAAGTACAAATTGGTAGTTACAGATTAGCCATGGGGATGTAAAGTACAGTATAGCAAATGGAGTAGTCAAGGAACCTACACATGGCCCATGGATGTGAACAATGGTGTGAGGATTGCCTGAAAGAGTGGGGGGTGCTGGGTGGGGGGAAAATGGGGAAATTGGGGCAATTGTTATAGCATAATTAATAAAATATAGTTTAACAAAAGATAAGTGCTTTCCTACCTAACTTTTGAGATGTTTGTAAATCTCTTTCTCTCCTCTCTGTTTTAGTGGCTAAAACAACAATCATTTACTATTCCTCATGGGTGTCACCTACCCAGCTTTTACACACAGATTGATAATTATTGTCTGAACCATTTATTATCATAATAGTTGTGACATTTTCTAATTCCATGATTCCTTCTACATTTATTAGTTTCTATGATAAAGAAAACCTTTTTCTTCTCTCCCATTTAGTCATCTACTTAATTACATAGCAGCATAAACTCATAGAGCCTTGCTTTTACAGTAGGTCATAGTCAATTATTTATTTGAATGTTCAAGTTGTCTAAGTATACACACACACATGCGCACACATATATGGTCACATATATATATTTTTTTGCAAATTTCCCATATTACCTTTGCCCCCACATATATATAACTTCCCCCATTATCAGTATCACTCATAAGGATTTTTTTTTTTGTTGTTTTTTTTTTACCAAGGATGAGCCTACATTGATACATCATAACATCATAATTATCCAAGACCTATAGTTTACCTTATGGTTCACTCTTGGTGTTGTATACATTCTATGATTTTGGTCAAATGCATAATAATGCATTCATCATTATAATATTATACAAAGTATTTTTACTGCCTCTGTGCTCTGCCTGTTCATCTCTCCCTGCCATACCCTGGCAACCACTAATCCTTTTTTGTCTTCATTGTTTTGCCTTTTCCACAATTTCATATAGTTGAAATTATACAGTATGTAGCCTTTTCAGATTGGCTTCTTTCACTTAGTAATATGCATTTAAGTTTCCTTCTTTTCTTTTAATGGTTTCATTTCTTTTTAATGTTGCATAATACCTCATTGTCTGGCTGTGCCAAAGTTTATTTATCTATTCATCTACTGAAGGATATACTGGTTGCTTCCAAGTTTTGGCAATTGTCAATAAAGCTGCTATAAACATCTGTGTGCAGGTTTTTGGTGCACATAAGTGCACCTTTGAATAAATACCAAGTAGCATGATTACGGGTGTATATGGTAAAAAAAATGTTTATTTTTGGAAGAAACCGCCATTCTGTCTCTCACAAAATTGATGTACCATTTTGCATTCCAACCAGCAATATATGAGAGTTCCTATTGCTCCATATCCTGGTCAGCATTTGGTGTTGTCAGTGTTTTGGATTTTGGCTCTTTTAATAGATGTGTCATAGTATCTTATTGTTGTTTTAATTTGTATTTCCATGTGATGTGGAGCATCTCTTGTTATGTTCATTTACCATCTCTCTCTTCTGTAGCGAGGTGTCTTTTCAGCTCTTTGACCTATTTTTTAATTGAGTTTTATTTTTATTGTTGAATTTTAAGAGTACTTTGTATATTTTGGATAACAATGCTTTATCAGATGTGTCTTTTGCAAATATTTTCTCCCATTGTGTGGCTTTTCTTTATAGTCTCTTGACATTGTCTTTTGCAAAGAAGTTTTTAACTTTAATGAAGTCTAGATTATCGATGATTTCTTTCACAGATCATGTCTTTGGCATTGTATCTAAAAAAGCATTATCATATCCATGGTCATTTAGATTTTGTCCTGATGTTATCTTCTAGAAATTTTATAGTATTGTATTTTACCTTTAAGTCTATGATTCATTTTGAGTTAAATTTTGTAAAGTATATAAGGTCTGTGTCTAGATTTATTTTTGTTTCATGTGGATGTCAAGTTGTTTCAATATCATTTGTTCAAGAGACTTTCTTTGCTCCATTGTATTGCCTTTGTTGCTTTGTCAAAGATAAACTGACTATATTTAGGATGGTCTGTTTCTGGGCTCTCTTTTCTTCTCCAGTGATTTATTTGTCTATTTTCCTCTGATGCAACACTCTCTTGATTACTGTAGCTTTATAGTTAGTCTTTACATAAGATAGTACCATTCTTTCAACTTTCTTTTTTCCTTAAAATATTGAGTTGGTTTATGCTGGGTTTTTTTTTTGTTGTTGTTGTTTCACCATAGAAACTTTAAAATCAGTTTGTTGGTGTCCATGAAATAACTTTCTGAGATTTTTATTGTGATTATATTGAACTATAGATAAAGCCAAACATTTCAATATGGAAATAATTTGAAATTGAGAATATTTGCTATATAGCAGAATTTGCTCTAATTTTACCAGGTACTTCAGCACATGTGGAAAGAGTGTTTCTCAATTTAAAAATATTATGGTCACTATATTCCAACAGAGAACAGTGAAATTTTAAATTAAAAACAATACAATTTACATTAGTACCAACAAAAAAATGAAATAGGTATAAATCTAACAAAATATGTATAGGGTCTATATAAGGAAACTACAAAATTCTGATAAAGAAAATCAAAGAAGAAACTAAATGAAGAGATATTCCATATTCACAGATAAAAATAATATTTGTAGAAGTTGTCATTTCCTTTCAATTCTCTCTTTATAACAATGTCACGTCCCCCATTACAGTTTCCCCACACACGTTTACTACAGCAGTTCTTTTTAATCAGGTCTCTCTTTTCCTAAGACTGAATTTGTTTTTATTTGTACTATGCATATATAATTATTTAATTAAGAATTAGAATCATAGAATGCCAGAGCTTGAAGAAGCCTCAGAGCTAAGGTAGTCTGGGCTTTCCATATTTTAATATGCATAACAGTCACTTAGGGGCATATTAGAATTGAATATAACTAGAACATATATAAGACAAAGGTTTTAAATTAGGTGTTCACTGAGCAGAAATTGGGAGACACTGATTTTCAAATGACTATTTTTGCAGATGAAAAATAAAGACTACATGACTTAACTGAAGAATGTGTACCTAATCAGTGACCCAGGCATGGACTACGGCACTTCAATTCTCAAACTAGTATGTGTCATATTATACAATACTGTCTTTGTAACATTAAAAAAATTATAACACCTTATTTTCTAATGAAAGCACAATAATACAATGGTACCCCTTTATTTATGTGGGATACATTCCAAGACCCCCAGCTGATGCCTGAGACCACACATAGTACCCAATCTTATATATGTTTTTCTATATATACATACCCATGATAAACTTTAACTTATAAATTAGTCACAGTAAGAGATAAAGAACAATAACCAATAATAAATAGGACAATTATAGTAATATACAATACCATAATAAAAATTATGTGAATGTGCCATTATTAACTAAATTAAAGGTTACTTAACCACAAGCACTGTGACACCACAATAATAAATCAGATCAACAAGATTTTACTAATTGATTAATGGCTGGGAAGCATACATAGGGTAATAACACTGGACAAAGGTATGATTCATGTCCCAGGCAGGAGAACAAAGCAAGATGGCATAAGATTCCATCAGAATGTCTGAAATATAAAACTTACAAATTGTTTATTTTTAGAATTTTTTATTTAATATTATTAGATCATGGTTTATCATAAGTAACTGAATCTGGGGGTACTGTTTTAAGTCTATAGGACAGGCATTTTCTTGGAGTATATGAAACAATGGGGAGGCTTCTGGACATATTGACACAGTGGCATTAATTATTAAGGGCTAATTAGTAGCATCACACATTAAATACTATAGCTGATTATCCTCAAACTTATTATTGATTTCCATCCTTAGGACACATGAAGATATTGACAATTTTATCTCTACTTAAGAAAATATATAGCATTGCACTACTTACTACCATTCTATTCAGTGAGGTTTAAAACTATCCATCATTTGAAATAATACAGAAAGAAAAACTGCTTTAAATTTATATATCCATTTCAATATAAAAATGAGGTTGTGCACTTTATTGAAGAACAAAAACGATAATCCTCTAGGGTCCAATTAGATGCATGTAATAACATTAAAAGGCAGAAAGCACTCCAGCAGCATGAAAGTTGTTATTTTAACATACTGGAATTTTTTTTTTAATTTTTAAGTAAAAAATCTGTAGTCTTGCTTGATTTTGTTTCTTTATTTTTCATTTATCTCTACTGCTTTTTAAAGACCAGAATGTGATATAATGGAGGTCTCAGGTTTCTATATAAAATACTGTCTAGTAAAGAAATAGTCAAGTTCTTTATTGGAAGTCAGTTTGCTTTGTAATTAACCAATTTTATGAAAGTGTGTATGGTTGAAATTTACACCTTCAGTTGTGTCAAATCCTTATAAATGCAATTTGACTATGTTGCTTCTGTTTTGTTTATAAGTGCCTAAATTTTGTATACTACTATAAATTGTGAATTTTTTCTTCATATTATTTTTGAAATACTGTCTCATTTTTCAATATGTTCTTGGGTACTTGTGGACAAATATGTCTATCTCTATTCAAATTGCTAATGAAATGTCAAGTTTAAATTAGCTCTTATCTGAATCTGTGAACTGTCTATAAGAGAATTTGGCAGGGTTATCAGCATAAAAACACTTAAAATGAAATTTGAATAGTACTGTATCAAGGGAAGACAAAGCTTTTAATCCTTTGATCTGTCATTCAGCTACACATAGCTTGAAGCTAAAGAAAGACTAGAAAAAGAATGAGGAAGAGGAGAAGCACTTTCAGATACATGCATTCTAAAATTATATTCTATATAATCATACTCATTTAAGACATAGGTTAAAATATGTAGGCACTGTTACACACATATTACTGTATTAATAGTGATCATATTTTTAGATTATATTATCTGCATCTACCTACAATAATTGCTGATATTTTTATATTAATGTGTCACTGTAGCTAGTGCTGCAGCCATGCAACTTGCCTTTCGTCCTCACCTTTCTGTATAAACCCAGACAGGTAATAAAGACCACCATAATTCCTTTTTTACATCAAGTACATTCATAGGAAAATTGTGAGATTTACAGGGTCTCAAATTGTAAGAAAATATTACCATATTTTACTACCATTCAGTTGTTCTACCCTCAACTTCCAATGAGGAAATGGCAGTCCAAATAAGAGGAAGTCTGCATGATTGAAATCATTTCACACTCAGAGGTCAGTCCAAAACCTCCTCTGAGCCACAGGCCAGGGAAGAGACGTCCACAAGACCTGGTAACAATCTAGGTGAGAGTTGGTACTTTCCCCTAGTAGCATGGCTACATTAATCTTGAATCTTTTATATATAGGTTATTTGAGGGGTCAAAGCATTATGTGTAAAAAGCCTAGGCTCTATAAAAATCAAGTGTAGCTTATTGTTTGAATAAATATAATTGTAAAAAAAATCTAACAAAATGAATGCTCAGAATTTCTGTGTTTATGAGTAATATGTCAACCCCTTCTTGGCATGTAGTAGTAGAATTATTTTCTCTTGAATCCTACCTTTGCGAATATTTGGCTTTGGATTTAGAAACTATGAGTTTCTTTATCACCTAACTTATTTTTTCTGTATATTTCCTTTTTTTTTTCTTTTGCAAAAGGCATAGTTTGTCATGCTATTATTATAGTGTCTGGATATTGCAATGCTCCAAAATATGACTTATTTTCTTTGCTTTCATAACACACTGGAAAAGGATTGGGCTTCATAAAAATGATTGTGGCCTGTTTTATGTTTTATCTACTCTCATAGAATTGAATCACAATATAAGCTTGGTAATTTTATATTTTAACAAACTTATGTATAGTGAAATGATTAGAGCTTTTTATTACAGTGTTGTAACTGTTACTTTGGTCATATTGAGTAATTATAAGAGTTGTACATTAATTTTTATTAATAAAAGCATACCTTTGCAACATAGAACAATCTGAATATCTGCCTTTCAGTAAAGTTCATGTGGTAAGTGCCTCAGAATTACTTTGAAAGCACATTGCAGATTGGTGTACAATCTGTCCTAAGACAGGAGCACAATGACATAAATATTTATTGTAGTTTTCTTAACTGCAATAAAGAAAATAAGACATTGAACATTATAAACATAATTGTTTTTTATAACCCATTTCTGTTTTCTCACTAACTCTGTATTTTGGGGGCCCCAGTGTTGCTGGTAGGGGAGAGATGCACTAAAAAGCAATGAGCAAATAATTTAGAAAAAAACAAATCTTACTATAAAATTTTGGACTAGTTGTCTTTGAAATGTAATTTGCACTGAAAACTACATATGTCTGTATACTCATCTCTTATTAAGGTAACTCAATTTTGTTTATGTTAAAATGTTTCTTTTCTGATCTCCTCCCCCATCTCTACCAAATATGAGGATATGATGAAGACAAAATAAAGACATGTTTTTATTTGTTTTCTGAGGGTGACAGAAAGAATTAAGGTAACAGGTGTCAAATTTCCTCAATGGAGAAGTTATGACAAAACTATGAATGATGGAAACATCTCTACACCACCCCCTTCACACACACACACCCTGTCCAAAAAAAAAAAAAAAAAAGGGAATGAGAAAAAGAAAAAGATGACACCAATAACTAGAATTGGGTATTCCGGAAAACAGGCTGATGCCTTAGAAGCATCTGTAAGATGGGTTCACAATGTGAGTTCTATTAAAAATTGGGCTAATGTAAGCTGATGGGTTAAAATATTAAAAAACCATTTTTTAGAGAGGGTCCACGATGATTATACATTTCTCAAATATTAAACAGCTGGTCTTTTCTATTATTCATAGTAATGAGAAGCAGAACTTCTTATTAACATAGCCAAAGATATATGTTTTCAAAAACCAGATTAAAATGTCTTTAATTTAGACATTCCAGTTATTAGTCAGGGCTACTATCTGGTGGAATAACTTGCTAATACCAAGTAGAATGAAGTAATGAGGAAATTATAAGACACTGAACTCTTTTCAGAGATCTCAGGATAAAAACTGAAAAATGAAGACTATTACTGCAATATTGCAAGGATATGAAGAAAGAGTATAGTATTTTAATTTACTCACAACAAATAATAATTTCCTATACATTAGCCCAGAATATTACTAAACAACACTTGTCCTGTTCTAGTCCAACTTACAACATATAGTTGAATGTGATAAAAATAAATTCCTTTTTAAAATTATCCAAATTAATCATTGTAATCCATAGCTAGTCATTATCTTACTCAATGATTGAGCTGTGAAATTTTGCTACATAAAAAGGTATTCACAACTTAGCTCTGTGCATTGGAAAACCAGCAAATGAACTGGTTCCTTTAAAAGTTTGATTTGTACTCCATCAAGTCTGAAAGCTTTATGTTAAATTGAAATACCTTATTATTAAAAAGTGCATTTATTAGCATAAATTTCAGAGTGCTACTCATCTCCTGAATAATTTAAAATTATAACTATAACATATTATGGAATATTATTCATACTTTAAAAGGAAGAAAAGTCAGCCCTACGTTACAACACTAATGAATCTGGAAGACTTTTTTCTAAGTGAAATACACCAGTTGCAGAAAGATAAATACTACATGGGTTTCATTTACATGAGTAACCTGAAAAAGTTGTAATAGAACATAGAAAATTGGTTACTATCACCAGGCAGGGTGAATGGGGAGTTGCTACTCAATTGGTAAAAAATGTCAGTAATGCAATAAGAAATAGTGGAGAATATCTGCTGAATAGCATAGTTCTTATAGTCAACAATACTGTATTGTGCACCTAAAAACTTAAGAAGGTAGATTTTATGTTGTGTTCTCACCAGAAACAAAAGAAAAAGGAAGAAAGAGAAAGAAGAAAGAAAGAAAGGAAGAAAGAAAGAAAGAATGAAAGAAAGAAAGAAAGAGGAAGGAAGGAAGGGAGAATAAAAGAGAGTAGAAAAATTTTGGAGGTGATTAATATGTCTGTTACTTCATGGTGATAGTTTCATGGGTGTATGTGCATGTCCAAAATCATCAAATTGTATATATTAAATATGTGTTCTTTTGTATATCAATTATATCTTAATACATCTCTTTACAAAAATAATAATTGGTATATAGGTCATGATTGAAGCTATATAAAATAAGAAAAGCAATTTTAAAACATAAAACAACATCTAAAAAATGATTAGAATATTAAGAGATTGCATAGGATATCATGTTATTTTTACATAATTTTTATAATAGGATTTAAATATAAATTGGCATGTTAGTTGAAATAAATCAATATAACTTTACCATTTATATCACTTATTTTAAAACTACTGATTAATGACACATATATAGGGTAAAATTATTTTAACAAGTATTATTTGATTGCTTACTCTGTGGCAGGCACTTGGAAATGATATACAAAATAACCTGAATTAGGACCTTGTGTTTAAATAGTCTAATGGAGGATCTCTTTCATTATATAATAAATCTAAGCTCTAGCTAAAAAACCAAGATGCCAAAGTTAATATGTACCACAAAGGGTGTATATACAGGAACCATAGAAAGTTTGAGGAGAATGAGACTACTATGAGCAGAGAAAGCAAAGAATAATGTCACTAATTCAATGGTATTTGAGCTATTTGTTCAAGGTTAGGCATAATTTACACTCATGGAGATTTAAGTAAAAAACATAGCACGTAGAGAAAACATCACAAACAAAGAAACAGGTAGGTGAGTAGAAAAAAGTAAGGGAGGCTTATAGCAAAGAGAATGATTATTTAATCAATGTAGAGAGAGGAAAGAATAAGAATTAAGAATAATAATGGAGCCCTGGCTGGTGTGGCTTGGTGGATTGAGTTCTATTCGCAGTCAGGACATATGCCTGGGTTGCAGGCCAGGTCCCCCCAGTTGGGCGCAAATAAGAAGCAACCACACATCAATGTTTCTCTCCCCCTCTTTCACCCTCCATTCCACTCTCTTTAAAATAAATAAATAAAATCTTAAAGAAGAAAAAATAATAATAGAAATACATTTTAAGGATAGATTACAAAAGGCATGGAAGGCTAAGATAAAATATTAGACAGTCTAAATTTTATATAATCATGAACAATCATTAATGATTTCTCAAGAAAGAAATGTGCTTCACAAAATTATATAATATGGACCAGTGAACCAAAAAAGAGAGTAAGAGTACAAATTAGGACTCTATTCTCACCCAATTATTAGAGAGTAACTCCTGGTAAAACAATAATAAAAGTAAAGAGAAAAAGTCAGAATTTTGGTTTACTTACATGGAAAACTTGGAAACATTTGAAGTGGATAAATAAAACAAAAAAATTTAAAACATGTACCAACATTGTAGTGCTTTCATTAATGAAACAAATTCTCAAAGGAAATGTAAAAATTCCATATCTTATATGGACTGAATATCAATCTACTGGAATGGGCAATGGTTTGAGAGCTGTCCTCTAAGGTACCAGCTCTGTACATAACACAGGGCGAGAAGGATGATTGAAAGGGAAGAAAGTACTTGAAGTGTTTATGACATACTGGGTTTGAGTTGCTCATGGAGGTATCTATTTGAAGATATCCTGTAGTCACAGGCAAATGGAAAACAGTATTCCATAATCTGTTTCACTTAGACCATATGTAAGAAAATTCCATTTGATTATAATGAGACACAAGTTGAGTTCCAAAACACACTCAAGCAATGATTATTGTCAGTAAAACATTCCAGAAGTTTCTCTGCTTGCATACACTAAAGAAGATGGCAACTACTAATTTTTGGTGGGGGAATAAAATGTACTGTGTCCTTGCATTGCTATAGAACACATGGTATAAATGATGAAGTAGTTCTGATTATGTACTTTCACTAAAACAAAAAACACAATTCAGTATTTTGTAACAGGAGAAGCACAAATTTTAATTTACATAAAATTCTTTTGCAAATTTTTATGTATGGACTTAGGTAAGAAAACTAATGCTTAAATTCTCTGAGACACTCTTTACTCAGAGAAATATGAGGAAAATATGGAGAATAATACCTTCAAGTTTATGGTTTAAAGTTTAAATAGATAATAAATGTAAAGTACATCACCACCCAAAAATGATAGATCAGTATCTTCACAATATCCAATTTTTACTATTACTCCAATATGTTCTGCCCATAAGTATCCAGCCATGTAATATGAAAAATAGAGACATTTACTGAAGAAGATACAACATATAAGAAACATTGTACATAGGACATTAATGCCTAGTCCTCTTCAAAGTAGCCACCTTGCGACCTCACACAGTTCTCCCAATTGCCATCAGCTATCTCATTGTATTTTCTGAATCTCATATATGGTCTGATATATTTTCCTTTTCAAAGGTGATTTTAGTTTTGGGAAAAGCCAGAAGATGCAGGACACCAAATCTGGGCTGTAGCGGGGCTGAATCACCTGAGTGATTTGATGTTTTCCAAAAAAACTCTGCATGAGACTTGATACATGAAGAGTGCTTTGTTGTGATAAAGTTACCCATGGCTACAGTCTTCTGAATCCTGTGAGTGGTTTCCATGGAGGAATGTTCAAGCATAATGCAAAATTTGAGGCAGATTTGTTGGTCTACTCTTTCAGTCATTTTGAATATGGTGGTCACACAGTACACAGGCTCACCTAATAGCATCTACTATTTTCACTGACTAGTACAGTGAAGTCCTCATTGTTCACACATGTGCATTCCAGTCCACTCTCCTTGGCTGCCAGGTTACAGCAATGTTATTAATTGACCATAAAGGTAATGTATATTTTATATGGAATAATTGGTATTAATTTTGGTAGCCAGAAATTATATAGCTGATTTGATGCACTTTGGTGACTCTGATAGATTTCCAACAAGTACAATCATTTACCCACTGATACACAGGAAGTAATAGTATGAGAATGAAGATGGTGGTGGGGTAAAGATGTGTTTTTCCTAAAATCATAGATGTAGATAAGGGGATTATTGCAGAATACTGTGTCTTCAAAGTCTCACTCTACTACCCTTTTCTTTAACAACTTTCTTCTGTAAATATATTGTGAGTTAAAAGCAACCTAATTTATTTTTAAAAACTCAGATATGCCCATTGAATCTAGTGATTTTAGCCTAAATTACTATAGTAAAGCATTATAGTATTCTAGGTGCATTCTGAGATTCCATGGCAAATTAATTTTTCCCACATATCTCATAATTTGAGTTATATCTGACTTATAAAATTATCACCTATCAAATAAAAAGCATTTTCTCAAGTGGCATCCTTTTCCCATGTTTCTCATATCCTATTTAATTGTTTCAGAGGTACTCACCATTTAGGCACTATTATAAGCTGTTGCTGATAACAGGCAACTACAATCTTAAAGAGTTTACAGGATTCTAACATTTGTAACAGGTCTAACTGTGACAGGTGTGATATGTACAAATGATTGTTTTTTACTTTCTTTCATGGATCTAGCTATAGTTTTTAGAAAGAGTAAAAATTTTGTGATCTATGATATAAAAATAATGTTATACAAAAATTAAAATATTTAATCCTTATCTGTGATAATTTATTTAATTGGACCCTGTCTTAAGTACATCTCCAAGAAGCAGCCCCAGATGGGGATTTTTGTTCAAGTGATATATTTAGGGCTATTTTCCAGAGGAGGGTAATGAAAGAAACTGTATGGGGCAGGGGCAAAAAGTTAGCAAGAATGTGATCTGAATGGCACAATTTAACCACAGGGGGGAACATGTCCACCCAGACAAGGTAGCTATCATTTGGCTGGTGGCAATTCTCCTGAGAAAGAGGTACATGTGAGTTGTTACTAAATAGGTACAAAGAGTAGAAAAGAGGATATGGGGCAGTACCTATGGTATCTGGTTCCTTGCAATGTACTAATGTGATTGTAAATTTCACCTTTAAAATGTTTAAAATGTAATTAATAATGATTGTTTCTAACTCAACAGAATATAATTTCTTCAAAAGAAAATAATCATTTAAAAATGTGTGAACACTCTAATGAAACACAACTTATTTAAATTTATATTACTTGCTTTAGAATGCTTGTTATATTAACATCTTACTGAAAACATAATTAGTAATTTTGATATATAAAATTTAGACCGTAAATACATGATAATTTATGAATTAGCTGTGCATGTTTTATTGCTCATCAAATATCACTGACCCATTAATAGAAAAATGAAACTTGGACAGTAACAAATGAGTTAACTGCCTCTGTTAATTTAGAACTTCAGTCTGTTAGCTTTACTTTGATTATTTCTATGCTGTCACTTTTCCCCCTTACTTTCTAGAATAAAAAAAATGTATATGCCAAGCATTATTTTGATTCTATTTCTGAAAATGTATTTAAAATTTTTTAGGTATCTTTTGTGTTCTGTCGAAAGTTAACTAAATTTCTTACAGACAAGATACTATTTTTGAGCCTGATTTTCCATGTAATACCTATAATTTCTTGGTGCACAGGAGGGAGATACTAAGTAATCAGGACATCTCTTCCATATATAGTTTACATATTATTTAAACTCATTAAATGACAGCTATGTCCACTGTTTATATTATTTGATTTTCCCTAATCAGTCTCAGGTTCTGCCAGTAAAAAATAACCTACTTTTGAAGCTGTATTATTCAGTGCATATTTTTGCTGCAGTGTTATCTGATTTTGCTTGCCTTTTACTTTTTGCTGTCCTTACTGTTCTCAAATACATCTGTTGTTAGTGCCTAATTCCCAACTTCCTTTCAGCTATCAGTTCTGTCATATATTTACACATAATAAACATTATTTTAGTGAGATATTTTAGAAAAAAAGAAATGTAAATAAACTCAGTTCCTATTTAAACCATAAATCTTATGCCTGTAACCTTTTGTGGTTATACAAGATCTACATTTAAATTTGCCTGAAAGTTATAAAATTCTTTATCTCCTAGTTATATAATATCTTCGATTCAAATATTATTAATACAACCTTAAAGTTTTAACACTACTTTCCTGATCATTTTTCTTTCTGTAAGATCTAGCAAATATATAACAGCTTTTATTTCCTTTTGCAGAATAATCTGCTCTCCCCACTCCTTTTATCTACCATAACTGTCTTATCTACTTGTTTTTTTTTTTTTCTTTCTGTGACAAGTTCACTGGTCTAGAGTTATGTGTTATATTATTTCTTCTTTCATTTCTGTGGTAAGCAATATATGCTACCTCAAGCAGTCTTTCAATGGTTTCCATCTTTCCTTCTCTTTTGCATTGATAGCCTTGTGATGGAAACATTATCATGTACCTCCAGGCCACTCAAGAGCAGTCAAAGTTCTCATTCATCTTAAAACTCCAATAATTGAAGTCCTTTACCTGCTCATATCTTTCTGTTAAAGGTAAGATTTGGCTGTTGCAAGAAATTTCTATTTTGTTTTAAGATTACAGATAGGTACTGAAGTGTATGCTATATTTAAGGATAAACTCTCCTCCCAAGGTGCTAAAACTTCCTTTTATCAATCACTGATGAGCATGCCCTTCAGACATAGAAGGTGAAAACCAGATCATCATGAATAAATACATAATCTGTCCCACAAAAGAAAAGATGTTATAAATTGCAATGGCAATTTTCAAAAGGGTTTAATAGACATTTTTTTTTTAAGCAAATGGCTGCAAGCTTCTAAAAATGAGGCATGAGAAAACTCTAGAAACACAGTACATTTTTTAATGATTTTTTTTACCCCCTAAATTTTCAGGGAATTCCAGGTTGTATTTTTATTTCCTGCCTGCATTTCTCATCTTTCTCCATCATTTATTTTTTAGCACTCCTTCCTTCTGTACTTGTTTGCAAATAGAAAATTGGGAGAATCCTGGATTGAGCATCTCGTGCATTTTATTTTATTTTATTTTTTAAATTTATAATAGCATTTTATTATTTTCAAAAAAGTTATTGGAAATACTATTCAAAACACAGTCGCCTGCCTGTTCCTTAGGAAATAAACATTTTCCTTTTAACTTTCTTTTTCGTTGTTTATCTGTTGTGTTAGTCTACAACATTGCTTTGGGTTGTTGAAGAATTTTTCTACGTAAACATCAAACAAACCATTGTGCTGTTGAAGGATGATCATAAACTCTCAGCTATACTGGGAGAGAGTTCTGCATTATCATAACTAGACTTTGTAGTGGGAACTTCGTGTACTTAAAGGAAACATCTGACATTTTGTATATTCTTTTAAAACTTTCTGGGGTCAATTCATTTTGACTAAATAGTATCAACTGCTTTTGAATGTGCTAGTAATAGGAGGAACTGAAGTAAGAATAATATGTGTGTGGACTTTTGAGACTTCTCTTCTGAAAATGTAGAAATTGATTAGTATTCCTTCTCAGACAAAATATTTTGATTAAGAGCTCAATCTTCTGGCAAGGTAAGTCAAGATTCTCTTGGAGGTAAGGAAGTTAAAATATAATTAAATGTTCCTTCATGTCGCCAAATTAAAAGCTTAAAAAAATTGTAACAACTTATAATTGGTTTTCTACAGATTACCTTTTAAGGGTTGTCTGATAAAATAACCAACTATATTATTATTATCTGCATCACTGGATTTCCTTAAATATAAATAAGATCAAAATGAACGTTTTAAGCCGTTGAGAAACAGTGATCAGCAAAATCATGAAAATTCAACACACTGACATTTTTATGAAGAGACTTCTCCCAGTTCAAGAACATTTACTTGTAAATTTATCTCTATTCTGTGAGTAATGCAAAATTCTGTTCGATAGAATGGAGACTTATACCAGCTCTCTTTAATTCACTCTCATGGGGTATTTGTGAGAAATAACTGCTAGTAATATGCTGTAGAGTGCAATGATGCACAATTAATTGCTTCACTTAGCTACCTCTGGAAATAACCTGCAAGCCAAACGGAAACACAAATCCCTTCTTTCTTAATTATGACTGCTTTTCTCTTTTGTTAATAATTTGTTAGTTGGTTTTGTTGTTCGTTTGTTTTTTGTTTTGTTTTGTTTTGTTTTGTGGCTCTGGTCACTGAAAGACTCGAGAGCAGGATTACTGCTCACCAACCTCGGTGTTACTGTGGCTGTTCTAAGCGTGTGGCTATTTCATTCTATAGCAGTAAGGTCATCCATTTCCATCTTATTCTGAGGTCCTATTATCCCCTCAGTTTTACCTCAGGAAACCAAAACCAATTACTATTCATCCACTGAAAAAGTAAATTTAAAAAGCCTGGTTTTCACTCGGCTTGTAGTTCTTCCAACCCTAGAACCTCCTTTACTCCATAAGGGGTCCACAATTTAGATTCAGTTACATTTTCTGAAGTGGATTTACATCTAATATTCCCATTTCTCTCAATTTCCAACATCTATATGAATATAACAATATAATACTAAAAACACTGAACTCAGATCAATTCTAGCAGCTACCCTGATACAATCACCAAATTTTAGAGCTACCCCCCATATATTTTCTCTTATTATGGAAAACCAATGACCTCATTCACTTTAGACTTTAATTATAAATTAACTATGTTCTGGGGGGAATTCCAAAGATGGCGGTGGAGTAGGTAGCAGTGTTGTCTGTTTGCTCCCATTGTGGAAAGGCTTGGAGTACAAACACCGAGAACAGTGAGTGAGAGTGGATTTCAGACAGCACAAGCAGGGAAGAGAGTCTGGGAATGGAGTGAAAGACGGCAGAAGGCTCACCCATGCTCTCAAGGGGAGTCGCTGGTCCCCCCAGCCTGGCACCGCTACCGCACCCCACCCCAAAGGGGCAGCTACAGACTGGCTCATTGGCCAAGATCTGATTGGAATCTGCTGCTTGCCATAGGCGCTGGGACTAGCGAGTCCCGGAAGGAGAAAATGGGAAGGTTTCTTTGAAACAGCCAGAGGTGTGGGAGGACAGCAAGCAGCCTGGATTGTGGGAAGCTGTATGAATTGAGACTAGGTGGGGACCCCCTGAGCTGGCAAATCTGGGCTGGCAACCCTGCACCCCAGGCACGTGCATCATGGCACTACTAAACAAAAAGGAGCAGAACTGAGCCAGGGAGGGGTGCCCATACAGGAGAGCTGTGGCAGAAATGCAGACTCAGTGGGGACCCCAGGCAGGCAAGCAGTGCACACAGGAGAACAGTGAGATGCTGCCAGCTAGGGACAGATGCAGCCCGGTGCTGTGGCTTGGAGCACAGAGACTTCTTGGGAGGAGGAGCGAAGACAGGACCCAAGGCTGGGCAGGGACTAGAGACATGCGCACTGGCTTGCCAGCAGAAAAACTTTGCTAGAGAAGCCTGCGGATAACTGGAGGGTGCTGCAGGATGCGTGGGGAGAGACCCAACTCAGTGAAGCTCACAGCAGAAAGTTGCAGCAGGCCCATGAGTGAGAGAAAAGCAACCACAAAAACCAGCCAGATCTCCTCACAGCCAGCCAGCCAGAAAAGATTTGAAACGCATGGAATTTTGACCAGGTGTGGATCCGGAAAAAGAAGACTGCGCCCAAAGTTTGACCTGAGTAAAAACTCTTTCTTTTTTTTCTTCCCCTTTTTTTAATTTTTCCCTTTTTTTTTCTGTTCCTTTTTTTAAAATTATTTCCTTAATCTCTTTCCTACCTTCTCTCCCTCCTATCCTTCTTTGATTTTTGTTTGTTTGTTTTGTTTAGCCTCCCTTTCATACTAAACATATAGCATATAAATGCTATAGAAACCTAATACTATACACTTCCACTTTCTCACATTATTCTGCATTCTTCCCTCTCTTTTTTTAACATACATTGTAAATATTACTTACTGTCTCACATAGCCTTGACCCTACTTGCTACTATTATTATTCTATTATCTTCCCTCTCAAAAACATCTTTCTTTCATTTACAACAACTCTTATCTGTTTCTCCTATAGTATAATAGTCTTAACCTCTCTACATTTATATTAATATTGGCTCATTTGCTGCCAATAGTTGGAGAGTGGGTGGGGGATATTTTTGGGGGTGCGGGTTTCTTGCCTGGGTTGTTTGTTTATGTTTTAAGAGCATACCCACAAAAGAACTCAAGACAAGGTGGGCAGAGTGACTCTCAATCAACCACCCAGAGGGAAGGATCCACCAAAGAATAAGTGAAATACAACTAGACAGCTTAAACAAATGGAATAAAGGGCATCCCAGAGTGTCAGGATCAGAAGATCAAAGAGACCGCATCACTGAATCCCCAGGTCCCCTATGAAGAATCTCATCCCACAAAGGCGGGAAATCAAAGCAGACAAATATAATAAACAAAAACAAACAAGAAGAATCCAACATAGGAAGACACAGAAACAACCTCCCAATGAAAGGAAAAGAGGGATCCCCAGAGAGATAAATGGAATAGACATAAGCCAACTATCAGACATGGAATTCAAAAGAATGGTGATAAAGAAGCTCAATGTACTTGACAATCTCAAAAAAAAAAAACTACAACAAACTCCAGGGAAATTACAAGGAACTCCAAGGAAACTACAAGAATTGCAGGAAAGCTACAAGGAACTTACAGAGAACTACACCAGCATAAAAAAGGACATAGAAACTATTAATAAGAACCAGGAAGAAATGAAGAATACAATTTCTGAACTGAAGAACACAGTAGAATCAACCAAAAGTAGGCTACACGAAGCAGAGGATCAGGTCAGTGAATTAGAAGACAATGTGGAAAAAAATTCCCAGACAATACAACAAAATGAAAAAAAGACTTAAAAAGAATGAAGAGTGTTTAAGAGAACTTCAAGGACAACATGAAAATAAACAACATTAGAATCATAGGGATAAAAGGAGGAGAAGAGGAACAGCAAGAGATAGAAAACCTGATAGAGGAGTAACAACAAAAAATTTTCCCAACCTGATGAGAGAAAAAGTCATGCACGTCCAGGAAGCACAGAGGGTCTCAATGAAGATGAACCCAAAAAGGCCCACTCCAAGGCACATCATAATTAAAATGGCAACATTCAAAGACAAAGTGAGAATCCTAAAAGCAACAAGAGAAAAACAGCAAATAACATACAAGAGAGCTCTGATAAGGCTATCAACTGATTTCCCAACAGAAACACTACAAGCCAGAAAGGAATGGCAAAAAATATTCCAAGTAATGAAAAACAAAGGTCTACAACCAAGACTACTCTACTCAGCAAGGCTCTCATTCAAAATGGAAGGTGAAACAAGTAGTTTCTCAGACAAAGGAAGACTAAAGGAATACATCTCCACCAAACCAGCATTGCAAGAGATGCTAAAGAGAATGATTTAAGAAAAAGAAGAAAAAAAGAGAGGGAGAGAAACACAGGTACAAAGGGAAATGAATAAATACCTGTCAATAATAACCTTAAATGTAAATGAATTAAATGATTGAATTAAAAGACATAGGGTAGTGGAATGGGTATGAAAACAGAACCCACATATTTGCTGTCTACAAGAAACACACCTCAAAATAAAAGATTTTCACAGATTGAAAGTGAAGAAATGGAAAAAAGTATTCCAAGCAAACGGACAAGAAAAAAAGCGGAGGTAGCAATACTTATATCAGACAAAGTGGATTTCACAGGAAGGATCATAAAAAGAGACAAAGATAGAAATTTTATAATACTTAAGGGAAAAATCCACCAAGAAGATGTAACTTTGGTAAAGATAAATACACCCAACATAGGAGTATCCAAATATATAAGGGAGATCTAGAAGACTACAAGAAGGATATCAATAGCAACACACTCATAGTAGGGGACTTTAATGTTCCATTGTCGACAATAGACAGATCTTCGAAGAAAAGAAACACCAGGATATGCAGGCGTTGAAGAACACACTAAACCAAATGGACTTAACTATATATATATAACTTTTTATCCCAAATAAGCAATATATACATTCTTTTCAAATGCACATGGGACATTTTCAAAGATAGACCACATGATAGGACACAAAACAAGCCTTAACAAATTCAAGAAAATTGAAATTATATCAAATATCTTTTCAGACCACAATGCCTTGAAAGTAGAAATTAACCTCAAGGAAAAATATCAAAGACATCTAAACTTATGGAGAATGAATAACATGATATTAAATAATGAATGGGTTAACAATGACATCAAGGAAGAAATCAAGAAGTTTCTGGAAACTAATTATAATGAGCACACAACAGCCCAAAACCTATGGAACACAGAAAAGCAGTCCTGAGAGGGAAGTTCATAGCAATGCAGGCCTACCTGAAAAAGATAGAAGTATCTCAAATAAAAAATCTAACACTACAGCTACAAGAACTAGAACAACAACAACAAATAAAGCTCAGGGCGAGTAGAAGGAAGGAAATCCTCAAGATCAGAGCAGAATCAAATGACATAGAGACTAAACAAACAATTCAAAAGAGCAACAAAATAGGAGTTGGTTCTTTGAAAAAATAAACAAAATCGACAAGCCTCTAGCCAGGCTCAACAGGAAAAAAAGAGAGATGACCCAAGTAACATAATCAGAAATGAAAGAGAAGAAATGATGACTGATATCACAGAAGTACAAAGGATTGTAAGAAATTACTACGAACAACTGTATGGCAAGAAATTTCACAACCTAAATGAAATGGATAAATTTCTAGAAATATATACTCTTCCAAAAATGAATCAAGAAGAAGTAGAAAGCCTGAACAGACCAATAACAAAGAAGTAAATTGAAATAGAAATCAAAAATCTCCCTGCACACAAAAGCCCTGGACTGGATGGCTTCACGAGCAAATTTTACAAAATATTTAGGGAAGACCTAACGCCTACCCTTCTCAAACTATTCCAAAGTATCCAAAAAGAGGGAAGACTCCCAAACTCTTTCTATGAAACCAGTATTACCCTAATTCCAAAACCAGATCAAGACACAACAAATAAAACTACAGGTCAATATCAATGATGAACATAGATGCTAAAATCCTCAACAAAATATTGGCAAACAGAATCCATCAACACATTAAAAAGATCGTACACCACAATCAAGTGTAATTCATCCCAGGGATGCAAGGATGGTTTAATATTCTCAAATTAATAAATATTATTCACGACCGAAACAAAATGAAGGACAAAAATCACATGATCATATCAATAGATGCAGAAAAAGCATTTGATGAAATACAACACCCATTTATGATGAAAACATTCAGCAAAACGAGAATAGAGGGAGCATATCTCAACATAATGAAGGCTATATATGAGAAATCTGAAGCCAACATCATACTCAATGGACAAAAACTGAAAGCATTCCCCCTGAGATCAGGAACAAGACAAGGATTTCCATTCTCTCCTCTCCTGTTCAACACAATATTGGAAGTTCTAGCCACAGCAATCAGACAAGAAAAAGATATAAAAGTCATCCAAATTGGGAAAGAAGAAATAAAACTATCACTATATGCAGATGACATGATAGTATACATAGAAAACCCTATAGTCTCCACTAAAAATCTACTCAACATAATAAGCGAATTTGGCAAAATAGCAGGATACAAAGTAAACATACAGAAATCTAAAGCATTTCTGTACAGCAACAATAAAATATCAGAGATAGAAATTTTAAAAAATCCCATTTACTATAGCAACAAGAAAAATAAAGTACCTAGGAATAAACTTAACCAAAGAGATAAAAGACCTGTACTTGGAAAACTATGTAACACTGAAGAAAGAAATTAAGGAAGATACAAATAAATGGAAGCAAATACCATGTTCATGGTTGGGAAGAATCAACATCATTAAAATGTCCATACTACCCAAAACAATTTACAGGTTCAACACAATCCCTATTAAAATGCCAATGAAATATTTCACAAACCTAGAACAAATACTTCAAAAATTTATATGGAACCAAAAAAGACCCCGAATAGCAAAAGCAATCTTGAAACAGAAGAACACAGCAGGAGGAATCACAGTCGAGATATCAAGCTATAGTATAAAGCCACTGTGATCAAAACAGTCTGGTACTGGCATAAGGACAGAAATACTGCTCAATGGAACAGAATAGAGAGCCCAGAAATAAATTCCAGGTCTATATGGTCAACTAGTATTTAACGAAGTGGGGAGGAACATAAAGTGGAGTGAGAAGAGCCTCTTTAACAAATGGTACTGGGAAAACTGGACAGGGACTTGTAAAAAAAATGAAACTAGACCACCAACTTACACCACACACCAGAATAAACTCAAGATAGATCAAAGACTTAAATGTAAGCCATGACACCATAAAAGTCCTAGAGGAAAACATAGGCAGGAAAATTTCAGATATCCCATGTAGCAATATTTTCACCGGTCACATCTCCTAAGGCAAGGGAAATAAAGGAAAGAAAAAATAAATGGGACTACATCAAACTAAAGAGTTTCTACTCAGCAAAAGAAAACATTAGAAAGATGAAAAGGAAACCAACCATATGGGAAAACATATTTGCCAATGATACCTCAGACAAGGGATTGATCTCCAAAATATATAAAGAACCTACACATCTCAACACCAAGAAGACAGACAGCCCAATTAAAAAAAGGGCAAAGGACCTGAACAAACACTTCTCCAAGGAGGACATACAGAGGGTCCGTAGGCATATGAAAGAATGCTCAACATCACTAATTATCAGAGAGATGCAAATAAAAACCACAATGAGATACCATTTTACACCACTCAGAATGGCCATCATCAACAAATCAACAAACAACAAGTGCTGGCGAGGATGTGGAGAAACAGGAACCCTACTGCACTGTTGGTGGGAATGCAGACTGGTGCAGCCACTATGAAGAACAGTATGGAATTTCCTCAAAAAACTAAAAATGAAACTGCCTTTTGAACCAGCGATTCCAGTGCTAGGATTATACCAAAAAAATCCTGAAACCCCTATTCAAAAGAACCTATGCACCTCTATGTTCATAGCAGCGCTGTTTACAATAGCTAAGTGCTGGAAACAGCCTAAATGCCCATCTGTAGATGAGTGTATTAAAAAACTGTGGTACATTTACACAATGAGATACTATGTAGCAGAAAGAAAGAAGGAACTCTTGCCGTTTGCAACAACATGGATGGAACTAGATAGAATTATGCTTAGTGAAATAAGCCAGGCAATGAAAGAAAAATACCATATGATATCACCTAATACAGGAGACTAAGGAACAACACAAACAAATGAACTAAATTGAACAAGGAACAGAATAATAGTTATCAGGGATGAGAGGGGATGAAGAGAAGGGGGATAAGTAAGGAAAGGGTTTAGTCAAAGAACATGTATAAATGACTCATGGACATGGACAATGGGGTGGGGTATGTCTGTGGGAGATGGGGTGAACTGTTTTGGGGGAGCAATGTAGGGAAAATGGGACAACTGTAATTGAAAAACAATAATAAAAATAATAATAAATAAATTATGTTCTTCAAAAATTAGTTACTTTTAAAAAATAAATTTCCAAGAACTATGACTAACCAAAATATATGTAAATAATTCTGTGAACAACTAATTCCTTTTATTTTACTTCTCATACAATTGCTTCTCCACCTTTTGGCTAAGATCAAGTTAAGTATTGAATTTATCATCTTTTTGCATTACTTACAAATAGAAAAAGATACATTGTAGATTTAAATATGTGAGTCAGTGTGACACATTTTTACTTACTCATGTGACTTTCTATTGCCGATGTGAATTATGAGTTTATATATTTTACTCACAATTTTTGATAAAAATATTTAAATATTTGATACTCATATAGATGTAATCTATAGTTTTTTAAAATCCAACACATCTGTTTTCTCTTGAGAATCATTTCTCTTTCCCCTAGTCTCCATAGCCAGATCAGAACTAGATATGATGTTCATGAATGGCTCTGTCAAGCACATTCATGTAAAAAACTGATGGTGTCAGTCATTGTCTCATTAAATATTTCTTTTTTCCTCATTCTCACTCTTCTTTCAATCTTAACTCTGGTTACATCTATTTTAGAAATTCTAAAACTTTGATTTTCTATTTTGTTGTCTTGCAACTTATAAATGTTCCTGAATTGTTCCAAACTCTCATTAGAGCCATTGATTTTTAATTGAGAAAATTTTAGCATTAACGACAGAAAATGGTTTTGGTACCCCAATTGAATGTCTGGGTTCTTGCTTTATTTTATATTTTGGAGTCAGAATTTCTGACTATTCTAAATAATCATGGAATAAGCATGCATAACAATTTGAAGTACTATTTGAAAGCTTCTGGTAAAATTGAAAAGTTGCATACCATACACAGCAAATCTACTTCTAGGTATATACTCTGTCATATAGGCATAAAACAATATAGTTGAAAAAGTTTATTGCTAAATTATTTAAACTATTAATTACTAGAAAAATATTCATTCTAAAATATGTAGGAAAAAATAGAATATATATTAATATAATTAGATCTTAAAAATTGATATGAATAATAAATGAGGTCTAAATATAACTTGTGCCAATTATATCACATATATTTTTAAAATCATATATCCATGCCTCTATTTCTATTTTGTTCACCATTATATTTTGTCCATTAGATTCCATATATAAGAGAGATTATATATTGTCTTTCTCATAGAAAATAATAATACATATTGTTTGTAGGTACTTGTATACATGTGAAAATGTAATTTAAAAAACATAATTGGTTAAGTAGTGAGATGCAATAACAGGCTCAAGATACCTAAGAGAAAGGTATTTGGGAATGAAATAGGTCATTTATGGGGAGAATAAACACATATACTCATTGATTTTTAAAACAATTATTTTAGATTGCCGATAATAAAATGATTTGTACTTTTATATCATTATTTCCTCATAAAAATGGTTTAAGCCTCGAAGAAAATAGAAAGTAGATTTAAATAATATTGACAGTAACATAAAAAATAGAATCAGAGAATAAGTTGGACTTACAGCCAAAATGGAGATGTAGACAGACATGCTGTGTCTCCTTCCAAAACTAAGAAGGAATACAACTACCTCTAAACTAGAAAAAACCAGACATTCCAGAAAATCAAACTGCATGGAAGTCCAGCAAACAAAGATATAAAGAAGAAGTACTCATCCATCCAGGTAGGAGGGGTGGAGCTGGGGCAGAGAGGATGCTGTGTGGTGGTGACAACAGCGCTGGCAGCGGAAGGCTGGCAGAAAGCCCAATCACATGTTTTAAAAAGTCAGGAGGGACACGTGGAGATAATTCTCAGCTCCTTACCAGACCTCGCAGCTCACGGTCCCAGAACTGGGGAAAATCAAGCCTCATTGCTTCCGACTGTGCAGACCAGTGGGGGTTGGGGTGGAGGCAGAAACTTCTGGTCTCTCAGCAGAGTCCACTTGTTTGAATGGCCTCCATGGTCCTAGAACATCCGCAGACCTACCCACTCTGGGAATGATGGTCAGGGCAGCAGCTAGAGGGGTGCCAGTCTGGTGCAGAATTCAGAGAGGTACCTGGAAAAGGGGCAAGTGCTGGGCAAGCGGCATTGTACCCTCTGGAACGTCTCCCCCAAATACAGCGCCACAATGTAGTGAAACAGGTTGCCCGGCACTTAGGAATCCTTAAGGCTCCGCCTCTTACAACATAACAGGAGCATCAGCTCTACCAGGGATGTGGAGGCAAACAAACACAGGAGCCTGCCACGATGAGGAGACAGAGAAGAATGGCCCAAAAGAGGGAATGAATCAAGGTTCCAGTGGGAGAACTAAGCGAGCGGGAGAGAGCCAACCTCACAGATGAAGAGATAGACAACCTAACAGATGAAGAATTCAAAACACTGGTGGTAAAGATGCTCACAGGCTTGACAGAAATGCTTGAGTACGGCAAATGCATGAGAAGAAATGGAGGCTATGCTAAGTAAATGAAGGAAAATCCACACAAAACCAATGGTGAAGGGAAGGAAACCAGGGTTCAAATCAATGATTTGGAACATAAAAAAGAAAAAAACAGTCAACCAGTGCCGAATGAGGAAGCAAGAACTGAAAAAAAAAAAATGAGGAAAACTTCCCAAAGTTTGCAAAGGAGATGGACATACAGGTCCGGGAAGCATGGAGGGTCCCGGACAAGCTGGACCCAGAGGGGCCCACACCAGGACACATCGTGACTGAGATGCCAAAGGTGAAAGATAAAGACAGAGTCCTGGGGGCAGCAAGAGAGAGGTGAAGAGTTGCCTACAGGGGGGTGACTATAGGACTATTAGCTGATTTCTCAGAGGACACTTTGAAGGCAGGAAGGGACTGGCAAGCAGTATTCAATGTGATGAAAGACGACCTGCAATGAGGATTACTCTATCCAGCAAAGCTATCATTTAGAATGGAAGGGCAGATGATATGCTTCCCAGACAAGGTAAAGCTAAAGGAGCGCATCGTCACCAAGTCATTATTATACCAAATGTCAAAGGGACTTATTTAAGAAAAAGAAGATCAAAACTATGAACACTAAAATGACAACAAACTCACAACTATCAACAACTGAATCTAAAAAATAAAAACAAAATCCAACTAAGCAAACCAGAATAGGAACAGAATCATAGGTATAGGGATTTTTTGAATGGTTATCAGCTGGGAGTGGAGAGGGGGAGAAATGGGGAAGTGGTGCAGGGACTAAGAAGCATAATCAGTTGGTACAAAATAGCCGGGGGGAAGTTAAGAATAATATAGGAGGACTTCCGGCCAAGATGGAGGCTTAGACGGACACGCTAGGTCTCCCTCTACAACTATAGAGGAATACAACTACTTCAGAACAAAGGATAACTAGAAATTCCAGAAAATAAAACTACACGGAAGTCCAACATGTGAAGTTATAAACCAGTGGTGCCATTTGGGCAGGTAAGAGTTAAAGAGGGCAGTGCTGTTTGCGGTCGCACCCCGAGTGGCGGAGCGGGGCGGCGAGGAATCCCGGCGGCCAAGCCCCTGGCGGTGCGCGACTTCGGCGCTGGGGAGAGCGGCCGCCGCATCGCCTTGAACAGTGAGGCCCAGGGGGGCGGGAGGACGGATCCCGGTCTCCTAGCTGAATAACTGTGTGAATCCATCTTGGACCCCCGCCCCCAAAGAAAGCACCACAGGGCTGTGAAATAGGTCGCGGACAGGCAGGCGCCGGTCGCTAATTTGTGACGCGTACACAGGCACTGCCCCTGACAGCCGGCCCAAGAAAACAAAACGCATCTGTCAAAATGAGGCAGGCAACTGTAGAAATACCGGTGGCACAACTCACCAGGCAGCAGATAGAGAACCTGACAGATGAACAGATAAGAAACCTGTCAGAGGCTCAGTTCTGGGCCATTGTTATCAGGTGGCTTACAGAATTCACAAAAGAGCAGGAAAAAGATAAGAAAGAAGCGAAAAACTTTCATAACGAAAGGAACAAAACCGCATACGAGACAGAAGGAAAGGAAATAAAATCCAGAGTTCATTTCAACAAACTGGAATATGGAGAAGGAACAAACAGTCAACCAATGCAGCGAGAGGAAATGGGAAGCAACAATGAAAGGATCAGAAACCTCTGGGACAGCTATAAAAGGCCCAACATAAGAATCATTGGTTTGCCAGAGAATGAGGAAGATGAACTAGAACTTGAAAAATTGAGTGAAAATATAATAAAGGAGAACTTCCCAGACTTGGGGAAGGGAATAGACCTGCAGGTCCAGGAAGCAAGGAGAGTTCCCAAGAGACTGGACCCAGGGAGAACCACTCCAAGACACATTATAATCAAAATGTCAAAAATTAAAGATAAAGAGAGAATCTTAAAAGCAGCAAGAGAGAAGAAAAGAATTATGTACAAAGGGGTCCCAATTAGACTATCAGCTGACTTCTCAAGGGAAACCCTACAGACAAGAAGAGACTGGCAAGAAATATTCAAAGTAATGAAAATCCAAAACCTACAACCACGAATACTCTATCCAGCGAAATTGTCATTCAGAATAAAAGGACAGAGAAAGTGTTTCCAGGACAAAATAAAACTGAAAGAGTTCATTAGATCCAAACCACTGTTATATGAGATGTTAAAGGGACTGGTTTAAAAAAAAAAACAGAAGCTAGGGAGATGAAACAAAGGCAAACTAAATAGGCAACGAGAGTGGAAGAGGAACTGTGGGTACGGGAAGCATATTGGGGGGAGGTCAACAGGGAGGGGGAATGGGGAAAGGGAGGGAGATGATATAGGAATTGGGGATCAAGGTAGGAGGGAATGGAATAGACGGAGAGAGGTAGGGAGGAACTGTATGCACAACTAATGGACATAATCTAAAAGGGGGGGACAACTGGAGGGAGGGGGGCCACCGGGTGGAGGGGAGCAGAGGGAAGGGAAATTGGCACAAATGTAATAATTTAATCAATAAAACACATTAAATCTGAAAAAAAAAAAAAAAGAATAATATAGGAAAAGGTGAAGCCAAAGAACTTATATGTACAACCCATGGATATGAACTAAGGGGGATGGAATTGCTGGAGGGAAGGGGTTAATGGGCAGAGGGGAGCAAAAGGGAAAAGAATTGGAACTACTATAACAACATAATCAATAAAATATACTTAAAAATAGGATCAAAACATTGTTATATGATTACAGAATTATAAATTGTTTAAAATTTATAATTTTACATCAACATATTATCTACTATCTTAATATAACCTTTGAACAAGTTCCCTTCAGTGCATGCTTAGTGTTATAGATCCTAGTATTAATGTTTATTTTTCTTTGTTCATCACAATAAGTTTATTACGTTTTAAAAGATATATAATTTATTTTTCTTGGTAAATTAGTAACAACATTATGATTTTATAAACATGTTGTATTTTCTTATTCCATGTCTGTGATAATTAGCTCAGATGTGATCTTTTAATTTTAAGAATATTGTAAAATCTTATATTCTTTGAACTAGCAAACTCTTTATCAGTGACTTTTTTCATGTACCAGATGCCTGCCAGAAGTGAAAAGTACAAAGAAGAGCTTTTATCAACTTCAATTTGAATTTGCCTTGCTTAAAATTTGTTCTGTATTCAAAATACTTGATTTTCATCTTTAATTTTTTCCATTGGAAAAAGTCAGAGTCCAAAGGCTCAGGGTCCCTTCAGTACTGATATGCTATTCCACTGGTAAAGTTGTTATTCACTTTGTATTGAAGAATTTGTGCATTATTTTAAGGCCTAAAAGCTGTTCAGGTGACATTCTTAGGTCTATGAGGCAATTACTCCAAAAAATGTATATTTCATCTAATGGTGACAGTGATTATACCACAAACCACTGCTTTAGATAAATTAGTTTCAATAAAATTATTGAGTTGTTTTAGCAGGAAATATGGTCTAGAACACTATCTGAGATACGACTTACAAAGATATTTGCCAAACCTTCTTAGTATTATTAAAAAGTGTCCTTAAGTATAAAATGTAAGTCTGTGTATGTATAAATTTTATATGTATGTAATAAAAGTTTATATGCATATATCAATATCCAGGAGAAAATAAAATTAAGAGGTGAGTCCAGATTTTAAAGTTGCTATTGTTCTAGATTAAGAGGTTGAGAATCAATTTTGAGATCCTTGAGATGAAAACCAAATGTTGAAGTTCAGAATCATTGAAACATTGGGAATCTGGTTAAGAGTTCTCTGCTTATGCTTACATATATGTGTTATCTACAGGGCGCAGCTTCTCACTAGGAGTGAACTTAAATCAAAATTAAACTGTCTTACAGAAAAGGCATCCTAGTTTTAAGTCATTTTGGTAGTCCAGAAGATTTCAGCTTGTAAAATTTTCTTAAGTTGATTTTAAATTGCTGCTTCCCTCACATGGCTGCAGGAGCAAAAGAAAGTTTTCTCTGAGAAAAGGTAATATTTTTCTAGTTCTCAAATTATATCACAAACTTCGCTAAAATTTGTTGCATAGTAGTTATCTAGGACACTCTAAGCAAATCATGTAACTGAGAACCAGTAGAAATTAACAACAGATACAAACTAAGCCCACTGAAAATCCATGTAGTAGAAAGACATTCTTTCTACTAGGGAAAAAAGCTAGGAACAACAATAAAGGACATTGCAAATTTGCATTAGGACCAACTAGAAATTCTAGAAGTGGAATACACAATAACCAAGGTTAAAAACTCAAGGGTGGGATTCATATCAGTCTTAAAAATATTTTAAAAATGTTTCTAGATTGAAGCACAAAGACAAAAAGATTGAAATATTGTGAGAAAATATAGCAAATTTAATTGGAGTCAGTGGAGATGAGAGAAAATGTGGTAGAAACAATGTATATATTTTAAATTGAAGAAACTTCTCTCTAATTGATAAAAGATAGCATCTGTAGATTCAAAACGCCAAAAGAATCTTAAAAGAGTTAAGTAAAAAGAATTCTGTATCCAAATACATCATTTGAGCTTAAAAGATCAAACATAAATAAAAAATTTTAAACAGATTACATTGAAGTCGACAACAGTTAGCAGCCATTAGACTCATAGATTAATTCTAACAGCAAAGTAGGGCAAGATAGCATAAGAATATTTTAATATGTAGATTAAAAGTAACTGACTACCACAAATTCTAAATACTGGAAAAAATTCTTACAGAATGAATGTGAAAAAAATTTATTGCTGGACAAACAAATTCTGATAAGATCTACCATCAGCAAACCTGTCAAAAAGTGAATATTGTACTTACTAAAACTTTCTTCAAAAAAAGACAAGGATCTCACTTGTCAGTTTGGAGATGCAGAAAGGAATGGAGAACAAAGAAATTTTTTAAAAAAGCATTCATTCACCAAGAATATTGAGCCATAAAATACACTTCAAAAAATTTAAGATAATAGAAATGATATAATGGCTACACTGAGATCACAATGAACCTAAACTAGAAATCAATAACGGAAAAATAACTGGAAAATCCTGAAATAGTTGGAGACTAAACAACATACTATCAAATGACACATGAGTCAAAAAGACAAAAACAAGAAAAGAAAATTAAAATATCTTAAAGAAAGTGAAAATGAAAATATATCCTATCAATGCTTGTGAAATGCAGTGAAAACTGTGCTTAGAGGAAAATTTATAAAATTAAAAGCATATATTAAAAACAAAAAAACAAATAGGGTCCTGGCTGCTGTGGCTCGGCCTGCGAGCCAAGGGTCGCTGGTTCGATTCCCAGTCAGGGCACATGACTAGGTTGCACGTCAGGTCCCCAGTTGGGGGCACAAGAGAGAGGCAACCACACAGTGATGTTTCTCTCCTTCTCTTTCTCCTTTCCCCTTTCTCTACAAATAAATAAAGAAAAAAACAAACAAATAAATAAATTATTTAAGAAAAAAATATATATAATCAGTTGTCTAAGGTCCTGCCTAAGGAAACTAGAAAAAGAAAAGCGAACTAAATTCAGAGTAAGAAGAAGAGAATAAGTAATAAGAGCAAAAACCAATGAAATATAAAACAGGAAATTAAAAATCAACAATAATAAAAATTGATTCTTTGAAAAATTCAGTAAAATTGGCAAGATTCCATTCAGACTAAATAAGAAAAAAAAGTGAGAACATATATTATTGAGATTAAAAATGAAAGAGGGGATGTGAGAACAGATCCTATATATGTTAAAAGAGTAATAAAGAATCACTATGAACAACTCTGAACCCACAAATTTGATCACCTAGAAAACAGACCAATTCCTTAAGTGAAACAATCTGCCAAAACTTATACAGAGAGAAATAGAAAAATTGAATAGGTGATACCTTAAATATATTCAGAAAGTAACTAATAAACTTTCCAAACAGAAATCACCATGCTCAGATGAGTTCACTGATGAATTTTATCAAATATTAAACAAATATATATTATACCAATTCTCTACAATGTATTTCAGAGAACAGCAGCAGCGGGGCTACTTTCTAAATCATTCTATGAGGCCAGCATTATCCTAAACCCTAACCAGACAAAGATTTTACAGGAAAAGACAACTAGAGAACAATATTTCTCATAAACATAATAGCAAAATTCCTTAAAAAATAGTTGGTTGAATCCAACAATGAATATAAAATATGCACATGATCAAGTGAGATTTATCCAGGTATGAGAAGCTTGTTCAATATTTAAAAATATATTAATATAATTCATCATAACAGGAAAAAGGAAACAATTATATAATATATGCAGAAAAGGCATTTGATAAAATGGAACATCCATTTGTGATAAAAACTCTCAGGAATCTAAAATAAAGGGAAACTTTCTCAAATTCATAAAGAATAGCTTTTAAAATGTGCCTCTTATATTATACTTAAAGGTGAAAAACTTGAAGCTTTCCCACTAAGATCAAGAGCAAAGCAAGAATGTCTCCTGTCACAACTATTCAACATCATACTAGATGTCCTTGTTAATGCAATAAGATAAGAAAACAAAATAAAAGATATACAGATTGGGAAGAAAAACAAGCAAAAAAAAAGAAAAGAAAGAACTCACCCTGTTTGTATATGACATGACTGTAGAAAATCCAAAAAGAATCTCCCAGAAAACAAAAACAAAAACGTGGAACTAAAAGGTAATCATACCAAAGTTGCAGGATATAGTTTAACATACAAGTCAATCATGTCTTCTATATCAGCAATAAACAAGTGGACTTTGAATTTAAAAACCAAATACCATTTACATTAACACCCCCAAAGTGAAATATTTAGGTACAAATCTAACAAAATATACACAAGACCTATTTGAGGAAACCTACAAAACTCTGATGAATGTAATCAAAGAACTACATACATTGAGAGATATTCCATATTCCTAGATATAAGCACTCAATATTGTTAGGATGTCAATTCTTTCCAACTTGATCTATAGATACAGTGCAGTCTCAATCAATATTTCTGCAAGTTAGTTGTGGATATTGACCAAGATAGTCTAAAGTTTATATGGAGAAACAAAAGACACCGAATATCCAACACAATATTGAAGAAGAAAAATAAATTTGGAGGATAGGCACTATCTGGCTTCAATACTCACCCTAAAGGTGCAGTAATCAAGACAATGTAGGATTGGTAAAGAATTATCAAATAGATCAATAAAACAGATTATGGAGAGCCCAGAAATTGACTTCCATAAGTGATGAACATATGTAGCAGAGAGGGGTTTTTAGGTCAATGAAAACTTTCTGTATGCATACACAATAAAGAATACATATACATTTGTTCAAACCTTTAGAATATACAACGCCAAGAATGAACCATAGTGTTGTAATTTAAAGTATGGTCTTTGGATGATTATGATGTGTCAAGGTAGGTCCATCAATCCAAAAAATGTACTGCTCTGGTGGGGGATGGTGATAATAGGAAGGACATGCATGTGTTGGGCAGAGGTTATATGGGGAATCTCTGTCATTCCCTTAATTTTGCTGGGAAATGTAAACTACTCTAAAACAAGAATGTCTTAATTTAAAAAATATACATATATATATAAACATTGTTTACATAACTATAACAGTAATACATAATAGAGTTTTAACAGGATTAAAATATATTTATATTCTAAGAAAATATTATAAGAAAATAGCATTTAAACTGAAGGGATGCATAAAGCCAAAAATGTTTGTCCTCCAGATTCCCCAAGATTCTCCTCTTCCCCCATTTATTTTAGTGCCCCTTCACAACTTCCTGAAATCCTGAAACAAAACTCTTGGTCACTGTGTGAGAAACACTCACAATTAAAACACCGGGACACAGGCTTCAGCAGTAGCTGAGGCATTGTTTATTCACAGGTCTTCAGAGCTGGGTGCATGGCAAAGGTATGCACACCCAAACAGGCAAAGCAAGCTGGTTTTATGCTAATGCAAGTACACTCCCCTGCCACCCTGCGCGCGCGCACACACACACACACACACACACACACACACACACACACACACTTCCCCTTCTTCTTCCATTTTTCCATGCTTGGATACTCTGGAGTTACAATCCAATGCAATTAACTAAATTAACTGAGGATAGTAATTTCCTAAATTGTTTGCTGAGCTGTCTAGCTACATTTTCCTATTTCCCAGTGTTTGGTGATAAATATCTTCCCCCTTTGATCTCAGAGGCGTTCACACTGAGCTGTGGAAATTTCACTTCCCGACTTGTAGGTATGCTAATACTGTTGACTCTGACTCAGAGACCCCCCCCTAATTCAAGATTGAATTACATTTGTTCTTTGCTGTTACTTATTTCTTACTGGTTTGAAAGTCACCAGGTTTTTTGTCCCTTACAACTGGAGCATAAAAATCGATCTTTTTTGCAATGGATCAGGGCAACACTGAGTCATTGCCTAACCTCCAGAGGTACGAGGTAAGAATTTTTTCTACCTTTTTCTCCTGGTCCACACTTGTTTGCTATTTCTCCTGGAAATACTTCTTTAATAAATCATTAACAGATTATACTTTATTTTAGGATCTTTCTGTAGAAACCTACAGAAAGTTTTTATTAAATGGATAAACTCTTTTGAAATGTTTATAAATGTATGGAAAAGAGTAAAAGTTCCAAATAACATTGACTTTGATGGTGAAGCTTGCATGATTTAGTCCTTGGCCTAGTGACCAATTAGTAGCAAATGAATATATAACTTCTGAACTAATAGAAAAAATAAATAAAAATAATCAAATCAAAAGGATGCAAAAAAGGAAAATAATCATAAAACAGGCAGAACAAATTAAAAGTATATTGTAAGATAGTAAATCAAAATCAAATACAAATATGGGTTTTAACAATAGGAACCAGACACATTGAAAGTATGCTGTACTATTTCTTTTAAATTCAATTCAAAAGCAGTCATTGTGTTCAGGGATTTATTTTTAGGTAGTAAAACTATAACAAGGGAAAGCAAGCAATCACTTACTAAAGAAGTGAAAAAGAAATGTCAGCATGATGATTATGATGAGCAAGAAAGGCAAGATTTATGATTTGTAAGGAACATGGTATGTGATGGTTAATTTTTTACTTCAACTTGACAAGGCTATGGTGCCCAGCTGTTCGGTCAAAGTACTCTAAATGCGGCTTGTATATTGTAGATGTGATTAAAAATTATAATCAATTGATTTTAAATAAAGCAAATTACTTTCCATAATGTGTGTGGATCTCATCCAACCAGTTCAAGGCCTTAAGAACAAAAACTGAGGATTCCTAGAGAAGAGGGATTCCTGGCTCAAAACTGTAACATAGAGTTTTTGTTAGTTTTGGTCTGCCCTCTGGATTACAAACCTAACACTGCGCTATCAACCAATACCAGAATTTTCAGCCTATTGGCTGACCCTACAATATTCACACTTGACAGCTCCCACAATTGCATGAGCTAATTCCTTAAAATAAATCTCAGTTTCAACCTTTCTTTCCCCTTCTCTTCATTCTGTACATGTGCTTGTGTTTAGTCTCTGATTAATTTGCTTTTTCTGGATAATGCTGACTGATAGGGTTTCTGAGGTGCTGGCTATATTTTATTTTATTTTCTTACCTGTGTGATGGTTACATGGGCATTCATTTTAACATACTTCATTACATTTATGTTGATGCCCTTTCCAGTAACTTTTTATATTTCACAATACAAAGTAAAGGAAAATAAATAAGAAGGAAAAAGAAGGGGAGGCACTTCTCACTAGGGACTGTGCAGTTGAACTTCTACTTGATAATGGCTAATTATATACTATACGTCATTATTTGTCCACATTGACACTTTAAATGGTGTCAGAGGCCTATAAGGAGAAACTTAAGCAATGCAGGCAAACACACAAGTGAATACACTGAACTCCTCTGCACCAATAAGAGTAAAGTCTCACAACTATGCTCCTCAGTGCAGCTTTTTACTCCATGCCCTTACCTCCCTACCCTTGGCCAACTGGACCTCTATACCACATTACTCCTATACAATCAGATTGTTAGAAGTATCTATCTGTATTTTTAAGACCCTCTGAAAATCACATTATTATGCTTACATGATTACAGTGGTATTAATTTCCAAAGGAAAAAAAATAATTTGTATAGTCTCTGCAAACATATCATTACTAAGCCATGAAGTCCTAAAACCAAATACTATAAATTAGGATGGGGGAGGTAAAGATAGTCTGATATTTATCTTCAGCAATGATTGCACACTTTTATTAATTTGAATTTCATTAATTCACACTTCACAATAATTCATTTAGGGCACTTATGAAACTAATAAAATGCCCTAAGTTTTGAATTATCTATAATGAAGGAGTTGGTAGAAAAATTAATATTTGCTCTGAGAAGATTGAAACGACTGAAAAGAATGTCAGAACATCTTCAAGTATCCAAGCACTCTAGAAATAATTTACATACAAGAAATTGATGGGCTGATTTCAACTCATTCTTATCTATTCATTGAGGCAAGTTAGCTTTAGAACTCCAGTGCTTTGTTAGTCTAATTCCAATTATAGTATATAACAGAGAGTGTTTAAAATGCATTTTGTGGAAAAAAATAAAATATATTTCACTAAAACCTGAAATTTAGATCTTTTATTAGGGAAACTAATCCAGATTAGAAACCAGATTAATGAGTTTTCTTTATTTATGATTAAAAACTGTATGCTCTCTGATATATGAAATAAAGGAGAAACCATGATCTAAAACATAGTTTCTATTTTCAGGACTAATTACTTTTTAATTAAGAATTTATGCTTTGATAATAACTTTATCCAATGAATATATATTTGCATTTCTAGCAGTATATAAGAATTTGACAAGTTTGTATTGTAAAACTTGAGAGTGAGCCCAAGAATATACAAAGGATCACAAAGCAGGATGTTCAGGTAAATTTTTAAATAATTCTAGAGAAAATAGGCAAATATTAGTAGAAATTAAGTCATGGGATTGAAACTCTGCCTGGCAGATCATTGATGTAGTGTAGTGTATTCAGAGTTATGATTAGGTGTAGGGTAAAAGATACATGACTCACTCAAAAAATATTATGAAAACTTATGATATAGAAGCAAGAAAAAGATCTGCTTCAAGATCTAACACTGCCTCTTCAGAGCTGTATGATTTGTTGCAAATTAACTTTGTGGCACTCCTATTTCCTTCTCTGCAAAAATACTGAATAATACCTACACCCTATGAAGCTGTTGTAAAGCTGAGAAATATCAACGTGTCTTGAAAATAGTAGGTTACTCTATAAATATAAGGCATAAATTTGTTTTAGGAATAGCCTACTACATGACTAACTTTACCTAGAAAAATTTGTGCGTGATGTTTTAAAACAAGTTTAGAGAAATTACTTTATTTCTAAACCACCAACTGTCAGATCTGAGACTCTGACCAAGAATGATGGGAAAAAATGTGAGATGAAGTGACACTGAATACAGTAGACCCAGAGGCAGCAACATGATTGTATTAATTGGCAGCCCACAGAACCCTGAGAATGTATTGCTGCGCTGGAGAGACAATTGTTAATGTTATATGTGAGACCCAAGAACAAGTGCTCTCCCATAATCATGATATAAGTTTATAAATGATGTCATTTCAAAACTAACTTTCACTTTATCACTGACTTTATATTCTCTGTGGCTTAAAATATATTGATCCAGTCCCTTTAGCTCTGGACCACGTTGCTTGTCTAAACTCCAAATAAAAGCAGTGTTGTTTTGTTGCTCTTATGCTTGTTTCCATAGAGTTTGAAATGTTTCAGGAATGACACTAAAATCAATTGTTAAAAAAAATTAGCAATAGAATAAAAAATTCAGGTGTCATGTGTGTTTTAAGTTGTTCTACAGCCCAAGGCAACAAGCTGCAAACAATTTGTACAGAAATATTTCAGGAAGACATCATTCTCCAAACTCAGAACTAGAGTTTTCATGGAAAGTTGCACATGTAAGAGAACTTAGTCATGAAAATTATTCGTCTGAGAACTGCAGCTGGCTGTCCAAACTCAAAGTATAAATTAGATAAGTTCCACTAAATCAGAATAATATAGAGAATAGCTAAGTAGGTCTTTTTTTTTTTTTTTAACGTCACTGGATTTAGGTTTCTGAGGAAATTTAGCTCAGTGGAAACTTAAGTTTCCATAAGACTTCCGTTGAAGGATAACTATTCTAATTTTAATTCCATTAATATGTAGATGTGTTTAAACTGAGCAAATAAAATTAATTCCCAGAGCCTTATTTTTCATTATCTACAAATAGGAGAACTGATACTGCAAACATATTATTAAATGGCTTTGTTAAGATAACACAGGGGAACAATCTTTAACATAATTTCCTGTTGAGTTTGATTTTTCAGCTGTTTTAGACTTAAATAGGCATGCTGATTTCAAAACTGCAGTTAGTTTTTCTCTGTCACATCAAGCTTTTTCTGTACAGCTTATCTTAATACCACTACTCTAGGCTGGATTGAGCCTGGATCAAGGGAAGCACTAGTGTTCTCCTATTGGCTGAGAGCAAACCTCCCTCAAGTGGGGAGGGGTGGGAGATGACCTTAGAGACCAACAAGTTCATACTTGTCTAGGCTATTCAGTTACACATGAGACAGTGTGGTGAGAGGTTGTGTGCTACTCTATATAGTGAATCATATTCTGAACTGTAGTCCGAGTTTTTGTTTGTATACAAGGAGTTTGCATAATTTATATTTTTACTTACATGCATACTTATTTCCTTTCCTTCAGGTCATGTCTGCCTCTGCTATTTCTCATCGTAAGTGCCTAAACAACCCTGATTCATTTTGTTCTATCTGTGGCAGTTTCACCATTCCCAAAGGACAAACATCAGCACATTTGTCAGGCAAGCCTATTTTGCATATTTTAAGTAAAACTTGGTGATCAAAAGAAGTCTTGGGTCCCTCACAAGGCGTGCAAGCAGTGTGTCGATAGTTTACAAATGTGGATGAAGGGAACATGTGCTAAATTGCCGTTTGGTATACCTATGGTTTGGCAAGAGCCCATAGATCATTCAAGTGACTGTTACTTTTATATAATAAAAACATCAGGATACAACAAGAAAATAAATGTAAAATAGAGTATCCTAATCTACCATCAGCTATACACCCAGTGCCTCATTCAGCTGAAATCCCAGTGTCAGTTTTCATTGAACTGCCCTCTTTCGAAAAACAGGAGTGTGGTGAAGAACTAAGTGACAGTAACGATGAAGATTTTGAAATTGAAGATGACTCAGTTCATAAGGGATTTGATCAGCATGAGTTGAAGGATTTGGCATGAGATTTGGGACTATCCAAAAAGGCTTCAGAACTCCTAGCATCAAGACTGCATGATAAAAACTTGCTTGAAAAAGGAGCGAAGGTATCCTACTTTCGATCAAGAGAACGTGCATTTCTGCAGTACTTTCGAAGTGATGGTGGCTTTGTGTATTGCCATAACATACATGATTTAATGGAGGAATTGGGAATTCCAATCTATAACACAACTGAATGGTGACTATTCATCGATAGCTCAAAGTGGAGCTTTAAGTGTGCCCTCCTCCACAATGGCAATTTATTTGATGAACTCCCAATTGGCCATTCAGTTTGTTTTTCTGAAGAATATGAAGACATAAAAAGAGTCATTGATCTGTTGAAATATTACAAGCACAATTGGATCATCTGCGTTGACTTTAAAATGCTCTGCTTCCTTTTGGCCTACAATGCATATCCCTGTTTTCTGTGTATGTGAGACAGCAGAGCTTGTGAGAAGCATTGGGTGGAGTCAAATTGGCCCCCAAGATCTGACCTCAAACCTGGTGATCCCAACATTGTACATGAGCCACCTGTTGAAAGAAAGAACATTATATTCCCCTCTCTGCACATAAAATGGGGTCTCATGAAGCAATTTGTTAAAGCTTTACCAACTGAAGGAGACTGTTTCAAGTATCTCATTTTGGCATTTCTTAGCCTGTTGTTTGAAAAACTAAAATACCTTAATGTGTATGTTTAGTAGCAGAACTTTACTACTTGTACACAATTTGTCTTACAGTAACGATATATAGCTTTTATGTGAATAAAATAACTCTAAATAAACAGCCTATTCAGGTAATTTTTTCTTCATTTTCCTTTGTATGTACATTTTGTATGATATTTGGGATAAAGGAAGAGTATCCTGTACCTTAAAAAATTGACGTGATAGGGAAAAACTAGGGTTATTTTTTAGTTCAGATGCCAAAAGTTAGTCTAAAACAAGTGTTAGGTCTAACTCAATGAAAATTGTATTCCCCAATGAATCAGATGAAGCCATATATTGCAAATGGCCAGAACTTACTGATCCAATGTTCATTAAATTGGATTTCTAAATATTGCATTTTATCATTTGTGTAGGTGAGTTTTGTTTCTATTTAATTTTGAACAATTACTGAGCTTTTATGTTGATTGTTCTTCTCATTGTTTGAATGGCCCATCCCCAGAAAAGACATGGTGATATCCTCTCTATCCTCTCCAACAGGTCCTGGGCTCCTTTTCCTCTTCTTTTTCTTTTTTGCCCTTGCCTTTCTTCTGTCAGTCTTTTATCTCTCCTTTCTGCCTTTCACAGTAAACCATTCTGGAAAGGCTTCTTCCTGTATAAGCATTGGTCTTCTGAGGGAGCTGTCATTTTCTTTGTCTACAACTTGTTAATATTCAGTGATTTAAGAAAACACTTTCTGGCTCAACTCCACTAAGCTCAAAAAAAAAAAAAAAAAAGTGTCCACTGCCTTATTATTTCTGTTTCTAATTGCTAATAGGAACAACAACAACAAAAAAATCTAGGCAGTAGAAATTGCAGGAGGTGCGACTTTATTTAGGTGGTTTCCTATAGTCTTTGAAGAAAAATTAAACTTCCTTTGTTCTGTCTTCACTACATGAAATAGATAGATTTAAGAAAATATTGTTAAATACAGCAGGAATCAAGATGCTGAGTAGAGTATTGTTTGGGAGCGTTTTCTCATTACTCAAAAAGATTCTTCTATGATTGTCTATCAGGGTTCGAATCCTGACTCTCACAAAAACTATGATCTTGGACATATTATATGAATTCTGAACCTCTCATTTTCTTCTCTGTAAACGGGGAGTAAAACTATCATATTTATTATAAGATGGTAAATAGGATTATATGAGTTAATGGTTGCAGTGATTTAGGATAGTGTTCGTCATAATAAAACTATTATACATAAGTCATTATTTTTATTCTATCTTCTACAACATATCATGTCACTTAAAAGGAATTGCACCATTCCTTAGGAGTACTTGCTACTTAATCTCTCATATCCACTAAACATACTCTGTTTGAATACAACACATATCTACTGTCTATGTACACAAATACAATTAAATTCCTACATAAATAGTCAATAATATTATTCTAAGTATTTTGGTTAATGGTTTCAGTTTTCTCAAAACAATTGCTAATTAGCTGCACTAAATTGAAACAAGGAAGCAAGTCAAGGAGTTTCCAACAACACAGGATGTGAACAAGCACTTCTAATGCTGCCATAATAATTTTTAATAACTGTAGGAACAATGGTTCTTTTCCACTGTAGTCTTAGTTACTACTTGGGTTAAGTGTAATAATACCGATTTCATATCTGTGACTGCTTTCTAACAATTCACAAGGAAGTATAAAGAGCTGCAATTCAAAAGTCAAAGAAATCTGATTTTGAATTCCATCAACACCACCTATTTATCTTAGATTGGGATAAAATTGCTTAGCCTCTCTGAACCTCCAATCCTTCTACAAAATGAGGATTTCCATCTCAGAAAGCTGTTATTAGAGAAAATAAAACAAAAATGCCCCACTCATCTCTGCTTTATAAGGAGGATAATTGACCAAAGGCCCCCAGCTGCTGCCCCTCTGAACGAACATGGCGTTTGGGTGAGGCCAGGCTTCCTCAGGGCTGCTCCAGGCCACATCTAAGAAAGGTGAGGGACCAAGCCACTCCTGAGAGACGTTAGGACCCAAGGACAGGCTTCAAACGGTTCTCTCTAAACCTTCCTTAGAACTGTACTGCAGTGTCAGATCCTTCAAACCTGAGCTTCCTCCTTTCCTATCCACTTCATAGTGTCTGACTGTACTGCACTCTAAAACAAAAACAAAAACAAGCAGGCAAACAAAACAAAACAAATAAATACAGAACCCTATCTGGCTCCTTACTCTAATTATTTACCCTTCTGATGCATGTCCCACAATAGACCTGTTACTCTTAATCATGTCTTGTCATCTGCTTCTCTGAAAATTCAAACTGACAAAATATACAACATAGTACATGGCACATAATAAGCATTTTATAAAATCTTTTATCAAAACCTAAGTTATAGGAATAGATACCTCATTAAAGGCAAAATTTTACATAGACTTTGTGTGATTCAATTTGCAGAAAGTTTATTATCTCCTATACAAAAATTTATGTTCTTGTATATAGAATCTAAAGAGAGGTTTTTTTTTTTTTTAAATTTTACTTAGTAGCAAAATCAGCAGTACATTGTATTTTATTTCTATATAGATTTTTCTCCAACACCTACTGTAGCTAATTTTTATCTTCCTCTATTTCATACATGCATAGTTCAATAATTATCACTATATTTTTAAACTAAAATAGTGAGTTAAAAACTCAGAATTTAGCCTTATTCTAGGGTATTTTATGTTAAATGTATGGAAATCACATGGAAGGGACATAAGAGCAAAAAGAAAAGGAAAGAGTCACTTAAAGAAATTTTAGTTAAAAATGAATAGCCAAAGAAAATATGATTACATGTTTCCTCCTTATGGCCAATATTTCCCATGGAGCAATGCATGTGTTGGGGGTCGGGTCTGAGTATGTGACTATGCTAGGGAGAAAAAGTGGGAATGAAGTAGAAAATAATGAAAAAGAAAAACAAGAGCATAAGCACGCATAAGAAATAGAGAAGATTTAATTTCTCCAAAAGATGGAGCAGCTTTTTCTGGTTGTACACCATCTCTCCTCTCTTCCCTATGCCCGCACACTGGAAAACGAAAGTCTTTCTCCTCTTACTCTGTAATTCCTGGATAGCCATTTTGATTATGAGCTACATGTGTCTTTAGCACAGATGCATGCCTGTATGATATTATTTTACTCTACAAACTTTATGGGGAACTTATGTACTAAAAACTGTTTAAAGGATTCAAAAATAAATACAATATAGTCCTGGCTTTCCAAGAGTTGTAGATTAAAGTGCAAGCATAAAAAGGTACTGTGCTGTTTTATTACAAATCAGTATAAATTGCTCTGTAATGATCAGTGGAAATGCTTTGCTCCTATTTTAGGAGTGGAAATACTCCATTAAAATGTGAAATTCAATAATCTTGAAAAGTAAACCTTCATCAGTGAGATAAGGTAAAGAAGTAACTTCTGAGGCAGAGGGAATAATACCATCATTAAATTCAAGTATGCACAAGGGACCATGGACTACTCTAAGAATGTCAAATGAATCCTTGTGATTGAAGCTAGGTTGGCATAGATGGGAGATAACATGGCAACAGATGAGTCAGATTGGTTAAAAGAGGTCACATTATGAAAGCACCAGTGTGTTATACTTTTATTGTAGGAAACAGTTAATATTAAGGAGATACGCGCATGCCTCTTTGTTTATTTAAAACTTCATCTCTCATTCTTATTTTCCAATTGTTTACCCAGAACAAACTTGCTTTCTAAGCACAATTTTGGACTATGTAGCAAGTGGTTTCACATATGTAATTTATCAAGACAAAAATATTAAAGCCCATTTAATTTCCTCACTTTTTCTGCATGTCAGCATTCTGCAACTAATTTGCTTTGTATAGCATGCTTTCCCTTCATTCCAAGTGTTGCTAAAAATTATTCATTGAAAAGCATGAAGATATGGCCCATGTTCACAGTTAAATATTCTTCCTGAGGGATTTGAGATTCATGTATAAGAAACTTAAGGAAAATGTAGTTTCCCATAAGTCTATATAAATGTAAATAAAAATCACTCTTAGCACAGTGAAATATTATTAGAATATTTGCCTACAGAACTGTCGAAACTGATGGTGTTGCATGCAAGGAACAGAATAGAACTAAAGCTCTGATTTTATTTTCTGTTCATCTGGTAACCTGGTAACCAGAGAGAGAAGAGTCTTCCAGCTCGTCTCTGAAGAAGAAAGAGAGAGAGAGAGAGAGAGATGTCACATTTCTATTGCCAAAAGCTTATTGCAATACCTTTCTAACAAGCACTTTTGGGTCAATAATAATTGCAATGTTAGGGTCAATTAATTTTTCAAATTTAGAACTTTAACATCATGTTAATAGTTAGGGTGTGGGTTTAGTTAGTAGTCACATAAATTTATTTTTAATCATTAAAACAACTTTCACAAGCTTAACAAGTATGTAAGTTTGTTTCCAAGCAAGATTGTTAGGTGTACTTGACAGTGTCCTACATGTTTCTGAAGTTTTTCTTCATTTTTATAATTTTTCTTTCTTTTCTTTAGACAGGCTAATTTCAATGGACACATCTTCCAGATTGCTGATTTTTCTTTTTCATCCACCAGTTCAAATACAAATCCCTCTGATGAATTTCTCATTTCAGTTGTTGCAAAATTCTATTTTTTTATTAAAATAATTTTCTAATCTTTATTGATATGCTTTAATTTGTGATGTTTTTCCTTTAGATATTTAGAAATATTTTTCTTTAGTTGTTGAATATATTTATGATAATTGATTTAAAATAGTTTTCTTCTAAGTCCAATGTCTAGGCCCCTAAGGGACAATTTCTATCACCTGATTGGTTTTTGTTTCTTTCATACTTACAATACTTACTTTTTTCTTTGCATGTCTCATTTGTGTGTGTGTGTGTGTGTGTGTGTGTGTGGAACATTTAAATATTAAAATGTGCTAAATCTGGAAATCAGATATCTTTCCTTTCCAAGGTTTGCTGTTTTTGCTCTTTATTGTTGAAGCTTATTGTGAGTTTTCTTTTCTCTATGTTTTTTTTTTTTTTAATGACTTTCTGGAACTAATTTGCTAAAATTCGATTTCTTTGTTGTATGTGGCTAACTTAGTAATCAGATGATGTTTGGATAAGATTTTTCTTAAGTGACTTGAACCAATAAATCTTCCCAACTTTGGTGAAAGGCTTTATACATTTAATGTTTCTGTAATTACATCTCTGATTTAGCTTTCACTTCCTGGTTATACAGTGTCTCAAGATCAGAGTTGAGAGATACAGCTTTTTTCACATCTTTTCTGGGCATTCAAAAAGCTATGTATATCATCATGGTCTTTAGATTCCCAAGATACTTTTTGAATATTAGAGATTTTCAGGGACCCAGACTGACATTCTCTTCAAACATATTATATTTTCAAGATTTTTAGCCAGATTCTTTTTTGCCCCCAGTGAGTACTGCTACCTTAGACAGCTGTGGTGTTAAACAATTGCCAATGATGTATTTTAAAAAATTGAAAATACTGATCTATTGGCTCAGGTAAATATAAATACAATTCCTATGAAATAGGCTTTTCCACAGAGCCTTTAGACATGTGAGATAGTGACAGTTCTTGAGAATGGGGTTATTTGGTGAGCTACACTAGTTCTCTCTTTCCAGTGTGCCAGTCTTCTGGTTTTTATAACAATTGGGGTTATGAAACCATAGATTTTTAACTCTACTGGAAAGATTTATGTGGATAAGACAAGATAAAATTTCACAATGTGTTCTATTCTGAGATTCAGCTGTCTCATTGAATAAACCCTCCTCAGCTGGTTAATTTCCAGAACTTGAAAAGTGTTTTATTTTGACAATATTTTTGCTAGTGGTCTAGTGGCTTTTATTAAGGAACAGACTTATACAGGTTATTTTTTTCATATATCTATCTGCAGTTTTGTTGCTCTATCTAGAGATAGAGAGATAGATATGAAGTGCTTTTCTGCTTTACTATGATTATTATGAACAGAATATATGAAAACCTTAAATATTTTTATAGCTTTCCATTTCTGTTAGCCAAATGGATATAGAAGGCAAAGAAAGATATTTAATTGTTATATATTTGTACCAAAGGCTACTACTATTTTTAAATAATAGGTTACCACTCAGAAATAGAACTGTTGAATCTCAAATAAGCCTGAACTTTATATAAAAGTCTTATTTTTTAAAGGGACTTAACACTGTGGTCCCATTTCTAGCTCTGTATCTCAAGACTCTCCTATTAACACCTAATGCTCCATCATGATTAGGCTATCTGTTGTTTAAATGTATCTATCTACTTACGTATATGTGCATCTACTTACATATATGTACATATTTGTGTGTATATTTAAAAATAGCATATAGTCAAAAAACTATTTTTTAAGCATTCATCACATATTTTAAATGTGTGAATGTATTATTTTTGTTATGTTTCCTAAATTGCAACCCATGTGTATGTAAAATGAATGTGTGTGGTTGAATGTGGCCTTATTTAACCTTTTTGTTTTCCTTGCTAGATCTTTTCATAGTGCTTTGTAATTAACAGGCACTCAATATTATTTCTGAATAAAATAAAAATTATATATATATATATATATATATATATATATATATATATATATATATATACAAAGTCTGTCCAGAAGGTATAAAGCCATACAATATGAAAAATAGAGACATTTATTGAAGAAGATACAAGATACAAGAAACATTGTACATAGGACAATGACACTTCAGTCCCCTTCAAAGTAGGTACGTTGAGACCTCACACAGGTCTCTCAATCACCATCAGCTGCCCTGTCGTATTTTCCTGAATCTCATCAATGGCCTGAAATGTCTTCTCTTTCAAAGGTGATTTTAGTTTTGGGAAAAGCCAGAAGTCACAGGTCATCAAATCTGGGCTGCAGGGGGGCTGAGTCACTAGGGTTATTTGATGTTTGGCCAAAAAACTCTGCATGAGATGTGATGCATGAGTGGGTGCATTGTTGTGATAAAGCTGCCAATCACCAGCTGCCCATAGCTACAGTCTTCTGAATCACCTGGTAGTCCATGGAGAAATGTTCAAGTTTAATGCAAAATCTGATACAGATTCACTGATCTGCTCAGTCATTTTGAATGCAATGGCCACACAGTACACGTGCTCACTCAACAGCATCTACTGCCCCCACTGACTAGTACAGTGAAATTGATTATTCACACATGCACATTCCAGTCCACTCTCCTTGGCTGCCAGGTTACATCAATGTCATGAAAACCATTATATTTATATTAACAATGCCTGGACTTTTTTCAAGACAGACCTCATATATTCATAGATATGGCATTAATTTCATCATTTGCACAATTGCCTTTATAGTATAAAGTTGAGAACATTAACTTCATATACATAGCATAGACACAAATTCATTTCTGAAGTAATTTATCTGAAACTTGGTTCTTAAACACTCTTGTACTGACCTGATGTATATTTCTATCCATTTTGTTCATTCATTATTCACATGCTTTACCTCTAAATTTTAACATATACCTCTCAATTTTAACATCCAGTTTAGCTCACCCTACTTTCTGATTTTTATCTTGTTTTATTATGAATAAAACAAGTTTTTATGAATCTACCCAAGCATGTCAAGGCTTTTTTTATACATTGATAATTATCCTTTATGGGCTTAGCACTGTGCTGTTTTATGATCCTACTCTCAACCCTGGGTTTTACTCAGTTTCCTGGATTAACTGATACCTAATCTTTATTTTTTCATCTGACCTTCATACTTCTGTGTCAGTTGTGAATAAAAATGTCACACATCAGACATTCTATCTAATGAGAATTGAGAGTTATTTCTCCCTTGAAACTGGAAAGTCTAATGTCAGTACAGTGTGCTTAACACTATGCGACTTCTGAGAATAAGTCAGACAATGCTATAATGTTAGCCTGATACTCTTAGAACATTTATTCTCAGGATGCTCCCCTTTAAGATCCAATTATCACAATGTGAGACACCGGATCACATGGAGAAGTCATGTCTAGGCATGCTGGTTGACAGACCCAGTTGGGACCAGGCTTTGTGTCATCACAAACCATTTACTAGACATATGGGTGAAATATTTTCAAGATATTTCAGTTCCCAAATATTCACATCATCCCCAGCTAACTGAATCTTCTCAGCTGAGACCCCAAATATGTGTATCAGAGATAAGCTATCCCAGTTTGTTCCTGCCTGGATTCCTGAGCCACACAATCCTAGTTTAATAAATTGATTGTTGTTTAATGTCATTAAATTGAGACTTTATTTACATAAATTGGACTGAGGATCTAACCTAATCCCAAATGTCTCTACCACACAAGCTGCTCAGTGAAGTCCTGAGAAGTGGAGTCTTAAAATTAATTTATCAGTCTTCCAAAGCATTTTGTGAACATTGTTTCTTAGAAATTTCCTGGGTGACATATAATTTTTTTCTAATGCCCCTTTCTCTTGGAGGTTCAAGAACATAATTCAATACACATCACTGGAACGTTATCTTTTTCATTAGCACTATTTGTCTTGGGGAAGGTAGAAAACAACTATGGAAAGGACTTGAGATATCTCCCCTGTCTCTTGCATCACAGATCTCACTAAAACTAGGACAACAACCATTTTGAATACTTACTGAGAATCATTGGCAATGGTTGACCCATGAAATGGAAATAAATGTTCAGAAAGAACATTGCTTTTAAATATAATCTATCACCTAGATCTATTTGTAGTAACAAAATGTATAAAAAGGGAATGTCTCTCCACAATCATTTATGTGCCCACCATTTAATGTTGTTTTACAAATGCTTTATGTCAACGTATTAATATAAATGCAGTTTGGTTGACTTCATTAAACAAAATCTGCTTCAGTAAATGATGAAAAATCCAATCCAAATCTGGAGACTCTGGTTCAGAGTCATCAGCACAAGGTATAAAATTCAATGCTGGCTGTTCAACATAAAGTGGAAATAACCAAGAATATTAAGAGCAACTGTATATAAACTTGACCCAAAATAAGGATTCCTAAAGGTTAATTAAGAGAGGATGACTGCAAAATAAGAATAACTATTTCTGTGCATTGATGATTTATATAGCTAGTGGTATTTTATAGAAACTAAGTAGCAATTTATTGAGCATAGCAAATATTAATTGTAAATTTTATATTTCTTTGGTTTAACTTAAGAAAAAATTATAATTTTAATAACCTTTTAAATGTATATTTTATTGATTATGTTGTAACAATAGTTGCATTTTTCCCCCTTTGCTCTACTCTGCCCAGTATCCCCCTCCCCCCAGCAACCCCATGCCCCTTAGTTCATGTCCATGGGTTGTGCATATAAGTTCTTTGGTTTTACCCTTTCCTATATTATTCTTAACTTCCCCCTGTCTATTTTGTACCAAGCGATTATGCTTCTTAATCCCTGCACCATTTCCCCATACCTATGATTCTGTTTGCTTAGTTGGATTTTGTTTTTATTTTTTAGATTCAGTTGACAATAAACAGTTGTGAGTTTATTGTCATTTTAATGTTCATAGTGTTGATCTTCTTTTTCTTAAGTAAGTCTCTTTAACATTTTATATAATAATGGCTTGGTGATAATGAACTCCTTTAGCTTTACCTTGTCTGGGAAGCACTTCATCTGCCCTTCCATTCTAAATGATAGCTTTGCTGGATAGAGTAATCTTTGTTGTAGGTCCTTGCTTTTCATCACACTGAATACGTCTTGCCAGTCCCTTCTTGCATGTGAAGTTTCTTTTGAGAAATCAGCTGAGAGTCTTATAGGTATTTTTTTGTAGGTAATTCTCTGCTTTTTTCTTGCTGCTTTTAAGATTGTCTCTTTATCTTTCACCTTTGGCATTATAATTATGATGTGTCTTGGTGTGGTCCTCCTTGGGTCTAGCTTGTTTGGGACTTTCTGTGCTTCCTGAACTTCTGTGTCTATTTCCTTTGCAAAATTTGGGAAGTTTTTCTTCATTATTTTTTCACATAAGCTTTCAATTTCTTGCTCTTCCTCTTCTCCTTCTGGCACCCCTAAGATTCAGATGATGGCATGTTTAAAGTTGTCCCAGAGGTTCCTAAGCCTCTCCTATTTTTTTCAATTCTTCTTTCCTCATTCTGTACTGGTTGACCCTGGCTGGTTTGGCTCAGTGGATTGAGCATCGGCCTGCGAGCTAAGTGTCGCTGGTTCGATCTTCCAGTCAGGGCACATCAGAGAAGGAAAACTCTGACTCCAAAAAACCCCCGCTGCCTTGCGGCATACCCCTTTAGGGGCAAGGCTAAGGGAGTAAACCCCGACAGAAAATCCGGAGCCGGAGTCCCTAAGGCGGTTTGACGTTGTAGTCAACACCGGCAACTCCTGCGGCGCACCTGAAGCCAAGCTGTATTGACTCCGTCTTTCCCTTGGACCCTTCAGCTGCGAAGAGAGGGGGGATCTGCTGCATGGGCAACAGCAGACCCTCCATATTACCCTGCCCAGGCTCTGTAGCTTCAGCTTCACTGGAGAGGACACTCCAGCGTCATCGCAAGATGTCGATTCAACACGGGAGGAGACAGATACCGTGTCACTCCTGAGTCGGACTGCACTGCCATTCTCGGCGGTGCAGATAGACTCTTAAGAAGCTACACCATCGTCTCTCGAGACGGACGGCTGCCGAAACGAAACTGGTTGACTGTTTTTTTCTTCTTTACATTCCAAATCATTGATTTGAACCCCAGTTTCCTTCCCTTCACCATTGGTTTTGTGTGGATTTTCCTTCATTTTATTTAGCATAGCCTTCACTTCTTCCCTGATGCATTTGCCATACTCAAGCATATATGTCAAGCCTGTGATCATCTTTATCACCAGTGTTTTGAATCTTGCTTCTGTTATGTTGGCTACCTCCTCGTCACTTAGTTCTCCCACTGGAACCTGATCCGTTCCCTTTTTAGGGCCATACTTCTCTGTATCCTCATCTTGACAGGCTCCTGTTTGTTTGCCTCTGTGTCTTACGTGGAATTGTTGTTCCTGTTACATTGTAAGGGGCAGAGCCTTAGGTATTCATCAGTACAGGGTGACCCCTTTCACCATGTTGTGGCACTGTATGTGGGGGAGCGGTCTGAGAGGGAACAATGCCCCTTTCTCAGCACTTGTCCCTTTTCCAGGCACTTCTCCTACTTCCGTACGGGACCAGCACCTCTCTTGCTGTTGCCCTAGCTGTTGTTCGCAGAGTGGGTGGGTCTGCGGACATTATAGGACCATGGGGACCCTTTAAACAAGCAGACTCTGCTGAGAGACCAGCAGTTTCTTCCTCTGCCCCACCTCTCACTGGTTTGCACAGTCAAAAGCAATGAGGCTTAATTTTCCCTGGCACTGAGACCACAGGCTGCACAGTCTGGTCAGGAGCTGGGGATGCTCCCCAGGTGTCCCTCCCCTCTTTTCAAAATGTGTGACTGCATTTTCCATCGGCCTAATGCTGCCACCACACTGTGTTCTCTCCACCCTGGCTCTGCCCTTTCTACCTGTCTGGATGAGTATTTCTTCTTTATATCTTTGTTTGTTGGACTTCCATGCAGCTTGACTTTCTGGAACTTCTGGTTGTCACTAGTTTTGAGGTAGTTGTATTCCTTCTTAGTTGTGGAGGGAGACCCAGTGTGTCTGTCTAGGCCTCTATCTTGGCCGGAAGTAGACTGCCTTTTTTTTTTCATTTTAGAAAAACTACTATAAACCTTCCTCTAAAATAGTCAATAATTATTTCTGAGTGTTCATTTCTAATGATATAATAATTATACACTGAGCCATATTCTGTTTTTTGAAGTTAATTGTAATTGAAGAAACAAATCAACCAGACTGCACATTAACATTTATTCTTCAAGAATATATGATGCATTGACCACTTAGTCTGTTTAGATTCCTAAGAGATATGTTGATGGAAAATAATTTAAAAAAATTAATGGTCACAATTAGAAAATAAGACACCTGTAAATAAAATACTATAAATGAAAGTGATAAAAATATTAATTCAAAATTTCAGAATAATGATAGAGCATATGGTTCTTACATCCATTTTTCCTAAAAACTTCTTTAAAATCTCATTAAATATGTTGGTCAAATTATGTCTCTAAAATTGTAAGTAATTATAAAGACAAATCAGAACATTAATCTTGGTAGAAAATCAAGATTATGAGTCAAGGATAACTTAGGAAATGTTTAAAAAGAAAATGTACTGAGGTAATTGAATAAATCTGTTTTCGTAGTTTTTATATTTTATAACACCATACTATGCAATAAGTTATAGATTTAAAAAAATCTAAAGTACTTCCTCTCAATTTCAGATTGAGTATGTCTAGATTCAAGTGTGACAAAGTCTCCTAAAATTATATTGTTGAGAAAAACAATTTATTTTTTAACTGCTGCTTTAATATCTGTATTCTCAAATTAATTTGGTGTACATCCATGCAAGCATACACTACTATAGAATTAGGAAAACTGCTATTGAAATACAGTCCTTGGCATGGACAATGGGGAGGGATATGATTGCGGGAGAGGGGGTGAGTTGGGAGGGGGAGAGAAATTAGGGGAAAAGGGGACAACTGTAATTGAAAAACCAAAATTAAAAAAAATTAAAAAAAGAAATACAGTCCTTGGTTCTTTGTTTGGTTCAACAAATAAGAATAACGCATATCTGGCAATTTTTTGCAAATAAATCGATTATTTAAGTAATTATTTATGAGTGCTTTAAATCAATCCCAACAACAGTTAAAAATATTTGGGGCTAATAAAATAGTCTACATGTTCTGATGGATAATTTAACATGTAACTTTAGAGAAGCATGCCATTGTAAACAATAGAGAATTCCAACTTCATGAATTCAGTATTAATCAAAGTTTATTTTATTTTCCAATTAATTGACCACACACTATGAAAATTCATGAATCCATTTTAGTAGGCTGAAATCATTTCAATAAATATGTGGATCAGACATATTTCCAGGTACTTGGAATGCTGGGAGGAATAGAAAAGCAGTCTTTTCTGTCAAGAAACCTAGTATGTATTAGGGATACAGAAAGAAGCAAATTACAAGAACAATGTCAGAAGCTTAATGATCAAAGAATGCATTAGGTACAGAGATCATAAGATAAAGGAGCTATCAATTCTACTTGGAAAGAGGTCAGGGATATCTTCTCTGGAGAAATTCTTTCTTATTTGCTTTTGAGGAATAATTGCTTCACTTGTGAAAAGGGACGGAATAGTTATTGCAATTATAAGGAACAGTGATGAATAAATAGAATAGAAATTTGATTTAAATACGTTATTCTACTGTGTCAGTAAGTGAAATGTTAGTTATTAGAAAACACATATACGCACACAGACACACAGCCAGCCAGACACACAGCCCTACTTAGACTGTGCTCTGCCTCTCTGCATTATATAAATTGGAAATAGCCACATTTATATTCATAAGAAAGTCCTCACAGGGCTGTTATGATAATCATTAGTTTCCTTTGAATTTGTTTTTAACATTGCCTTCTCACCTCTAGCTCTCTATAATATGATGTCACCAATTTTAATAGTGCCTTAATTAGGATGGCCAAAAAAATAAAACACATATGCCATATCATTTATGCTAGTTGAATTTTTTTTTAAATGAAAGCAAATAGTCACACTGAAACAACTGGCACCAATGTAACTGTCACAAGTTGTTGTGCATATGTAATAACACTGCTTCTAGTTTTTCTCTCCTGTCAATCTAGCCTACATTTTCTTCTCAATTAATATGTGTGTAGTAGAAACTGACTGGGTGTTAGGAACTTACAATTCCTCATTATCTGTCACATGATGGAAGATGAGTTTTTAATGAGGACTTTACTTCAATAGCCTCAGTTAACCATTCCAGGTTTTGCTGTTACTATCAATATATCTCCACTTATACTTAACAAGAAAGTCAAACTAGGTGACTCATTATTATGTAATACATGTATCAAGGGAATATTTCCACATTAAATTGTTTGTGTTGTTTCCCAACATGTTTCTTCCATATTCTTTATTCTTACTGTCTTCCAACTCACTAGTATCACTTAAGAAGCAACATAGGCTGCCTATAAGTATTGTCTAAGTGTAAGTTTGTTACTACAGAAAGATGTAGGAAAAGATAAAAGTATAGCTCAGTTTTGAATTTTGGTTTAAGTTTCAGTTTTGAGGATAAGGAGTAAAGATCATACATTTGAAAGAAAAGTTTTTGGGAGTCAGATGGGCCAGGAGATGCTTCTGGAAGTAACGTCACCATGACTGCTCAGGGAGAACCCCAAGCTCAATTCAAACTTGCATAGGCTGGTGATAGTGGGACTAGGAAAAATTCATTTGTGAAACATTTGACTGTTGGACCTGAGAAGTATGTAGCCATCCTGGCTGTTGAGTCCCATCCCCTCATGTTCTACACCAAGAGAGGGCCTATTAGTTAAGTTCAAGGTGCAGGATACAGCAGGCCAGGAGAAGTTCAGTAGGCTGAGAGATGGCTATTGCTGCACATCCAAGCTCAGTGTGCCATTATAAAGTTTGATGTAACTTCTAGATTTACCTACAAGAATGTGCCAAACTGGCGTAGAGATCTGGAATGAGTGTGTGAAAACATCCCCATTGTGTTGTGCGGCAGCAAAGTAGATATTAAGGACAGACTAGTTAATGGAAAATTAATTGTCTTTCCCTGAAAGAAGAATCTTCAGTGTTATGACATTTCTGCTAAAAGTAACTACAACTTTGAAAAGCCCTTCCCCCGGCTTGCTAGAAAACTAAACAGAGACCCTAACTTGGAGTTTGTCACCATGCCTGCTCTTTCATCACCAAAGGTTGTCACGGACCCAGCTTTGGCAGCACAGTATGAGCATGACCTAGAAGTTGCTCAGACCACGACTGTCCTGGATAAAGATGATGAACTGTCAGAAAGGGAACCTGGAGCCTAGAATCAGGAATCCAGTTTTATAGGCAACTGTCTTTTGATATGAGTAGTGCAGGTGTTTGCCACGTTATTATATAGCTAAGCAGAACCTGTGGTTGATATTTGGGATGCTGAAAAAGATGAATGGGCTTTGGAATTAATGTGGCAGTTTAAAAATACCTTTGTTTTTTGAACCTGCATATTTAGCTGTTTTGGAATACAGCTGTTTCTTTATTGAGTTTCAGCTAGAATACTGTTACAGTTGGACCACAATATTCAGTGGTGAAACCTTGTTTATTACCGTCATGTCCATTTCTTTTCATTTAGAATAGGAATAAAGGTGTATTTCAAATATCTTTTAAAAAAAGAAAGAAGAGCATTTAGGATAGAAGAGCATGAAAATGTAAAGCTGAGGTTTATATTTATCATGAACATAATTACCAGTACAACAGTGGAAGGTCCAGATTATTCTCCTCTTAGAAGGATGGATAAGAAATGTGGGAGCTGTGATGGGGAGGAGAGAAAGATGACACAACACTGGGAAAAGAGGAAGGGGTTGGCTAGAATAAGAGAATGGGGTCTGGAGGGACTAATGAATGAAGTAGAGTCCGCATTAAGGCCCCACGAAAATAAGCACTGTCTTTTTTTGGCTCCAAGCATAGGTGGGAACCAGGTTCTCACAAGTTATTAGAAACAGGAAAGTATCTTGCCTGTGTTGACTGCCACGTTATCTGTTTATTTTATGCTCAAGTAGCTTCAGTGCCCAAATGTTGTGGATCAATAATTCACCAAGAGCAACATAAATTTGTCTTATATGAACTAACTTATCTGGATATCTTTCCTTAAACAACACAGTGAAGTACTGAGGAACTTGAATATGGGATGGGTAAACATGAAAGGAAAGGGCAACTCTTCTTAATCTTTTGCTTTAATCTTCTGCCTGCCTGTGAACAAAGATAGCTGGGACCCAAGTCGAGCCAGGACAACTGGTATACCTTCAGAGCTCTTAAAGTCCCTACCACTGCTTTTTTGTGAATTTCATGTTCTGCTACTCCTAATACCTTTTCCTTAAATTACTCTTTTACCCCTTAATGCTATGATCTATTCTTCAGCAAGTGAATTAATATAGATACAGTCTATTTTAAATATCTAATTGTTAACAGATTTCATTATAGTAGTTCAAGTTGAAGCAGTATTATCTTTCAATGTCAATCTCTAGTCCCTTTTAAGTAAAAAATTCCTTAATAACTCTAACTATATGTTCCTATTTCTTCCATTAAAGTTGCACCCCAACTCTTGGTTTATAATAAGCCTGAAAGTATCAGTCAGAAAATTTTAATAAACCTCCATCTGACCCAGTTGCTAGTACCTGAGCTGATGGTACCACTACAATTTCTTTTTGAGGAAGAGGCTTAATTCTCCTTATAACACCAAATCAAAGATAAAAGTCTTCAAAATTATTTTACATTGCTGCTTCCAATTCCCCTTCAACAGGTTACTAGGTACTCTGGAACTTTTAATCTTGTCAACATTTTCTATGAAGGATGTATTTTGTTGTTGTTGTTGTTGTTGTTGTTTCTTACTTCTGGAAATTATCAGAGGTTTGTGATAATAATTTTTGCCCTCTCAGAGTCCACCTGTATTTTATATTCAGTGTTTCTACAGGGCAAAGTGGGTAAACTATGGTATAGGGGACCAACTTAACAGATGGTAAAATGCAAGGAAGGTAAACAATTTTGGTTTCAACATCTTCAATGTTAAAAAAAATAGCTTCTCTTATGAAACAAAGAATGAAGTGTTTTTACTCAGGATTATCACAGTTATGTAAATAAAATGGCAGTGAAATCATTTTAAAATATATTTTTAAAATAAAAGTTGTTTTCCATGAAAATGTGGGTGACTACTTCTATTCTCTTCCAGTAGAAGAGGTTCCATTATTTAAAGGGTTGCATTATACATACCTCAGCTAAGAGAATGAAATAAATGGTCAATTCACTGAGAATGAGAATGACAGGCATTTGTTTTCAATAAAACACAGAAAACGTATAGAAAGAATTCATCTCGGACTTCCGGCCAAGATGGAGGCTTAGACGGACACGCTAGGTCTCCCTCTACAACTATAGAGGAATACAACTACTTCAAAACAAAGGATAACTAGAAATTCCAGAAAATAAAACTACACGGAAGTCCAACATATGAAGTTATAAACCAGCGGTGCCATTTGGGCAGGTAAGAGTTAAAGAGGGCAGTGCTGTTTGCGGTCGCACCCCGAGTGGCAGAGCGGGGCAGCGAGGAATCCCGGCTGCGCAAGCCCCTGTCGGTGCGCGACCCCGGCGAGGAATCCCGGCGGCCAAGCCCCTGGCGGTGCGCGACTCCGGCACTGGGGAGAGCGGCCGCCGCATCGCCTTGAACAGTGAGGCCCAGGGGGGCGGGAGGACGGATCCCGGTCTCCTAGCTGAATAACTGTGTGAATCCATCTTGGACCCCCGCCCCCAAAGAAAGCACCACAGGGCTGTGAAATAGGTCGCGGACAGGCAGGCGCCGGTCGCTGATTTGTGACGCGTACACAGGCACTGCCCCCGACAGCCGGCCCAAGAAAACAAAACGCATCTGTCAAAATGAGGCAGGCAACTTTAGAAATACCGGTAACACAACTCGCCAGGCAGCAGATAGAGAACCTGACAGATGAACAGATAAGAAACCTGTCAGAGGCTCAGTTCTGGGCCATTGTTATCAGGTGGCTTACAGAATTCACAAAAGAGCAGGAAAAAGATATGAAAGAAGCGAAAAACTTTCATAACGAAAGGAACAAAACCGCATACGAGACAGAAGGAAAGGAAATAAAATCCAGAGTTCATTTCAACAAACTGGAATATGGAGAAGGAACAAGCAGTCAACCAATGCAGCGAGAGGAAATGGGAAGCAACAATGAGAGGATCAGAAACCTCTGGGACAGCTATAAAAGGCCCAACATAAGAATCATTGGTTTGCCAGAGAATGAGGAAGATGAACTAGAACTTGAAAAATTGAGTGAAAATATAATAAAGGAGAACTTCCCAGACTTGGGGAAGGGAATAGACCTGCAGGTCCAGGAAGCAAGGAGAGTTCCCAAGAGACTGGACCCAGGGAGAACCACTCCAAGACACATTATAATCAAAATGTCAAAAATTAAAGATAAAGAGAGAATCTTAAAAGCAGCAAGAGAGAAGAAAAGAATTATGTACAAAGGGGTCCCAATTAGACTATCAGCTGACTTCTCAAGGGAAACCCTACAGGCAAGAAGAGACTGGCAAGAAATATTCAAAGTAATGAAAATCCAAAACCTACAACCACGAATACTCTATCCAGCGAAACTGTCATTCAGAATAGAAGGACAGAGAAAGTGTTTCCAGGACAAAATAAAACTGAAAGAGTTCATTAGATCCAAACCACTGTTATATGAGATGTTAAAGGGACTGGTTTAAAAAAAAACAGAAGCTAAGGAGATGAAACAAAGGCAAACTAAATAGGCAACGAGAGTGGAAGAGGAACTGTGGGTACGGGAAGCATATTGGGGGGAGGTCAACAGGGAGGGGGAATGGGGAAAGGGAGGGAGATGATATAGGAATTGGGGATCAAGGTAGGAGGGAATGGAATAGACGGAGAGAGGTTGGGAGGAACTGTATGCACAACTAATGGACATAATCTAAAAGGGGGGGACAACTGGAGGGAGGGGGGCCACCGGGTGGAGGGGAGCAGAGGGAAGGGAAATTGGCACAAATGTAATAATTTAATCAATAAAACACATTAAATCTGAAAAAAAAAAAAAGTTAAAAAAAAAAAAAAGAATTCATCTCAGGGTGTACTATAAGGTAATATGTTACAACAAATCATTGACATATCCAGACAAACAAAACAAAACAAAAATAAACAGAATTAGGAGGTTTTAGAAAAACATCTCCTTTTTATACATGGCATGCAAGAAATAATAAACCTGTTTCATATAAATTTTTAAAATTTTGTTCAAATTCTGAAAAATACTCTGTTGGTATCTTGATAGGAATTGCTTTGAACATGTAGATTGCTTTGGGCAGTGTCGACATTTTGTTAATTCTTCCTATCCATAAACACAGTATATGCTTCCACTTATTTGTATCTTTTTCAATTTCCTTCTTCAGTGCCTTATAATTTTCCAAGTACATATCTTTTCATCTGTGGTTAAATTTATTCATTGTTATTTTTTTATTCAAATGTAAATTAATTATTTTCTTAGTTTCCCTTTCTGACAGTTCATTATTGGTGTATAAAAATGCAACTGATTTCTGGATATTTATTTTGTATTCTGCTACTTTACGGGATTCATTTACCAGTTCAAGTCATTTTTTGGTGGAATCTTCAGGGTTCTCTACAAACAGTATCATGTCATCTGCAAATAATGACAGTTTTACTTCTTCTTTTCCAGTTTGAATACCTTTTATTTCTTCTTCTTGTCTGATTGCTGTGGTTAGGACTTTCAGTGCTCAGTTTAGGAAGAGTGGTGAAAGCCAGACACTTAGGGAGCACCTGCAGAGGCTGGCCATGAGCAAAACAGGCCTCAGACCACCCATCTGCTAGACTGTTAGCAGGGAGGGTATCCTGGGGTGTTTCCTGGGCTGTGGCTTCTCTGCAAGGCTCTGTAGGGGGTGAATGGAAATGCAGGCACATGGGTGATCTTTTGTCCTCTGTCACCAGCCCAGGAGGCAGAGCCAGCTGCTGCTTCCAGAGGAGCCAGATGCAGGGACAGACCAGGAGGCCTCCAGACCTGGAGGGGTGTCTACCTTCAGTGGTTGTGCCACCTTCAGCAGCTGCATGAGCCACAGCTCTAGTTCCAGAGACAGCCTGCACAGTATCTCTGACCTGACTGAGGCCCCACCACCCCTGTTGGAAGAGCCCTCACTCGTACACCTGCCCTGGCTCCTGCCATAGATGTGGAGCTGATCTATAAAATGCATCATGGCCAGTTCTAGAGCTGATTATTATTCAACCCACTCTTGCACTCCCACCAGAAGTTGTTTTACCCCACACCACTTTTGGCCTTTTTCTTTGATTTTCTTTGGTTGTTGTATTTTCCTTTCATACATGGCATGATTCATGTTAAGTAATAAATAAAAGTTAGTGTTTATATTTCAAATTGTGCCTTTCCTGAGCATGAAATATATTAATAAGGCGGTGTAAGCATCACCACTATCCAATTGCAGGATATTCCATCAACCCCATAAGGAAATCCTGCACCAAAACATTCATTTTTTACTTCTCCTGCCCCTGGCCACACCTGACATGCTCTCTCTCTCTTTATCTATTATGGGTGTGTCCTATAAATGGAATTTTTAAAAAATGCCCTTTTATGTCTGCTCACATATTTTCATTTGTTTTTACCTGAAACCATAGTTTGGTTATTTGAAAGACAAACACCAGAAGCAACTGAAATCAGATGTACAAAAGAAAAAGGAAGAGGAGGAAGGGAAGGAGAGGAAGGAGAGGGAGGAGGGGGAGGAGGGGGAGGAGGGATAGAGAAGAAGGAGAGGGAAACGGAGAAGGAAAAATAAAAGTTATTTTAGTAAGATGTGCATAGTCTCAAGGAAAAGACTGCTGTGTAAAGGGCAACCCAGTGCCAGAAGCCAGTCAGGATTATTCCAGAAGAAATTTAAGAGGAATGAAGACTCCCAAGCTCATCTAATAAGGCCAGCATTATCATAATTCTAAAACCAGATAAAGACACTAAAAAGAAAGAAAATTACATCTGAGGAACATAGGTACAAAACTCCTCCACAAAATATTAGCAAATTGAATCCAGAAGTATGGTATAGTAAAAAGATCATACACCATGATCAAGTGGGATTTGTCTCTGTGAGGCAAGGTCGGTATAATATCTGCAAATCCATTAATGTGGTATACTACATAAACAAAATGAAGGATAAAAACACATGATCGTAGTAACAGTTGAAGAAAAAGTATTTGATGAAAACTAGCAGCCATTTATGATTTTTTAAAAAAAGCTCTCAGCAAAGTGGGAATAGAGTGAACATGTCTCAACATATAGGACAAACCCACATCCAACATCGTACTCAACAGGGAAGAATTAAAAGCATTTAAAAAATTAAAAAAAAATTTATTGTATTTTTTTTCATTACCATTTAGTCCCCTTATAACCTCCTCCCCCTTCAATTGCCACACTTTTGTCCATGTCCTTGAGTCCTTTTTCTGTTTTGTGTAATCCCTTCACCCCATAACCTCCACGCCCCTTAGCTGTCATCCTGTTCTCTCTGAATCTATCTTTGTTTTGCTTGTTATTTCAGTTTCATCATTATATTCCACATGAGTGAAATCATGTGGTATTTGTCTTTTCCTGACTGGTTTATTTCATTTAGCATAATGTTCTCCAGGTTGATCCATCCTGTTGTCAAAGATAAAATTTTCTTCTTTTTTATGGCCATATAGCATTCCATTGTGGAAATATACCATAGTTTTTTATCCATTCACCTACTGATAGACGACACTTGGGCTGCTTCAATATCTTGGCCATTGAAAATAACACTGCAGTGAACTTAGGGGTGTTTATGTTCTTTTGAATTGGCATTTTGGATCCCTTCATATATATTGCCAGCAATGAGATTGCTGAGCCAAAAGGCATACCCATTTTCAATTTTTTGAAGTATCTCCACATTGCTTTCTACAGTTGCTGCACAAATCTGCATTCCCACCAACAGTACAAAAGGGTTCCCCTATCTCCATACCTTCACCAACGCTCATTTGTTGATTTATTGATGATAGCCATTCTGACAGGTGTGAAATGATATCTCATTGTGATTTTAATTTGCTTTCCTCTGATTTATAGATTCAACATCATTGTTATCAAGATTCAATGGTATATTTCACATAACTAAAACAAGTATTTCAAAAATTTATATGGAATCACAAAAGGCCCCACAGCAACAGTGATCCTGAGAAAGAAGAACAAAGTTGAAGGAATTATGCTACCTAATATCAAACTATACTATAAGGCCATAGCAATCAAAACAGCATGGTGCTGGCAAAAAAAAAACAGACACACGTGTCAATGGAACAGAATAGAGAGCCCAGAAATAAACCCCCATGTTTATAGTCAATTAATATTCAAAAGAGGAAGCAAGCACATACTAAAGATAATTTATTCAATAAATGGTGTTGGGAAAATCAGACAGATACATGCAGAAAAGTGAAACTAGAACACCTTCTTACACCACACTCAAGAATAAATTCAAAATGGATTAAAATTTAAATGTTAGATCTGAAACAATAAAAATTATAGAAGCAAACAATGGCAGCAAAATCTCAGACATTGCTTGTAGCAATATTTTATTGGGTATATCTCCCCAGGCATGGGAAACAAAAGAAAAAATAAACAAATGGGACTACATCAAACTAAAATGTTTTTGCACAACAAAGGAAAACATCAACAAAATAAAAAGACAACCCACATATTCACCAATACATTTGATAAGGGGTTAATATCCAAAATTTATAAAGAATTTACAAAACTCAACACCCCCCAATAAACCAAACAACCCAATTAAAAAAAATATGACCGTGGACCTGAATAGACATTTCTCCAAGGATAGCACAGAGATGGCCAGTAGACATATGGAAAGATGTTCAATGTCACTAATCATCACAGAAATGCAAATTAAAACCACAATGAGATATCACCATACACCTTTTAGAATGGCTATCATCAATAAATTGACAAACAAGTGTTTGGCAGGATGTGGAGAAAATGGAACCCTTGTGCACTATTGGAGGGAATACAGATTGGTGAAGTTACTGTGGAAAAAAGTATGGAGTTTCCTCAAAAAATTAAAAATGGAATTGCTTTACAAACCAGTGATTCAAAAGAATATATGCACCCCTATGTTCATTTCAACACTATTTACAATAGCTAAGATCTGGAAGTAGCCCAGCTACTCATCAGTGGATGAGTGAATAAAAATAATGGGTGGTGCACTTACACAATGAAATGCTACTCAGCTGTAATAAAAAAGAAAATATTATTCTTTGAGACAGCATGGATGGACTTGGAGGGTATTATACTAAGTTAAATAAGCCAGTCAGAGAAAGGCGAATACCATATAACTTCACTTATATGTGAATTCTAATGAACAAAGTAAACTAACAAACAAAATAGAAACAGTTTCATAGAGATATGAAACAGACTCAGAGCTGTCAGAGGGGAAGCTGGATGAAAAAGAGGTGAAGGGATTAAGGAAAATGAAAACCTCATAGATACAGACAATGTTATGGTGATATGGTGACTACAAGAGGGAAAGTAGAGTGGGAAGAGGTAGAAGAGGATAAAAGGGAATTAACTGGTGACAGAAGGAGATGACTCTGGGTGGTAAACACACAATACAATATATAGATTATGTATTATAAAATTGTACACTGTAAATTTATATATTTTTATTAACCATTTTTGCACCAATAAATTTAATAAAAAGAAAAAAAAAGAGAAAATGTAGTTTCTTCTCTATGTGCCTAAATGATAATTGGCATGGTGTTATTAACGATGTAAAAATTAAATGCTTTTACTAATACACTCCTCCCATATTCATCAGTGTAAGAAATAGAAATGCTGAACAATGGTACACCTGCCATCTTCAAGTACAGATGCAGGTATTTATCATTCGAGCGATGGCTTATTTCCCTAGCGAGGATGCACTAAGCACTATCTGAGCCAAATTGTTAAAGAAACAGATGTCCCCTCATTACCACCACTTTTCCTTTTCTCTGCTCACTGCAAAACATACTCCATAGGAGACTGAAATCCTCAACCACTGGATGGTAAGGTCATTAATTTGTTGCTGCCACTAGGGATATTCTTTTCCTAACACTTCAAATGCTACTTCCATAGTTTTCTCTTACTGCTTCTCTGAAGGAATAAAATCAGAAGTGAGGTACAAGTTCTCTTAAATGACTTCCACCAACCTGATTTTATAGATTAAGTAACAGCCTCAATTCAACTTGTAAAAAATATTGACTAGTACATGTGCTAGTAGGCTTCTTTATAACTTATGCACTGATTGTTGATGTATCAAGGATTTATTGGGTTTAGATCTAAATCAGTTTAATTTAGGTGTAATATTCCAATTTATTACATAACATATATATGAATATATATGAATATATATATACACACACACATATCAGTTATATATGTAAATTAAGATGATTATTTTACGATTATTGAATAGATTAAATTATAGATATTGTGAGGTAAACCATCAACTTAATGAACACTTGAAAATAAATTTTTCTTCAACAATACTGCTTGATGTTTTATAAAAAGAGCTAAAGTAATTTATTGATATTTAGATTGAGAAATAGCTATAGTACAGAATTAATTTCTGTGGTTCATAACAAAAATTACTAAGGAAGTATTATATTCATTACAAAATCCTAAAAAATGCAAAGAAACAGTTATAGTAACTGCCTGAAACAAGGCAGGTGGAATTTTCAAGTTTTTGTTGTAGTAAAATCACATATTTTAAAACTTTAAAAATTACAAATGATTTTTTACCTACTATATGTGATACACACAAATCAGTATGGGCAGACAGAAATATTTCAGATTTACTTTTTAAACATGAATTTTTTCTTTCTATATATTTGAAGGAAATAGAGTCATACTTACAAATCTAAATTACTGAAAATTTAGTGCAGTATTTTGACCAGTGAGATGTCATTCTTAATCTCACGAAACAAATGAATCTGAGTAATAAATGCAAAATTATTTAAATATATTATTGAAAAATTGGCAGATAATAATATATAATGAAATTGTTAAAAGTTAGCAAAATTAAATATACATTTTATAATATAGCATTAAAAATAATAAAATTCAAAATTTGACAATTTCGAAATCATGGTCTGAGTTTTTAATACCACCACCTAAAATAGATATACTGCAATAAAACTATAAAGAGAATGTAGGTGACATACTAATCAATACTTGACAATATAGGGTAAATAGTAATAAATGATGATTTGTTAGAAAAATTATATATCATGTGACAGTCTTGCTCTTCATAAGACAGATACTGTTTACATACAAATGGAAAAGTAAATAGGAGAGCAAAATAGTTTATGTAGCAACTAAGTCATTCCTTAGTGTGTGTGTTACATAATAGTTTATCTTAATAGGCAATAATGTGATGACCAGAAACCTACATTTCACTCTGGTGTGAAATTTTTTTCATCAATCAAATTGCTGTTTTTTAATTTCAGTGATAAGGTTTTTAATTTTTTTGCTAGAATAATGTATTTATTAACATTTTTCATGTTGAGTAGCTTCAAATATTTTAAACTATTAATAACTACCTGTCCCAAAATAATTGATAATACAGAATATACATTAGAGCATAACACAGTGTTAATGAAATTAGCAAGAAGGTGTTTTTCTTTAGTTTTCTTAAGCTACCCTCTCAGCAGCCATTTTTATCTGTAGAAATATAAATTAATATTATCTGTTATTTTTCCCATTGCTAAATAATGTCAGTTATTTTTCTACCCATAGTAACTCTATATAGACATTTAAAGACTCAGTGGTTAGTTGATCACTATGGAGAAGTTTTTTAATACATTCAGTCCTGCTTCTTCAGCAATTTGCTTGAAAACACTATTTACACCAATGATGAACACAAAATATGCATGTCCAAATAAAAATTAAATTAATTTTCCTCTCAAATTAAGTCTTCCTTCTTTGCCTCTTATTTAATTAATGGCATGAGTATTTTACCGGTAATTTGGACATAAAACACTTGGAATTGCAATAGAATACTCCATTGAGCTACCTCCTCTTTTAATAAGTATTCATCAGTTTCTTAGATTATAAGTCTTTCCTTTCCATTTCACTTCTCTAGTTGAATCTTTCACTGCTTGACTTTTGAACCACAGTAATATATTCTTAAACTACTATATATACAAAAATAAGAATATGCCATTTGTTATTTAAAATTTCTTTGGTGAGTCTCCACTAAATGTACATTAAATTGCAAATTTCTTTATATGTCCTATAAAGCCACTAGCATTTCATTCATATGCTAAAATTTCAGTAACATTCCCCATTCTCTCACTGTGTGTTACTTTAAAAACTTTAGTGCTTCCTCATATCTGATTGTTATATATTCCTCACTATTATTTCTTTTTTGAAAAAAAAAATATGTGTGTAGATAGATAGATAAATAGATTGATAGATAGATAGATTCTATCTTTTCAATAAAGTTTTCTCACTTTTTTTTAACCCTCACCCAAGGATATGTTTATTGATTTTTAGAGAGAAAGGAAGAAACATTGATCAGTTGCCTCTCATACACGCCACGACTATGGATTGAACCAGCAATCGAAGTATGTGCCCTGACCAGGAATCAAATCTACAATCTTTTGACTTACAACCCTTGTGAGGTACGCTTGACTTAAAACTCTTCTGAAGGACCCAAGACTTATTTTGATCACCAAGTTTTATGTTAAAATATGCAAAATAGGCCTGCCTGACAAATGTGCTGATGTTTGTCCTTTGGGAATGGTGAAACTGCTACAGGTATAACAAAATGAGTCAGGGTTGTTTAGGCACTTAATGATGAGAAATAGCAGAGGCAGACATGATCTGAAGGAAAGGAAATAAGTACTTATGTAAATAAAAAAATAAATTCTGCTAACTCCTTGTACACAAATAAGAACTCAGACTACACTTCGGAATATGATTCACTATATAGAGCGGCACACAACCTCTCACCACACTGTCTCATGTGTAATTGAATAGCCTAGACAGGTATGAACCTGTAGCTGGTTTCCAAGGTCGTCTGCCACCCTTCCCCTACTTGAGGGAGGTTTGCTCTCAGCCAATAGGAGAGCACTAATGCTTCCCTCACTCCAGGCTCAATCCAGCTTAGAGTGGTGGCATTAAGATAAACTGTACAGAAAAAACTTGATGTGACAGAAGAAAACTATCTGCAGTTTTGAAATCAGCATGCCTATTTAAGTTTAAAACAGCTGAAAAATTGAACTCAACAGGAATTATGTTAAAAATCCTTCCCTTGTGTTGCTTCATTTTTATCACCAATAAAATAAAAATTGGTATAGCTCCTGTACTTTTAAACTTAGAACATATATATGTTCATCAAATGTTTCTATATTCCTTTCGTGTTCTCCTTTTTTCCATAAAACTTAAAATGACATCATGAGTTAAATATTTTTAACCTCTGTCCTCGCTAAGAAAGTTCTGTGAAGACAGATACTTTCCTATCTTATATATTATAGCCTAGGATAGTGTTTGATATATAATAGGCAATCAAAACCTGTAATCAATATAAATGTACTGGTAAATTATCTTATTCTACTAATATTCACACTTGTCAGAAGATTATACCTATTAACTCTCACCTATATGTGACTGGAGAAATTTAAACAAACCCCTGCCCTTTTTTTGGGTTTCCTAATATTGTACTGCTATTTTTAAAAAATTCTTTTAAAACTGGAGTTAATATACTCAGAACCTACCTTTGCTTTATCAACTCAGTTTATATAATGCTATAAATCCTTTGTTGTCATTTCAACAATCTTCACAGCATAAGAATCCTCATATCCATACAAAACAACTCCTCATCCATTAAAATTTATCATGAGATTATAGCAGTTTCGCCACATCTTCAGATTCCAGTTCAACTTTTAGTACTCTTGCTACTTCCACATCTGCAGTTACTTCCACTGAAGTCTTAACCCCCTCAAAGTCATCTGTGAGGGTTAGAGTCAACTTCTTCCAAACTCCTGTTATTGTTGACATTTCTGCCTCTTCTCAGGAACAATAAGTGTTCTTAATGACATCTAGAACAGTAATTTCTTTCCAGAAGGTTTCAACTTATTCTACCCAAACCCATCAGAGGAATCACTATCTATGGCAAATAGAACCTTATAGAATCATTTCTTAAATATTAAGACTTGAAAGGTGAAATTACTCGTTGATCGATGGATTGCAGAATAGATGTCATGTTGGCAGGCATGAAAGCAACATTAATCATATTGTATATTTCTATCAGAGCTCTTGGGTGACCAGAAGTACTGTCAATGAACCATTATATTTTGAAATAAATCCTTTTTTCTGAGCAGTAGGTCTGAATACTAGGCTTAAAACATTTAGTAAATTATGCTGTCAACAGATATGCTGTCATCTAGGCTTTTTGTTATATTTATAGAGCACAGACAGAGTAGATTTAGCATACTTTTTAAGGGTCCCAGGATTTTCAGAATGGTAAATGAGCATTGCCTTCAACTTAATGTCACCAGCAGCATTAGCCCCTATGAACTGATATTGCCTGGCCTTGAAGCCAGGCATTGACTTCTCCTCTCAAGCTGTGTCAGTCCTAGATGGCATCTTCTCCCAGTATAAGACTGTTTCATCTACATTGAAGTCTGCTGTTTCATGTAGCCCCCGTCATTAATTATCTGAGCCAGCTCTTCTGGGTTACTTGCTGCAGCTTCTTCTACATCAGCGCTTTTCTGCTCCACCTTGCACTTTTATGTTATGAAGCTTTCTTTCCTTAAACCTCTGGAACCAACCTCTGCTAGCTTCAAACATTTCTTCTGCAGATTCTTCACCTCACTCAGCTTTTGTAAAATTGAAGAGAATTGGAGCTTTGCTCTTGATTAGGCTTTGGCTTAAGGGAATATGTGGCTGGTTTGATCTTCTATCCAGATCATTAAAACTGCTCTGTATCAGCAATAAGCCTGTTTTGCTTTCTTATCATTCATGTGTTCACTGGCATAGCACTTTTCATTTCCTTCAAAAATGTTTCTTTTCTATTTACAACTTAGCTGACACAAGAGGCCTAACTGATAGTATATCTTGGCTTTCAACATATTGATATCCTGACTAAAATTAATCATTTCTAGTTTTTGATTTAAAGCTTTTGATTAAGCCTGTTGTGTTATTTGTTCAGTTTCTATAAAATTATTTGTAGAAAAAACATATTGCCCTAATTTCAATATTGTTGCATCTTGGGTAATAGGGAGGCCCAAAGAGAGTAATAGAGATGGGGAACAGCTGGGCAGTGGAGCAGGCAGGCACACACAATATTTATTGATTAAATTTGCCATTTTATATGGGCATGGTTTGTGGAGCCCCAAAACAATTACATGAGTAACATCAAAGGTCAGTGATCAAAGATCACCATAGCAAAAATGTTTGAAATATTTATGTGAGAATTACCAAAATGTAACACAGAGACACAAATCTGAGCAAATGCTGTTGGGAAAATGGTGCCAATAGACTTGGTTGATGCAGGGTGGCCACAAATCTTCACTTGTAAAAACACAATATATGTTAAATACAATGAAGTGAAGTGCAATAAAACAATGTATGCCTGTACCTCATTATTTTGTTGCTGATTACTTCTTACCAAATTGCTATTCCACAGCTAAAGTTCTTTGGTTATATTGTATCTGTTTATCTCACCAATTCTTTTGGCATTTATCTTTTGTTTATAAAATCTAGTTATTATCTCTACACCAGGACAAGAGAGAGGAAGCTGCCTTATGTTATGATAGTGATAATGCTTTGTTTTAGTTTTTAATTCACAGGCTATTTTCCTATGGGCATTGCTGATTAAAATTTATTTTTTTTCTGTCCTCTGTCTATTATATACATGCCCTCTTAAAATAATTCATCTGGATGAGAGATAATTCTGAGCATGAAAGTAACCCCATAAATGATAGCCACCTGCATTTGGGCAAGTTATTTAATGTTCTTTACATTGTCAAGTGGGAAAATCTTTTTCTTAGGGTATGAATTAGGTGTGAACAACTCAACATTCAGATACTGGTAAGCACTGGATAAATTAGAATAAGAAAGCTGAGGTAAAATGGGAAGTTGTACATTAAGGTTATATTTCTAAACTTGAACATATTTGTTAAGTGGATTAAACACATACCCTGTACCTGCATAAAAACTTAGTTTCTTTTTTACTGTCTTGTTTAAATACCTTAATTTCTATTTTTAAGTTATAGGATTAATATTTCTCTCCTTTTCTTCCTGTTATGACAGATTAATTTTATTTAAAATATATAACATTTAATGCTTATTATATGCAAGTACACTAAATTACTTCAGTATAAGCTTTTTAATAATCTGTATGTTTCATTTGCTGATTTTTCAAACAGAAAATTCATGGTTTTCTTCTCAGTTATGCAAACACACCTGGAGGCTTTGTTTCAATGTTCATATAATTGTTGATTGAAAAGACAAATCTTCAACTAACTAGAGTGTTCAATAGATATATCTGCTTTCCTGGCTGCTGTGGCTCAGTGGATTGAGCGTTGGCCTGCAAACCAAGTGTTGCTGGTTCGATTCCCAGCCAGGGCACATAATTAGGTTGCACATCAGGTCCCCAGCTGGGGACGTGAGTGAGAGGCAACCACACAGTGATGTTTCTCTCCCGCTATTTCTCCTTTCCCCTCTCTCTAAAAATAAATAAATAAACAAACAAGTAAATAAATAAATTATTTTAAAAAATAGATATATCCACTTTAATAGGAATATATTAATATAAGTAATGAAATGAAATATCTAAGATTAATAAAAATTCCCTTGGTTAACAGTCAACTAGTAGCTCTAGTTGTACATATCTAATAAAATTATAGTTGAAATGCACTTATCTATCTTTCCTGTAGATGTATTTTAGTAAGAAAATAAAGCCATTTATTTGTGATAAAATCATCTCAAATAATACATAGGAAAACCTACGGAAAAACTATAATACTGTGTGTGTCCAAAGAAGTGCTGCTTAATAAACAGTACCAGTCAGGACCTGGACATTTGTTTATAGGAGGAAGAATGCTTGAGGTGTTTCAAAAATAGACATGCTGAATGTTTTGTGCCTTTTTTTTTCTTGTCAATAAATATTTAATAGAACTTTTCTAAATAAATCTAGATCTTAAGACTGACTGGATAGCTTAAATGTATTACCTTAATAAACATGAAATAATTCATATAGGAACAAGATGAGCACATGTTCTTGAAAAATATATCATTAGTATAGAAATTGAAATTTAGCCTAGTAATATTAAATAAGAGAAAAATAATATGAATATTAAAAACAACAAAGACAAGAATCTGTGTGAAGAATATGATATACTACTTAACATAAGTACACATAAAGAAAATATATATGTGTCTTCAGAAAGAAGACTTTCTCCTCTGTTTAATCATCTTATTCATTCGTTTATTTGTTTATTCGTAAGCACCTACCATGTGCAGATATATCAAGCAGTATAACACAAGTTATAGCACAGTAACAAACTATCCAAAAACCTCAGTATCTAAATAAAACTAAGATTTTCCCCCTAAATTTATATCTTCCCTGTGAATTGGTAGACGTCCTCAAGCATTTAAGCCGCTCTAGGATGTCCCATAATCATGGCCTGATTAATTAAGCACAATTTTTCCAACAAGTCACTGAGAGAGATGGTAAGGCCACTCCAGCCTTTTTGTTTTCTGTATCCACACATTGTTCCCATTGGAGACACAGTATCACATGGGTATCTTTGACTCAGTGCCTATTCAACACCCTGGACGATGGCACCTCATTCTTGAAGACTGCCTCCAAGCTGGCACACCAGCTTTACCTTCACCTTTAGGTAAAGCAGCTTACAGATAGGACAATATGTGAAATGTAGACTGCGTGGTCAAATTTTATATTAATTATCCTTAAAATGATCTAAGCATTCAACGCAATTTCAATCAATACTCAACCCACAAATGAAGGTAAACATTTGCCAGACATATATCAGATAAATATTTGAAATCAAGATATATAAATAACTATTAAAACAATATTAATATGACATTCCATACAATATGTAAAATATTTGAACATATACTTCATAAAGAATACTTGAGAGTGGTAAGTAAGAAAATGAAAAGATGACCAACATTATAATTCACTTGGAAAATGCTACTTATATCCACAGTAAGATATCACTGTGTACATACAAGAGATGTAACAATAAAAACAATTTTGTGCCAAATGTTGTCCAGGATGTAGAGCAACTGGAACTCTACTACAATATTGCTGTTGTGCAAAATTAGTAGTTTCCTTGAAAACCACTTTGGGGACTTCTTATAAACATGCACTTAACATGTGAATCAAACATCCCACTCTTAGGTATTTACCCAAGGGAAAAATCTACATGACCCCCCCCCCAACTTCTACATGAATGTTCACAGCACTATGTATAATAATACCTAAAGTTGAAAAAAAAATCAGTGTATATCAACAACAGAGTGGATCACCAAATCATGGTAGTCATATAATGAGAAAGATGATTTCTAAATTCTTCAACATAGGAAAAACACTGAGAACAACTCAAAGTTTTCATGAACAGTGGAATCTATCATTTGCTGTAGCCATACAAAGAAATTCTACAAAAAAATGTAATAAATAAATGAAATATAGGATGAAATTTAAAACCACAAGGTTGAGGAGAGAAGGTTAATTGTAGAATAGACATAATGTTATTATGTTTATAGAAAAATGAAATGACAACACAATACCTTAAGGATTCATATGAATGTGTTAAACTTTATATTTTTAAATAAAGCAATAAAATCATTATTATAAATATTTGGAAATTATCCTAAAGGAGAAAAAAAAAAGCAAGGAGAAACTATATGAAAGGGGCACACAAGATTCTTCTAACGCATTGGCAAACTTCTTTTTTTTAAGATATATGAATGTGTGCATATCCATTTTTATCCTGTTTGTTTTAACATAATACATGCTTTATATGTACATAATATTGATATATGTTGATATACACACATATATATAAAACTGATGTTTAATATATTACAATTTTATAAATGTTACAAATAGTAAGTAAGGTTCATTCTTGACTAAGAAGCAGCCTAGCTGTGTTTTACAATAAATTGCTCTAATTCCAAAGTCCATGTTTTAAACCACCAGTATATATAGCCTTGGAAAAGTAATTTCAGAACAACTGTTATTTCAGAGCAATTGTGCATGATAAAGGGAAAGGAATCAGTTTGTTGAACCCCTGGATAGAAAGAGAGCTCCAACCTAATTTTCTTTAGCTAGAAAGTCAATTTATATTTGCAGTGCCTACCTAAATGAAACAGGTGGAAAGAAATAGGAAATGATTAAGGGAAGAAGAGGAGAAGGCAAACAAAATTAGATGAAACTTTCTTGAAATTTATGTAAAGAATACAAAAATTAATGCTTCAATTTAATACCTGAATACAGCAAGTAAATCCTTGTACCAAGAAATATAGAAAATATTTGAATGTGGGGATAAAAATAAAAAATAAAAATTGCTTAGTATACATTAAAAGGATTAATATATAATTATTTCTACTTTTCCCTACTAATTTATTTTATATATCTTTTAAAAAATACTACATATATGAGTTTTCTTTGACTTATTTTATCATTCTCAATTAATCTTTTCCATAGCATCTTAGCTGTTCATTCTTCATAAGAAACACTCAAATACATATTTTTTCTATTACAGTAAACATTATCACGAGCAAAAAAATATTGAAATCCCAAACTCATACTTAGGGCTGAGTGACTTACAGACCAGATTAATCTGTAGCTAGACTTCCCTAATTTCCCTCCTGGCTCTTCCATGTAAATATCATATGAAATTTGGTATCTGGGTCTCAGTTATTTCATATATAAAATGACAATAATATGTTATACTTTATAGGATTATTGTAAATATTAAAGGGTCAATTGATGCATATAAAATCTAAGAATAGGGTATGACACATATAAAATCTGGATACATATTTTTTATTTTCCAACCTTCTGTATATTAAAAATATACTATGTGACATATTGCTTATGAAGTTATTCAATATGTTAATTTGCTGAAATTTCAATAGTCAAATATGGTAAGGGTTTTGGATCATTAGATGGGTACTGTGAGGACAGAAATTCTATTCCCAACATAGGTGATTACCAAAGGGCCACAGAGGTACAGGAAAATGTGGAAGTGTAGACAGTGAGACAATTGCCTTTAGAGCAAGCCTGCTGGCCTGACATATGTAGAGTTGGGACAGCTAAGAGTTGTGACTTATGAGAAGGACATATGAAATTTTGAGGCTGAGCTAGCATGAGTCTAAATTGTTAATACACACAGGACTTTTGAAGTAGTTTTCATCAAAAAGACTCAGTACCAGAAGGAGGATGAAAGCTAAATGTTGAATCAAAGGGTAAGCAAATTGAAGTCATGTTTCTATGGATTACCATACAGAAATCTTCATGGAGGTAATGCAGATGCTTCTTAATTTGTGGGGTTATATCCCTATAAACCCACTATAAAGTGAAAATATCATTAAGTCAATAATGCATTTAATATACCTAATCTACTGAGCCTTACAGCTTAGCCTAGCCTATCTTCTAACACAATAAAATCACCCAACACGACAAAGACGCTGCAGAGTATCAGTTGTTGACCGTTGTGAAAGCGTGGCTGACTAGGAGCTGGGGCTCGCTGCCACTGTGCAGCCCAGTTTCAAGTGTGCTACAGCAAATGCTAACCTGGGAAAACATCAAAATTAAATTTGAAGCACAATTTCTACTGAAGGTACCTCACTTTTGTGAGCACCATTGTAAAGTTGAAAAATTCTAAGTTGAACTATTGTAAGCTGGAAACTGTCTATACTTGAAATGGGAATAGGATTCTTTTGCCTGAATTTCTTTAATGATGCAGAATGGGGGCCAGGATTTTTGTTTTTGGGGCAAATTCCATAATTTCCTTCTTTGGGGGAATTTGAGAAATTGGATGAATAATAAGCATATTAAAACCAGACTCATTATATCCAAATTAAAAGAAAATAAGTGATCAATTGAAGTATAAGATGAAGTCATAGAAAACCTGGGTAATGTAAATTGGAACATTTAACAGTTTCCTCCAGTAAAATTTTTCTGAAGCAGCTACAGGGAATTAGAAGGGATTTAGAAAAAAAAGAAAGACGAGGAAGGGAGGAAGGCTGGCTTATGAATTAACTTCTCTAAAATTCTTTGAAAGAGATATAAATATTACAATTACCTTTCAATTATATTTTTCTGTCAAAGAGTTTCTAAATACAATTTTCTGAAAAATTAGATATACTTAGAGATCATGGATTTGATTTCTGCTTCTTTGTTATTGTCAGTTATCTTTTTAATCTCCCTGCATTATTTGTTTCAACCCTAAATACATAAATACAGTAGTCCTTCTCTATATCATGGTTCACTTATTGTGGCCTCACTGTATCATGGGATTTTAAAAATATTACATTTAATTATTTATCGCGGATTTTTTTCTATATCACAGGATTTTGCAGTACTGTATACATATGTTGTTAAAGTTACATAGGTTTAAGAGTGTAGAATATGTTTAAGAACATAAATAGTGTTTATAAAAGTGTGGGAAAGGTTAATAAGGGACTGGGAATAGTTTATAAGTGTGTGGGAAGGATTTATAAAGCCTTAAAATATATAAATACTAAAATAAATGTAAGGTTCTTCGCAGATTTTCACCTATCGCGGGGGCGGGGGTGGGGAGGTGTCTAGACCGTAATACCCACAATAAGTGAGGGAATACTGTACTTCAGTGAGCTATGTATGCCTTTTGAAAGTAAAAAAAAAAAAAAAAAAGTTATTGCTCAACCTTTAAGTTTTTATATATAAGAATCAGAGACTAGAATTATTTCTAAAATTATTTTAACTCTGTAAAACTTGTTTCTAAGAACTTGTCTGGTACTTACAATACCTGTTTCATTTGCTTCTGTTCAACTTGCTTTCGATTTTATTTTGTACATGTTTTTTCATGGTTTTTTTTTAATTTTTAAATTGCTTAAAAAATAAACTGTGAAGCCTAAAGCATAATATTCTTTTCCACTATAAATGTTTGTTTCCAAAGATGTCAAAACCTTTTCAATGCAGGCTGATGAGGGTTGGAAGGTTATTGTACAGTTTCAAATTAGAGTCAAGCTGAGCTAGAGATAAGTCATTATTTTGATCACGTTGATTTTATCTTTTAATATTCTAATGCCTCACATCCCAAATCATATATTTTCCTTCATTATTAAGATTGGTAAAATGTTGGTAGCAATCTCAGTTTTGGTTCACATTTAAATCCTGCTCCAGTAGAATCCTAGAGTCCAAATGCCATGAGAGTATTCACATTTTACGTGTTTCTGTAGTTTTCTTGCAAAATTCTGAGGAAGAGATTAGGGTGTGAAATTGTTTGACTGAACCATCTGCCCTTGCGCTGGTGCTCTTAAAATTCTGATGCATCCCTGGCTGCTGTGGCTCAGTGGATTTAGCGTTGACCTGTGAGCCAAGTGTCGCAGGTTCAATTCCCAGTCAGGGCACATGACTAGGTAGGTCCCCAGTTGGGGGCATGAGTGAGAGGCAACCACACAGTGATGTTTCTCTCCCTCTTTTTCTCCTTTCCCTTCTCTCTAAAAAATAAATAAATAAACAAGCAAATAAATACATTATTAAAAAAAAAATTCTGATGCATCCCACAAATCTTAGGTCTTCCCCAAGGCTGGCGGTTTTCTCCTTATCTATGGCAAATTTCTCCATCTATTCATACCTATGGTAAGCCCACCCATATGTACAGAAGCAGCCAACACTGTTTATGTACATGTAAACATCTCATTTTACTCTAAGAATATTTTCATCTTCTTGTATCTAATTCTCTTCACAAGGTTTATATAAAATATGTGTTCCTCTCTTAAGCCTTTCAACTTGTGTTTAAAGCCACTCCTCAAGATGGATTGGATAAAGCTTTTTAAATTTTGCTCTTCAGTAGTGCCTCTTGCATTTATACACTTAACTGCATATGCAGTAACAGGAAAACTGGAGAAGCACTTGTAAAATAATCAGGATTCCAAAAAAGCAGGACCCGTATCACTTTGGATATGATTTAACATTTATGAAGTGCCAGTCACTGAACATATGTTGGATAGTACATACACCAGATGAGCTAGCTGCTCCGGTAGCAATTGTGCTAACCTAACCAGTTCACCAGATGCTTGTTATATTTTTCCTTTCATGTTACTTTAGAGGTGTCTCTTAACCCAACTTTGTAGTAAATTCCCAAGCTACAAAATGAATTGTCTTTCTGTTCCATAAGTTATGTGTATAGTACTTGATTGAAATTGCCCTGGCTGGTTTAGCTCAGTGGATTGAGCGTCGGCCTGCGAGCTAAGTGTCGCTGGTTCGATCTTCCAGTCAGGGTACATCAGAGAAGGAAAACTCTGACTCCAAAAAACCTCCGCTGCCTTGCGGCATACCTCTTCAGGGGAAAGGCTAAGGGAGTAAACCCCGACAGAAAATCCGGAGCCGGAGTCCCTAAGGCGGTTTGACGTTGTAGTCAACACCGGCAACTCCTGCGGCGCACCTGAACCCAAGCTGTATCGACTCCGTCTTTCCCTTGGACCCTTCAGCTGCGAAGAGAGGGGGGGTCTGCTGCATGGGCAACAGCAGACCCTCCATATTACCCTGCCCAGGCTCTGTAGCTTCAGCGTCATCACAAGATGTCGATTCAACACGGGAGGAGACAGATACCATGTCACTCCCGAGTCGGACTGCACAGCCATTCTCGGCGGTGCAGATAGACTCTTAAGAAGCTACACCATCGTCTCTCGAGACGGACGGCTGCCGACGACGACTTGATTGAAAATGAGGCTTGGGTTAAGGGAGTAGGACCCAGAGTAGACAAGTAATCTGTATAAATAACGTTTACATTATAGGCTACAGATGGGCTAATAACAACCTCTAGCTATTACATTGATCCAAGTGATCATGCAATTTTCAGTGAAAAGCCAATAAGAAGAAAACTATTGTATTAAAATATAATTACACTAATTGTTTATTATGTTTGCTTTTTACTTTTTGGGAACTTTCCAGAATCTTAATAATAATTCAGAACTATCATTTGCTGAAAATTCAATTTCAATTCAATTAGGAGATAAAGATTTTCCTGATTAAAAATTAAACTAATCAGCTGCATCTAGCAAGCTTTCAGCCTTCAAGTTCTTTCATAAAGAGACCATGTTAGACTAACATAATTTTGACTCTAAAACTATGGCTAATGACTAAGGTCACTGAAACACACAATGTTCTTGCTGAAATTATCTGTTTGGCATCTGACTTTTAGACATTAGCCATTCAACTTGAAATATTAATTTTGTATTTGGAATATTTATTTTTCCTCTCCTTATGTCATGGAAATCATTTATAGCAACTGAATGTATCCTTAAGTCCCTGGCAACAGTTTTAGTGAAATGAAAATTTAGTCCATTATAGTTGAACCCTGGTCAACAAAAGGAAGATATATGAAGTCATTTGTGCAGTTCACACTTTGTTTATAGAAATGCTCCTCAACAGTCATTGCAGATGTTTTCTCCTTAGTGAAGTAGCAATTATACAACTATTCATGCCCCCCTTTTATGAGAACTGCTTTTCTAAGAAAACTAAGATCAATAGCAGAATGCATTCAGTGCTAGGTACTAATGCCCTATAACATTATATAAGGCATTTTAATTATACCTACTTTGTGTTTTATAATTTACTTATATTTTCTGCGTAGGGACTGGATGTTTACTAGAAGTATTTTGAGATTTAGCAAAAGGATAAAACAATATTTTCAATACATAACATGTTTGGATTTTTTTGTATTAGTCCAAAAATGAAGAATGAGGAACTATAAAATCATAAATGACATATTTAGTTAGAAGACCTTTTATTTTTGCTCACCATATGCTCATAACTGAAAAGCAGAGTCCTTCTAATGTTTGAAAGTGATCTCTCTATACACACACACACACGTGTGTGTGTGTGTATATATATACATACATACATATATACACACACATTGTGTGTGTGTGTGTGTGTGTGTATATATACACACACACACATTATATGCATATAATGTATTTTGCAAAGTGGAAAGTGATTACATGGATAGGACCTGAACACAAAGGTATAATTAAAATTAGTGTACCTTTAAACAATAGTTTAGATAAAGCATTGGGTAAATATACTTCATTAGTAAGATTCTGCATGACTTAAATATTTGAATAGTACTTCTTTAGACATTTTAGACTACAGAAGTTACAAGTGAAAAAAGAGGGTGTAAGTCATTCTTTGAGACAGAATATTTGAAAAAAGGAGATTAGATAGTCTAAATCAGTGTTTCTTAATGAAAATGTAATGTAAGATATACATATGTACTTTCAAATTTATAATAGTCACATTAAATTTTTAAGTGAATGGACTATATTTTATCACAATATATCAAAATATTATATTACTATTTAATCAAAATTACTAATGAGAAATTTTACATAATTTTCTCACACTAAATCTTCTAAATAAGTAGATGTTTTACAATTGCAGTTCATCTTATTCAAACACTACATTTAATTCTAAAAAAAATTCATCTGTCTTCAGCTTTCTTCAGATTTATAGTAGAAAAGAGATACATATATCAGTGTTTTTCCAAATAAATGTAAATTTCCAATAACTAGAGAAAAGACCAAAAGGTTATTTTCATTTAATATTTGACTCAATATTGACAGAATTAGTCCATTTATCTGAGAGTAACTTTTAAGCAAAAAATAATAATTTCAAAATTACACCTGTCCAAATTAAGCAAATCACCTAATTCTTTGGTAATGCCAAATTTAAAAATGTGATAAAACTAAAAACCAGCTAATTTTTATTAGTATCAACATTTTTTCTTAAATATTCCTATTAGTTTTTATAGTCAATTTATATAATACTATCAATAAGAATGAAAATCTTTTCTGTGTTGGTTAATGTAATATGCTGCCTAAAATCATCATTACTGACATATTGTATTAAAATTCATTTTCAACACAAATCGTTGTACATGTTTGACTGGGTCACAAATAAGCTTTTTATTTTCTTGTAGTTCTAACATGAATTTCTTTATTTACAGTGCAATATATGTGAAAGAAATATAAACCACCAAGACCCTTCTAGTCTTTGATTAAAAACTTTTTATCAAGCATTTCTTTTATATTAAGATAATCTTGTATTTTATTTAAGAGTAGAGTAAATCTGGTAAAACTAAAAGTTTCTCATTATACAAATAATAAGCATTGGCAAATAACTATATAAGTCATATATATGACTTATATATAATAAGTCATTAAATTTATTATCTTTTAATTCTTTTAGTGATCATGTAAGTTACTCTTAACTGAATGATCTTAACAACTTTATCTAGAACATTTTCCAAAGAGTCTGCTTCAAAAAACAGCACAAATATTTTTAATATGCAGTACAGTGGAGCAAATCAGTGAGGGAAATATCAGCCTTTTGTTTTAAAATTCCAAACAATCCAGATTATTACCTAACAAGGCAGGAGTGGTTTGAAATAGCAACTTTATTTTTTTACATGTTGTTGATATTCTTCCATCATAAAGATAAATGAAAAATACCTGTGTAAGAGTTCAAAATTATTGTTAATTAATTCAATAAAACTTTTATTAATTAATTTGAAAGTCCTCTGAGATACAACAAACTGAATGTAGTAAATTTATCATTACTTTTACATTGCAACACTCATTTAAATCTAAAACATAATAAATCAATAAACAAGTGCTGGAAGGGACGTGAAGAAAAGGGAACCCCAGTGCACTGTTGGTTCAATGCAGACTGGTGCAGGCACAGTGGAAAACAGTATGGAATTTTCTCAAAAAATTAGAACTCTAACTTCCTTTTTACCCAGTGATCCCACTGCTGGGAATATATCCTAAGAATCCTGAAACACCAATTAGAAAGAATTTATGTATGTTTACAGCAGCGCTATTTACAATAGCCAGGGTTTGGAGAAACCTAAATGCCCATCAGTAGATGAGTGGATCAAAAACAAACAAACAAAAAACTGTGATACATTTACACAATGAAATACTACACAGTAGTAACAAAAGAAGGAATTCTTACCTTTTGGGACAGCATGGATGGACCTGGAGACTATTATGCTAAGTGAAATAAGCCAGTCCATGAAAGACAAATACCATACGATCTCCCTTATAAGTGGAATCTAATGAACAAAAGATGACCAGAGGCATAGAATGATGGAGCAGACTGACAGCTGTAAGAAGGTAGTGGAGAGTGGAAACTGATTGAAAGAACATGAAGGGACTAGTCAAACAACATACATGAATGATCCATGGACATGCACAACAGTGTTGGGGGTGGGCTGAATGGAGGGGGACAAAGGGAGAAAATTGGGACTACTGTAATAGCGTAAACAATAAAATAATTTTTAAAAAAATAAGCTTAACATTTTTAAACATTTTAATAAATTCATTTTTGATGGGGTTAGAAAATTTTCTCTGAATTAGGATATATTTTTTGAAAAACCTTGCATTTTGAAACCACTTGTTTGGTGGCTTCACAGAATAGCTTTCATTTATAGTAAAGTATCCTTTTCTTTTTAGTTTTTATCTCCTGAGTTTCCCACAAATTTTTCATAACAGAAATAATCATTACCTTGTCCATTATCTATAATATAGCTTTGATTTTGTTAAAAATTTTCTGAAACATTTTGGTGGATATTTAATTTTAATAGCAAGTGACTTATTTCAGATATTGTCTTTTGAGTGTTTAGAGGAAACATCAAATTTGTTATGTATTTTTGGAAATTTTCTTTTTATTTACCCACTTATTATTTTTAAAACTCTCTTCTTAAAGTAATGAACAGCTTTTTGTTTTGCTTTGCTGCAGAAAATTCAATTGTCACTCATTGAAACAATCATTGCACATCTTATTTCAATAAATTTGTTATCTTTGTTGCTTCAATCATAATAGTAATTCTTCATCTCCACTAGATACTGTATCCAAAATATATCTGTATTTTAAATTTTAAAAATTGTCCATACTTGATTTTAACCAAAAATAATTTAATTATGTGGTATTATAAGTATTTCAATTAATTGCTTATTTTTATTTTAATAGATATCACAGTTTCTTGTTTTGTCTGCATAACATAATCAAATACATTATAATATGACATAATGTCTAGAACAATCATTCAAATTGAATCAATCCAATGACACAGACTAGATGAGAGGTGTATTTATATGAAATCATAGGAACTTTTCATCACCCAATTGCAAAATACAATAAGACAGCATCTAATACAATACAAAAAAGTAAAAGGTATAATTATGAAAATAATATAATTTTGTGTCAATAAGGTTTTTAAAATTAAATGAATTGAGTTAAACAATATTAATAATTCAGTAGATGCCTTAGCTACATTTTTAAGTTCTCACTTGGCAAGTGAGTCTAGTAGGTACAATATTGAACAGTACGGGTCTAGATTAAAATTATTAGCATAATTAGAAAAGAGATTTTTTAAAAGAGATGCTGCTTGAAGAAGCTGATACAAAAAAATAGGGTTAATAGCACAAACCATGTCATTGTCCACATAAATTATATCAAGACAGAGGGTATTTTAACCCAAAGAAACTCTCTGATGACAAACACATGCTAGTAGTTGAGATGGAAGAATTAGATATTCAGAGCTTGATAACACTAATTTTTCCAGTTGTGACTTCATGTTCACCATACATAGTACTAATAGTTTTCATCCTTTTGGGTTTTCCATAGGGGTATGCTAGAATAATGCTCAACCAATAATGAACATATATCTCAATTTGTAAATTTTTACATTAACCATGTAAAACATGTTCTTTTGAATTTTGTGAATAAAGTCAAGTAGAATTAACCTACTCAAGTCTAAAAAATGCTGAAGCAATGTTGTGATATGCAAACTAAGCAGAAAATTATGTGCTGTTATAAATAAGGAAGGTGCTATATTATATGTCCTTTTATGGCCACCACTTATTTTATGACAATAATATGACTGCTCAATTCTTCCATTATTCATAGTCTCAGCTCAATTCAAAATACACAAAATATGGAACAACCTAAATGATCATCAATTGACAAATAGATAAAGAAGATGTGGCACATATATACAAAGGAATACTACCTAGCCATAAACAAGTAAATATTGCCATTATGACAACATGAATGAATCTTGAAAGTGTTAGGCTAAGTGAAATAAGTCATGAAAAAAGGACAAAAAACATACAATTTTATTCATATGTGAAATATAAAACTAAAGCAAACTGTCAAAGACAAAATAAAAACTCATAGATACACACAGCAGAATAGTGGTTACCAGAGAGGAAGGAATGGCCTTGAATTGAGTAAAGGTGTCTTAATATATGATAAAATAAGGACACTGTACTTCTGGTGGTGAGCATGCAATAGCTATCAAATTATAATGTACACCTGAAATTTATATAATATTAATAATCAAAGTTATAGCAATAAATAAATATTAAAACAAAGTTCACTAAAGCCAACAAAAAACTTTTTCTTTAAGTTTTACAAATAATTTCCGTGCTTTTTTTTTTTTTTTTGCAGTGCTGCAGCAAAAAAATATCCTTTACTATTGTTGCAAAGTTGGCAGAAGGAAACATTCTATTAATATTTTAATATGTATTTTATAAAGTCAATGTTGTTTGATCTTTAATATTTCTCCCATTCTTTAAAATTATATTTGGTCTGTTTCATCACTTGGTAACTTTATTTTTCTTTTATAGAAAATATGGCTACATATTGGTTCAGTTGTAAAATCGTCTGAAAAGCTCAGCATCTGTCCTCTTAACAGACTTACAATTATCTCTCTGACCCACAGTTCAATACTTAGTCATATTGCTTTGTTTCTGATGGTTTATGTCTAAAGTTAAATCACATATTTCTTCATCTCTTGATACCACAGCATTAGGTCATATTTTATAAATTCTCTCTACATCATTCTAATTTCTAAAATAGTGTTGTAAAGAATTTTAAGAACTAATCTCAAGAAATAGCAATATTAGTGCCAGTCATCAAATAATAATAAACATTTAGAAACTAATATATAATCAATTAAAATGTAAGATATACCTAAGAAAATGACAATTATTTATTTTCAGAATTTATTTCAGAATCTTTCATTTTCTAGATAGATCTATGAAAATGTGTTTATTACCAGGCAAACCTTACTGTTTGTTATACAAACAATATTATGGTATGTTACTTTATCTTGTATTTTTCTCACTTACTTGAATTGTATAAATTAAGGTTTAGGTTTACATTTATTTATTGGAATTTTTGAAAAGAAAAACGTATTTGTTAAGAATCAACTGATCAGTGATTACCAGTGATTTGCGGTTCTCACAACCACCTGCAAGTCCAATGACTCACTAGGAGGGCCCACAGGACTCAGTCACCAGTAAGACTCATGGCTAAATTTCCTTCCAGTAAAAGTTACAGAGTAAAAGCAACAGAAAAACAAATGAATTGAACAAAATCCAGAGAGCTTAGGTTCAGGCTATTAAGTCCTTCCCACCTGGGGCTGCAGGGATGGGCTTCATCAGCAAATTCATAATTTTCAGTGCACAAGTCCTGTGTTACTTTTGTTAAATTTATTCATAAGTGTTTTATTCACTTTAATTCTATTTTAAATGGCTTTGTTTTATTGACTTTACTTTGGATTGTTCATTTAAAATGTATAGAAATGCAATTGATTTTTGCCTATTCATCTTGCAAAGTTGCTGAAGTCGTTTTATACTGAGATTCTGTTTCAAAATGTACTATAGTAACAAAGTAGTTTAGTGTTGATGTGGATTCCTTTAAATGTTTTTATCATTTTATTTCTTCTTTTAAAACCTTTTGTTTCTTTAGTTTTGCACTGGCTAAAGTATCTTGTACATTGTCAAATGGAAGTTGCGATCCTGATATCAGGGAGGTAGCTTTCAGTTTTGCACCATAATGTATAGTGTTACCTATGAGGTTTACAGAGATATTCTTCATTAGGTGAAGGAAATTCTATTTTAATCTTAATTTGTGAGCTGTCTTTATCACAAAGAGTATTAGATTTCATCAAATGCCTTTTATTTATCTTTAGAGTATCATATTTTTGTCTTTATTCTATTAATATGGTGCATTTTGGAGACTTATTCTTAAAAATCAAATCAATCTTTTTAAAATTTATTTTATTGTTTATACTGTTACAGTTGTTCCTTCTTTTTCTCCCTTTCCCCACTTCCACCCAGTCCAATTCTCTCCCCTGCCTAAGTCAATAGCCATATTGCTGTCCATGTCCACGGGTTGTGCATAAACGTTCTCTGGTTAATTTCTTCTCCATCTTTCATCCTGTCCCCCATTCCTTCTTTCTGGCAGCTGTCAGTCTGTTCTGTGTGTCTAAGCTTCTGTTACTATTTTGTTAGTTTATTGTGTTCATTAGATTCTATATATAAGTGAGAATTAATCAGTCTTCCATTTCTTGTATAAATAGTACTAGATCATGGGATATAATACATTTTACATTTTGCTGGAGCCTACTTGGTTTTCTATAATTGTAACGTAATTACAGATTTGTTAAATACATCCAATGTTTAAACAAAAAATTTTTTAAAAATAATTTGTGTTTCCTAAGTTAGGTGATCTCAACAGTAATAATTCTTTAATAAAACCTACAAATTCTCCTCAGCTGAAATCTATCATTGTCTTTCCTGGCTTTCCATTGATAAGCTCATCATTCTCCTGCCTTCTGATAGAGTTGACAGTCCATAAATTTTTACAAGCATAATTCTTAATCCACAGATACTGCTTCTTTTATCTTACTCTCTCTGTTTGCCTATCTGTCATCTATCTATCTCTCCCTCCCTCCATCCATACATCTATCCATCCATCCATTCACCCACCCACTTGTCTTTCCATTTTTTCATCCTTCTACTTATGGATATATAAATACATACTTAATATTAATATTATATAGGATATATTAACTATGTCATATAGATTTATTAATGTAATATGTTAAAACTCTAGATTTATCATATTATTTTCATGTTCAAGGTTATACATTTAATAACAGGTTGGTAGAATTTCCAAAACTTCAAAGAATATTTTTGTAATTACTCATATAATAGACTCTATTTGAAGCTTTGTAAGAGAGGCTTCTTAATTTTTCTTTGGTTCTAGTTTCTGATACAGAAACTACTACAATGCACATTCTCAATTTTATCTATATTTCTCTGTTAAATTAATATGCCCACCCCAGTCCAGGCATGGATGGGAGACAGCCATTCAATGTCTTTCTCTTGCATTGATGTTTCTATCTCTCCCTTCCATTCTCCCTTCTTTTCTCTAAAATAAATGAAAAAAAAATTTTTTTCCTCAAGTGAGGATTAAAAAAAAATTAAAAATGACTTGTAATATATAATCAATATTTGAAAAATAAAAGGTCTTTATTTTTTTATGTTCAAAGTTCTTACACAAGATAAAAATACAAATTGCACTTTTTTCAGCTTCTTTAGAATCAATTTCTATTTTAATATGTTATATGACAAGGGATTAGAAATTCTGAGAGAAAAAAAGGAGAACTTTGTTTACATATTAGATAAGAGTTAAATATTAATAAATTATATAAAACCACACAGAGAGAAAGGGGTACATTTAGAGTTTAAAACACTCTAATATATTGTCAAACATATAAAACTTTGGTGTAATCTTTTCCATGCAGATGTCCCTTCTAAGATAATACTTTCCAAAAGGTATGAGTAAAAGTCAACAATTATCTTTCAATATGTAATTAACATGAAACATTACTGATAAAAACAACCCATCTTTCTTCCTGCCTTCTTCCCTCCACTCCACCCCATTCTTCTAGAGAAGTATCTCTGGAATGCTTCATATTGGTGAATAATTTTGTATGTCAGGTAATCAAGAACCCCCATTTCTCCCACAATTAGTAGATATTCTCTAACACGCTTTCCTTTATTACGTATTCCCCTGGAAAAGTCATAGATTGATGCCAAAACATAAAGCTCAGGTGTATTCTGAATATATGCTTATGTCCTTTGTCTCCTATTTCCAATGCTGATCCACATTGATATTTATTCTAAGTAATGAGTGGCTCAAGGTTGGTTTTAGTTCCACTGACATAATCTGAATTAAATTGGGTTGAATGTCTGTGGAAAAGGATAACTTTAAATCATTTTCCTCAATGAAAAATATTTCTCTAAACTAAAGAAACATTTCTCTTGTTAACATTTACATTCTTATTTTCCCTCATCTAATTTTGATTCTATAAAACGTAAAGTATATATCTAAATATTCAAATGCTTACTCTTTAATTATATATAAAAACTTACTCATCCATAATTAAAATTTAAAAATCATGATAGTTAAAATTAGCAGCATTTTTGGTTATAAGTTGTATCAACCCTCATTTTTCTTATTTATTTTATTTTGCTTATTTTTTTATTGTTGTTCTATTACAGTTGTCCCATTTTTCCCTGTTGCTTTCCCCTGCCTTGCCCACCTACCCCTCTCCCACAGTCAATCCCCACCCCCTCCCCTCTGGTTGCTGTCAGTTTGTTCCTTATTTCTATGTCACTGGTTCTACTTTGCTCATTGTTTGTTATGTTCATTAGATTCCACTTATAGGTGAGATCATATGCTATTTGTCTTTCACTACCTGGCTTATTTCATTTAGTATAATACTCTCCAGTTTCATCCATGCTGTCACGAAGGGTGGGAATTCCTTCTTTCTTTCTGCTGCATAGTATTCTATGTGTAAATGTACCACAATTTTTTCATCCACTCATTTACTTATGGGCACTTAGGCAATTTCTAGCACTTGGCTATTGTAAATAATGCTGTTATGAACATAAGGGTGCATAGATTCTTTTGAATTGGTGTTTCAGGATTCTTCAGGTATAATCCCAGCAGTGGAATCACTGAATCAAAATGCAGTTCCATTTTTAGAGTTTTGACGAAATTCCATACTGTTTTCCACAGTGGCTGCACCAGTCTGCTTTCCCACCAGAAGTGCACTATGGTTCCCTTTTTTCTGCATCCTCAACAGCACTTGTTTGTTGATTTGTTAATGATGGCCGTTCTGACTTGTGTGAGGTGGTATCTCATTGGAGTTTTACTTTGCATCTCTCTGATGGCTAGTGATGTTAAGCATCCTTTTATATTTCTCTGGGCCCTCTGTATATTTGACCAGGGGGGCAGGAGCATAAAATGGAGTAAATTGCCTCTTCAATAAATGGCATTGGGAGATCTGGATACGTACATGCAAAGAAAATGAAACTGGGTCATCAATTTACACCATACACCAGAATAAACTTAAGATGGGTAAAAGACTTAAATATAAGTCAAAACACCATAAAGTTCCTAGAGGAAAACATAGGCAGGACAATTTCAGATATCCCATGCAGCAATATTTTCACTGATATATTTCATAGGGCTAGGGATATAAAGAAAAGAATAAACAAATGGGACCACAACAAATTAAAAAGCTTCCTCTCTGCTAAAGAAAATATCAGCAAATGAAAAGGGAACCAACCATATGGAAAAACATATTTGCCAATGATACCTCAGACAAGGGATGGATCTCCAAAATATATACAGAACTCATATGACTCAACACCAGGAAGACAAAAAATCCAATTAAAAAAATGGGCAGAGGACCTGAACAGACACTTCACAGAGGAGGTCATATAGAGAGCCTTTTTTCTTATTTATAAGAGATTACATGATTCACCACTGAACCGTCTTCTAGTGGTCTAGTACTCTGCCCTGAGCAGGTCTGTCTAATTACATAAACCTTGTAATCTCTACTTGACAAGATAGAGATGGCTGGAATACTTTCTAATATATAATAATAACTTCACTTTTATTCTGCAAATGTTTATAAAGCAGGTATATGTTTACATTAAAATCATAAAGTTATTATTAATTACAGGTTTTATTAATAAAAGTCTGTAAGAAAATTGTCATACAGTTACATTTTTGTAGCATGAAGTATTTAAGTGAAGAGTCTTGTATAATATTGGTAAGTACATCTGAATGCTTATTGTAGGAAAAATATATTAGCTTGATGAAAAATGCACTAAATATATTGTCATCATTTGAAAGTGTCAAAGATGAAATCTACATTTAATAGACCTTTATTAAAGAAATAAGTATAATACAAATTTGAAAATATTTACTAATGTTGTAATGTTAATTTATAGGCAAATTCATAATAATTTCTAATTGTAAGAAAGTCCAGTGTAAAAAAAGTTTTTTTAGATTAGTTCAGTAGAAGTTTAAAAAATTAAAAACAAACACAAAAAGAACTTTTGGTCATATTGAAATAAAGCACCTTGCCCTCCAATACATGTACCATTTAACAAAATAAAAATATGCAAATGGAAGTAATATATTTATCTTGAGAAAGGTAAGGTTTTAAAATATAATCAAGCTGAACTATTATAAAATGAGTTCTACTGCAACAATATTTTAGGATAATAGCAGAGATGTCAGTTAAGCAATTTGCAAACCATATATTTCCCTGCTGTGTTTGCAAGATTACCTTGTGAATCATCAGGATCTGTAACTCTAAAGGCTTTGATTTACATTTTTCTGAAATGCAAGGCCAGAAAGGACATTTCTGATAAGAGAAACAACATGATGATCTAGTAGCTACAATACCAATAAAAAATAAACAAATAGGGCTCTTCTCAAAGGCTGAAGCTGACACTCGTTTTCCTTTCGTAACAAACAGTTCTCTGCAAGTATATAGACTCTTTATATAGATTACTTTGGAAAAGCATTTTTATTGAGGTTTGTTCATGTATTTCATGTCCAAAGTGATATTTGAGGCTAAAGATGGGATGAAAGGGATTCTTTATCTGTGATATTTTCTGGAATCTTCATAACCTTTCATTTCTGTATTTTTGGACATGCTCCATTTTCCTTTTCTCCTTTAATCAGAGTTTTCTTCTTCTTCTTCTTTTCTTTTTTCCTTGTATTCAAACTTATATTCTCACTGGAGTGAAGGGGAGCCCTTACATGAGGGTGAAGGATCTTGCAAAGTCCAGGTCAGTTGGTTGTCCTTGAAAAGCAGTGTGCGTGATGTCTAAAGAATGGAATTACTACTGATGAGTTGGCATCCTTGTCATGTTCTAAAGGCAACAAACTTGGCAAGATGGAAGGAAGGCACAATCAAAACTATAACAACTAAATAATAAAGGTAGGGACTAACTCTACGGTATCCCTGATTAAGAAAAAATGGCTTCCTTGGAGGAAGGTGTGCAAGGTGTGTTACACCTGTCTGAAGCCTTATTGTCTACTATACTCAAATTAGGCTTAGGGAATAATCTGAGATCCACCCTCCACCCTTAAACTTTTGGATGTTTTCTGTCCAAAATGTTAAAATAGAAAAGAAATCAGACTTAAAGCAAAGCTAATAGGCCACCCCATACTTCACCAACTCAACTGTTTAATCCAGCCAAACCAATGAGTCCCAGGAGGTGGCGATGCAGGTGGGCTTCTCAAGTGGGGCCTACACCTTTTCTTATCCCACAAGACTGTCTTTTGAGAAGACACTCAGTTGCAAGGCCTTGCTGGTATGATACTAAGTAGTGACAATTTGATATTGTGAAATCAGGAGAACTCTCAAGTGAAAACAAACTTTAAAGACAGTTGGCCGAACTAACGTCCGATGTTTATGACTGAGCATTGTGAATTTCCTTATGACATGATTCATCTCCCTAAGGCCACTCTCATTGGCTTCAAAAAGACTGCCAGTTTTCAATTTTGCCTCACTGTTTGCATAAAAGTAACAAGAGCAACACTGAACACATAGTTTCTTTTTAAAAGTCTGCTTTGCTGGAACTTCGGCAATGAACTTGCAGATCCACCCTTAGACTGCCCTTCAGGTCATAGAAGCCAAGCCCGACAACTGCCGTTCAGCTTTTCCTGTAGTACCTGTACTCCTCAAGTCCTGGAGGTTATTGTTGTGTCTTAAGGTTCCTCCTTGCTATCTTTCAAGAAAGCAACCTTCATTCCTTCCCTGGAAGGACTACCATGAACCACATGACCAAACAAGTTTCCACTGGACATTTCTCCAGTGGACTTTTGTTAGCTTCCAAAATCTATATTAGTTCCTCAATATTTTCTGGTAACAACCAGAGCCCAGGCATGCCTCCTTCAGGCATGACATTCCAGTCAAAGTCTTATTTATTAAAATTATATTTTAAAACTGGTCTTATTAGTTTTGTGCAAAGGAAATTTTATATCCTTACTCATTAAGAATGCCTAATTCTAGAGGGATCAGGTAGGGAGAAAAATACAAAGCAAAAAGGAAAACCCTTGTCCTTCCACTATCCACCAAAATTGCATTTCCAGGCCTTATATCTTTCATTAATTTACTTCCTAACCTAATGTAAAGTTTTAACTTTAGAAACCTCAATTTCTTTTCAGAACATAAACAAAGCAAAAAATCAAAAGCAAAAAACAGAATTCCAAAAATAAAAAATAATAAGAAGGGACAAAAACTAGCCTTAGAACCTTGTCTCTCACCAATTGGCCCCAATAACCAATCACACAGATGACCTTCCTCAGGTTCCAAATGCCACAAAGTCCCAGTGGTAGAGGCATTCCCTTGCCTCAGCTGGCTTTAACTGGCATCAGCTGATCTTTCTTAGGTCCCAAATGGCACAAAGACTCAAAGGGCAGAGATATGTTCTCTCCCCAGTCATAGTCTATCCTGTACCAATGGCACAAAGCCTCAGTGGTAGAGGCACTATCTTGCCTACCAGGGCACCTAGTCTCCTGGCAGAGACAGGAACATGTCACGAACTGGTCTCATGGCAGAGACATGCTCTCTCACACCAGCTGGCTCTAACTGGCAACGAACAACTTTTCTTAGGTGCAAATGGCACAAAGCCCCAAAGAGCAGAAAAAGAGGATTTCCAATTAAGTTCCCCAGGCCCCAAAAGATCAAAAAGCAAGAAACAAAACACAACTTAAAGCAAAGAATAACTCAACCCAAGCGTTGAGATTTATTTCCTTTAAAAAAAATTCATACCTGTCTATGGCCTCTATAATCTTCACAAACTTTTTTTTTTATTTTAGCTTTCTATATGCCTTACAACTTTCTACACACCTTCTGCAACCTTCATAGACCTTCTTACTCAAGGATAACCATAACTCAGTTTCAATCCTTGTCGTTTTTAACAATGGAATGGTCCACACCCAAACTCAGTATCTAGCAGCTAGAAGTCCCTATGTCTGCAAACACATAAATAAAGTAAAGGAACATTACCGTTTTGCATTGGGGCTTGCTCTTTTCTTCTAAAATAGAAATTTCAAATCTCCTTCTGGAGTGCATGTCCAGCTTTCACTTCCAGAATAAACCACAGCAGCGGGGGTTTGAATTCTCCTCAGGTGGTGCCCATTTTATTCAAGTGTGGTGAATCCAAGGCTTAATTCCCATGATCTTCAAACAAGAAAGTGTTGTCAGTAGGATGTCTTAGGGACCAGTCTATTGCTCAGCTAACTGCTGTTCAGATCCTTGAGTCTTCCAAGTTTTTAGTAAGACTCAGTTCCTCAGTTGGAACAGGTGTAAGGGCTCCTCAGATGGGTAGGCGAATCTGTAATAAGCAAACTTGTGCAGAATGGTTAGTGTTTGCCCTAAATGTTGTACATATTACTTAATTTTTCACTCATGTTCCAGATCTAGGGGGCAGTGGCATTCCCAAAACTGAGATTTGGAAGAGTCACCCATAAATTATTTCAAAAAGGCTTAACTTAAGCCTACTTCTGGGTGCTACCCTAATCTGGAGCAAAGCAGTGGGAAAAGCCTGGTCCCATTTTAAATGTGTTTCCTGCCATCTTTTGCCGGGGTCTTCTTTATTGGGTAATTCATTCTCCCAGTCTTTGCTGTAGATTGATGTTTGCAAGGTGCATGCAGTCTTCACCTTACTTGTAGTGCCTGTCCAACCTCTGGGAGATCTCCAAAGTGAATGATGGTCCATTGGCACTCTGAATACTGTGAGGAAGTCCAAACCTAGGAATTATTTCTTTAAGTAGAAGTTTTGCTACTTCAGTCACCTTCTCAGTTCTAGTGGGATATGCCTCACCCATTAGGAGAAAGTGTCCACAAAAATTAATAAAATTTTGAAATTCCCTGTTTTTTTTTTCCCCTCTCCCATATTCTGGCATTGTTAGTTCAAAAACCAAAATTCAGAGAATACTGTACTTAGAGGGGAAAAAAAAATCAATTGTCATTATAAAATAATCATTCAAGATAAAAACTAACAGTTGAATGGAGCTAAAAGAAAATTATGTAATACTAAAACAGATGCTAATAATTTAGTGTAATGTACAAAAATTACTACTTTTACTTAACTATGCCTTAATAAAAAAGTACAAATTGTAGTTACATAATTATATACTTTGTCTTAGACTTATTTCTTTTTTTATCATCTTTGCTCATTTTCTTTTTTTATGTTTTCAAATTTCTCAAACTAATGTATAGAAGGCATTGTCAATATACTGTCTTGTCTTTGCTGATGTTTCAATAAAAGAAATTCCATAACTTTTTACTAAGTCCTGGGCCTATTTTGTGTCTTCAGTTCTAGAAGGCAAATCACATTTATTTCCTACTACAACCATGAGTACATTGTCAGAGTCTTTAACTCTTTTCACTTCTTCTCTATAATAGTAAATATCTTCGAATGATTTAGTATTATTTAAGGCAAATATACAAAGAATGTCCTCTCCAGTCCTCATGTACTAGTTCCTTATTGCACTGTACTTCTCTCGACCTGCTGTGTCTAGAATATCCAAAAAACAGGTTTCCCCATTAATTACTATGTTTCCTGTAGGAATCCTCTATTGTAGGATCATATTCATCCACAAAGCAATTCTGAATTAGCTGTATCATCAAGGCAGTCTTGCTTATGCCACCAGCTCCAGCTACCACAGGTTTATATTCAGCCATTTTCAGCAGGCCTGGGAGCCCCCGAAGCTTTAGCCCCTGCCACTGCCTTCAGTGCCTCCCCAAAACTCAGCTAATACTCACCTGGACCCTGGTTCAGAGACCTAAAACTCAGGTGATCCTTTCTCCTTCCCAGATCTATTCCCTTCAAAGACCTGGTTCCTTTTCACCTGCCAGGTGTGTTTAAGCTGCCAGTGCCCCCAGCAGGTGTGCAGAGGAACTGCCAGAAACTGGGAAGCCACTCAGCCTCACACTTCGGAAGAGGTCCACTTGCCACAAGTGGCTGGACCCCATGTTTGGTGCCACTACTATAATCTAACAAACAGTGGTGTCCCATCAGCTGCTGCCCATAGGCAATAACTCTACCAACAGTCTGGTAGAAGGGAAAATTGAATATATAGATAGTAGGTAGGTAGATAGGTAGATAATAGATAGATAGAAGACTAGTTGATGCCTGCCCCCGCCCATGCTGCTGGCAGGTGGCCCACTCAATGGTTTCCCAAGGCTTTGCACGTGGGTAAGGGGCACGGGGTCTGTGACTCAGTCATCTCCTGGGACCTGCCACCTAGGAACTGTCATCCCTAATCACTTTTCCCCACCCAGCCGCCCCCTCCTTACCGGCCTTGCTTCTAGTACCAGCAGTATTCCACTCAGTCACAAAGCACTCAGGGAGGGGCACGGGGCCTTCCAATCCCCAGCTACACTGTGGTTGTAGCCCACTGGCCCACACTGGCCTGGGCCACGATCAAAGCAGCCACCATGGCTTCCCACCTGGGGGAGGGCCACAGGGCTTGTTGGCCTCACACTTCCCTGAGACCACTGGCCTGAGCCTCCCTGAGACTGCCTTCCTAGCCTTCTTCCTCTGCCGTCTTCTCAAATCTCCCCCACTGCCCTCCTACCCAAAACCTGCTATGCTCAGGACAGGCATGTTCCAGAGTGCTATGTAGGGATCAGTTGGCATCTCTCCAGCTAGGTCACCAGCTCAGGAAATTCAGATCCCAGCTCCAGAGTCACCTGCCTAGGGGTGGAGGGGCGAAAGTGCAGCATTTGGAGGGCTCCACCTTTTGAAAACCACCCCTGCCTGGTTTTGGGGGCCACTGTTGGGTGCCTTTTTGTGTATGTTGTGCACGTGTCCTCACAGTCACCAGGGTGACACACACACACATGTGCCATCTTCAGGCTTCTCCACCCTTCCCCATTTCCAGTAGGGAATTCCCCCCATTACAATAGCATTCATCTCATTTATAAGAACTGGGTATTTATATTTCTGTCTTGTTTGGGGAAAGAAAAGCATCATTAAGCCATGGACCAAATTATACTTATATTCAGAATCATGCATAGCCCATTACAGACACTCAATAAATACTTATTGAATTAATGAGTAAATTAATACAAGAAAATTTCTAGACAAATTTTGAGTAAATAATAATAGTACTTCAGTTCTGAAAGTCAGAATTCTGACAATGAATGTATTAGAACTATAATTTATTTAAAGTCTAAAAATAAAATATTAACATATTTTTGGAACTAACACCTTTTTTATGAGGGTCCATCATCATTCAGGAATCCTCTTATTCTTATTCACATCTGAGGACGCTCAGGTTATTTGTCAAGAGCACAAGAAAAATGCACCAATTTTCTAGGCAAAGTTAGTAAAAAGTGAGAAATGAACAATAAATATTAAGCTAAAGCTAAACATTTAAGTTTTGTTTTACTTTACTTTTATTGTTGCATGCAATAATATCTAAGTTATATTACAAAAACAGATTATGTAAGTGCCAAAAGGAAAGTATCCATGTGAGTTTTTCCTCCACACCTTGGCTTTATTTTCTTTCTCATTTCGGTTACATCTCTAGTGAGTAACAGAATAATTAGGTTTTATCTGTTTTGAAGGTCAGCTATTAGTAGGAAAAATCATTAAAAATCAACTGCACTCATCTGGAACAGGAAAAAAATTCAGAAGCATAAAATTTACTAGATACTTCATCATGAGCAGTGGGTCAATAAATAAGTTGCTGTCACTTTAAAAGGTTGATAAATTTATCGTCCAACATATTCTTAGAAAGAATTGTTTTAGAATTAGCCTATTGAATTCCAATTGGCATTCTACTGTTTAAATAGGATCATTTATCCGGTGTTTTTTTTTTTTTTCAATTACAGTTGTCCCATTTTCCCATCATTGCTCCCCCCACCCCACCCCTTCTCCCACAGTCATATCCCTCCCCGTTGTCCATGTCCATGGGTCATTTATACATGTTCCTTGACTAAATCCTTCCATTACTTATGCCCCTTCTCTCCCTCCCCTCTCACCCCTGATAACTATTATTCTGTTCCTTGTTCAATTTAGTTCATTTGTTTGTGTTGTTCCTTAGTCTCCTGTATTAGGCAATATCATATGGTATTTTTCTTTCATTGTCTGGCTTATTTCACTAAGCATAATTCTCTCTAGTTCCATCCATGTTGTCACAAATGGCAGGAGTTCCTTCTTTCTTTCTGTTGCATGATATTCCATTGTGTATATGTAGCACTAGAGTTTTTTAATCCACTCATCTACAGATGGGCACTTAGGCTGTTTCCAGCACTTAGCCATTATAAACAGCACTGCTATGAACATAGGGGTGCATAAGTTCTTTGGAATAGGGGTTTCAGGATTTGGGGGGTGTAATCCTAGCAGTGGAATCGCTGGTTCAAATGGCAGTTCCATTTTTAGTTTTTTGAGGAAATTCCATACCGTTTTCCATAGTGGCTGCACCAGTCTGCATTCCTATCAACAGTGAAGTAGGGTTCTGTTTCTCCACATCCTCGCCAGCATTTGTTGTTCGTTGATTTGTTGATGATGGCCATTCTGACAGGTGTGAAGTGGTATCTCATTGTGGTTTTTATTTGCATTTCTCTGATGGTTAGTGATGTTGAGCATTCTTTTATGTGTCTATGAATGAACCTTCTGTGTAACCTCCTTGGAGAAGTGTTTGTTCAAGTCTTTTGTTGAAGTCTTTTGCCCATTTTTTAATTGGGCTGTCTATCTTCCTGGTGTTGAGATGTGTAAGTTCTTTATATATTTTGGAGATCAATTTCTTGTCTGAGATATCATTGGCAAATATGTGTTCCCAAATGGTTGGTTTCTTTTTCATCTTGCTAATGTTTTCTCTGGCTGAGCAGAAACTCTTTAGTTTGATGTAGTCCCATTTATTTATTTTTTGCTTTATTTCCCTTGTCTTAGGTGATGTATCAGTGAAAATATTGCTACGTGGGATATCTGAAATTTTCCTGCCTAGGTTTTTCTCTAGGACTTTTATGGTGTCATGGCTTACATTTGAGTCTTTGATCTATCTTGAGTTTGTTCTGGTGTGTGGTGTAAGTTGGTGGTCTAGTTTTATTGTTTTGCACATCCCTGTCCAGTTCTCCCAGCCTCTTGTTGAAGAGGCTCTTCTCACTCCATTTTATGCTCCTTCCCCTTTTGTCAAATATTAGTTGACCATATAGAACTGGGTTTATTTCTGGGCTCTCTATTCTGTTCCATTGATCTATATGTCTGTTCTTATGCCAGTACCAGACTGTTTTGATCACAGTGGCTTTGTAGTATAGTTTGATGTCTGGTATTGTGATTCCTCCTGCTGTGTTCTTCTGTCTCAAGATTGCTTTGGCTATTTGGAGTCTTTTTTGGTTCCATATAAATTTTTGAAGTATTTGTTCTAGGTCTGTGAAATACGTTGCTGGTATTTTAATAGGAATTGCATTGACTCTATAAGTTGTTTTGGGTAGTATAGACATTTTAATGATGTTGATTCTTCCCATCCATGAACATGGCATTTGCTTCCATTTATTTGTATCTTCCTTAATTTCTTTCTTCAGTGTTACATAGTTTTCTGAGTACAGGTCTTTTATCTCTTTGGTTAAGTTTATTCCTAGGTACTTTATTTTTCCTGTTGCTATAGTAAATAAGATTGGTTTTTGTTTTGATTTTTAGTTTCTATCTCTAATATTTTATTGTTGGTGTATAGAAATGCCTTCGATTTCTGTATATTTACTTTGTACAAAATATGGAATGCTTCATGAATTTGCGTGTCATCCTTGTGCCGGGGCCATGCTAATCTTCTCTGTATTGTTTCAATTTTAGTATATGTGCTATGGAAGCGAGCACCATTTATCCAGTTTTGATCAAAGTATTTTAATCCTATTATAGCAGGACAATAACAATGGATGAAAAGTTATTTATTCTAATCAGGAAAAAAAATTCAATTTCATTCAGACCTGTATTTATTGAACAAGAAAATGTGATGTCTTGATACTGAGACAGAGAATAAAGAAAACAACATGTCCTTTTATCAAGGAACTTATAGTTTAATAGATAATACAAAATTTTACCTACAACCTAAAAAAATAAATTAAAATATTCTAATATAACTAATTAGTGTTCTTAAACTATATAGTAAGTCTAAAAATGTTGTAGAAGTTTAATTTTAATTTTCGGATATGGGTTGGTCCCTGAGATTATATATTTCTCATATATTGATAACAAGGGGCTAATAAATACTAAGATAATATAGGAGAAGTAGCAATTAATAAGTATTAGGATCCAGAAGACATTTCAAGGCCGATTACATTAATTGGCTTTGATGAATAAAGGGACTTAAGTTTTATTTTTTGTTGCAACAGAAAAAGAAAAATTCTAACATTGATAATTTTTGCTTGTTACAATTCCACCTTGGGTGTCCTATGAGGAGGTTACTGAAAGAATTTTTTGAAATTTTGCTTAATTTTTTTCCCGGGAGAAGCATGTGTATGTACATATACAACACACACACACACACACACACACACACACACACACATAACCCCTTTGTGGTCTCTCTGTTCCAGCTTTTGAAATTTCATCTATTTATAAGGCCTTGGATGGATTTGACTCTCATTGGCAGTAGTTAAAGGGTAATGAGTAAGCTGAATAGCAAAATTCTACAATGGATTTTATCTCCAGACAACTCAATCATGACACAAAAAAGAATGCACCTTTGACATAGGCAGGCACTTTGAATGAGAAAATGTGCTTTTATAAAACACTGACTTTTTGTATTGACTCTGACCATGTGACAGACATACTTAGAGCAGAGAGTACACATTTTTGACTGCATTATGTTTCATAACCAAATAATTCTATTCTGGTCTCTTTCTTTATATATATATATATATATCGTCGTCGGCAGCCGTCCGTCTCGAGAGACGATGGCGTAGCTTCTTGAGAGTCTATCTGCACCGCCGAGAATGGCTGTGCAGTCCGATTCGGGAGTGACAGTCCCTGCCACACTTGTTACAGGTGAAGGCAGATGGCCGTTGTTGCTGCTGTTGACGCTGCTTCCGCCTCGATCTTTTCTGGACCGCCTCCTCGTTGCGCGCAGCCTCCGCGCGTGACGTACCTTGTCTGACCGCGAGCCTCCAGGCTAGGCGGTCGTCTGCTTGAACTTCCCATGTGTTGAGATTGATGGAGCATTGTGTCATGTCCTTTTTGCAGATGTCTTTGAACCGCAGTTTTGGGCGCCCTGTCATCCTCTTGCCTTCTGCTAGCTCGCCGTAGAGGAGGTCTTTGGGGATACGGCCTGCATCCATTCTTTTGACATGGCCGAGCCACCTGAGGCGTCTCTCACTAAGAACTGCATGCAAACTGCTCATATTGGCTCGCTTCAGCACCTCGGTGTTGGGGACCTTATCCTGCCAGGCGACATGCAGGACGCGTCGCAGGCACCTCATGTGGAAGCTGTTGAGTTTCCTTTCGTGCCTTGCGTAGGTGGTCCACGTCTCGCTGCCATAGAGGAGAGTGCTGAGTACGCAGGCTTGGTAGATGCGCAGTCTGGTTTTCTCAGTGAGGCTGGAATTGTTCCACGCTCGCCGGTTCAGTCTGGCCATAACTGTGGCTGCCCTGGCGATTCTCCGGTTGACCTCCAGGTCGACTGACAGAGAGCTCGAGATGGTGGACCCGAGGTAAGTGAAGTCGTTGACAAATATATATATAGTTTTTTTTCTTTTCTCTCTCTATTCCAAAAAAAATGCCTCACAGACTTCTTCCCCACCATTATTACAAAATGGAACTTACCAAGACCTTGTGATACTAAGTCTCTGGGGATGATTTATTTTATCTTGACATGACCTTCCCCATTATGTCATTACATTAATAAAGAAAGAGTAGAAATCAGAAGCAGCACTTTACAGCACCTTCTTGGTCAAGATCTCTTGCCTTCCCAGCTGGGTTCCAGATATGTCTTTGGTTTATTTCAGCAGCCACAACTACACACAAATAATTAGTTCAGTTGCTTATTTCTTTCTACAAACCCCATGACATAAAAGCATATTTTTCCTTTTATCTGGCTAAGTAGAATAACTTAATACTTTGCAAACACTCATATTTGCATGGTTTTACAGTCATTTTTATAATCCCCTTAGTAAGTACAAGGTAACTAAAATACCTCATGGTACTTATGCATGTCCCATATATTAATATTTTTACCATTCAAATACAGTCATTCTCCAGCATTATTTTTACAATCTTACAAAAATCTTTGAAACTTTGTAAGGTTGGTATACTCAGAGCAAAACTATTACAGAATTCATTCCTGATAATGTGATACTACTTTTCCAAACTCAGATATATAAAACGAGAGTGATAAAACTTTTTACCCTTTAGCATAAATGTAATTGCTGGATTTCAGTACAACTATACAAAAAATGGAACAAGAGCCTGGGTGTAGAAGAAGTTTTCCAACACAAATGGCAAAGGGCATGTCATCAATCAGACTATTTATACAAAATACAAACAAAAAAAGACTAATTATAATTTAAGCATTATAATATGTACAATTTTTAATTTACTTCAATAATCCTTAAAATGTATTTTTGCTCTTTGATAAAGATGTCATTGTACTGACATAGGTATAGTAAATCAATAAAAGTCAGATGACTATCTATGCCTTTAAATTAGCTGAGTGCAAATAGAATATAACAATTCTTATGAGAGTACCAAACATTTTCTACCTGTCCAACATTTGCTTGCAAAATTTTAACTTTATGATTGAGTGTGAATGTGTGTTAAATACTCCTCTAGATTGACTAATATCAATCCGTATATTAATATATTGTATTACTATAAAAACACTAGTAAATACAAATTGGCTTTTATCTAACATGTTGTACACACATTTTTCATACTGGAAACAAAATTATATATAATATTTTGCCATGTGTAGAAAGATTTTGAAAAGTTTTATCTCTACATGTTGCCAAATGTTTAAATATCTACAAAATGATTGACATATATTAACTGTTTTTTGGTTACTAGCTAATATTAAATACTCCAGTGATCTAAAATAGAATTTTTCTCTAGTGTTATTCAGATGAATCACTTTACCTAATAAAAATATTTATTGTTTTAATTAAATATTTTATCATTAATCCAAGTTAAGTGAATACTTTTGATTTACAGGCACAATACACAAATTTGTCTTTAATCACACTTGAGAATTTTTTATTTTATCTGTTATGATTTACTTTATGATTCTGTGATTCTTTTTATTTGTAATATGCTGAGACATATCAGGTTCTGAAAAATAAATGTTTCATATAAGTTAATGTATGATAAGACTATTGGATACAATTAAATATTTGCACAATATTTTATTCTTGAATAACAAAATAATTTCAAAACTTTTTATACTACAAACACTGGGATGTACATTGATTGGCCAACTTAATATGTTTAGACTTTAGAGAAAAATATTTGTCTGTAAAATCAATGTTATAATTTATTAAAAATTTCTAAGAAAAAAATTTGTAAAATGTAACGTTTGATATTACTTAATTACACTTGGCGTAATTTTGTTCCAAATTTGCTAAAATCTGTATACTATTTATTTTAACTAAATTTGGGCTTCTAAGTGATTATTTTATATAGGTTATCACAGTTAAGATGTTCTTAATTTATCATTACAGGAGAATTTTATAATACTTTTAAAAATTAGTAACAGCTTCAAAAGCATATGTCATGAATTTTTAATCTTTCGGTACTTCAGAAGAAATCTTAGAAACATTTATTTTTATTCCTTTCGACACAATAAAAACTAACACATTAACCAGAAATAAATAAGAAAAATAATAAGAAATATTAGTAAGCTTTGATTGAAGTCTGATATTTGCATATCTTTTCCTGAATATATAATCCTAAATGCCTAAGGACAAAGTAGAAAAGGATTCCTTTTCACTTTCTCATGAACCTGATATGATGAGAAAAAGGAGGCCTGTTGACTAATTTTCAGCCAGCAGTTTTACAATCCTCTTAAACTTCAAGTTCAAAGAAGAAATTATAAATCTATAATAACCTTGTTTTCTCAAAAAACCATATCAATATGTTACTTTTGATTGATTTTTAAGGCATAATTTTCCTATTAAAGATTTGGCTTAAGAGTTTTAAAATGTTACCCTTTTCTCATTGTTCCTTATAGAATGATTCCTTCCAGAGCTGTGTGTGTATGAGGGAATCTGCATTGCAGTTAAGATTCATGTCCACTTAATGTCCTCTGCGATTGCTTTCCCACTTTCCCAGACTCCTTCTGCCTCTAGTAATAAAGTATCCAATTTAATACTCTGAATGAGGTAAAGGTAAAATGAACCCATGTTCAGTGTCCCACACAGGTGGTGAAACGAAGTACTCACACATGTGCACGTCCTTCCCCCTTAGGAGATAAATCACAGGCCAGGAAGTTTCTCCTTAGCTCTAAACCAGTAATCTTTGACTGATGTATCACAAGAATTATTAAAACATACAATACTAGACTATTTAGTACCGACCTATTCTCCCTTAGACTATCAAATAAAAAACTAACAATAACCAACACAACAATAGTGTCTGGGGTGAAAGAATCAAAGTTATATGCATTTTTTGTCTGATTGGCAAAATGTATATATATTTTAATGTGCTGCATAATTTTAGTTATTAGTTTATGAGTGCCATTAGATGAAAAAGGTTCAAAATCACTGCTCTAACCTGTGTGTCATCAAGGCATTAGTAACACATAAGTAATAAATGAATAAAGGGAGTTGGTTGCTCGGTAACGGTATTGGTTGCATTTTATATGTATTTGGAAATGTTATTTTTGTTTCATTAGCAAAAAAAGTATATATGTAAGTAGTGAATTTAAGACTAATTAGTGAAACCATAAGAATCCTAGAAGAAAACAGGGAGAAAAATCTCAGACATTCAATGTAGAAATATTTTCAATAATATATCTCCTAAGGTATTAGAAACAAAACAGAAAATAAACAAATAAAACTACATCAAATTAAAAAGCTTTTGTACATCTAAAAAAAACCATCAATAGGATGAAAAGGGAACCAACTGTATGGGAGAACATTTTTGTGAATTGTACATCTGACAGGGGTTTAATCTCCAAAATATACAAGGGGCTAATACAACTCAATACCAGGAAGATAAACAACCCAATTAAGAAATGGACAAAAGATCTGAATAGACACATTTCCAAAGAGGACATACAAATGGCCCATAGAAAGGAGCTCAACATCACTAATTTTCAGAGAAATGCAAATTAAAACCTCAATGAGATATCACCTTATACCTGTCAGTATGGCTACCATCAATAACTCAACAAACAGCAAGTGTTAATGGGGCTGAGAACCCTCATGCACTGTTGGTGGGAATGCAGATTGGTACACCATTGTGTAAAACAGTATAAAGTATCCTTAACAGATAAAGGATCTTTGATGAATATATTACTGACTTATCTTTGCTTAATCAAAAGCCTATTACCTGAATTTTATATTTTAATTGGAAATTTAATGTATTATAGAAATTAACACAATTTCTATGGCAAAAAAATTAAAACCATTACAATATTAAAATTATGCTTAATATACCTGTAAATTAATTACAGTATTCCATCACTTATTGTGGATATTATGTTCCAGATACTCCCAACCCCCCTCGCAAAGTAGAAACCTTAAATTTATTCTACACTCTTAAACCTATGTAACTTTAACAACATACGTATACAGTCCACAAAATCCCACGATATAGCGAAAATTCTAAGATAAATAATTAAATAAAATTTTTTAAAAAATCCCATGATACACTGAGGCTGCGATTAGTGAACTGCAATATAGTGAGGGACTACTGTATGTATGTTTAGTATGTAGTAATTACTATTTTATTTAAAGCTCCTGCCTTAAATTACATTCTATAAAATAGGGTAAATTGTCCTTGGAATTTATTTTTAAATTTTTATTATTGTTTTTCAATTACAGTTGTCCCATTTTCCCCCCAAAGCTCCCCCTCACCCAGACCACCCCTCTCTCACAGTCATTCCCCACCCCATTGCCCATGTCTATGAGTCATTTATACATGTTCTTTGATTAAACCCTTCCCTTACTTATCCTACTTCTCTCCCCCCAACTCCCCCTTGATAATTGTTATTCTGTTCCTTGTTCAATTTAGTTCATTTGTTTGTGTTGTTCCTTAGTCTCCTATATTAGGTGATATCATATGGTATTTTTCTTTCTTTGTCTGGCTTATTTCACTATGCAAAATTGTCTCTAGGTCCATCCATGTTGTCACAAATGGCAGAAGTTCCTTCTTTCTTTCTGCTGCATAGTATTCCATTATGTAAATGTACCACAGTTTTTTAATCCACTCATCTACAGATGGGCACTTAGGCTGTTTCCAGCACTTAGCTATTATAAACAGCACTGCTATGAACATAGGGGTGCATAAGTTCTTTGGAATAAGGGTTTCAGGATTTTTGGGGTGTAATCCTAGCAGTGGAATTGCTGGTTCAAAAGGCAATTCCATTTTTAGTTTTTTGAGGAAATTCCATACTGTTTTCCATAGTGGCTGCACCAGTCTGCATACCCACCAACAGTGCAGTAGGGCTCCCATTTCTCCACATCCTTGCCAGCACTTGTTGTTTATTAATTTCTTGATGATGGCCATTCTGACAGGTGTGAAGTGGTATCTCATTGTGGTTTTTATTTGCATCTCTCTGATAATTAGTGATGTTGAGCATTCTTTTATGTGTCTATGAACCTTCTGTGTATCCTCCTTAGAGAAGAGTTTTTTCAGGTCCTTTGCCCATTTTTTAATTGGGATGTCTATCTTCTTGGTGTTGAGATGTGTAAGTTCTTTATATATTTTGGAGATCAATCTCTTGTCTGAGATATCATTGGCAAATATGTGTTCCCAAATGGTTGGTTTCTTTTTCATCTTGCTAATGTTTTCTTTGGCTGAGCAGAAACTCTTTAGTTTGATGTAGTCCCATTTATTTATTTTTTGCTTTATTTCCCTTGTCTTAGGTGATGTATCAGTGAAAATATTGCTACGTGGGATATCTGAAATTTTCCTGCCTAGGTTTTTCTCTAGGACTTTTATGGTGTCATGGCTTACATTTAAGTCTTTGATCCATCTTGAGTTTATTCTGGTGTGTGGTGTAAGTTGGTGGTCTAGTTTTACTGTTTTGCACATCCCTGTCCAGTTCTCCCAGCCTCTTGTTGAAGGGGCTCTTCTCACTCCATTTTATGCTCCTTCCCCTTTGTCAAATATTAGTTGACCATATAGAACTGGGTTTATTTCTGGGCTCTCTATTCTGTTCCATTGAGCAATATTTCTGTCCTTATGCCAGTACCAGACTGTTTTGATCACAGTGGCTTTGTACTATAGCTTGATATCTCGACTGTGATTCCTCCTGCTGTGTTCTTCTGTCTCAAGATTGCCTTGGCTATTTGGGGTCTTTTTTGGTTCCATATAAATTTTTGAAGTATTTGTTCTAGGTCTGTGAAATATTTCGTTGGTATTTTAATAGGGATTGCATTGAACCTGTAAATTGTTTTGGGTAGTATGGACATTTTAATGATGTTGATTCTTCCCATCCATGAACATGGTATTTGCTTCCATTTATTTGTATCTTCCTTAATTTCTTTCTTCCGTGTTATGTAGTTTTCTGAGTACAGGTCTTTCATCTCTTTGGTTACAATTATCCCTAGGTACTTTATTTTTCTTGTTGCTATAATAGTAAACAGGATTTATTTATTTATTTATTTTTATTTAGTTTCTGATATTTTATTGTTGTACAGAAATACCTTAGATTTCTGTATATTTACTTTGTAACCTGCTATATTGCCAAATTCGCTTATTATGATGAGTAGTTTTAGTGGAGTCTATAGGGTTTTCTATGTGTACTATCATGTCATCTGCAAATAATGACAGTTTAACTCCCTCTTTCCCAATTTGGATGCCTTTTATTTTTTTTATTTTTCTTGTCTTATTCCTATGGCTACAACTTCCAACATTATGTTGAATAGGAGTGGAGAGAGTGGACATCCTTGTCTTGTTCCTGATCTCAGGGGGAATGCTTTCAGTTTTTGTCCATTGAGTATGATGTTGGCTTCAGGTTTCTCGTATATAGCCTTAATTATGTTAAGGTATGCTCCCTCTATTCCCATTTTGCTGAGTGTTTTCATCATATATGGGTGTTATATTTTATCAAATGCTTTTTCTGCATCTATGGATATGATCATGTGATTTTTGTCTTTCATTATGTTTTGTTTAGGTAGTGTATTATATTTATTGATTTGTGAATATGAAACTATCCTTGCATCCCTGGGATGAATCCCACTTGATTGTGGTGTACGATCTTTCTAATGTGTTGCTGGATTCTGTTTGCCAATATTTTGTTGAGGATTTTAGCATCTGTGTTCATAAGTGATATTGACCTATAGTTTTCTTTCTTTGTTGTGTCTAGACCTGGTTTTGGAATTAAGGTAATACTGGTTTCATAGAAAGAGTTTGAGATTTTCCCCTCTTATTGGATTTTTTGGAATAGTTTGAGAAGGGTAGGAGTTAGCTCTTCCCTAAATGTTTTGCAAAATTCGCCCATGAAGCTATCTCGTCCAGGGTTTTTGTGTGCAGGGAGATTTTTAATTACTGCTTCAATTTCACTAGTTGTTATTGCTCTGTTCAGGCTTTCTGCTTCTTCTTTATTCATTTTTGGAAGATTATATGTTTCTAGAAATTTTTCCATTTCATCTAGGTTTCAAATTTCTTGCCATACAGTTGTTTGTAGTAATTTCTTACAATCCTTTTTTGTTTCTTTGATATCAGTCATGATTTCTCTTTTGTTTCTGATTTTGTTTTTTAGGGTCCTCTCTCTTTTTTTCTTGATGAGCCTGGTTAAAAGCTTGTCGATTTTGTTTATTTTTTCAAAGAACCAACTCCTATTTTTGTTGATCTTTTGAATTGTTTGTTTGGTCTTTATGTCATTTAATTCTGCTCTGATATTGATGATTTCCTTCCTTCTACTCGCCCTGGGCTTTATTTGCTGTTGTTGTTCTAGTTCTTGTAGCTGTAGTGTTAGATTTTTTATTTGAGATTCTTCTTTTTAGGTAGGCCTACATTGCTATGAACTTTCCCTCAGGACTGCTTTTGCTGTGTCCCATAGGTTTTGGGCTGTTGTGTGTTCATGATCATTAGTTTCCAGAAACTTCTTGAATTCCTCCTTGATGTCATTGTTAACCCATTTGTTTTTTAATAGCATGTTATTCATCTCCATGAGTTTTGATGTTTTTGATTTTTTTTTCCTTTAGGTTGATTTCTAGTGTCAAGGCTTTGTGGTCTGAAAAGATACTTGATATCATTTCAATTTTCTTGAATTTGTTGAGGCTTGTTTTGTGTCCTATCATGTGGGCTATCTTTGAAAATGTCCCATATGCATTTAAAAAGAATGTATATTTTGTTTTTGGGGGGTGAAAAGTTCTTTATATATCATAAGTCCATTTGGTTTAGTGTGTTGTTCAATGCCTCCATATCCTTGTTGTTTCTTTGCTTCAAAGATCTATTGTTGATAATGGGGTTTAAAGTCCCCTACTATGAGTGTGTTGCTGTTGATATCCTCCTTGTAGTCTTCTAGAACATTCCATATATATTTGGGTGCTCCTATGTTGGGTGCATACATGTTTACCAGGGTTACATCTTCTTGATGGATTGTTCCCTTAAGTATTATGAAATTCCATTCTTTGTCTCTTTTTATAGCCCTTCCTGTGAAATCCATTTTGTCTGATATAAGTATTGCTACTCCAGGGTTTTTTTAAAGTCCGTTTGATTGAAATAGTTTTTACCATCCCGTCACTTTCAGTCTGTGTAAATCTTTTGTTTTGAGGTGTGTTTCTTGTAGACAGCATATATATTGGTCAAGTTTTTGTATTTATTCCACTACCCTATGTCTTTTAATTTGATCATTTAATCCATTAACATTTAAGGTTATTATTGGCAGGTATTTATTCATTTCCCTTTGTATCTGTGTTCCTCTCCCTCTCTCTTTTTCTTAAAGCATTCCCTTTAGCATCTCTTGCAATGCTGGTTTGGTGAAGATGTATTCTTTTAGTCTTCCTTTGTGTGAGAAACTACTTATTTCACCTTCCATTTTGAATGAGAGCCTTGCTGGGTAGAGTAGTCATGATTGTAGGCCTTTGTTTTTCATTGCTTGAAATATTTTTGACCATTCCCTTCTGGCTTGTAGTGTTTCTGTTGAGAAATCGGTCGATAGCCTTATCAGAGCTCCCTTGTATATTATTTGCTGTTTTTCTCTTGCTGCTTTTAGGATTCTCACTTTGTCTTTGAATGTTGCCATTTTAATTATGATGTGCCTTGGAGTGGGCCTTATTTGGTTCATTTTCATTGGGACGCTTTGTGCTTCCTGGACTTGCATGACTTTTTCTCTCATCAGGTTAGGATAATTTTCTGTCATTACTTTTCCTATCAGCTTTTCTATCCCTTGATCTTCTTCTTCTTTTATTCCTATGATCTGGATATTATTTTGTCTCATATGTCCTGTAATTCCCTTAGACCTTCTTCATACTTTTTCAATCTTTTTTCATTTTGTTGTATTGTCTGGGATTTTTTTTCTACATTGTCCTCTAACTCACTGATCTGATCCTCTGCTTCGTGTAGCCTACTTTTGGTTGATTCTACTGTGTTCTTCAGTTCAGAGATTGTATTCTTCATTTCTTCCTGGTTCTTATTAATAGTTTCTATGTCCTTTTTTATGTTGATGTAGTTCTCTGGAAGTTCCTTGTAGCTTCCCTGTAATTCTTTGTAGTTTCCTTGGAGTTCCTTGTAATTTCCATGGAGTTTTTGTAGTTTTCTTTGAGATTGTCAAGTACATTGAGCTTCTTTTTCACCATTCGTTTGAATTCCATGTCTGATAGTTGGCTTATGTCTATTACATCTATCTCTCTTTCTGGGGATTCCTCTTTTCCTTTCATTGGGAGGTTGTTTCTGTGTCTTCCCATGTTGGAGTCTTCTTGTTTGTTTTTGTTTATTTTATTTGTCTGCTTTGATTTCCCGCCTTTGTGGGATGACATTCTTCATAGGAGACCTGGGGATTCAGTGGTGCAGTCTCTTTGATCTCCTGAATCTGATGCTCTTGGGATGCCCTTTATGCCATTTGTTTATGCTGTCTGGTTGTATTTCAGTTACTGTTTGGTGGATCCTTCCCTCTGGCTAGTTGTTTGAGGGTAACTCTGACCACCTTGTCTTGAGTTCTTTTGTGGAGATGCTGTTAAAACATAAACCTACAACCCAGGCAAGAAACCCACACCCTGAAAAATATCCTCCACCTAGAATCCCACTATTGGCAGCAAATGAGCCAGTATTAATATAAATGTAGAGATGTTAAGACTATTATACTATAGGAGAAACAGATAAAAGTTGTTTTAAATGAAAGAAAGATGTTTTTGAGAGGGAAGATGATAGAATAATAATAGTAGCAAGTAGGGTCAAGGCTATGCGAAACAGTAATATTTACATTGCATACTAAAAAGAGAGGGAAGAATGCAGAATAAAGTGAGAAAGTCGAAGTGTATAGTATTAGGTTTAATAACAGTTATATGCTATATGTTTAGTGTGAAAGGGAGGCTAAACAAAAGAAACAAACAAAAATTAAAGAAGAATAGGAGGGAGAGAAGGTATGAAACAGATTAAAGAAAGAGGTTTTTTTTTTTTTTAAAGGAAGAAAAAAAAATAAAATAAAAAGGAAGAGGAAAGGAGGGAGGAGAAAAAAGGGAAGAAAACAAAAGGGAAGAGGAAAAAATGGGGGGGAAACAAAAGAAAGAGTTTTTACTCAGTTCAACTTTTGGGTACAGTCTTCTTTTTCTGGATTCCCACTTAGTCAAAATTCCATGAGTTTCAAATCTTTTCTGGCTGGCTGGTGGTGAGGAGATCTGGCTGGTTTCTGTGGTTGCTTTTCTGTCACTCATGGGCCTGCTGCAACTTTCTGCTGTGAGTCGCACTGAATTGGGTCTCTCCCCACGTGTCCAGCAGCACTCTCCAGCAATCCCCATGCTTCTCTAGGAATGTTGTTCTGCTGGCAAGCCAGTGCGCATGTCCCTAGTCCCAGCCCAGCCTTGGGTCCTGTGTTCACTCCTCCTCCCAAGAAGTCTCTGTGCTCCAAGCCACAGCACCCGGCTGCATCTGTCCCTAGCTGGCAGCATCTCACTGTTCTCCTGTGTGTACTGCTTGCCTGCCTGGGGTCCCCACTGAGTCTGCATTTCCGCCACAGCTCTCCTGTATGGGCCCCTCTCCCCGGCTTAGTTCTGCTCCTTTTTGTTTAGTGGTGCCGTGATGCACGTGCCCGGGGCGCAGGGTTGCCAGCCCAGATTTGCCAGCCCAGTTGGTCCCCACCTAGACTCAATTCATACAGTTTCCCACATTCTGGGCTGCTCGCTGTCCTCCCACACCTCTGGCTGTTTCAAGAAAACCTTCCTATTGTCTCCTTCAAGACTCTGCTGGTCCCAGTGCCTATTGCAAGCAGCAGTTTCCAATCAGATCTTGGCCAATGAGCCGGTCTGCAGCTGGCCATTTGGGGTGCAGTGCAGCAGTGGTGCTGGGCTGGGGGGCCCAGCGACTCCCTTTGAGAGCATGGGTGAGCCTTCTGCCCTCTTCCACTCTGCTCCCACACTCCCTTCCCTGCTCACACTATCTGAAATCCACACTCACTCACTCATCTCCGTGTTTGTATGCCAAGCCTTTCTGCAATGGGGGCAAGCAGACAACACTACTACCTACTCTACCACCATCTTTGGACTCTTAATACTTGTCCTTAGATTTTTATCTGGCTTTTGGCCTTTTCTATTACAGAGGATTAGACATAGCTGGGAGGCATTCTGCACTGATGAAAAAAATACTTAATATGAACACCATCATTCACATTAAAATTTTTTGCTGTAATTTAAGTAGTTCATTTTTTATCATTATAAAATAAAACTTGTATTAGTATTTTAATATTGATATAATTAAAATATTCCAGAGCAAGTATTACTGTACTCCTTCACTTTCCTAAATAAAAAGTAATTATTTCAATTATTTCAAAGTGGTTATTATAACTGTGTTTAAAAAGTTAATAAAGAAAAACAAATTTGCAAAGTTTTTAATAAGAAATAATTAACAGCAATCTTACAATATCAGTATTACGATAGCTTCTTACAGAATGCATTATTTTCAGATTCAAGTCGTCTTTATTTTATTTTTTCATTAGGTGATGGTTTTTGTCATTAGTACAAAAATAGATTTTCATCAGATACAAAGTAATATTTTAATAAATAAATGTTTGAGCTTAGAAAATTTATTGGCATTGCACTTAAGTCCTTTTTTTTATTCAATTTATTCAGGTGGCAATATTTAATAAGATTACATAGGTTTCATATATATATATGATACATGATCTGCATATTTCATTGTGTGCTCACCACCCAAAGTCAAATCATCCTCTGTGACCATATATTTGACCCCCTTTATTATCCTTTATTACCCCCTCACTCTCTTTGCCTCTGGTAACTACCATACTGTTGTCATCTTTTACGAGCTTTTGTTTGTTTTTTCTTGTTTGTTCATTTGATGCTTTCAGTTATATATGTCACATAGTGTTCTTAACGTTTCTGTCTGACTTAGTTCATTTAGCATGATTGCCATTTTGCAATTGCAACAAAAAGAATAAAATACCTAAAAATGAACTTAAAAAGCTGGTGAAGAACCTGTTTACTGAAAACTAAAAAGTATTATTAAAAGAAATTGAAAAATGACAAAATGAAATGGGAAGATATTTCACGTTCATGGATTAGAAAAATCAACATAGTTAAAATGTCCATATTACCACCCCCCAGAATAAGATTTAATGTAATCTTCATTGAAAACCCAATGATATTATTTTAAAGACATAGAATCAAAAAAAAAATCATCAGATTTGCATGAAGTCATTAAAAAATCCCAAATAGCCAGAGCAACCTGAGAAAAAAAAACAAAGCCAGGGAAATCGCACTCCCTGACTTCAAATTATATATGCTTCAAAGCGATGATAATCAAAACAGCATGGTACTGACAAGAAAACAGACACTCAAGCCAATGGAACTGAATTGAGAGCCTAGAAATAAACCCACATGTATATGAGAAGATAATTTTTGACAAAGAAGCCAAAAACATACAACAGAGAAAAGAGAACCTCTTCAATAAATGGCGCTGGGAAAATTGGAAAGCTACAGGCAATGATTGAAACTAAACTACAGTTCATCCCCATATAGTAATTTAATCATTATTTAGAAGAATTGGATTTAACATATTTTATTACATTTACTTACTAACCAATAAATTTATTTTCCAGGAATCTCAAGATTGCTTTGATGGCTCATTTATGTTACTCACTTTTTTTAGTGTGTATGGCGTTGATAAATGTTGCCAATAAGAAAATAGGCCATTATTCCCAAATAGCATTTCAATGTCATGTAAACTCTGACTTTTATAGTTTATTCCAAAAGGAATATTTGAGACACTGCTCTTCTCTATATTAGTCTCCAAAGCAATACTTCTGTTGCCAAAACCCAGAAAAGTAAAGCATCATGGGAGAAATAATTACATTTTAGTTGTATGTATTCTCTAGGGCTCCCTCTGTCTCACACTGTTAGACTCCCTAGCAGATGAAGTGTGTTTTTGCACAATACATGGTAAGTCACTATTTCACTTACACAAGTACAGGTAGCACTTAGGCTCTTTTGGAGAATTCTTACCTGGGAGCTTGTGATTCCACTGCTGGAATTGATCAATGTAGGCCCTTGTTACAGAATGTAACTTTCTATAAATTTGACACCCATCTCTGATCCTGAAGTAGGGTAATTCTTTTTCTCCAAACTTTGGGACACTATCAAGTATTTCATCATTTAAATATAATTCTTTCATCTTTAATTAATGAGAAAGCCAAACCTTTTTGTTTTTCTCATATTTTGAGTACATTCACACCAGTCAATTATTTTATAGTTTAAATCCTTTTGATAAACATTTGAAGCAACCAATAATATACCTGAGTCACTACATTATCTTAAAATGTATTTTGCTCATATAAATAAGTTGTACCCATGTTGTGCCATAATTTATGTCTTTAAATATTTTTTACCATAGTCTAACCGATTGAAATTAACTTCAGAAAGTAAGGAGTTGTGAAATAGTTTCTCCTTGGAGCAATCAGTATTTAAGGGGTTTTTCCTGCATTACTCGGTTAATATAGCTAAATGGTATTTCTAATGGAAAAAAAATGTTTATATTCATGAGTCTTGTTTTTATCTTTCTTTTCCTTTAAAAAAAAAAACTTATATATTCTACATATTATTTTGCATGCCTGCTAAAAATGGCCACAATTTGTACAGATTAGTTGCCACAGAGATGACTGCTGTTATTCTCTGAAACTACTGACCCAAAACCTTAGTTATCTTTTAGTACTTGGTGGACTTAGTTACTTCCCGTCTGTCTCTGTTTTGAGAGCAATTTTCTCTTTTCTAATAGTACCTTAGAAGTGAGCATCCTTGACCTGCATGGCTCAGTTAGTTGAGCATTGTCCCACAACATCGAAGGTCATGGGTTTGATTCCCAGTCAGGGCACAAGCCTGGGTTATGGCCTGTCCTGGTTGGGGCATATGCAAGAGGCAACCAATCAGTGTTTCTCTTTCACATCAATGTTTCTCTCCCTTTCATTCTCTCTCCCTTCCCCTGTAAATAAATAAATATGTACATAAATAAATACATAAATAATTAAAATAAAATCTTAAAAATAAACAAAGAGGTGAACCAAGTATGTACCATGAACCATCTTGACATGTTTCTCCTGCTTTAGAAAGTGCATGACTCTGGAGAAGCCAATGAATCAGTAGGAAGAAGCATAGTGTCTTTTTCTCTCACATTTGCTCTTGCATGGGAAGTAGAGGTTGTGAATTAAATTTATCATTAAGAAGATCTTTTCTTTTTTTTTTCTGGTAATACTGACCTGACTAAAGTGCCAGTAACTGATCTCTTGTGAGAGATCTTATGAAATTTTAAGCCCGAGAATTTATTAGCTCAAATACTGAAGGTCAGAACTGACTTTTTTCCCCATTTTTTAAGAACTGAACTTTTAAAAGTTTAAGGCTTAACTATAGTTACTATAAATGAATCTTAAGGCCAAAGTGAAGACATAAATCAAAGGGAAAATGATATCATGTCACTAAATTACATTAAATTAATCCTTCTCTGCCCCCCACCCCCACCCCTTTGTATTAGAACATCCACATACACAAAAAGTTAAGAAAAGCAGCCTTTTATAGGGGGAAAAAATATTCAGAGTCTTGGAAAGGAAGGATTGTAGGTCTTGGTGCAGGGCTCATGCTTATGTGATTAAGAAAGGTTTCTTAACACCTATTCACCTTTCCTCAAGCTTACATAACTGGGGGATGTACTTTTATTGAGACTCAAATCATTCTCCAAGTTGAATGGAAAATATCTCTTTAGATTTTACCTGTCCTGTGCACTTGTGTTATCCTGGACCTCTCTACTCTTCATTACTGATATGATTCCTGGAACTAGCAACATCTGTCACAAATGGTTACTCTTTCATACCAGTGTGATTCATTATGGGAAGCCCTGTCTGATAAAAGAAAAAACATTTTCAAAGAAGAGATTTATGGTACACTAGAGAGATGAATTAAGAGTTCTCTGAATTCTTGGGAGTCTTATTTATTTTCTTGCTTTTTAGCTTATCTTTTAAAAAATAAACAAGAAATATCATCAAGTAGCCTATTATACATATAACAACCATTCCTCCCAATCCAGTTAAGCATTAACTATAGAACCAAATTTTCAAAGATTACCATATATTATAAATTAGAAAGTGTGGGTATTATTTTTATTTTACATATGAGTATGCCATAATTTAAACAATGAATTTAGAAGAATAAACTATAAAGATTCACTCAAATTTAAAATAAATATAATTTTAAAGTAGACTAGTGAAATTAAATATAATTGTAATAATAGGAAAAATTCAGATTTAGTTTAATGTAAATGAAATTCTAGCAATAATCTACATATATATGCACATTGATGAATGATACACATATAAATGTTTAGATACTTCCTATGCTCTAACAAAAGTCTAGTAATAAATATTTAATTTAGTCTAATCAGGAAACTAAAATTTTCTACTTAAAATTAAAAAAAAAATAACTTCAGTTAAACTTATAATTTATCCCATGAAAGTATAAAACTTGAAAACAAATATTCAAAACAAAAACAAATAAATAAGAATAAAAAAATAAAGTAAACAAGCAGGTAGGTAGATGAATGAATGGATGAATGAATGAATAAAGGAGGCCATTATACCCTACACAAAGTTAATTCTTAGATTCAGCTTGTCAGCTATGTTTTTCTTTAACTTATGGAGCTTTGAATTTTTTTGTGCTATTATTAGTTACTTAAAATTTTTTCTTGAAGAAGATGGTATACAATAAAATACATGCAAAATAATAATTTGACATAGAAATAATTGAATTTATATTACTTTTATTTCTTAAAAATAGGCAAATATTTAAAAATATTTCTTTGTGTTAATATCATTTTGCTTTTTTGTAGTAACAACCTCAAGGAGCCCTCAGACCATTAAAATTATTTAAATCTATGATAAATATTATAACAATGTAATTTTTACTATTCTGTTTTCTTCTTGTATTATCAGCTGCATAAGTTCTTGAGTTTGTGTGTGTGTGTGTGTGTGTGTGTGTGTGTGTGTGTGTGTTTCTGTAATACAACTACCAAGTGCCACTCTAAGGGTCAAGTTTCTTTGAATATGTAAAATAAAATGAAAATGTTTTTGGAAAGTTATTGCAAGTTGGGAACTCTTAAACAGTACTTTTCAGTTCGTAAATGAATGTATAGCAGATAATTTATTCTTCCATAAATATGAAGTGCTTTAATATAAAAGAAAACAAAACAATTACTGCATTATTAAAATCATGATTCAAATAAGTATTGACTAGACTTTAAAATGAAAAAGATCAAGTAAAAAAAGTATAATAAAAACGAATCCTGTAGTTTCTTTAACAATTAATTATAATAGATACTGGCATTCTGGCTATTTACCAGTCTAACCAAAAGCATTTGTTTTATTAGTGCTTGAATCAATTTGTCTTTAGTGAAAGGATCAGGTAAAGTAATTTGTTTACAACTTGAAACAAAAATATATATATATATAAAATAACTTCTGTGGCAGAATAATACTCAGTGTAAAAATATTCCTATAATATTAAAAATCAATAAGAAGAAATTTTGGACATAATTACTTCAACACTTTAAAATACATTATTATAGTTTCAAATTTTTTCCTTTATTTTGTTACTTTTTTATTTTGTCAAGCACATAAGACTATATAATTCAATTTTAATAATTCCAATGTGTAAATACACACACACACATAATTTTCCACTGTGCTGTCTTTGCAAAAAATTCATAGTCCAAACCTCCTTAGAGTCATTTTATTCAAGGGGTTGATTCAGTATTTTATCCTCTGGTCAGATGCAGTTTTTAACTCATTATTTCCTGGTTTCATTATTCTTATTATTATATGGAAATATTTAATTAGTCTAATTCCATAGTGCATCAGACATTTGTTACTATATAAATCCCATATTTAAAAACTAAATTTTTAGCCTTTCAGTTCAGGGAATACATATAAATGAAAGGACATACCATACTCATGAATGGGAAGAATATTATTCAATGTCCATGGTACCCAAAGCAATGTATTGATTTTAAAAAATCCCTATCAAACACCAATAACATATTTCACAGAACAACGCCCCAAAATCTCCAAATTTATATGGAACAACAAAAGACCCTAAATAACCAAAGCAATCTTGAGAAAAAAAGAACAAAGTTGGTATCATCCTCCTTGATATCAAACTATTCTACGGGGTGATAGTAATTAAAATAGCATGGTACTGACATAAAAACAGAACAGGCCCTGCCCTAAGAGGCGAGAGACCAACTCCCGGAGCTCGGCTCAGCGGGACTGAGGGCACGGGGCAGCGCGCGAGCGCAAAAGCACCTCAGCCCGGGGTCAGTGGGAGCTCTCGGGCCGCCTGTGCGGGCAGGGTCACCTTTGCGCAAACGGGGAACCGCCGCGGCCCAGCGAAGGCGGGAGCCAATCCCGGGGAAAGCGCTCGGGCCGCCCGCGCGGGCAGGGTCACCTCGGTGCGAACGGGGAACCGCCGCGGCCCAGCGAAGGCAGGAGCCAATCCCGAGGAAAGCGCTCGGGCCGCCCGCGCGGACAGAGACACCTTGGCATGAACGGGGAACCACCGCGGCCCGGCAGCAGTGGGCTCCAACCGCGGGGCAAACTCTCGGGCCGTCCGAGCGCGCAGGGGCTTGCGCGCAAGGGCACCTCAACTGGCTACAGCGGGCAGCAAGGTAGCGCGCCGTGCCGGCAACCGCGGGCGCGCACCATAGCGGCAACCGGGTGCGCACACCAGTCCGGCAAAAGAACAAGAACCTCTGACCTCCCACACTAGACCAGCTGCGGACCCAGAAAAAGAAGGCAACACACCAAGGCTAAAACGGAGTAAAAACATCGTTTTTTTTTTTTTTCTTTCCAAATTTTTTCTCCCTTGTTCTTTCTTTCTTCTTAATAATTTCTTTTCTTTCCTTCTTTCTTTATTCTTTTCCTGGGGTTTTTTTGGGGGGGTTTTGGGGGGTATATATATATATATATATATATATATATATATATATATTTTTTTTTGGTTCAATTTTTTTTTTCTCTCTCTTTTTTCTTTCTTTCTTCTGTATTCTTTCTTTTCTATCTTTCTTTGTTCCTTTCTTGCTTACCTTTTGGGGTTTTTTCGGGGGGGTTGTGGTAAATTTTTTATTTTCTTCTCTTTCTCTCTTTCTTCTTTTCTTTCTTCTATTTTCTTGGGGATTTTTTGGGGGGGTGTTTTTCCTCCACCTCTTCCAATAATAACAAACTTTATCTCTAACGTGTTGCATATAACCTCTCCTTCTCATCCTTTCTCTTTAATAGGGGTTTATTCGTTTGTGTGTCTAGCTTAGCCCCCCTATTACTTTAAATAATACAATATAATTACTATATAAACCCAAATACAATACAATCCCACTTTCTTACTATACTAAGTATTTTTCTATCCTTTTCTTCTATTTTTCTTAACATACAATGTAAATATTACTAACTGGCTTGCACAGTCTCAACTATTATTAATCTATCAACCCCTCTATCAAAAATTATATTTTTCCTCCCCAAAAACAACTCGTATCTATTCTTCTTATAGTATAAAAGCTCTAATCTCTTTACATTTATATTAATACGGGCTAGTTGGCTAATGATAGCAGGATAGAGTGGGGGATACTTTCTGAGGGTGTGGGTCTCCTGCCTGGGCTGTGTGTTTATGTCTTTAACAACATATCCACAAAAGAACTCAAGACAAAGCAGATAGAGTGACTCTCAACCAAGTAGCCAGAAGGAAGATCCTATCAAAGAACATCTGAAATATAACCGAACAGCATAAACAAACGACATAAAGGGTAACTCAAGTCCATCAGGCTCAGGATATCAAAGAGACTGCACCACTGAAACTCCCAGACCTTCGATAAAGAATATTACACCACAAAGGAGGGAAGTCAAAGCAGACTACCCCCCCAATAAATAAATAAATAAATAAATAAATAAATAAATAAATAATAACAAAAAGAATCCAACATGGTAAGACGCAAAAATAACCCCTCAATGAAAAGAAAAGAGGAATCCTCAGAAAGAGAGATAGACGAAATAGACATAGCCCAAATGTCAGACATGGAATTCAAAACAATGGTGGTAAAGAAGCTCAATATTCTCGACATCCTTAAAATCAACTATGACAACCTTCAAGGAAGTTACCAGCAGCTCCAAGAAAATTACAGGGAACTTGCAGAGAACTACACCAGCATAAAAAAAGACATAGAAATCGTTAACAAGAACCAGGAAGAACTTAAGAATACAATCTCTGAACTGAAAAACACAGTAGAATCAGTCAAAAGCAGACTAAACGAAGCAGAAGATCGGATTAGTGAGTTAGAAGATAATGTAGAGAAAAACTCCCAGACAATACAGCAAAATGAAAAACGATTGAAAAAATATGAACAAGATGTAAGGGAATTACAGGATAGCATTAGGAAAAATAATTTAAGGATCATCGGAATACGAGAGGAAGAAGAAAAGGAACATGGAATTGAAAATCTGATAGGAGAAATAGTGACAGAAAATTTTCCGAACCTGATGAGAGGAAAAGCTATGCAAGTCCAAGAAGCACTGAGAGTTCCAATCAAGAGGAACCCCCAAAAACCCACTCCAAGGCACATCATAGTTAAAATGGCAACATTCCAAGACAAAGAGAGAATCCTAAAAGCAGCAAGAGAAAAGCAGCAAATAACATACAAGGGAGCTCCGATAAGGCTATCAACTGATTTCTCAACAGAAACATTACAAGCCAGAAGGGAATGGTCAAAAACATTTCAAGCAATGAAAAACAAAGGCCTACAACCAAGAATACTCTACCCAGCAAGGCTCTCATTCAAAATAGAAGGGGAAATAAGGAGTTTCTCAGACAAAGGAAGACTGAAAGAATACATCTCCACCAAACCAGCATTGCAAGAGATGCTAAAGGGACTGTTCTAAGAAAAAAGAAGGAAAAAACAAGAGAGGAGAGGAACAGAGGTACAAAGGTAAATGAATAAATACATGTCAATAATAACCTTAAATGTAAATGGATTAAATGCTCCAATTAAAAGACATAGGGTAACGGAATGGATCAGAAAACAGGACCCACATATTTGCTGTCTACAAGAAACACACCTCAAAACAAAAGATTTACACAGACTGAAAGTAAAGGGATATAAAAAAATATTCCAAGCAAACGGACCGGAAAAAAAAGCCGGGGTAGCAGTTCTCATATCAGACAAAATGGATTTTAAAGCAAGGACAATAAAAAGAGACAAAGAAGGACATTTCATAATACTTAAAGGAACAATCCATCAAGAAGATATGACTTTGATAAACATATATGCACCCAACATAGGAGCACCCAAATACATAAAGCAAATACTAGAAGACCACAAAAAGGATATCAACAACAACACACTCATAGTAGGGGACTTCAACACTCCATTATCAACAATAGACAGATCATCAAAGCAAAGAAACACCAAGGATATACAGGCGTTGAACAACACACTAAACCACATGGATCTAACTGATATATATAGAACTTTTCACCCCAAAGAAGCAAAATATACATTCTTTTCAAGTGCACATGGGACATTTTCAGAGATAGACCACATGATAGGTCACAAAACAAGCCTCAACAAATTCAAGAAAATTGAAATCATATCAAGCATCTTTTCAGATCACAATGCCTTGAAACTAGAAATCAACCTCAGAGGAAAAAATCAAAGACACCCAAACTCATGGAGATTGAATAACATGCTATTAAATAATGAATGGGTTAACAATGACATCAAAGAAGCAATCAAGAAATTTCTAGAAACTAATGATAATGAGCACACAACAACCCAAAACCTGTGGGACACAGCAAAAGCAGTCCTGAGAGGGAAGTTTATAGCAATACAGGCATATCTGAAAAGGCTAGAAGAATCTCAAATAAAAAACCTAACCACAATGCTACAAGAACTAGAACAACAACAACAAACAAAGCCTAGGGCAAGAAGAAGGAATGAAATCATCAAGATCAGAGCAGAACTAAATGACATAGAGACTAAACAAACAATCCAAAAGATCAACGAAACTAGGAGCTGGTTCTTCGAAAAAATCAACAAAATCGACAAGCCTCTAGCCAGTCTAATCAAGAAAAAAAGAGAGAAGACACAAATAAACAAAATCAGAAATGAAAGAGGAGAAATCACGGCTGATACCTCAGAAATACAAATGATAGTTAGAAATTACTTCAGACAACTGTATGACAAGAAATTTGACAATCTAGAAGAAATGGACAAATTTCTAGAAACATACAACCTTCCAAAACTGAATCAAGAAGAAGTGGAAAGTCTCAACAGACCAATAACAAAGAAGGAAATTGAAACAGTAATCCAAAATCTCCCGGCACACAAAAGCCCTGGACCGGATGGCTTCACAGGCGAATTCTACAAAACATTCAGGGAAGAACTAACTCCTATCCTCCTCAAACTGTTCCAAAAAATCCAAGAAGAAGGGAAAATCCCATACTCTTTCTATGAAGCCAGTATTATCCTAATCCCCAAACCAGGTCAAGACACAACAAAGAAAGAAAACTACAGGCCAATATCACTGATGAACATCGATGCTAAAATCCTCAATAAAATATTGGCAAACAGGATCCAGCAACACATCAAAAAGATCATACATCATGATCAAGTGGGCTTCATTTCAGGGATGCAAGGATGGTTTAATATTCGCAAATCAATAAATATAATACATCACCTAAACAGAATGAAAGACAAAAATCACATGATCATATCAATAGATGCAGAAAAAGCATTTGATAAAGTTCAACACCCATTTATGATGAAAACACTCAGCAAAATGGGAATAAAGGGAGCATATCTTAACATAATTAAGGCTATATATGAGAAGCCTGAGGCCAACATCATACTCAATGGACAAAAACTGAAAGCATTCCCCCTGAACTCAGGAACGAGACAAGGTTGTCCACTCTCTCCACTCCTTTTCAACATAGTGTTGGAAGTCCTAGCCACAGCAATCAGACAAGAAAAAGAAATAAAAGGAATCCAAATTGGGAAAGAGGAAGTGAAACTTTCATTATATGCATATGATATGATAGTATACCTAGAAAATCCTATAAACTCCACTAAAAGACTACTCAATATAATAAGTGAATTTGGCAAAATCGCAGGGTACAAAATAAATATACAGAAATCCAAGGCATTTCTGTACACCAACAATAAAATAGCAGAGACAGAGACAAAAAAGAAAATACCATTTACTATAGCAACAAGAAAAATAAAGTACCTAGGAGTAAACTTAACCAAAGAGATAAAAGACCTGTACTCTGAAAATTATATAACATTGAAGAAAGAAATTAAGGAAGAAACAAATAAATGGAAGCAAATACCATGTTCTTGGATGGGAAGAATCAACATCATCAAAATGGCCATACTACCCAAAGCAATTTACAAATTCAATGCAATCCCTATTAAAATACCAATGACATATTTCACAGACCTAGAACAAATACTCCATAAATTCATATGGAACCAAAAAAGACCCCGAATAGCAAAAGCAATCTTGAGACAGAAGAACACAGCAGGAGGAATCACAACACCAGATATCAAACAATACTACAAAGCCACTGTAATCAAAACAGTATGGTACTGGCATAAGAACAGACATATAGATCAGTGGAACAGAATAGAGAGTCCAGAAATAAACCCAGGCCTCTATGGTCAACTAATCTTTGATAAAGGAGGAAGGAACATAAAATGGAGTGAGAAGAGCCTCTTTAACAAATGGTGCTGGGAGAACTGGATAGGGACCTGCAAAAAAATGAAACTAGACCACCAACTTACACCACACACGAGAATAAACTCAAGATGGATCAAAGACTTAAATGTAAGCCGTGACACCATAAAAGTCCTAGAGGAAAACATAGGCAAGAAAATATCAGATATCTCACGTAACAATCTCTTCACGGATATATCTCCTAAAGCAAGAGAAATAAAGGAAAAAATAAATAAATGGGATTACATCAAACTGAAGAGTTTCTGCTCAGCAAAAGAAAACATCAGCAAAATGAAAAGGAAACCAACCATATGGGAAAACATATTTGCCAATGACATCACAGACAGGGGACTGATTTCCAAAATATATAAAGAGCTGATACGACTCAACATCAAGAAAACAAACAACCCAATTAAAAAATGGGCAAGGGACCTGAACAAACACTTCTCCGAAGAGGACATACAGAAGGTCCATAGACACATGAAAAAATGCTCAACATCATTAGCCATCAGGGAGATGCAAATAAAAACCACAATGAGATACCACCTTACACCAGTCAGAATGGCCATCATCAACAAATCAACAAGCAACAAGTGCTGGCGAGGATGTGGAGAAACGGGAACCCTACTGCACGGTTGGTGGGAATGCAGACTGGTGCAGCCACTATGGAGAACAGTATGGAATTACCTCAAAAGATTAAAAATGGAACTGCCTTTTGAACCAGCGACTCCACTACTAGGATTATACCCGAAGAATCTTGAAACACCAATTCAAAAGAACTTATGCACTCCTATGTTCATAGCAGCACTGTTTACAATAGCTAAGTGCTGGAAACAACCTAAGTGCCCATCTGTAGATGAGTGGATCAAAAAACTGTGGTACATTTACACAATGGAATACTATGTAGCAGAAAGAAAGAAGGAACTCCTACCATTTGCAACAACATGGATGGAACTAGAGAGAATTATGCTTAGTGAAATAAGCCAGGCAAAGAAAGAAAAATACCATATGATATCACCTAATACAGGAAACTAAAGAACAACACAAACAAAGGAACTAAATAGAACAAAGAGCAGAATAGAAGTCAATAGGGGGGAGGGGAGAGGGAGAGAAGGGGGATAAGTAAGGGAAGGGCTTAATTAAAGAGCCTGTATAAAAGACTCATGGACATAGACAACGGGGAGGGATATGATTGCGGGAGAGGGGGTGGGCTGGGTGGGGGAGAGAAATTGGGGGAAAAGGGGATAACTGTAATTGAAAAACCAAAATAAAAAAAATAAAATAAAAAAAAAAAAAAAAAAAAAAAAACCAGAACAGACTCATAGAATACAAGAACACAAATGAGAGCCCAGAAATAAACCTGCACCTATATGGTCAATTAATCTATGGCAAAGGAGGCAAGAATATACAACGGGGTAAAGACAGTTTCTTCAATAAATGGTGTTGGTACAACTGGATAGAAAGCTGCAAAAATGTAATTAGACCACTTTTCTGACATTATATACAAAAAAATTAATTCAAAATGAATTAAAGACTTAAATGTAAGACCTAAGTCCATAAAGATCCTGGAAGAAAACATAGGCAATAAACTCTTTGACACTGGTTTTAGAAATATATTTTGATATGTATCCCAGGGCACAGAAAATAAAAGTAAAAATAAACAAGACTACATTAAATGAAAAAGTTTTTACACAATAGAGGAAAGCATCAACAAAACAGAATGACAATCTACTAAACGGGAGAAGTTATTTGCAAATATTATATGCAATAATGGATTAATATCCAAAGTATATAAAAAAACATACTGTTCAACATCAAAAAAACTTTTGATTAAAAAAATGGATAGAGGAGATTCATGAAAAGATGTTCAATGTCGCTAATCATCAGGAAGTGCAAATCAAAACCACAATAAGGTAACACCTCACACCTGTTCAAATAGCCATTATCAATAAATCAACAAATTAGCATTGGCAAAATGCAAAGAAAAGGCAAGTTTCTTGCACTGTTGGTGGTATTGTAGATTGATGCAGCCACTATGGTAAACAGTATGGAGGTCCTTCAAAAATTTAAACACAGAACGACCACATGACCCAATAATTCCATAATATATGTTATCTTACCAAAATCTACTTCTAATTTATACTGTTAATTATAGTGAAATGTATAATTTCACTTCTTTATAACTATTACCTCTTGCCTTTACTGTGCTATTATTGTTATCCTAAATACATTTATATATGTTACAAATGCAACAATAAATTGTTACTTTATCACTTTATATAATTTGTCTTTTACACAGATTTTAGGTGTTTTTGTTCCATAATTCCTCCACTTTATTTTCCTTATTGTTTTACTATATATTTTGAGCTATTATCTAAGTGGCTATACTGAGGATTACCATTCATATTTAACTTGCAAGATTCTAGTACATTTTAATAAGAATTTAAATAGTATACAAAACTTTCATTCTTTATACTCTGTTCTAACCTCTTTTATACTATATCACAAATTATATCTTCAAACATTGTTTCCATCAAAAAAGATGTATTAAATGACAACAAAATCACAACTATCAACAACAGAATCTAAAAAAATAAAAACAAAAACAAACTAAGCAGACAACCAGAGTGGGAACAGAATTATAGGTATGGGGAGCACGGGGAAGTGTGTCACTTGGGAGAGGGGAAGGAGGAGGAAATGATGCAGGAATTAAGAAGCATAGTAGGAGGGTGCAGAATAGACAGGGGCATATTAAGAATAGTAGAGGAAAAGGTAAAGTCAAAGAGCTTACAGGGGAGGGACTGCTGGATGGAGGGAGGGTGCTGAGTGGAGGGGAAGAAAGGGCAAATAAATTGGGACAACTGTAACAGCATAATCAATAAAACATACAAAAAAGATGTATTATTACAACTTTTTGCAGCTGCTTTTTAAGGCTTATAGAATTTTAAAAAGACATTTGAAACAAAAATACATTTATAGTATCCTTTCTATGTAGGATTTTTGGTATATACTTAACTAACCATAAAATTCACCCATATAAAGCGATCAATTAATTCACTGGTTTTTACTGTATTCACAGTTAGGTACACCATTACTACAGTCAATTTTAGGCCATTGAAATCACCTCAAAAAGAAATCCTATGTCTCCAGTTGCCACTCTGTTCTAACATCAAGTAAAAAACTGAATAGCCTGAAAAAATAAACAATTCTTAAATCTATGAGACAGGGCATGACACAGGGCAAACCACTGTTTCCAAGGTAGGAGAGACTGGCAAATCAAGAGTCAATGGCTTACCTGAGCAAATTCACGGTAGAAACTGCCCCTAAAGCCAGTTCTGAGAAGGAAATCTTGAACAGTAATTGACACATTGCTGGAGGCTCACTGTGAGCTTCCTCTGAGTTAAGAACTCCGTGGGGAACAAGTTCGAGAGAGGATCCTAAAATACTGTGAGATCTGCCGATAGGAGTTTGACCAGATTTCCAGAGTATATATCCGAGGAAAATCCTCTACATTTTCTGCTGGAAGGAGGAGAAACATTACCATTTTGAAATATCCCAGAGAGCACTACTGTTCTTTAAAAAGCCTGCCCACAGGGGAAACTAATTAACAGAAGCCTAATCAGAACGGGGGAAGAGAAATAATCCTGTTAGGTAGGATAGCTAGCAAACCATGGCAGGGAGGAGGAGGGATACAGGTCCCACCCACTGACTCAGCAGTCCTTGAAATTCTATGTATCTTTTCCATTATCTGGGAAGGAAAGCCTTTGAAACTGCTTTCATCACAAGGCCTGAAAGACCAAAATGGGCCAATAGTGCCAAAAGAAAGAAGCCCATTAACACCTTCAGGTATTCCACAACCCTTTCCTGGAAAGCTAGCACCACCTTTACCTGTCAGTCAATACGGAACTTCTTTGCCCTCCCTCATCCCACCAACTAGGTAAGTCCTCCTAACAAAGGATTCTTTATTCTTTTGGCTCTCTCTAGCTGCCCAGCCTCAGGCCACCAGGTCTTTGGCTGCCTGGCCTCAGGCCGCCCTGCCTCAGGCACTTGCCACCCCGGCCTTTGGCTGCCCGTACTTTTGCTGCCCTTTCCCTGCTTTGCCTATGAATGCCACCCCTGCCTTAGGTAGGCCTGATGGGTCACCATTAAACCCTCCTTGCACACTAATATACTTGCTGATCTGTAATTCTTTACTGAGTTGGTGAGAAGAATGGAGTTTCTGGGAGTTTCTCCTGTAACAATCCTACTCCAGCTGCTCTAGTTTTCCATGTGGGAGAAGGGAAATACCCAACTCCATCTGTCACCTCACCTGCCAACCTCCCCCCACCCCCAAGAAAAAGGAAAAAAACAGGGCAAAGAAAACTGAGAGGCTTATGAAATTCAAAGTCCAGAGGCATAGGCCCACTAAGAGACTGACACTTTGTCACAGGACTATAGAACACTTTCTCTCCCATTATAGCTCATCACAACATTACTGCAGGCCCATTTACAGCAATTCCTTCAATTCATACATCCTGTTCAGCTATCAGGGACACAATAGAAGGCATACCAAAAACAGAACAAGCATCAGAAACAGACATGTCAGGATGGTGGAATTATCAGACAGGAATTTAAAGCAACTATGATTAATATTTTAATGGTTCTAATGGATAAAGTAGACAGCATGCAAAAACAAGTGGACGATGTAAGCATAATGATTGAAATTCTACAAAAAGTTTTACAGATCAAAAACTCTGTAACAGAAATAAAGAGTGCATTTGAGTATTCATTAGCAGACAGGACATGCTGAAGAAAGAATTCTGAATTTGAGAATATATCAATAGAAACATCCCCAAACTAAAAAATAAAGAACTGAAAAAAAAAAATCTAATGACTGTGGGACAACTACAAATGGTGTAACATATATGTAATGAGAATACAAGATGGAGAAGAAAAGAGAAGAGAACAATTATTTAAAACAATAGTGAATATGAATTTCCCCTAATTAATGTCATACACCAAAGCACAGTTCCAGGAGGCTCAGAGGACACCAAGCAGATAAATGTAAAAAATAATAATAAAAACAAACAAACAAAACAACTATACCTAGGCATATCACATACACAAAATCAAAGGTAAAGAAAGAATTCTGGAAAAAGCCAAAGGAAAAAACATTGTACCTATAGAAAAATTATATCTGACTTCTCCTCAGAATCTATGCAAGCAAGAAGAGAGTGAAGTGAAATATTTAAAATGTTGAGAGAAAAGAAAAACTAACCAACCTATAATTCTGTACCTTATGAAATTATCCTTCAAAACTGAAGGAGAAATAAAGATTTTCTCAGAAAAACAAAAATTGAAAAAAATGTTTTCCAGTAGACCTGCCTTGCAAGAAATGTAGAAGAAATTTGCTAGTCAGAAGACAAATACCACATGGTTCCAATTCTACAAGGTATTTAAAGTAATTAACTTATAGAAGCAGGAGATATAATGATCAGTGTCAGGTGCTGAGGGGAGGAGAAAATGAGGAGTTTCTAACCAATGGGCATAACATTTCAGTTATACAAGATAAAGAAGTTTCAGAGATCTGCTGCTGTACATTGCGCCAATAGTTAACCATTGTTAAGTGTTTTTAACACATATTAAAAAAATAACAATAGTGAGTTTGTAAGGCATAGTACTGAGAACAAATCCCAAGCCTTAAATTGGATCACTATTTTTTTTTGACACATTTAATTTGCCTTTGTATTTCATTTCTATGATTTGAAAGTATCATGCTACTATGTGGGTCTGTCCTTCAAACAATGCATAATATTTCCATTTATGGAATGTTTATAGTCTCACACAAATAACCTATTTAAACACTTTGAAATAATCAATTTATAAATCTTCAAATAACATATTTAGATAAAATGTAATTACGCTGAACACAGTGGCTTAGAATGATGAATGTATGATAAATACAAAAATTAATCCTCTGGAGAAATAGAACACATGCTTCTTTTGTAACAAAGCAATTAAAGCTGGACAAGGGGTAGATATTTAGTTAAGCATACCTAAATATAGTAGGTCATATTTCCACAGCTATAGAAAATTATGCACTACTAGATAAGGTCCCAAACTATTATTTCAGGATTTCTCCACTTTAAAAGGTTTGAATAATATCTATATACCATATTTTTTTTGGATGAATAAAGTATTCTAGATATAAAGACCACACAAATACATACAAATAGCCTTTCCAAGTGTCTTATGATAACAGAGAGGCTTTAAAATGTATAATTGTGTGACTATTATACCTTGACCTGTGGCATAGGCAGAATTTATATGATATTGCACATAGCACTGACATTGCTTTGAGGCTACACCTGTCTCTAATTTATCACCATTACATACCAGACCTCTTTAACTCAGCCTGTTTATATGTTTATGGGCAAAACATTATAACAAATGGCCTCTGCTTTTGAAAAACTTTATGAACCTAAGGGAAATGAGCTTTAATAAACCAAAACAAATTAAAATTAGAAATCAAAATCAAAGTAATGAAAGAATACATAATAGTTAATAATAATAATATAAAAGATATTATAAATAATTACCTAGTTGATGATACAGAAAAAATTTGTAGGTGCTCAGGGGAGAAAATGATCATAGAGGTAGAAAAAGAAATGCTTCCTAGAAAAGAAGAGGGAGAATTTGTATCAAGTTGAAAATCAGGGTATCTAGTGTAAAGCACAGTTAAGGATTTTGTATCTAATATTAAATATTTATGTCTGTGAATCCATCTTTTTATTTTTGAATTTTTATGTCTGATAAAGGAAGTGTATATTTTACTCTATAAAATAAACTTCTCAGTCTAATGAATCTCACTCAGCTTCTCCCTAATTAATCGCAATTTCTATATTAAAACCACTTATTTCATGTGAATTCCCTACGAAGGTATAATTTAAAAACACAACTTAGGGAACAAGAATACATAACTTAAAAGTTTGGCAAGGAGCTTATAACAAAGTTGGACCAATGCATGTTTATGTCTAAAACAAACTCTTTCATATTAACCAAAATTATTATATATTATATATATTTTTTAAATAGTTCTTTTCTCATTTTGTTATGATGCAGGCATGTAATAATCAGCTCTGAGATATGTTTCAAATTATTTATTATTAGCTGTAGCCCTAATACCCACTGTGCTTTTGTTAATAATTGCCTGATTATCACTAGTTTGAATTGCTACATAGTCTCTTGAATGAAAAAAACAGTAGAATAAAGCCATGACTGTCATGGAGAGAATTATTCATGACACAATATGTGGCCATTGTAGTCTGTCTTGAGAGGTGGCATAAGTATGTAATGTGAGTGTGATCATGAAACTATCAGTGATACATATTGCATTAAGCAATATATGTAACAGACTCTTTTAAAGGATTGTCAGCAAAGGGAGACTAAAAAACTCTTAAGACTGAATTTTGCATAAAAGTAAAAATAAATATGCAGCTTTAGTATATTCTTTCTAAAATAAACTTAAAAATTGTTATATTGACCCATATCTTGAAAATGTAGATTTCAAAATACCAATTAGAAAACCTTATATTTATGTAAAGTCATTTTAAGAATATCTAAATATGCTAATGATATCAGGTTCAACAGTATCCTTATCAAGTAAATAGCATGCTTATGCCAAAGTGTATATAAGTATATGAGATTCATTTATACCAAGAACAGGAGTTTTTAGGTTAAAGCAAAATTATTTCTATTGAGTGAGTAGTCTGATTATTGCACAGTAATGATTCATCGTTGCATTTGTTAAGTTAATCCATTAAAGGATTTTATTTACTTTTATTAAACTTTAACAGAAAAAAATAATTTTATGTACATTTTATTTTGACTTTTTAATTTTTTAAATTTTTTATTTAATCATCCTTTCCATTATCATTTAGTCCCATATACACCCCAACTCCCCAGCAGTCACCACACTGTTGTCCGTGGACATGGACAATAGCAGAAAAATTTTTAATGACTATTTTACTTCAGAAGACCAGTAATTTTGTTGTCCTAACTGACTTACAGATATTTATTTAATTATATCATACACAACTTTTAAGAAGGAAGCCTAAAATGCCACTTTCAACTGAAAAAAAAAAAAAGATGTAAAAACAGAAAGAAAATATCAGGTGAACAGGGGAAATGTTCAGAAGTCAGATGAAAGCTTTTAATGGTTTTTAAGTGTTTTTGAGGAGACTGAAACTAGTATCAGTAATTATGTATGTCTTCTTTTATTGGTCTCCATGACGTTATCACAGAGGACTCAGTTTACCAGAAATTTTATTTCCTACAAAGAGTCAAGAATTAGAGCTCCCTTCTAGCCCAGTTCTCTAGGCATTGTATTTTCAAACCTCTATACTAATCCCTGCCCTCCAGAGGATACTGCTTTCGAACACTTGATGAATAGAGGTGTCCATCAGCAGCTGAATAAGTGACAGGTAGATATCTTGCCAGGAGAAACACATAAAGCAGCATTATTTGAAACTGACCCATTCATGACTGCTTTCCCCACCTGTAATAATTAGATGTTACAGCCCAGTGATGTGCAGCATTGTCCCATTCCCAAGTGTATCTCCCTGAAAACATACCCAGATGGGTATCTTCAATGTGTCTAAAAACCATTGTACTTATTTATACCACTGTGAAAGAAGTAAACACAGTCCTAAACAAGGGAAGATAGATAGTATCTCAAATCCACTAGAAGTCTAGAGCTTTTGTTGCACATGTTTTATTAAATAGCAAGTTACTGATTAGGGTCTATTTATCAAATGTTTAGACCTGGAAAGGTTCCTGAGTATATTTTTGAAGTTTTATCTCTTTCTTTTCTTTTGTAACTTTAAATTTTTTAGGCAAGAATTTCCTTCATAAGGGGCACTCCTACAGACAAACATACTCACAAACACACACATGCATGCATGCACATTGGTCCACTGTATACCCCGCCAAGTGCATATACAAGATTATGGCAGTGATTCAAGTGCTGAAAAGAATAGTAAGATAAGAATAAATAAGCAGAACAGCTGAACTACTCCATTGAAAATTATAGATTTTTAAACCAGCCATTGATATGCTCTTGGGCATTTTTCCTAGAAAAATAAAGATCTATGTTCAAGCAATAATCTGTACACAAATGTTTATAGAAACTTTATTCATAATAGTAAAGAAAAAAATGTCTAGAAATACTTTTTATTTTATTTCTGTTTCATTTAAATGAAACAGTAACCGCAATGCCCTTAGCATCATCTACACTGTAGAATTTTAATTAAAATGTTAATGTAGATTCAGGGTCAGCAATAGTTTCTTTTGATTGGTTCCTTAGTTCTTCATATGCATTTTCAAATTCATTCCATGTCTTGGTTAGAACTTCATGCATTGCCAACATGTCCCATGTTGTTTCTGCTGTCTGAGGTGTTCGTATTTGCCTGAAGACAACGATGAACTTCAATTAATCTTCCAACACTCAACTCAAACATTTTGTCCTTTAAGAATGTTTCTTTAAATCTCATTGATACTATCTATACAAATATAGTTATTTGTTCCCTCCATTTTATCACTAATATTTTGCCAGTAAAAAACAAATTAATTTCTATTGGTCATGCCTATTTATGTATAAAGTATGTCTTGAATAACCATATAATGTATCATCCAAGTTGAAACATTTTTGAAAGTAATATGTGATGCTATTAGTAATAATGACAGGCTAACTGATGTAAATCCAAATAATGATTTAGCACCTAGGACAAACTCACTACTAAATAATCTTGTGGAGTCTGGGGACCATATATTATACTCAGTTATACATGAAGAGACTAGCAATTTGCTTTTCATTTAATCAAAGTGTATTAATGTTTATGGCACCTAAATACACAAATGAGTCCATTAACAACTAAGTGTATATATAGTCTGGTCATTGACTTTTGATAACTCCTGTGTTACCAGTTCATAAGTTTATGTCCCTTCATAACTCATTTCACCACGTTGGAGGTGAGACTACACACCTCATTTTTATTCTGCTATCTTGCTCCCTTTCAGGCTCTAATAATAATGGACACTTTAGAGAGATTGGGAAGCTGGAGGTGGAAGGAAGGCCTCATTTTCTGTTTGCATTCTCTTCCTTGTAACAACCTTGCTTCTTCATCATAGCAGCAGCAGTTACTTCCAACAGCAGCAGTCGAATCTGGTATGCAGCTTCTGTTGCAAAGGTCACAGAGCATCATGGTTCCATCTCAAATACACATGCACCTTGGTCTGGCCCTTCATCTTCAGAGGTCTGGTTCTCTTTGAGCACAGAGATGCCTGTAGCAGCTGGCCAGGACCCACCTATTCAGAGCTTTCAGTTTCAGTATGTATGGGGCCCTTCCTCCAAGCTTGTAAATTAGAGTGATCCAAAGCACTTCCTTTGTCTCATCTGCCCTAAAGATGTCAGTGTTTTATGCAATTGCTACCTTCAGGATACCTTGCTATTTTCTCTGTGTCTTTCCAATTATTTATTTAACACTGTCAACCCTAAATAGGAATTATTTATGTTCTAAGTTATCTTGTTAAATAATTGAATTATAGAGGCACCTTCTGCAGGAATAATATTGCTACATATTCCATAGAATGTTTTTTTTTTCTCCCTATGTGTTCATGTTCTTACATTGTTCATTATTAATTATCAGCCACCAAAAACATAAAATCAATAATTAAGTCTAAGCAGGAAATTTGATATTGATGTTTCTTATTATCTTTTTTCTTGGAACTTTTATTTTTATATATTTTTATTGTTGTTCTATTACAGTTGTCCCATTTTTTCCCCCGTTGCTCTCCCGTGCCCCGCCCAACTTTCCCCCTCCACGGTCAATCCCCACCCTGTTGTCCATGTCCGTGTATGATTTTTACTAGTTCCTTGACTAGACCCTTTCCCTTATTTCCCCCTTTCTTCTCCCCCCACCCCTCTCCTCTGGTACTGTCAGTCCTTTCCTTGTTTACATGCCTCTGGTTCTATTTTGCTCATTTGTTCGTTTTGTACATTAGGTTTCTGTTTTAGGTGAGATCATATGGTATTTTTCTTTTGCCACCTGGCTTATTTCACTAAGCATAATACTCTTCAGTTCCATCTATGTTGTCGCTAATGATAGGAGTTCTTTCTTTCTGTTGCATAGTACTCCATTGTGTAAATGTACCACCATTTTTTGATCCACTCATTTACAGGTGGGCACTTAGGCTGTTTCTAGCATTTGGCTATTATAAATAGTGCTGCTATGAACATAGGGGTGCAGAGGTTCTTTTGACTTGGTGTTTCAGGATTCTTCAGGTATAATCCCAGCAGTGGAATCGCTGGATCAAAAGGCTGTAGCTCCATATCTGAAGACTTCAAACAGAAAATATTAATATCATAACTTTTAATTTTTCCTAACTTCAAAATCTAATCTTTCAGTTGTTTTGGTCGCTTCTTTTAAAATAATTCTCTGATATTTATGCCCTTTATGAGGTCTTGATCATTAAACACATTGTCATAAGAAAGGAGTTACTATTAATAGAACCTTAGCTTTAACTTCAAAGTCAATTTTCCTAATATCCAATTTTTATTTTATTTTTATTTTTACTCTAATGCACAATATAACAATTACAGTGGTGATTTAATATACAAAAATTACAGAACTGTAAGGTTTTAATTGTACTCATATTATGGTTAATTTCTACACACTTTTCTATTTTAATTGGTGGAGTATATTATTTCATTCAGCTCTCTTAAGATATTAAAAATATTAAAAATAATTACCCATATTCATATAAATACAGGGTAGAGTAAAAGTGAATTTATAATTGTTCATATGGAAAGTTAATAAAACAAATAATAATACAAGAATAAATATGTTTCACATACTCACAATTATAAACCTACTTTGTGCCACTCTGTATTCACAGTTATCATTTATATGGCCAAAAAATATTCTACTAATTCAATATGTAAATATTTATGTAGCCATACTTAAGCTTCTGGATATTTAGTTTGGTTTCAGATTTTGTATACACAACTCCATGACACAATGAATATGTTTGTATATATATTTATACCTATTTTTCTTTGGAATATTCCTTAGAAAAAACACCTACTTTTGGAAATATTGAGTCTGAAAGAATTAAATAATGTGCTTGTAACAAAGGCAGAAAGAAACTATATTCTGATGGTTTACCTCTAGGCTCTTCTACAAAAGAGGAAATTATTCCAAACTTCTTTTTATTTAGCAAAGAGATTTTGCACTAAAGTTGGTAATGAGAAATTGGGGACTATTTTTTATGGAAAACTTCTTTGTTGGTAATGGGCTTTACAAATATTTGGTAAGTGGGAAATGAAAAGGGCCAGTCACATTGGCATTCAATAATCTAGTAAATAATTAAGTTCTTTTAGATTCAGCCTTCAAATGAAATCAGGTTGATAAGTAGAGATAAAGTCAAAGATTCTCAAAAACACTCGAATATTATGATTTGGACTTAGATTTGACAGTCTATTGAGACAGGCGCATTAACAGAGTAGTATTGTAGACACTCCATGAGCACGTCGCTCTCACTTTCTTTGACGTTAGGTGTGGCCAATCCAACTTGCTTTCACCAGTGAAATATAAGCAGAAAGACTAAGCTCAAAAATCTAGGTCAGAGCAGAGGAAGGTGAAGATGCACCTGGTACATGAAGAGAAATTAGGTGGGAAAACAGAAGGTATGGAGAAAAGTAGTTCAAAAGAAACCAGTGACTAACAGAATTAAATCCTGATGAAAGAGCAAGGAAAGATTAGATCCAAAACATGCACTCTTAGAAAATTAATAAAACAGATTTTGTCGGTAACCTGGAAAATAATTTTCAGTGGTATGATGTGAATGAGCACTAGACTGGAGAGGGTTACAGAGTGAATAAAGGTTAAGAATGTGGACATAGACAACTGGGGCTACTTTCTCCAGTTTGCTCATTTTTAAAACATGAAGTAAATAAAGTGATAGTCAGTGGCACTGACCTCTTTTCCCTTAGATTGTCAAATAAAAAAATGACAACAGCCAAGAAAACAATACCCATCCAGTGTAAATGAATCAAAATTATTCCTCTTTTTTGTCGGATCAGCAATGCCACAGAATTTTAGTAATTAGTTTATGTGTGCCATGAGATGAAAAGGCTGAAAACTGCTGCTCCAATGTGATGGAATGTCCTTCCAAAATTAGGTTATAAATCATTGTGACTTCTTCATGTTCACATTTCTTGATCACTGTCTCTTGTTTGCTTTTGTTCACTGTCTCTCTTGTTTGTTCAAATTGATGAAACCAGCTACTATATGTCAGGTGCCTTAAGGAAAGGCCTATACTACAAGGAATCGAGGACAGCCTCTGCCAACTAGTCAGCAAGGAACTGAAGCCCACAACCCAGGAGCCTGTAAGAAACTGAATGTTGCCCACAACCAGTTCAGCTTGGGTGGATCTTGGATCCTATTGATATGAAATATTGAAAGGATCCTGGATTGTATGATGTAAAATAGTGATATGACTACATTCTGGTTCACACTTTGAATACAGGCTTGTGAGAGTCCCTGAATCTGAGACCTCAGGTAAGCCACATGCATACTCCTGCCTCGTGGGCTGCAGCTTCTCTGGAAGGCTCTGTCTGTGAGCTGTCTGTGGGGGGCCATTGCAAACGTAAGCACATGGGTAATCTTTTCTCCTCTGGCAAACACCAGCACCAGCTTAAGAAAATCGGCTGGTTGACAGAGACCCCCACCCTACCTCCACCAGTGAGGGGCAGGTACACCACACCACTGAGGGTCAGAGCAGGCCCCAAGTGACTGTGGCCACCAGGTGTCCAGAGAACTAGAGCTTTTATATGGCTGGAGAAGGACATCTCCCCCAAAGCCATCTGGATTCCACAGGAAGTTCATGATTTCTGACTCAAGCCTGGAGTATGGTGCCCATGTTAAAAAAAACTGGGTCAGATAACCTGGAGCCCAAGGAGACAGAGCCCAAGGGTGAGAAGGTGGGGCATGTAGGGATAGGATGGGGGTGGAGTTGCATGCAAGTTTATGGAGAGGGGTCAGTGCCAGACACATAGGGAGCACCTGGAAGGCTGAGCAGGAGCAAAGGCTGGCCTCAGATGACCTGTGTGCTGGACTGCTCACTTGTAGGGCATCCTGGGGTGGTGTGCCCTGAGTTCTACCTGTGTCCTCTCTTTGGAGGGGGTGGCACATGGAAATGCAGGCATGTGGGCAATCTTTTCTCCTCTCCCAATGCCAGCACTAGCCCAGGAGGCAGAGCGGGCTCCTGCTTCACCACCTGTTGTACATCCCAAGGAACTCGATGCAGGAACAGACCAGGAGGCCACTCCAGGCCTGGAGGGGCCCAGCAGCCCCTTCAGCTGCAGCTCTGGAACTGGGGCCCAACTGTGCAGCATCTCCTGACCTGACTTAGGTCCCACCACCCCTGCCTGAGGAGCCCTCCCTCAGACCTGCCTTGGCTCCTGCCTCAGAGGAGGAGCTGCATTTGGAAGATGCAGCAGGGCCAGCTCTAGAGCTGATTATTATTTTACTCGCTCTCCCACTCCCACCAGAAGTTGTTTTACTCCTACTTTTTACCTTTTTCTTTTATTTTCTTTAATTGTTATATTTTCCTTTTCTTAGGGCATAATTATGCTTAATTATTAAATAAAAGTTATTATTTATATTGTAAATTGTGCCACTCCTGAACATCAGCTACATTCATGATGCTGTACAAATATCTAGTTGCAGGATGGCCCATAACCACAAAAGAAAATCTTGCACCAAAAGTATTCACTACCCCCTCCACTGCCCTTGGCCACCATTTTACCTATTTTGAATGTTTACTATAAGTGGAATCTTACAAAAGGTGCATTTTTGTGCTTGCTCACATATTTTTGTTATTTGAAAGGAAAATCTCAGATGGAGCAGAGAACAGACATAGAAAAAAAGAAGCCCTTTTGGTAAGTGTGTGCACAATCTCGGGGTAGAGACCACTGTGCTAAGTGTGACCCTAAGCAATGGCTGGCTCTTCCTGTGCCCAAAACAAAAACAAATGAAATGCAGAAATCTGAAAAAAAAACAAACCACAAACTGGGAAGCATCCCTTACAACTCCAGGCCGAGAATGTTTAGCCTCCCTGTGGCGCAGCAAACTCTCAGAAGTCCATGTTATCTAGAGAGACTCAGAGTGAACACAGATGCTTCCATTGGGAGGCGGTGCCCACGTCTCTACATGTCAGAGATGCCCGACCTCCCCAGTGGGGGCACACACACTGCAAAAACTGGGGACAGAGCACTGTCACCATCAGATTGGCAGGCTAGTCCTGGGGACAAAGTGAGGAAGCAGAGGCCCAAGCAGAGCCCCTGAAGAGAAAAGGAAAAGTCCCCTTTTCTGGGAGAACAGTGTGCAGGACCCATCCAAGGCCCACAGGTGCTCACCTTCGCCTGGCAGTGTTCATCCTAGGAGTCTGCCCCACAGGAATTCTTGCACAATTTTTCAAATATGTGTTTTCGAGACTACCTATCAGAGCACTTATGAAATAACTGGGAATTGTTAAAAACACTAATATCCATGGAGAAGGGATAAGAAAACCTAACTATGTGAAGCAAATCTTGATGGACATAAAGGGAGGGATCCAAAGAAATACATAGTCGAGGATTTTAACACCCTATTGACTTTGATGGATAGATCTTCCAGACAGAAAATCAACAAGGAGGTAACAGCATTAAATGACACACTATATCAAATGGATTTAATTGATATCTAGAGAGCATTTCAACCCAAAGCAGCAGAATATACACACTTTTCAAGTGCACATGGAATGTTCCTAGGACAGACCACATGTTAGGACACAAAACAAATCTCAATCAATTTAAGAAGATTGAAATAATATCAAGCATTTTCTCTGACTATAATTGTATGAAACTAGAAATCAATTACAAGAAAAAAACTGAAATACAAAAAGACAAGGAAGCTAAATAACATGTTATTAAACAATGAGTGGGTCAACAATGATATCAAGGGAGATCTCAAAAAATCACCAAATACAAATGAAAATGAGGACACAGCAATCTAAACTCTGTGGGGCATTGGGAAAGCAATCCTAAGGGGTAAATTCATAGCATTACAGGCCTATTTCAAGAAACAAATTAAAAAAAAAAAACTGAAATAAACCATCTAACTTTATACTTAAAGGGATTTGAAAAAGAACAACAAACAAAGCCCAAAGGAAATAATAAAGATCAGAGCAAAAATAATAAAATAGTGTTTTAAAAAATGATATAATGATACAAAAGATCAATGAATCCAAGAGTTGATTCTTTCAAAAGATAAAAAGATGGACAAACCTTTAACCAGATGCATGGAGAGAGAGAGAGAGAGAGAGAGAGAGAGAGAGAGAGAGAGAGAGAGAGAGAGAGAGAACACAAATAAATAAATTAGAAATGAAAGAGGAGAAATAATTCACAGCAAAGAAATGCAAAGGATTATAAGAAAATATTATGAACAATTATATGCCATAAATTCTTGAACACTATCTGTTATTATGTCATAAAAAAGAGGAAATTCCCATTCAGCCTATCTCAGCCCCATTACCAACTTGTCAATTATGAAAATCCGAAAATATATTGGGATTTCAGTGGTATAGTTTTCCCTTCTACTGATCTCTAAATTTCAAGGTGACTTTCTTTTCCACAACAGGAGAGAAAGTTAAAACTATGTCTGGTAAAACATCATGTTGGACATAGTGGAGAGCTTCAAAGAATATCTGTCGCTGATTATTTATTTCCAGGACATAGTCACGTTAAAGACACTTTCAGATCTTCCTTATACTGTCCCCATTCTACATGTGTTTCTTTTAAAGTTTTAATTGACACCAATACTTTCAAAGTGTCTACTTTGAAAGCATTCCAATGTGGTGACAAGATAATGGGATTAGAGTTAATTTAAAGTGTATTTAAATGCTCTCTTTTCCTACCAGTAATCTGACCTTGGTTGTGTCTCCTAATTTGATAAACCTTTTTCTTTTTCTTTCTTTTTTTTTAAACCACTCATTTATTGTAGAAATACCCATATCATATTTTGGTCTCTGGTCCACACATATTAGCTTCCTTCCTCTAATTATCATGCCCATACAGCATTATCACGCATTTTCTTCTTAGAATAAAATTTTCATGAGGACAATACAAAATCTGTGTTCATTAGCAACATCTAGTATATTACATTCAACATTATTTAAAAACATAAAATGAAATCCTAACATTTGTGACAGCATGGGTATTTTGTTAAGGAAAATAAGCCCATCAGAGAAAGAAAAATACCATGTGATTGCACTTATATATAGAATTTAAAGGAAAAACAAACAAACATAAAACTTTGAAAAAGACTCATAGACACAGAGAACAGACTGATGGTTGCCAAAGGGGTAGGGGTTTGGGGGACAGAGTGAAAAGATGAAGGACTTGAGAGATACAAATTGGTATTTACAAATTAGTCACCAGGATGTAAAATACTGAAATTATCAGGGTGAGGGGTTGGGGATACTTTGTAAATTATATAATTGTCTGACCACTATGCTGTACACCTGAAACTAATATCAAAATAATATTGAATGTAAACTGCAATTAAAAAAATAAAATTAAACAAAATACAACAAAAACATTAATGGTAATAATATAGTTTCCATTTTAAAATATTGGTAGGCTCTGGGTACTTATTTCAGAAGTTTTATAGTACACATTAAAATAGTCTTAAAATAAATTTTACTTTTAAGAATAATTTATTAATTTTGTTCCTGTGATTTTAATTTTATTATACTTCTGTACTAAATAAGTCAAATTGCTATTGAATAGTTACAACAATACCATGTTATATAGTCATATAAGCATTTACTGATGTCTATATTTTAAATTTCATAATTTGTAATCTGTAATTATATATTTTTTTTCAGGTGACAAATATCTTCTTAGGTTATAACAAACCCCATAGGCCCTGATAGGCCACCTTGAATTCTCAAAGGCTACAAAAGCCCTAATATTTAAGATAAATTTTGTCCACCATAATTAAAGTAGTACATGTTTCAATAACTAATATTCCATTAAAATTTGTGATGTTTTTCAAAGTTACTAGAAGGATTAATTTTTTAAATGTATAAAATAAAAGTGGCAGAACCCTTATTACGTTTTCGGTATTCAATAGATATTTGGTAAATAATGGAATAAATTATCTTAGTTTCAGGGAAAATAATTTTCACTATTCTTAAATCTCGAAATTTTACTCTCCTTTGCTAGAGCTACCTTTTTTCTCCCTTAGTTTGTTTCTGCAATACTGCTAAGTGATTAATAGATATTTAGAAGCATTTCTGCAACTTATTTGTTGCTGATATATTTTAAAAAATTGTTGGCCTGTGATTACTTTATGGCCTTTTTAGTGTATACTTAATTTAATATTAAAACAACATAACAACAGGACTAGTCTAACTATAACTAATGATAAACTATTTTTTTAGTGACATAAGAGGCTTTTTCTTCTGAACAAAATATTTATCAAGGCTTGCAGTGTAAACAACTGATTTCTAACAACATACCTTTTTGGCCTATTAAGAAATGTGTCATTCATACATGCAAAATGGGCCATTCATTTTTGCCACCTCTAAATATAACTTAACACTTATAAGAAGGCTTCTTATGTGTTCTTTATTATCACCTTCACATGACTTCGTAAACAAACATGACTGTTTAGCTATGACCTAGCTTCATGTACATGACTAACTATATCGCATGGAACAAACAAGATCCTTTGGGTGAAAGATCTAAGACAAACATACTTTGTTACTAATTTATCTAAGAGCATAGCAGCAAACTACACCTTTTAGCTTTTAAATAATTTGTTTTCAGAATCATTTTTTAAAAGCTATACTCATGGACTAAAATACCAAGATCTAAATCTACTCAGCTTTTTCTTATTAAAATTTAAAGCACATATTTTAGAAGCACATTTTCATGTTTTCAAAACCCTAAATATCAATAAAATAAAAATGAACAAGCCAGTCCAACTCCACTGGGAACTTGTCTTATGAAGCAGATCAATGAGGATTCTAGCTAAGCTCCTAAGAAAAGAAAAATCATCCACCTGCTAAGGGATCTGTATTTCAAGTCTGTTTATATATTTACTCATGTTGAAAAGGAGCCAAATGCTGTGGATTTTACCTTTTAGCTTTTCTAAACAGGATTTTCCTTCATAAAAATGTACTTTAAAAGTAAGTTAAATACTGTTCCTGGCTGGTGTGGTTCAGTGGATTGAGCGTCGGCCTGCGAGCCAAGTGTCACTGGTTCGATTCCCAGTCAGGGCACATGACTAGGTTGCCCGTCAGGTCCCCTTTGGGGACACGAGTGAGAGACAACTACACAGTGATGTTTCTCTCCCTCTCTCCTTTTCCCTCTCGCTACAAATAAAATAAATAAACAAACAAATAATTTTTTCAAAAGTAAGTTAAGTACTGTGCATTTTTTTCCTTTTCATATTTAAGGAAAATATTTAGTGCATATAAAATATGAAGCAAACACAAAATTCTAAAGACTGCTTTAAATTGGGGTAGATAATGTATTCTTTTTTAGCATTTTCCTTTCAAGGCTGTGTAAAAATAGAATGACTTAAGAAATCAGAAACTAGGTCAGTTGAGGTTTTTTGTGAGCATAGTCTCCTGGAGCATATGTGATAACAGAAAAACATCAAAATGCATTGACAAAAAGTCTCCCCTCACTGCTGCCTTTCAGAGCATCAGAAAATCAGTGGTGGACCAATGTTAGCAAAATGCTTTTCCAGGGCACTCGATGATGCAGAGACTTGAAGGGAATCAATAAAATAGAAAGATGAGAGAGCCAAATACATTCTAGCTCTGGAGTAAAACCTCTTAATCTTCTTTAAAAGTCTCCTGTGGTCACCTAATAGAACAGCAAAACCTGGACACTTTCTCTAGGATGCCACAGGAGAAAAATGCATGCCTGTGCAAGCTAATACTAATAGGAACCTCTTGACTGGAAGTACAGTAGAGCTTAAAGAGAGAACATTGTTGTAGAAATCTCAGTTGTAATCCTACCTTTCTCAAACACTTATCTGTGTGTTTTTTAGCAACTTACCTATTTTAAGACTCAGATTTTTGACCAATCAATTACGGATAACAATGTGTACATTGTAATATTGTTTTGAGAAACATATAAGACATGTGGAATCTATAATATCTTTCAACGGATGGTAGAGGCTTCTAAAGTATTTTAAAATAATCTCCAAATTATGTTCACTTTAATTTTTTTTGGTTAATCATTTTATAGACTTTGCAAGAAGTTCATATTATTAGCACTATATACAAATGAGATAAATTATCTAGCCTTGAACTATATAAAGTTCTCTACAACTTTAGAAAAACCTGGTGTTGGCATTTTTTAAGGGAATGATAATAGGTTAAAATTACTGCTTAGGTTGAATTAATTAATTTCTTACAAATTATATAGCAAACAAAGATGATATAATGAACATTCCTATAAGTCTGATCAAATCACAAGTACTTGGCTGGTAGTGTGTGGACTTATAATGATAAATTTATCTCAGAATTCTTATATGGGAGCACTAAAATAACTGGAATTTTTCACTATACTTTTTCATATGCTCATAGATTATTTTCTTTTCTATATACAGCACTTCCCTATTAATATATCCAGATGATATAAAAGGAGAATGCCTTCTACCAGTAGTTACAAAACATACATGCTTCTACTTAAAATCTTTTCCCTATAAATACCAAATATATGTGCATAATGTAACAGAATACATTAAAATGTCTATTAGGGGCTTGATATTTTAATTCAATAATAGAAACCCAGAAGAAAAATGTTATTTGTTATTAGCAATAAGCCCCACCTATCCAACTTTTAACATCATATGCTTATATATTCTGCCTCCACCTGTCTTGTTATGATTAAATAATTTATGTTCATAGCTAAGGACACCTTCCAGTTGTGCAATAGATTTGAGTTTCATCTCTCATTTAGGACTATTTCTTCAGTAATTTCCCCTCTCACTCTCTTCTGAATCATCATTTGCTTCTGCCTCTCTGCTGGATCATCCTTATCAGCATAGAAACATTCATTTATCCCATGAGGAAAAATATGTTTTGACACCAAATTATCGTCCAGCTGCTACATTCTCAGTTCTCCGCTCCTCTTTTGAAGACACATCTGTAAAATATTATGAATCCAAAATGTGCATTTCCTTTGCACATATTTTCTTAATCTCATTCCAATCAGGCTTATGATACTACTACACTTCTACACCTTTCTTGTCAAAGTCAACTGTAACCCACACAATGATAAAGCCAATGGTCATTTTTTAGTTACTACCACTTTTTACCCCTCACCAGTATTTTACACAGCTAATGTTTCCTCCTTCTGGAGGGATTTGTTATGCTTGGCATTAAAGGCAGCTTCTTCTCTAATATCACTGACCACATTCTGTTTTAATCTTTCTTAATGGCTTCTTCTCATCTTCACTCTCTTTACTCACTTTCCAGATAATCTCATCAAGTGGCTTTAAGCATAATCTATGCTGCTGATTCCCAACTTTATGTCTCCTGTAAGTCTCTGAATTTCAGACACATAAGTCAAACTTTCTACATAACATTGTCACTTGGAGAATGATATCTTAATATGTCTCATATGGAGCTCCCCGATTATTAAATGATAATGACATTTTCTTATTCCTCTGGTAGAAAAATATTGTTGATGTATCAGCATGTTATTCTCTCATTCTCTACTTCCTGGCTATCAGCAAATTACGTGCCTCTACTCTCAAAATTTAACCAGGATCTAACCAATTTTTACCATCGCCAAAGCTACCATCTTGATCTAATAACTAAAAAATTATTTGCCTTGTTATTCAGTATCCTCCCAATTATTCTCTTTTCTTTCATTATATCCTGCTTCTATGTATTCTCAAAACACCGGTGACAATGAGAATATCTGCTTCAAAAAACATGTAAGATTATAATGCTATTTCCCCAAATACTACAGCATCTTCTCATTTCATGTATGATCATAGGTAATACATTTTCTAAGTAACTGTATGTTATATACATAGTTATGTTGGGGAATAATTATGGTAAGTGCTCAATAAAAAATCTAGGTATAAAAATATTATGTTAAAGTAAAATTCAACAGTGAGAATATAACAAAAACATAGTTAAAGAGGCAAATATATTAAATAAAATTTTGATATGAAAGTACTTAAGGAGATGATGTTTTATACTACATTACAAAGATATTTAGTTTCAATTGGATCAAATTAAATGATATATTTAATTTTATACTTAATTTACATTTGATTATTAACATAGTTATTATGACTGTTACATTTAAGTGAATATATTTAATAAATTATATATATTTATTATAATAAATTATAAATTAAATCATATAGTTATATGATTTTTTATTTTAAATATCAATAGTTACCAAAACATAAGAAATTACAATCTTTCAAAATTACAGAAGTATATCATAAAAATATTAAATTGCAACTTGAATTTCATTTAGGGTCTGTAAAGGCAAAAATGTTTGAAGATTACTGCTGTATATAGCACCTTCTAATTGTCAGGATTAGAAGAAAAACTTGAGGACACCAAACTCATTTTGATAAGTACTTCTAAACTTACTAAGTTTTAACAAACCTTTGAATTCTCAATACAAAAAAATAAAAATAATGTTGGCAAGGATGTGTAGAAAAGGCACCACATTTACAATATTGGTGGACTATAAAAATTGATGCACATGGAAAACAATATAGAGGTCCTCAAAATTAAAAAAAAAAAACAAAACTACCATATGACTTGGCAATCTCATATCTGGGTACATTGCTAATGAAATTGAAATCTAGATTTGTATAAAACACCTATACTTCCATGATCATTGCAGTGTTATCCACAATAGCCAAAACATGGAAGCAGTCTAAATGTCCATCAGTGAATGAATAGATAACGTGAGATATACATATGATGGAATGTTATTAAACATTAAGAAAAAAAATCCTGAGGGATCCAAGATGGCGGAGGGGTAAGTGGAAGCTACACTAACCTCCTCACAGGACCAGTCTGGATTTTGAAGAAATCACCTGGAACAACCAACTGAACACTAGCTGGAGAGAAGTCTTATAACCATGGAGAGACAGAAAAGGCCGCACATCACAATGTGACTGGTAGGAAGTGAGGAGACGTGAAAGGGCTGACTGGGCTCCCATGGGTGGCAGCTGAAGGGACTGAGAAACAGCTCAGCAGCCAGGGGTTCCCCCTGAGAAGGGCAGGGTCTAAACCACCAACTGGGCTTCCCAGCCTACAGCAACAGAGTGGAAAGTAAAATAGTATCCAACTGTGAAAAGTGAAAAGCCACAGGGTTCCTTGCTAGCCAGAGAGAAACAGCTGGAGAAAAAGAGCTCTTAAGAGGATCACATATGAAAATATTTTGGCTCCCACTTACCTTGGGCTCAAGCAGAGGGAAGGCAGAGAGAACTAGAGACACTTAAGAAGAACTTGGTGCAGTGGCTTTGAGGGGAGAACTGGGGGAGCAGCCGACCAGGTATCAGTGCTGACTAATTCCCAATACTGCAGGCAGACCATTCCCTTCTGAATGGCGTCAGCCTGAGGGGAAGCAAAAGCCCTGCCTACAGGAATTAAGCTGTCACACCCTCAATCCTTAAACCTGAAGGCTAATCGGAGATTGAATAGATTGACAACTAAAGGAGAGAGACAAAGGCAGGAGATCCCTGGTAGTCTCCAAAAGGCTGCCTAAGGCCAGACTGGTACAGGATCTGACACCACCAGGGGCAGATCCAGGAAGTGCAGATCAATCTAAGAAGCAGCAACAAACAATAAGAGTCACAAAAATGGGGAGACAAAGAAATAATCCCCCATTGAAAGGAAAGGAACAATCCCCAGAGAGAGTGCTAAATGAAATAGACAGAAGCAAAAAATCAGATATGGAATTCAAAACATGGCTTATGGGGAATATCAATGAGCTCAGCGAGCTCAAGAAAACCTACAAAGAACTCCAGGGAAACTACAAGAATCTCCAGGGAAGCTACAATGAACTTACTGAGAATTACACCAGCATGAAAAAGGCCATATAAGCTATCAATAAGAATGAGAAGAAAATGAAGAGTACAATTTCTGAATTGAAGAACACAGTAGAAGGAATTCAAAGCAGGCTAGAGGAAGCAGAAGATTGGATCAGTGAGCTGGAGGACAACGTAGACAAAAACTCCCAGACAGTGCAACCAAATGAAAAAAGACTGAACAAGACTGAAGAGGTTCTAAAACAGCTTCAGGACAACATGAAACGTAATAATATCCATATCATAGGAATTCCAGAAGGAGAGGAAGAGCAAGGGATAAAAAACCTGTTTGAAAAACTAATGACAGAAAACTTCCCTAACATGATGAGAGAAAGAGTCATGCAAGTCCAGGATGCATAGAGGGTCCCAAGGAAGATGAACCCCAACAGGCCCACTTCAAGAAACATCATAATTAAAATGGCAACATTCAAAGACAAAGAGAGAATCCTAAAAGCAGCAAGAGAGAAACAACTAATAACATACAAGGGAGCTCCGATAAGGCTATCATCAGATTTCTCAGCAAAAGCACTACAAGCAAGAAGCGAATGGCAAAAAAAAATATTCCAAGCAATGAAAAACAGAGGCCTACAACCAAGAATACTCTACCCAGCAAGGCTCTCATTCAAAATTGAAGGTGAAACAAGGAGTTTCCAAGAGAAAAGAAGACTAAAAGAATACATCTCCATCAAACCAGCATTGCAAGACATGCTAAACGGTCTGCTTTAAGAAGACAAGGAAACAGGGAGAGACAGAGAGGAACACAAGTACAAAGGGAGAAAATGAAAATGAATAAGTACCTATCGATAACAATCTTAAATGTAAATGGATTAAATGCACCAATCAAAAGACATAGGGTAGCTGAATGGATTAGAAAGCATGACCCACATATATGCTATCTACAAGAGACCCACCTTAGAACAAAAGATCTACACAGACTGAAAGTGAAGAAATGGAAAAAAAGTATTTCAAGCAAATGGACATGAAAAAAAAGCTGGGGCAGCAATACTTATATCAGACAAAACAGATTTCACAGCAAAGGACATAAAAAGAGACAAAGAAGGACATTTCATAATACTTAAGGGAAAAATTTATCAAGGAGATATAACCCTTCTAAACATATATGCACCCAACATAGGAGCACCCAAATATGTAAGAAAAGTTTTGAAAAACTTCAGGAAAGATATAGACAGCAACACACTCATAGTAGAGGACTTTAACACCCCATTGTCAACAATGGACAGATATTCAAAGCAAAGAAACACCAAAGATATTGAGGCATTGAACAACACTCTAGATCAAATGGACTTAGTCGATATATATAGAACTTTTGATTAATTTTAATTTTTTTATTATTATTACATTTTATAGATTATATTGTCACAATAGTTCCACTTTTCCCCCTTTGCTTCCCCCCACCCAGCCCCCGCCTCCCCCAGAAATTCCTTCCTTCCCCAGTCCATGTCCATGGGTCATGTATGCAATCTCTCTGGTTCCTCCCTTTCCTATGTTACTATTATTTTAGGACCAATTCATTAACTGATTTCTTTTTATAACAATAAAAAAACTAACATTTCCCCCCTCAGACTTTAGACCCTTTATAATCTTATAGAGGACAGTGGGCGACGATCTCATGCTCTTCTAGCTGCTTTAAGCTGGGCAAGGTCGTCGTCCTACCTATACTTAGGTCCAGAAATCCCTAATAAGAATGGGAGTGTAGAGGGGAGGGTGGCCTTCCCACATGGGGAAGAATGTTGCAGATTCCAGGTCATCTGGCTGTCCCCAGACAACGGCGTGCTTGGTTTAACAGGCTGGTGTCCTTGTTGTATTCTGGGGGCAACAGATTTGGCAATAGGTTTAAAAGGCATTATTCATCCATAACCACTAGATGACAAAAGGCAGGGATTAATTTTTCAATGTCCCCAATTAGGAGGAAAAGGGGGGTTTTGTGGAGGAAAGTGTGCCAGGCACATCTTATCTGTCCAGAACCCTTTTGTCCACTATATTTAGCTTGGGTTGAGGGAAATATTTTAGGTTTCCCCCCTCTTAGACCTCTGGGTATTTTCTGTCCAAGCCATTAGAACAGAAAAAAAAAACCTGTTTTCAGGTGAAGCCCACAGATCATCCCATTCTTCACCAACCCAGCCACTTAGTTCAGCCAAACTGTTCAGTCTCAGGAGGCAGCGATGCAGACAGGATTAAGTAAGGCCTATACATACAGACAATCACTCAGGTAGTGAGATCCTAGGCTTATGCCCTTTGAAAACAGAAAACATATGTTAACTTATGTAATATAACCCACAAACCATTCTCTAATTCTGTAAGCCTGTCTTAATGGGAAGACATCCAGTTGAAAGTCATTTGACATTCTTCTTGCCTATAAATTAAGCATCTTTGATTATGTCACAGATCTAGTTTAATTTACAAATGCAAGGTAACTTTAAATAAAAATAGACTTTTATGACGGTTAGCTGTATTACTTTATAGTCTTCCAATGGGCATTGTGATTTTCCTTGGGTCACGATTTTTCTTCCTAAGCTTACCCCCCTTGTCATTGAAAGGACTGTATTAGGTCCATTTTTAATTTATCCTGTTCATTTGCATGAACTCAACAAGAGAAGCAAATGATCACTTATGATCTTTAAGTCTGCTTTGCTGGAACTTACACACAGAACATTTAGGGTGACCTTCAGTCTGCCCTTCAGGGCACAGAAGTTGAGCCATGGACCTGCCATTCAGCCTTGTCTGTAGACACCTGTCTTTTCCAAGTCCTTCAGGTTCTCCATCGTGCTTTAAGGTCCCTTTTAGCCCTCTCTCAGGAAAGCAACCTTCATTCCTTCCCTGGAAAGATTGCCATGGACCGTATGTCCAACCTAGGTACAAGGCCTTTTTCCTCGTGGGTTTTTATTACCTTCTAAGGTCACCCTTGGTTCCTCAGGGCTTTTGATAACAACCAGAGCCCAAGCATGTCTATTTTTTAGGGTTGACATAACAGTCAAAGTCTTGGTGGACAAGACCTCTATTAACTGCTGGTCTTATTATTTTCATGCAAAGAACCTTATGTCATTACTTACTTCTCCAGGGTGCCAATTTCTGGAGGGATGAGGTAGGGAGAAAAATATACAGCATGAAGGAAAATCTTTGTCCTTCTAATATTCACTAGAATTGCATTTCATTCTTTATATTTTCTCTTTTCTTTTTCTTCCCCCCACTAAAGAGGAAAAGAGAGAAAAAAATTGTTCATCTATTACAATTGTCCCACATTTTTTTTTCTATTGATTCCCCACTCCCTGCCCACCCTTTCTCCCACAGTCAGTCCCCACCCAGTTGTCCATGTCCATGGGTCATTTATACATTTTCTTTGACTAGACCTTTCCCCTTCTTTTCCCCTTTTCTCCCTCCCCTCTTCTACCTTGTCATTGTTAGTCTACACCTTGTTCACATAACTCTTTCAGTTTTGCTCATTTGTTCATGTTGTTCATTAGTGTCCTGTAATAGGTGATAGGATAAGTTTTTTTTTCTTTCGTTGCCTGGCTTATTTCACTAAGCATAATTCTCCCAAGTTCCATCCATGTTGTTGCAAACGATAGGAGTTCCTTCTTACTTTTGGCTACATAGTACTCCATTGTGTAAATGTACCTGTTTTTTGATCCACTCATCTACAGACGGGCACTTAGGTTGTTTCCAGCACTTAGTTATTGAGAATTGTGCTGCTATGAACATTGGGGTGCATCGACTCTTTTGGATTGGTATTTAAGGGTTTTTCAGCAATGGAATTGTTGGTTCGAAAGGCAGTTCCATTTTTAGTTTTTTGAGGAAATTCCAAACTGTTTTCAATAGTGTCTGCACCAGTCTGCATTCCCAGCAGCAGTGCACCAGGGTTCCTTTCTCTCTGCAGCCTCACCAGCACATGTTGTTTGTTGATTTGTTGATGATGGCCATTCTGACTGCTGTGAGGTGGTATCTCATTGTGGTTTTTATTTGCATCTCCCTGATGGCTAGTGATGTTGAGCATTCTTTCATATGCCTATGGACCCTCTGTATGTCCTCTTTGGAGAAGTGTTTGTTCAGGTCCTTTGCCCATTTTTTAAATTGGGTTGTCTGTATTCTTGGTGTTAAGTCATATAAGTTCTTTATGTATTTTGGAGATCAATCCCTTGTCTGAGGTATCATTGGCAAATATGTGTTCCCAAATGGTTGGTTTCCTTTTCATCTCGCTGATGTTTTCTTTTGCTGAGCAGAAACTTTTTAGTTTGATGTAGTCCCATTTGTTTATTCTTTCCTTTATTTCCCTTGCCTTAGGAGATATATCAGTGAAAATGTTGCTATGTGGGATATCTGAAATTTTCCTGCCTATGTTTTCTTCTAGGATTTTTATGGTACCATGGCTTACATTTAAGTCTTTGATCCATCTTGAGTTTATTCTAGTGTATGGTGTAAGTTGGTGGTCTAGTTTCATTTTTTTTGCACGTCCCTATCCAGTTTTCCCAATACCATTTGTTGAAGAGGCTCTTCTCACTCCATTTGATGTTCCTACCCCCTTTGTCAAATATTAGTTTAGCCCTGGGTTTATTTCTGGGCTCTATCCTGTTCCATTGGTCTATATGTCTGTTCTTATGCCAGTACAAGACTGTTTTGATTACCATGGCCTTGTAATATAGTTTAATATCATGTATTGTGATTGCTCCTACTGCATTCTTCTTTCCTCAAGATTGCTGTGGCTATTCGGGCTCTTTTTTGGTTTCATATAAAATTTTGAAGTATATGTCCTAGGTCTGAGAAATACGTCATTGGTATTTTAATAGGGATTGCATTGAATCTATAAATTGCTTTGGATAGTGAGGGGCTGCTGTGCCATAACACCGAGGCCCAGAGCACCTCTGTGTGCCTGTTCACATGTAGGACCCTGGGGAACCAGAGCCTGGGAATGGCCTGAAAATGAAACATCCCAGGAATCCCCCCAGACTCCACAGAAAACTATTGTTGACTCCAATCTGGAGCATGGTACCTATGTTAATAGAACCAATCCAAGTGACCTGGAACCCAAGAAGTCAGAGCCTGTGGGTGAGAGGTTGGAAAAGATCAAGGAGGAATTGGGGAGGAGTTATAAGCTAGTTTTGGGGGAGGATATGGGCAACACACACAGGGAGCACCCACAGAGCCTGGCCAGGAACAAGGTTGGGCTTCAGACCACCCATCTGCTGGATTGTCAGTGGAGAGGGCATCACAGAATGAGTTTAGGGCTACAGCTTTTCTGGAACTCTCTGGCTCTGCTCTGTCTGTTGCGGGCCATTGGACAAGTAGGCACATGTGTGATCTTTTCTCCTTTCACAACCATAGCACCAGTCCAGGAGGAGCCATTGGTTGACAGAGAACCCTGCCACCTCTTTACCAATGTTGGGCTAGTGCACGACACCATTGACAGTAAGAGGAGGTCAAGAGTTGCTGTTGCCAACCAAGACTGTGGGGAACCAGAGCCTAGGCATGGCCTGAAAAGAAAACGTTTCCAGAAGTCTCCCAGGCTCCACAGGAAGGTGACTGTTGTTGACAACTACCTGGAACAAGGTGCCTATATTCTTGGAACTTGTCCAAGCGATCTGGAGACCAAAAATTGTTGAGCAGTTGGGGGGATCACAGCAGGCTCCAATAGGAGTTGCAGGGGAGCTATGGGGAGGAGTCGGTGCCAGACATAGTGAGCACCCACAAAGTTTGACTCAGTGGCAATAACAGGCCTCTGACCTCTCATCTGCTGGACTCTCCATAGGAAGAGCATCCATTAGAGGGTCCCGGAAGGTGCCCTTTCTGGAAGGCTCTTGTTATCCTCTTTTTATGGGTGGTAATTAAAATTCATGCACATGGGTGATCTTTTTTCTTCTCACTTCTCCAGCCCCAACCCAGGAGGAGCAGGTCCACAACAGAGCCCAACACTGCATTTCCAACAGCGAGGGGCTGGTTGCCACAATACTGAGGGCCAGAATACCCCTGAAGTCTCTGTCATCAACCAGTGGTCTGGCGAAACAGGGAGCCCTCATGGTCTGCAAAAGACACCTTTGTTGAAGGCGTCCAGAATCCACATGAAACTGATAGTTTTCAAGTGCAACCTGGAGTATGGTGCCGCTGTTAATAGAACTGAGCCAGGTGACCTCCAGGTACAAGAGACCTCTCCCAAGGGTGAGAATTTAAGGGAGACAGGGCTGGGATGGCAGAGTGGTTGCAGGCCAGCTTAATGGAGGCTTCGGTGCCAGGCACACAGGGCGCACCCTCAGAGGCTGGCTAGGAACAAGGTGAGCTTCAGACCACCATCTGCTGGAGTGTCAGTGGCGAGGGCATCCTTGGGTGGGTCCTGGACTGCAGCTTTCTGAAACTCTCTGCCTCTGTTCTGTCTGTTGGGGCCATTGGAAAGGTAAGCACGTGTGTGGTCTTTTCTCTTTTTGTAACCATAGCACCAGTCCAGGAGCAGTTTGTGTACAGAGAATCCTGCCACCTCTTTATCGATGTTGGGCTAGTGCACGACACCACTGATGGCCACACCACGTCAGAAATCATTGCTGCCACCCAGGGACCCAGGGAACCAGGGCCCAGGCATAGCCTGCAAAGGAGACGTTCTCAGAAGTCTCCCAGGCTCCACAGAAACAGGACTAATTTTGACAACTATCTGGAGCAAGATGCCCATGTTCTTGGAACTTGGCCTAGTGATCTGGAGCCCCAAAATTCAGAACCTGTGGGTAAGCAGTTGGAAGAGATCAAGGAGGACTTGCAAAGGCGTTGCAGGACAGTTATGTGGAAGAGTCATTGCAAGACACGCAGGGAGCACCAACAGTGGCTGTCTAGGAGGAAGGAATGGCCTCTGACCACATATCTGCTGGATTGTCTGCGGGGAGGGTGTCCAGGGCTGATCCTGAGTTTGGTTTCTCTGGCAATGCTGGTTGTTTTCTGTTGGTGACAGCCGTTCAAAATGCCTGTGGGAGATTTCTCCTCCTGCAGTTCCAGCACCAGTCCAAAAAGTACAGCTGGACAACAAAGACCCTAGCATCATCTGTATCAATGAGGAGCTGGTGAGCCCCAATATTGAGGGCCTGAGTACCCCGGAAGAGCCTGTCACCTACCAGCAGTCTGAGAAACCAGGGCCTCATGGTCGGGAAAGAAAATTTCTTCTGAAACTGCCCAGGTTCCAGTGTAAACTGCCTATCTCCAACTGTCACCTGGAACATGATACCCATGATAATAGAACATAGTCAGATGTCCTGGATCAAAAGCGTGAGAAATTGAGGGAGACTGGGATGGGTTGTGGGAGTACTTACAGGCCAGCTTACATGGAGGGTTTGGTGCCAGACACACAGGGAGCACCTGCTGAACCTGGCCCAGGAGCAAAGCCAAGCCTCAGGCCACCTGTGTGCTGGACTGTCCAACAGAGGGTGTCCTGGGTATTGTTCTAGGCTTTGGCTTGCCTGAAAGGCTCAGGCTACATTCTGTCTTTGGAGGGTTTATGGAAATGCAGGCATGTGTGTGACATTTCTTCTTTTCGACTTTGTCAGGAGCCCAGGAAGCTGAGCCAGCCCCGTGCTTCTAAACCTGTAGTACATCCAGAAGAACTCCATGCAGGGACAGTCTAATAGGTTGATCCACTACTGAAAGGCTTCACCACTCAGCCTGGGTAGCATCCCAGACCTGACTAAGGTCTCACTATGCCTTCTGGAAGAATCCTTCTTCAAACTTTCCCTTCTTCCTGATACAAAGAGGAGGTGCCCTGGGTAATGCACCAGGGCCATTTGTAGAGCTGATTGTCATTCAACTGGCTCTCCCACTCCCGTGGTTAAATTTAAATATTTAATAAAACGTATTGTTTATAATGTAAACTGTGGCATTCCTGTGTATGAAGTACCTTCATGATGCTGTGCAAGCATCACCACTGTTTAGCTGCAGGATGTTCCATCTCCCTGAAAAGAAACCCTGCACCAGAATTTTGCACTCCCCATTCCTGCCCCTGTCAACCCCTGATGTACTCACTGTCTCTGATCCATTTTCCATGCTAGACATTTCCTATAAATGGAGTATTACAATAGGTGCCTTTTTGTCCTTGCATACACATTTTTCTTATTTGAAAGGAAAATCCCAGGTGGATTAGAGATCAGATGTAAAAGAGAAGCCCTTTGGTAAGTGTGTGTGCACAATCTCAGGTAGAGACCACTGTGCTGGGTGTGACTGCAGGGCCAGAAGCCAGTCAGGCAGCGGCTGGCTCTTCCTGCACACAGAACAATAATGAGAAAGATGCAGACACTGGGGAAGACAAACCACAAGCTGGGAAGCATCCCTCACAGCCCAGGCAGAGAAGGTTTAGCCTCCCTGTGGTGCAGTAAACTCTTGGAAGTCCATGTTATCTAGAGGGACTCAGAGTGAACACAGATGCTTCCATTGGGAGGCGGTGCCCACCTCTCTGCATGTCAGAGATGCCCGACCTCGCTAGTGGGGGAACACACACTGCAAACACTGAGGACAGAGCACTGTCACCATCAGACTGGCAGGCTAGTCCTGGGGACAAAGTGAGGAAGCTGAGGCCCAGCAGATCCCCTGGAGAGAAGGGGAAAAGGCCCCTCCTATGGGAGAACAGTGTGCAGGACCCATCCAAGACCCACAGGTGCTCCCCTTTACCTGGCAGTGCTCAGGCTGGGAGGTTACCCCACAGAAATTCTTATCCTACTGTCCAAAGATGTATTTCTGAGACTACTCATCAGAGCACTGATGTAATTTCTGGGAATTGGAAAAAACACTAGTGTCCATGAAGAAGGGGATGGGACCCACTAATCCTAGTCCACATGGAGGGGAGAAGCTGGACAGCTGCTAAAGTGGGTGCAGAAGTCTCTATGTGAAGACTCATAAAGACTGCAGGGGTCCTCTGTGTAATATGTGTGAAACAACTGTGTACATCCAGGGTCCCACCTGTTAGCCCACATACATGTGATTTCCACAGGCAGATATACATATGTAAAAATTATTCTTTAAAAAAATTTATTTATTTATTTATTGTTTTTCTATTACAGGTGTCTCACTTTTCCCCCCATTGCTCCTACCCCACTCAGCCCACCACTTGTCCCACAGGCAGTCCCCTCCTGCTTGATTCTCTCTAGTTCCATCCATGTTATCACAAATGGTAGAAGTTCCTTTTGTTTTTCTGCTGAATAGTATTCCGTTGTTTAACTGTACCACAGTTTTCTGGTCCATTGATTTACAGATGAGCCCTTAGGCTGTTTCCAGTTCTTGGCTAATGTAAATAGCCTTGCTATAAACAGAGGAGTGCATAAATTCTTTTGAATTGGGGTTTCAGGATTCTTTGGGTATAATCCTAGCACTGGAATCACTGGTTCAAAAGGCAGTTCCATTTTTAGTTTTTTGAGGAAATTCCAAATTGTTTTCCATAGTGGCTGCACCAGTCTGCATTACCACCAAAAATGCACTGGAGTTCTTCTTTCTCCACATTCTCGTCAGCATTTGTTGTTTGTTGATTTGTTGATGATGGCCATTCTGACTGGTGTAAAGTGGTATCTCATTGTGGTTTTTATTTGTATCTCTCTGATGATTAGTGATGTTGAGCATTCTTTCATATGCCTGTGGACCATCTGCATGTCCTCTTTGGAGAAGTGGTTGTTCTAGATGGTCAACTAATATTTGACAAAGGGGAAAAGATAACAAAATGGAGAGAGAAGAGCCTCTTCAAAAAATGGTGCTCGGAGAACTGGACAAAGATGTGCAAAATAATAACAATAATAATAATAAAACCTGACCACCAACTTACACCACACACCAGAATAAACTCAAGATGGATCAAAGACTTAAATGTAAGCTATGAAAATTATTTTCTGTGACAGAGACAGACAAACAAAATGAAAAAGGCAGAGCTTGAAGATTCCTACCAAACCACTCATAATGATTACCTCTGGGGTGAGTCTAGTGTTCTCCCTCTGCTTTCCATTGTAAATATACTTGCAAGTATACTTGTAAGGATTGAATGCCCACTGGATCATATAGAGTCATCTAAAGATCTCTGCCAGAGTCAAATCACCAAACATTAGTTTCCTAAATAAGGTAACACAGAATCAAGGGATTAGTACGTGAACATATTTACAGGAACATTGGTCAGCCTGCTACAGGGACCTGGTTAAATCTAAGATTACAAGTAAACATCATTCTCTAAGCAATAAATGCATGTGACTTTTGGCTTTTATCCAAGGGAGTTCTTGTGTTTCAAGCCATTGTGATTTTGGTAATTTATTATAATATCTACAGTAAACCAATACAGGCCCTGCCTTACTTTTGATACATGAATGTTGCTTTTCTTCAGTATCTTGAGATAAAATTGTTGACCAGGAATCCAGTAGAATGGTTGCATAAAACATAAATTGCTATTTGAATGAATGGAACCAAAAAATTATTATCTTTTTTAAAGTAGAGCAGTAATTAAGTGCAGTTCTTGAATAAATATATAAATATACACACTTATAGGTATGTATATGTGTATAAATATGTATATAAGTATTAAATATCTTTTAAAAAGGAGCAAAAGTGGACTCACTAATTCTAAAGGTAAGTCAGATTAAGAAATAATGTCTTCAGAAGTTTTAATCTCTCTGTAACTACATCATTTTATACCAAATAGAAGGAAAATTAGTAAAGTGACATGATAAATTGAGAGTGATTTTCTTTTTCCTTTCCATTTCTCAATGTAGTTAGACTTAACAGGCATTGCAGTAGCATCAGTAAAACAATCTAGTCTTTGCACCTAAGTGCTCAGCAGTTAAGAGGAGTTATATGTGCTAGGATGCTTAAAAGAAGGGATTCACCTGAAATAGACATTCCCAATGGTAGAGTGTTGCCATATAGTTAAGCATCAGGCAAATTATATTCCATACACACACACACACACACACACACACACACGGTCTCTGATATGTTACAAAACAGCATTTCAAAACACTTAAGCGTATCACTTTTTCATCTGTGTAGATGTCATGTGTGCCCTTTTTGTTGAGAGTCCCTTGCTTTGATATTGTTAAGAGAAACACAAAAATTTAGGTCTATCATATTAAAGCAGGGATGATGGCCCAACTTTACTAGTCCTCTACCAGACAAACCAATTGGTGGCATGCCTTTCCCTGAATTTATATATAATTTTAAGCTTATAACTTAAACCTTGTAAAACCTTAATTTTATGTCAGGGAAAAGACAAGAAAAACATAAAGAAAAGTAGCAAAGTCTTTATTTTTCATTTCAACCTTAATGCAGATAACACCTGAGCAGGCAAAAATTTCCACATTATTAACAGACTAAGAACTGTGAGTAGGCAAGCAGGTGCTGAGAATAAAATAGTAAAGAAAAAAATATAATTTCTAAAAATAAGCAAACACTTATTTTCCAGTTTTTACATCGTATTTTTCTATAAAGCTATAACAAGTGTAAAGTATAATAGAGTTTTATTTTTGAGAAAGTGACTTAGGACACTATAGAATTGTAACATACTACAAAGAAATTTCCAAAAATTGATGAATGAAACTTTTTGTTGTGTTTTTGAAAGACAATTCCAAAAAGGAAAAGAAAAAATTCTCCTTAGGTGTTTATGTGCTTTAAGAAGATAACACAAATTATCTAGACAGTAGAAAATACTAACTTTTTAACTATTGTAGTATGATTATGAAACCCTGATGTAGCTGTACAATGAAATGGGTACTGCCATAATTATTACCTTGTGTAATGTTACATCTTTTGAAGAAGCTAAGAGGAAAAAGTTAGAAAATAAATATTTGCAGATTTGATTATACTAATTTCTTATTTAACATTTCTAGTTCTTTAACAATGTTTCTGTGAATTCAAGCTAATTATCTGGTGTCACTTCCTTACTCTAATATAGCTTTGTTCCCACCTACCTCCTTTGTGCTTTTATATATTTATATACACACTATTTTATACAATTGTTTTTAAATTAATTGAGAAAAGAAAGAAGAAACATGCTATTATACTGTCTTTTTAAATCACCTTCTCATTACTTTTACAAGTGCTTTTCATTTTCATGTGGGTTTCAATTACTTTCTGTTATCACTAGATTTTGGCCTAAAGAAGTTTCTTTAATATATTTTGTAAAGCAATTCTGCTAGAAACAATCTCTTATTCTTAAAATCCAGTAATGTTGGTACTTTCCTTCATTTTTATTTTGAGAGAAGTGAAAATTTATATGTAGTTGTAAGAAATTATACAGGAAGTTTTTGTGTTCCCTTTACCAATTTTTTCCCAATGACTGCATCTTACAAAACTATAGTACAATATCAAAATTAGATGCTGATATCGATATAGTCAAGACACAGATGAATTTTTACACCATAAATTTTCCTCATTTGTCCTTATATAGTTACTTGCCCTCACCTCCTCATTAAAATCTTACAAACACAAACTGTTTTATAAGTTTGTGATTTCAAGCTTAAGTGGAATTACTCAATATTTAATCTTTTGAAAACTTCTTTAAGGTGGCCTTTTTTCTATACCAAAATATTCTGGAATTTACTCCAGGCTGTTATCTGTATCAACTCTAAATAGTAATTCATAGTATAGACATGCTACCGTTTGTTTAACTATTTAAAGTTGGAAGACAGCTAAATTGCTTCCAGGTTTTTTTTTTTGTTTGTTTGTTTGTTTTTTATACAATGAATAATGCTGCTGTAAACATTTTTTGTCATGAAAATTTCAGCATTCTTTGGGATAAATGCTCAGGACTCCTATTGCTAGGTTGTATGATAGTACTATGATTTCTTAAGACATTTCCACAGTAATGATGCATTTTACGTTCCCTTCAAAAAAGTAAGTGTAATGTGATTTTTCCTGATTTTTGCCATCATTTTGTGTTATTGTTTTATCTATTAAAAATTATATGTATCTAATTTTCTGGAATATACAAAAATGTGTTCAACTGCACTGTAATTTTAGATTTGCCATTTATGTTTTCATTTCATTATAATCTACCATTTTGTCTATGTCCCATTTTTATAAATAAAGTTTTATTGGAAAACAGCTGTACCCATTTATTTACATATTGTTTAAAGTATTCTGTATGTCACAAAGGCAGAGTTGAGTAATTACAACAGAAACCTCTGACCAACAAAGTAAAATATTTACAGAAACAATATGCCAACCCCTGCTTTACATTTTACCTTTGAAATGCAATATCTTTTTTAAAAGATCCTGTTTATTTATATAGAGGGAAGAGAAGGGTGAGAGAAGTGATGGAAAGAAACATCCATGTGAGACAGAAACATCAATGGGTTGCGTCTCCCATGCCCCCAACTGTGAACCAGGCCTGCAACCCAGGCATACGCCCTGACTAGGAATCAAACTGGACACTGTTCACTTTGCAGTGCAACCCCCAACCAACTCAACAAACTAAGCCATGCTATTCAGGGCATTCCTTAAAAGATTTTATGCAATACTTTTTGTATAGTATAATATTCTCTGTAAATTATCCCTACAGAGGGACGGGTTCCAAAACAGAAAATTAAAGTAGCTGCTTTCAGATATTATAAAATTCCTCCCTGAATCTATAAAACTAAAACAGTGTTAAAAGAAAATAATTTGGATTTCTTTTGTAATTTTTTTATGTCACATATCAAGTAATAGGTGAAGTATGAAAACAAAAATGAAATCAAAGTTTGAAACAGTCCTGGAGGCATCTTTAGCTTTTTACCAAGAGATTTTTTCCTCAATTAGTTTACCCAGGATTTATGTGAGACAGTATCCAAATCTTTACTAGGCTCTGATTAGGAGTCACAGAGTAGCACTGTTCTGCCCTAATGTGATGAAATCCAAGCTGGAAATAATTGAAGTTTTGATTCTCATGATGAATGTAGAAATTGATAAGTTTCTGTTTCCCTAGGGTCCAAAGTCTATTCTTCTTCTGACACAGGTGAATAACATTCCTCTTTTACCTACTTTTTCAGGTATAATTCCCTCATATTTCAGTTTAGGGAACATATTGGCTATAAATATTACCATTATCTAGATTCTAATGTCGTCGTCGTCGGCAGCCGTCCGTCTCGAGAGACGATGGCGTAGCTTCCTGAGAGTCTATCTGCACCGCCGAGAATGGCTGTGCAGTCCGATTCGGGAGTGACAATCCCTGCCGCACTTGGTACAGGTGAAGGCAGATGGCCGTTGTTGCTGCTGTTGACGCTGCTTCCGCCTCGATCTTTTCTGGACCGCCTCCTCGTTGCGCGCAGCCTCTGCCCCTGACGTACCTTGCCTGACCGCGAGCCTCCAGGCTAGGCGGTCGTCTGCTTGAACTTCCCATGTGTTGAGATTGATGGAGCATTGTGTCATGTCCTTTTTGCAGATGTCTTTGAACCGCAGTTTTGGGCGCCCTGTCATCCTCTTGCCTTCTGCTAGCTCGCCGTAGAGGAGGTCTTTGGGGATACGGCCTGCATCCATTCTTTTGACATGGCCGAGCCACCTGAGGCGTCTCTCACTAAGAACTGCATGCAAACTGCTCATATTGGCTCGCTTCAGCACCTCGGTGTTGGGGACCTTATCCTGCCAGGCGACATGCAGGACGCGTCGCAGGCACCTCATGTGGAAGCTGTTGAGTTTCCTTTCGTGCCTTGCGTAGGTGGTCCACGTCTCGCTGCCATAGAGGAGAGTGCTGAGTACGCAGGCTTGGTAGATGCGCAGTCTGGTTTTCTCAGTGAGGCTGGAATTGTTCCACGCTCGCCGGTTCAGTCTGGCCATAACTGTGGCTGCCCTGGCGATTCTCCGGTTGACCTCCAAGTCGACTGACAGAGAGCTCGAGATGGTGGACCCGAGGTAAGTGAAGTCGTTGACAACCTCCAGGGTGTATCCGTCGATGGTGATGCATGGGGGAGTCCCCGTGCCTTGAGCCATAACATTCGTCTTCGTCAGGCTGATGGCTAGTCCGAACTCCTTGCATGCGTGGGAAAGGCAAGTGACTAGCTGCTGGAGTCCCTCTTCGGAGTGTGATGTCAAAGCTGCGTCGTCGGCGAAGAGCATCTCACGGATGAGCACCTCTTTGACTTTGGTCTTGGCTCGTAGACGGGCCAGGTTGTAGAGCTTGCCATCGGATCTGGTGTGAATGAAGACACCCTCGCTGCAGTCCTTAAAGGCGTATTGGAGGAGCATGGAGAAGAAGATTCCGAACAGCGTAGGCGCGAGGACGCAGCCCTGCTTTACTCCGCTGCTGACTGGGAAGGCCTCAGAGGTTGCGCCGTTGTAGGACACCGTGCTGTGCATGTTGTCGTGAAAGGACATGACCACAGCAAGCAGATGTGGTGGACAGCCAATCTTCCGTAGCAAGCTGAAGAGTCCGCTTCGACTGACCAGATCAAACGCCTTCGTGAGGGCAATAAAGGCGAGGTAGAGTGGTTTATGCTGCTCGTGACACTTCTCCTGCAGCTGGCGTAGGGAGAAGATCATGTCCACTGTTGAGCGGCCAGCTCTGAAGCCACACTGGGACTCTGGGTAGACGCGGGAAGCAAGGGTCTGCAGGCGGGCAAGAGCGACCCGGGCGAATACTTTGCCGACGACGCTGAGGAGAGAGATGCCCCGGTAGTTGTTGCAGTCGCTGCGGTCTCCTTTGTTCTTGTACATGGTGATAATGTTGGCGTCTCTCATATCCTGGGGGATGTAACCCTCCTTCCAGCAGAGACAGAGTAGATGGTGGAGCGGCTGTAGCAGGACTGGTTTCCCGCTCTTTAGGATTTCTGGAGGGATTCCGTCGCTTCCTGGTGCTTTCCCGCAAGCGAGGCGGTCGATGGCTTTGCCGAGCTCTGCCGCAGTAGGTGGGGTGTCTAGCTCCTCCATGACTGGTAGGTCTGGGATGGCGTTAAGAGCAGTGTCTGTTACGGTGTTCTTCGTTGCATACAGCTCGAGGTAGTGCTCGGTCCACCGCCGCATTTGCTGTTCCTGGTCAGTGATGACCTCACCTGTCTTGGACTTAAGGGGGGCGATCTTGGAGGGGATTGGGCCTGTTGCCTTCTTGATACCCTCATACATTCCTCGTGCGTTGCCTATATCGGCGGCTTCCTGAATGCTTCTGCACAGGTTTAGCCAATAGGTGTTGGCACAGTGGCGGGCGGTCTTCTGGACTTTGTTCCTGGCAGCCCGTAGAGCTTGAAGTGTACTGGGAGTGGGCGTGACCTTGTAAGCCAGTAGGGCCTTCCTCTTAGCCTCGATCACGGGTTCCATTTCTTCCCAGTGAGCCTCGTACCAGTCAGCGTTCTTCCGCTCTTTCTTCCCATAAGCAATAATGGCGGAGTTGTATATGGCGTCGCGGAGACGTGGCCAATTGGATTCGATAATGTCATCTGCCGCCACTCCCTCGCCGAGTGCATCTTCCATCTTGTTGATGAATTGCTGGGTCTTAACTGGGTTGCTGGCACAACTGGTGTTGATGCGTGGGCGACCCTTCATCTTGGAGTGGTGCAACCTCTTCGGCATTATGCGCACCTTGCTTACCACGAGGGCATGGTCCGTGTCGCAGTCTGCACTGTGGTAGCTGCGGGTGAGGAGGGTGCTGCCAATATCCGTTCTTCTGGTGATGACGAGGTCAAGCTGGTGCCAATGGCGGGAGCGGGGGTGCCTCCATGACACCTGGTGGATCTCTTTGCACTTGAAGAATGTGTTTGTCACGCACAGGCCGTGGTGACACAAAAGCTCAAGAAGTCGCTGACCATTCTCATTGATCTTTCCTCTCCCAAAGTTTCCAAGGCAGGTGGGCCAGGCCATGTGGTCGGCTCCTACTCTTGCGTTGAAGTCTCCAAGGAGATAGAGAGCGTTACTTCTGGGGATCTTGGATAACGCTTCGTCCAGTGCATGGTAGAACTGTTCTTTCTCTTCGGTGGTGGCGCAGAGGGTTGGGGCATACGCGCTAAGAATGCTGACTGGGCCGAAAGTTGTTGACAATCGGAGGGTAAGTAATCTCTCTGTGCCTCCTGTGGGTGGCTCTATGGAGTTAACAAGCGTGTTCTTCACAGCGAACCCAACACCGTGCTGTCTTGGTTGGTCCGGAGACTTCCCTTGCCAGTAGAAGGTGTAGTTGGTTTCTCTGATAGTTCCGTTGTCGGCCAACCGGGTCTCCTGTAGAGCCGCAATGTCGATGTTTAGTCGTGCCAGTTCCCTATCGATGACAGCGGTTTTCCTGGCACCCTTGATCCACGGAAGGTCTGCAGTAAGTCCGGGGCACATGGTCCTGATGTTCCAGCTAGCGAGGCGAAGAGCCGGAGGCTTCTTTCTTGTTGTTTGCTTGGAATTAACTGGTGCGGGTGTTTTGTGGCCCACTTTTCGAGAGGCGCCTCTCTGATCCCCACGCACCCAGTGGGGCAGGCGAGCCATGGCGAGACGGTAGCTGTCCAGTGAGGTGCGATGACCTCTCCCACCGTCAGAGGAGACCCCTGGCGCTCGTTTCCTTCGCCAATCGGATGAGCTTATAACCGGTATCTGTCTCCTCCCGTGTTGAGTCGACATCTTGCGATGACGCTGGAGTGTCCTCTCAAGTGAAACTGAAGCTACAGAGCCTGGGCAGGGTGATATGGAGGGTCTGCTGTTGCCCATGCAGATTCTAATGTTATATTTTTTAATTCAAGTTAAAAATGAAAAGAAATCTCAACTTCACTAACCATTAAAGAGATGCAGATGAAAACCACAAAGAGATGTCACCTCACACCTCAAAAAATAATATTATCAATAAATCAGCAAACAACAAGTGCTAGTGAGCATATGAAGGAAAGGGAACCCAAATGCACTGTTGGTGGGAATTCAGACTGGTGCAGCCACTTATAAAACAATAAGGATCTCTTTAAAAAAAAAAATAAAGTGGAACTGCCTTTTGACCCAGTGACCCAGGGATTCCCTGCTGGGAATGTACCCTAAGAATCCGAAAATCCCAATCAAAAAGAATTTATGCACCCCTATGTTCATAGCAGCAGTATTTACAATAGCCAAGTGCTGGAAACAGCCTAAATGTCCATCAGCACATGAGTGGGTATAGAAACTGTGGTACATTTACACAATTGAATATGACACAGCAGAAGAAAGAAGGAACTTCTACTGTTTGTGGCAGCATGGGTGGAACTGGATAATATTTACTAAGTGACATAAGTCAGTTAGTGAAAGACAAATACCATATGATCTGACTTGTAAGAGGAATCTAATGAACAAAATAAAACATTGAAACATAAAACAGACTGACAGCTGTAAGAAGGGAGGGGAAGGCAGTGGCTAACTGAAAGAAGGTAAAGGTATTAGTCAAAGAACATACATGAAGACCTCTGGACATGAACAACAGCATGAGGATTGGCTATGGAAGTGGGAGGTGGGCTGGGTAGGAGGACACAAAGGCAGAAAGTTGGAACAACTGTAATAGCATAAATAATAAAATATTTAAACAACACCAAAAAATAAAATAAAGTAAAAAGGAAATTAGTTAATGTACACAAATATAAATGTGTAACAAGTAAAGAAGATGATATGGATAACTGCTACAATTCTTTTTCTATAAATGGCTATGAAGTTGTAGTTGATATTTTTAACTCTTTTATTCCATAGCCATTTCATTTTCTCTCGTCAGCATTTTACGTTGTTGTAATTCTTCAACTGAAGATTTGGAATCATCCATGACTTTTTCCCCATTGATTTATCATTAAATTTTATCAGTTGACATGGAAGAAATAAACATCGCAAAGTAAAAAATGTGTTTATACTTATAAAGAGAATATTGGAGTAAGCAGAAGGATAATACATTTTTAGATTATTGTAGTCCCAGAAGTCAGCATATTTTTTAATTTTATTTTTATTCATTTATTTTTAGTTAAATTTTCTGGGGCAATATTAGCAAATAAAAATATAGGTACGCTTCAAGTGTACATTCGATGATACATCATCTGTATATTGTATTTTAAATTGTTATTTTTTAATTTCAGTTGACATAATATTATTTTATATTAGTCTCAGGTGCACATCACAGTGATTAGACAACTATATAATTTACAAAGTAATCTTCCTGATAATTCAAGTATCCACCTAGCACCATACATAGATATTATAATATTATTGACTACATTCCATTGCTGTACTTTACATTCCTGTGGTTATTTTGGAACTCTCAATTTACACTTCTTAAGCCCTCCCCCTTTTTCACCCAACCTCTTTTCTGTGTTCCATTCAAAAAATCCTTGAGAGAGAGGAAAAGTGGGGGGAGGAGAGGGAAACAGAGAGAAAGTAGCTGCCACTTTTTTGAAGGATAAAACCACAACAAAGGGACTCACATAACCCACACAAAGAACATTCCTGCAGCACCTAGCTCAAGTGATCAGGCAGACTGTACCATTGAGCCACACAGGACACCTACTACATAAGGTCACCCTACGAAGCTAGAAAGATGTAGCAGAAACAAACACAGAGAGGTAGCCCAAATGGGAGTAAAAGAAAGATGCCCTAAATTAAAGTACTCTAGGTAAATCTTTAGGAAAAAAGACTTAAGTAAAATGGAGACAAACAATCTATAGAGTTCAAAACAGTGATTATAATAATGCCCAAGGAACTTAAGGGAAGAATAGATAAAATCAGTGAGAACTTAAACAAAGAGATAGTAAGCAGAAAAAGGACATGGAAACCATAAAAAAATAACCAATCAGAAATGAACAATACAATATCTGAAGTGAAGAATATACTAGAAGGAATAAAGACTAAGTTAGATGAAGTAGAGGACCGAGCCAAATATTTGGAAGACAAGGTAGCAGAGAACACCCAATCAGAGCAGCAGAAAGAAAAAAAAAAAACTTTAAAAAAGTGAGGATAGACTTCCGGCCAAGATGGAGGCTTAGACTGACACACTCTGTCTCCCTCAACAACTAAGAAAGAATACAACTACCTCAAAACCAAACATAACTAGAAATTCCAGAAAATAAAACTACATGGAAGCCCAATGTATGAAGTTATAAACCAGCAGTGCTCGTCTGGACGGGTAGGAGGGGTGACTGGAGCAAAAGAGTTGGGCGGTGCTGTCTGTGCTAGCAGAAGGGATAGCTGTGGGTCTGTGAGGAACACCACGGGAGCAATCCTGGCTGCAGTCGAGACCCGTCAGCTCGCGATTCCAATGCGGAAGAAGCAAACCTCTATTGCCTCGGACGGAGAGGCCCAGAGGGTGTAGAGATGGAGGAAGAGACTCCTGGTAGCAGAGAGTAACAGCAGGAATCCATCTTGGACCCCTGCCCCCACACAAAGCGCCACAGACCAGTGAAATAGGTCGCTGGTTGCCGGTCATCGGGTAGTGACGATTGCATGTGGCTCTGCTCACTACAGCCCTCCCAGAAGGCAAAGGTAAACAGAAAAATGTCAGGATGAAGCAGACCAGTGATGCAGCTCACCAGGCAGCAGATGAGGGACCTAGCTGATGAGCAAATAGGAAAACTTTCTGAGGCTCATTTCAGAGCTATAGTCATAAGGCAGCTTACAGAATTAACAAAAGATTTGGAACAAGATGGAGAAGGAAAGAAAGCTAGTCATACTGAAATGAACGAAAAATATATGAGACAAGTGGTGAGGAAATGAAAACCAGAGATCAAATCAACAAATCAGAACACAGGGAAGGAACAAACAGTCAACCAGTGCAGAAAGAGGAAATGAAAAGTGAGAAATACGAGGAGAGTCTCAGAAACCTCTGGCACAGCTATAAGCAAATGAACATTCGAATTAGAGGATTACCAGGGGACGAAGAAGAAGAACTAGAAATTGAAAAATTATGTGGAAAAATAATGAAGCAGAACTTCCTGAACTTGGGGAAGGAAATAGACTTACAGGTCCAGGAAGCACAGAGAGTTCCAGGAAAACTGGACCCAGGGAGAAACACTCCAAGACACATTATAATCAAACTGTCAAAAATTAAAGATAAAGAGAGAATCTTAAAAGCAGCAAGAGAGAAGTAAAGAATTATGTACAAAGGGGTCCCAATTAGACTGTCAGCTGATTTCTCAAAGGAGACCCTGCAGGCAAGAAGGGACTGGCAAGAAATATTCAAAGGAATGAAAATCAAAAACCTACACCCATGAATACTCTATCCAGTGAAGCTGTCATTCAGAATAGAAGGGCAGAGAAAGTGCTTCCAGGACAAAGTAAAACTGAAGGAGTTCATTAGATTCAAACCACTATTATATGATATGTTAAAGGGACTGGTTTAGAAGAAGGGGGATCAAAATTATGAACATTAAAATGAAAACAGGATCGCAACAACCAACAACAGACGATAGGGGATCAAAACAAAGGCAAACTAAGTAGGTAACAAGAGTGGGAAAAAGAATTATAGGTATGGGGAAGATATTGGGGGAAGGTCAGCAGGGAGGGGGAAGGGTGAAAGGGAGGGAGATGGTACAGGAATTAGGAAGCATAGTAGGAGGGAATGGAGTGCAAAGGAAGAGGTTGAGAATAACTATATACACAACCAATGGACATGGACTAAAAGGGGAGGACAACTGGAGAGAGGGATGTCACTGGGTGGAGGCGAGCAGAGGGAAAAGAAATTGGGACAACTGTAACAGTATAATCAATAAAACACATTTAAAAAAATAGTGAGGATAGTTAAGGGACCTTTGGAACAACAAGAAGTATAAAAATATCTGCATCAAAAGGGTTCCAGAAAGAGAAGAGAATAAGAAATCAGAAAACTATTTAAATAAAAAATGACTGAAAATGTCCCTAACCTAGTGAAGGGAAATGACATACCAGTCCAGGGAGTGCATAGAGACCCAAATTCGATGAACCTACAGGGGCCCACACCCAGACACATCATAATTAAAATGGCAAAGGTTAAAGTAGCAAGAGAAAGACAGTTACCTAGAAGGTTGCTTGCATAAGACTTTTCATCTGATTTCTCAAAAGAAAGATTTTAGACCAGAAAAAATTGGCTTGAAACATTCAAAGTGATGAATAGCATGGACATACAACCAAGGCTACTCTATCCAGCAAGATTATCACTTAAAATTGAAGGGGAGATAAAAAGCTCTTCAACAAGAAAAATCTAAAGATGTTAATTATGACAAAACCTATATTACAAGGAATGTTACAAGGGCTTTTTTAGAAAAAGTAAGAAAAAAAAAGAGGAATACAATTTTAAAGAATAAAATGGCAATAAATATACACCTATCAAAAATCACCTTAAAGATAAATAGCTTCAATACTCCAATCAAAGCACATGGAGTAGCTCAAGAGAAGAAAATAACACCCATCTATATGTAATGTACAAGAGATCCACCTCAGAATGAAAGACACACACAGACTAAAAGTTAAAAAATTGGAAAAAGATATTTAATGAAACTAGAAATGAAAAAAACAACTGAGGTAGCAATACCTATATCAGACAGAATAGATTTTCAAACAAAGTCTCTGATGTAAGATGAAGAAGGACACTACATAATGATAAAGGGAGCAATCCAACAAGTGGACATAACCCTTTTAGTCATGTATGTACCCAATATAGGAACACCTAAATAAATAAAGCAAATCTTGATGAATGTAAGGGGAGAGATTGAGAGTAATATAGTCATAGTAGGAGATTTAACACCCCATTGACACCAATGAATATATATATATATATATTTTTAGGCAGAAAATCCACAAAGAAATTGCAACCTTAAATGACATGCTAGATCAGAGGGATTTAATTGATTTCTTCAGAATATTTCATTCAAAGCAGAAGAATATACATTCATTTCAAGTGTATATGAATTATTTTTTTAGGATAGACCACATGTTAGGATAAGCCTCAATAAACTTAAGAAGACTGAAATCATATCAAACATCTTCTCTGACCATAATGATATGAAACAAGATATCAATCACACACACACACACAACCTGAAAAACAAACAAAGATATGAAGGCTAAATAGCATGATACTAAACACTGAAGAGTTTAACAATGAGATCAAGGAAGAAATCAAAACATGTTTTGAAAGAAATGAAAATGCAACCCAATATCCATGAAACAAACAAAAAAATAATAATAAGGATTTTTAAGAGGGAATTTTATAGCAGTACAAGCCTACTTCAAGAAACAAGAAAAACCTAAATAAATAACCTAAATTGACATGTAAAGGAACTAGAAAGAGAACAACAAACAAAACCCAGAGTTAGCATTAGAAAAAAATAATAAAAGTCAGAGCAGAAATAAACAAAGTAGAGTCTAAAAAATAAAACAATACAAAAGATCAATAAATTTAAGAGATAGTTCACTGGAAAGATAAAAAAGATTGACAAACGTTTAACCAGACTCATTAAGAAAAAAAAAAATAGGACTTCCGGCCAAGATGGAGGCGTAAACAGACATGATGCATCTTCCTCCACAACTAAGAAGGAATAAAACTACCTCAAAACTAGAAATAACCAGAAGTTCCAGAAAATCAAAATACACGGAAGTCTAGCGAACAAAGATATAAAGAAGAAATACTCATCCAGACAGGTAGGAGGGGCAGAGCCAGGGTGGAGAAGACGTGGTGTGGTGGTGGCAGCTGTGGCAGCAACAGCGGCAGGGCAGCAGAAAGCACAGTCACATGCTTTAAAAAGGAGGGACACCTGGAGAGCGATCCCAGCTCCTCAACAGACCTCACAACTCAAAGTCCCAGCACCTGGGAAAATCAAGCCTCATTGCTTCTGACTGTGCAGACCAGTGGGGATTGGGGTGGAGGCGGACACTTCAGGTCTAGCAGAGTCCACTTGTTTAAAGGGCCCCCACAGTCCTAGAATGTCCGCAGACCGACCTGCTCTGGAAATGATAGCCAGGACAGCAGCTAGAGGGGCGCCAGTCCAGTGCGGAAGAGGGAGAGGTGATTGGAAAAGGAGCAAGTGCTGGACTGGTGGCATTGTTCCCTCTTGGACCTTCCCCCACATACAACGCCACAACGTGGTTAAACAGGTCACCCTGTACAGATGAATCCCTAAGGCTCCGCCCTTACAATGTAACAAGAGCGACAGCTCTACCTGGGATGCATAGGCAAACAAACACAGAAGCCTGTCAGAATAAGAAGACAGAGAAGTATGGCCCAAAAGGGGGAATGGATCAAGGTTCCAGTGGGAAAACTAAGCGATGAGGAGATAGCCAACCTAAGAGACACAGAATTCAAACACTATTGATAAAGATGCTCACAGGCTTGACATATATGCTTGAGTATGGCAAACGCGTAAGAGAAGAAGTGAAGGCTATGCTAAGTGAAACAAAGGAAAATCCACACAAAACCAATGGTGAAGGGAAAGAAACCAGGGTTCAAATCAATGATTTGGAACATAAGGAAGAAAAAAACCATCAATCAGTACAGAAGGGGGAACCGAGAATTGAGAAAAAATGGGGAAAACTCCCCAAATTTTGCAAAGGAGATGAATATACAGGTCTAGGAAGCATGGAACGTCCCGGGTGAGCTGGACCCAGAGGGGACCATACAAGGATGCATCATGATTGAGATGCCAAAGGTGAAAGATAAAGACAGAGTTCTGCGGGCAGGAAGAGAGAGGCAGAGAGTTGCCTGCCGGGGAGTGCCTATAGGACTATCAGCTGATTTCTCAGAGAACAGTTTGCAGGCAGGAAGGGACTGGCAAGCAGTATTCAATGTGATGAAAAGCAACCTACAACCAAGATTACTCTATCCAGCAAAGCTATCATTTGGTATGAAGGGGCAGATGAAGTGCTTCTCAGACAAGATGAAGCTAAAGAAGTTCATTATCACCAAGCCACTATTATATGAAATGTCAAAGCGACTTACTTAAGAAAAAGAAGATCAAAACTATGAACACTAAAATGACAACAAACTCACAAGTGTCAACAATTGAACCTAAAGAATAAAAACAGAATCCAACTAAGCAAACCAGAATAGAAACAGAATCATAGGTATGGGGATCAATTGGAGGGTTATCAGCTGGGAGGGAGGAGGGGGAGAAATGGGGAAATGGTGCAGGAACTAAGAAGCTTAATCGGTTGGTACAAAATATACAGGGGGGAGTTAAGAATAATACAGGAAAGGGTGAAGCCAAAGAACTTATATGCATGACCCATGGACATGAACTAAGGGGGGTGGGATTGCTGGAGGGAAGAGGGTTACTGGGCAGAGGGGAGCAAAGGGGAAAAAAAACTGGGACTACTGTAACAACATAATCAATAAAGTATACTTAAAGAAAAATAGACAGGATCCAAATAAATACAATCAGAAGTGAAAGAGAAGTAACAACTCACACCACAGAACTAAAAATGATTGTGAGAAAATATAGGCTAACAAATTTGACAATCTGGATGAAATAGAGAAATTCCAAGAAACATACAATCTTCCAAAACTTCATCAACAAGAATGAGAAAATCTGACTAGATCAAATACAACTAATGAAATTGAAGTAGTAATAAAAAACTCCAAACAAAAAGTTTTCCTTACCAAAAGTCTTCAAAGGTGAATTTCACCAACCAAGCATTCAAAGAACTAATAGTTATCCTTCTCAAGTTATTAAAAAAAAAAAAAACAAAAAACAATCCAGGAGGAGAGACAATTCTCAAGCTCATTTTATGAGGCCATCATTGTGCTAATTATAAAATCAGATAGGGACACTACAAAGAAAGAGAATTATAACTTAATATCCCTGATGAACATAGAGGTTAAAATCTTCAACAAAATATTAGCAAACCGAATCCAGCAATACATTAGAGAGATTATACACCGTGACCAAGTGGGATTTATTCTGGGCTCTGGTGAGCCAGGCTGGGGAGCCCAGAGTGAGGTTGAAGCCCCTCAATCCTTAGCCAACTTTACAGCTGAGATAACTCTGAAATTCTGTACTACCTCATGTGGCTGCAAGGCCAACACATTTTGTGCCTCTGTCCTTCCTACCACTCTGGATTTGGCTTCTTCTGTAATCCTTGGTTATAAGACTTCTGTACTGCTAGTCTTCATTTGGTTATTCAGATTGTTTGTTCCATAATGTCATTGTATTCACATTTAGTCCTGGGAGGAGGTGAATGTTCCTTCCACCAATGCCGCTGCCATCTTGCATCCCCCAGGATCTGTGTGTCTTCTGTGGTGAGTTGTCTGTCCAGATCTTATGCCCATTTTTTAATGGGGTTGTTTGCTTTCCTACTGTTGAAGATTAAAAGTTTCCTTTTCCATATTTGGATACCAGTTCCTTATCAGATCTGTGTCTTGAAAACACTTTATCTGAGTCTGTGTCTTATGTTAAAATCAGTCTGAATACTGACATCCACAAATATGTCCTCCCCTCCCCTCTTTCCTGCTCCCCCTACCATCAGGGGTTTCTTTCTCTTCCACTAGGGGGGCCCTGACGCGTTCCCACCTAAATGACCTATATTCTCTGCTCTGGGTAAGGGGTCCTGTTTCTGGGCAGGCAATTGCTATTTCACTGACTGTAACTCACCTGATAGACTCTGACCAAGTGGACTCACCTGACCTGATACTGAAGGACATGAGGACTCCCTCCCTTTCCCACGCTGAGCAGAGCCCCACCCACCAGATCTGGATGTGCTGGATATGAGGGCTGAGGACTGACACAGGGCTGGGGCAGAGGTCCCTGCTGGAGAACCTCCGTGCTTCAAGTTCTGCGGCCTGCCAAAGCCTGGAGCCTGATGCTCTGACGTTCTGTCGCCTTCTGTGAGGCCCCTTGAAAGGTTCCTTCTCACACAGGGTAATGGGTCCTGCTGTGGTAACTGGGATCTTCACATGGATAGAGCACATTCACAATGGTCCTTATGAAAGGCAGAGCCTCCCTACATCTGCTTTCCTGACAGAGAGGGAGGGGGTCTGTGCTTGGAGGGAGAGGGAGCAGGCCCGAATGTGCAGGATGGAACTCTCTTGTGTCCTGGATGGCTGGGCCAGGCTGCTGGGCTCAACTGAGTTATGGAGTAGGGTGGGCTAATGTGGGCTAGGGGTACAAGGGTAGGAGGTGTTACATGAAGCAGGGCATGGGCAGGATGGATGGGACCTTCCTGCTGGGTGTGTCACTCCCAGATACTTTCATCTCTTTCACTCCCAGCCCCTCCTCCTCCTCTCTCCCTGAGGTATTGGCCCCAGGTCTTGACAACCCTGCTTTCCCTAACAAGGCTCAAGTGCCCAAGGTGACCTGAGATGTAGAAAACTGTGCCCCAAAACATAAAATTGTGTTTATATTAGACCAAGAATCTCCACTTCTAGGGACGTTTCCTAAATAAAGAAAGATATATGAACACATATGTTTCCCTCTGCATGATGATGGGAGTGAAAACTTGGAAATGGCTAATGTTCCCCAGTAGGGGCTTTGGGAATTTTTATTGGGGGGGGGGACAGAAAATACCGAGGAGGAAGAGGATGTCAAAAATTTAGACCTCATCTCCCAAAAAAGATAAGAGATTTGCTAGTCCCACCCCGAAGTGACCATCATGTGTGGTTTAGTGGGTGTCTTTCAGATTCTGCCTCTTTTATTCTGTTTGTTGGTCTCTGTCACAAGAAGAATAATTTTCACATATGTATGTCTGCCTGTGGAAATTACATGTATGTGGTCTAACAGGTGGGTCCCGGGATGCACAGAGTTGTTCCACACATATTACACAGAGGACACCTGCGGTCTCCATGTATCAGTACGTAGAGACTCCTGCGCCCACTTTAGCAGCTGTCCAGCGTCCTTCCTCCATGTGGACCAGGATTAGGGGATCCCATTCCTTCTCCATGGACACTAGTGTTTTCCCCATTCCCAGCAATTACATCAGTGCTCCGATGGTTAATTTTGAAAACACATCTTTGGACAATTGTGCAAGAATTTCTGTGAGGTAAACTAGGGTGACCACTGCCAGGAAAAGGTGAGCAGCTGCAGGCCTTAGACGGGACTGGCACATTGTCGTCCCAGAGGAAGGGCCTTTCCCCCTTCACTCCAGGGGATCTGCTGGGCCTCTAATTCCTCACTTTGTCCCCAGGACTAGACTGCCTGCCTGATGATGACAGTGCTCTGTCCTCAGTGTTTGCAGTGTGTGTTCCCCCACTGGGGAGGTCGGGCATCTCTGATATGCAGAGACGTGGGCACCACCTGCCAATGGAAGTGTCTGTTTGCTATAGGTTCCTTTAGATAACACAGACTTCCAAGAGTTTGCTGCACTGCAGAAAGGCTAAACCTTATCTGCCTAGGCTTTGAGGGATGCTTCCCAGCTTGTGGTTTGTCTTCCCCAATGTCTGCATCTTCCTCATTACTGTTTTGTGTGCAGGAGGAGACAGCCGCTGCCTGACTGGCTTCTGACCCTGCAGTCACACTTTGGACAGTGGTCTATACCCTGAGATTGTACCAAAGGGCTTCTTTTTTACATCTGATCTCTAATCCACCTGGGATTTTCCTTTCAAAAAACAAAAATGTGTAAGCAAAAGGAAAAAAAAAAAAGGCAACCCATGTAACATCTCTGATAATGGATCAGAGACACTGAGCACATCAGGGGTTGCCAAGGGCAGGAGGGGTGAGTAGGAACTTCTGGTGCGGGGTTTCCTTTCAGGGAGACGGAACATCCTGCAGCTACACAGTGGTGATGTCTGCACAGGGGTGATACAATTTACATTATAAACAATACCTTTTAGGAAGTATTTAAATTTAATAATGGGAGTAGAAGAGCCAGTTAAATGAAATGGCCCTGGACCATTACCCAGGAACCAGGGAAAGTTTCCAAAATTCTCTTTGTAGTGATTTTTCTGCCGTTAACAATCTTGGTGGAAGTTGACACGGACTTGAAGTTGCCCATCCCACTACCACCACACGTGGTGGAAGCGAATGAAGTGAGGCCCCCGTGACCGAGTGGCCCCAAAAAAGAAAATTCAGCTATCAAAAGAAGAAAACCCTCCTCCGAATGATGGTAATCCACTGAAGGCGGAGAAGAACGAGCCTGCGCCATGGCTCCTCCCACGCGAGCCCCGCTAAGGCCCAAAGAACTCGTTGAAGGGGTCTTCAAAGAAGTCGAATAGAAATGGATCCCATCCACCAAAGAATACCCCGAACGTGAAGTCAAACTCGCTGAACGAGTCGTCGAAGTGAGTGCCACCTCCACCTCCATTCAATCCCTCTTTGCCGTATTTGTCATAGATGTCCCGCTTTTTAGCATCTGACAGCACCTGGTAGGCCTCGGCCACCTGCTTGAACTTCCTCTCTGCCTCCTCTTTGTTGTCGGGGTTCTTATCCGGGTGCCACTTCAGGGCCAGTTTCCGGTATGCCTTCTTAATGTCCTCAGTGGAGGCATGTCTCTGCACACCTAGCATTTCATAGTAACCCACCACGGTGACAGGCTGCGGGGACGCGTCCGAAGTCGCGGAGCCGGCGGTGGGAAGGCCCGGCGGACTGCGCAGCGGACGTCGCAGCGGACTGCGCGGTCTCCTCGGCTCCTGCGCGTCGGGGCCGGCAGCGGGAAGGTCCGGCGGACGGCGCGGCCGACAGGGCAGCGGATGGCGCAGCAGATGACGCAGTCTGCTCGGCTCCTGCGTGGCGGGGCCAGTGGCGGGAAGGTCCGGAGGATGGCACTGTCTCCTCGGCTCCTGCGCGTCGGGGCCGGCAGCGGGAAGGTCTGGCGGACGGCGCGGCCGACAGGGCCGCGGATGGCGCAGCAGATGGCGCAGTCTGCTCGGCTCCTGCGTGGCGGGGCCAGTGGCGGGAAGGTCCGGCGGACCCACCACGGTGACAGGCTGCGGGGACTCGTCTGAAGTCGCGGAGCCGGCGGTGGGAAGGCCCGGCGGACGGCACAGCGGACGGCACGGTCTCCTCGGCCCCTGCGCGGCGGGGCCGGCGGCGGGAAGGTCCGGCAGACGCACCACGGTGACAGGCTGCGGGGACTCGTCTGAAGTCGCGGAGCCGGCGGTGGGAATGCCCGGCGGATGGCACAGCGGACGGCACGGTCTCCTCGGTTCCTGGGCGGCGGGGCCAGCGGCGGGAAGGTCCGGTGGACGGCACGGTCTCCTCGGCTCCTGCACGGCGGGGCCGGTGGCGGGAAGGTCCGGCGGATCTACCACGGTGACAGGCTGCGGGAATGTGTCCGAAGTCACGGAGCCGGCGGTGGGAAGGCCCGGCAGACGGCACAGCGGACGGCGCAGCGGACGGCGCGGTCTCCTCTGCTCCTGCGCGGTGGGGCCGACGGCGGGAAGGTCCGGCGGACGCACCACGGTGACAGGCTGCGGGGACTCGTCTGAAGTCGCGGAGCCGGCGGAGGGAAGGTCCGGCGGACGGCGCGGTCTCCTCGGCTCCTGTGCGGCGGGGCCGGTGGTAGGAAGGTCCGGCGGACCCACCACGGTGACAGGCCGCGGGGACGCGTCCGAAGTCGCGGAGCCGGCGGTGGGAGGGCCCGGAGGACGGCACAGCGGACGGCACGGTCTCTTCGGCTCCTGGGCGGCGGGGCCAGCGGCGGGAAGGTCCGGTGGACGGCACGGTCTCCTCGGCTCCTGCGCGGCGGGGCCGGTGGCGGCAAGCTCCAGCGGACCCACCACGGTGACAGGCAGCGGGGACGCGTCCGAAGTCGCGGAGCCGGCGGTGGGAGCGCCTGGAGGACGGCAGAGCAGATGGCGCGGTCTCCTCGGCTCCTGCGCGGCGGGGGCGGCGGCGGGAATGTCAGGCGGACGGAGCGGTCTCCTCGGCTCCTGCGCGGCGGGGCCGGTGGTGGGAAAGTCCGGCGGACCCACTACGGTGACAGGCTGCGGGGACGTGTCCGAAGTCGCGGCGCCGGCGGTGGGAAGGCCCGGCGGACGGCGCGGCCGACAGGGCAGCGGATGTCGCAGCAGATGGCGCAGTCTGCTCGGCTCCTGCGTGGCGGGGCCAGTTGCGGGAAGGTCCGGCGGACCCACCACGGTGACAGGCTGCGGGGATGCGTCCAAAGTCGCGGAACCGGCGATGAGAAGGCCCGGCGGAAGGCACAGCGGACGGCGCAGCGGAGGGCGCGGTCTCCTCGGCTCCTGCGCGGTGAGGCCGGCGGCGGGAATGTCCGGCGGACGCACCACGGTGACAGGCTGCGGGGACTCGTCTGAAGTCGCGGAGCCAGCGGAGGGAAGGTCCGGCCGACGGCGCGGTCTCCTCGGCTCCTGCGCGGCAGGACCGGTGGCGGGAAGGTCCGGTGGACCCACCACGGTGACAGGCTGCGGGGATGCGTCCAAAGTCGCGGAACCGGCGATGAGAAGGCCCGGCGGAAGGCACAGCGGACGGCGCAGCGGAGGGCGCGGTCTCCTCGGCTCCTGCGCGGTGAGGCAGGCGGCGGGAATGTCCGGCGGACGCACCACGGTGACAGGCTGCGGGGACTCGTCTGAAGTCGCGGAGCCGGCGGAGGGAAGGTCCGGCCGACGGCGCGGTCTCCTCGGCTCCTGCGCGGCGGCGCCGGCGGCGGGAAGGTCCAGCGGACTGAGCCATCTCCTTGGCTCCTGCGCGGCGGGGGCGGCGGCGGGAATGTCAGGCAGACGGAGCGGTTTCCTCGGCTCCTGCGCGGCGGGGCCGGTGGTGGGAAGGTCCGGCGGACCCACTACGGTGACAGGCTGCGGGGACGTGTCCGAAGTCGCGGAGCCGGCGGTGGGAAGGTCCGGCGGACGGCGCGGCCGACAGGGCAGCGGATGGCGCAGCAGATGGCGCAGTCTGCTCGGCTCCTGCGTGGCGGGGCCAGTGGCGGGAAGGTCCAGCGGACCCACCACGGTGACAGGCTGCGGGGACTCGTCTGAAGTCGCGGAGCTGGCGGCGGGAAGGTCCGGCGGACGGCGCGGTCTCCTCGGCTCCTGCGCGGCCGGACCGGTGGCGGGAAGTTCCGGTGGACCCACCACGGTGACAGGCTGCGGGGATGCGTCCAAAGTCGCGGAACCGGCGATGAGAAGGCCCGGCGGAAGGCACAGCGGACGGCGCAGCGGAGGGCGCGGTCTCCTCGGCTCCTGCGCGGTGAGGCCGGCGTCGGGAATGTCCGGCGGACGGAGCGGTCTCCTCGGCTCCTGCGTGGCGGGGCCGGTGGTGGGAAAGTCCGGCGGACCCACTACGGTGACAGGCTGCGGGGACGTGTCCGAAGTCGCGGAGCCGGCGGTGGGAAGGCCCGGCGGACGGCGCGGCCGACAGGGCAGCGGATGGCGCAGCAGATGGCGCAGTCTGCTCGGCTCCTGCGTGGCGGGGCCAGTTGCGGGAAGGTCCGGCGGACCCACCACGGTGACAGGCTGCGGGGACTCGTCTGAAGTCGTGGAGCTGGCGGCGGGAAGGTCCGGCGGACGGCGCGGTCTCCTCGGCTCCTGCGCGGCCGGACCGGTGGCGGGAAGGTCCGGTGGACCCACCACGGTGACAGGCTGCGGGGATGCGTCCAAAGTCGTGGAACCGGCGATGAGAAGGCCCGGCGGAAGGCACAGCGGACGGCGCAGCGGAGGGCGCGGTCTCCTCGGCTCCTGCGCGGTGAGGCCGGCGGCGGGAATGTCCGGCGGACGCACCACGGTGACAGGCTGCGGGGACTCGTCTGAAGTCGCGGAGCCGGCGGAGGGAAGGTCCGGCCGACGGCGCGGTCTCCTCGGCTCCTGCGCGGCGGGACCGGTAGCGGGAAGGTCCGGCAGACGCACCACGGTGACAGGCTGCGGGGACTCGTCTGAAGTCGCGGAGCCGGCGGTGGGAAGGCCCAGCGGACGGCACAGCGGACGGCACGGTCTCCTCGGCACCTGCGCGGCGGGGCCGGTGGCGGGAAGGTCCGGCAGACGCACCACGGTGACAGGCTGCGGGGTCTCGTCTGAAGTCGCGGAGCCGGCGGTGGGAAGGCCCGGAGGACGGCACAGCGGACGGCACAGCGGACGACGCGGTCTCCTCGGCTCCTGCGCGGTCGGGCCGGCGGCGGGAAGGTCCGGCGGACGCACCACGGTGACAGGCTGTGGGGACTCGTCTGAAGTCGCGGAGCCGGCGGAGGGAAGGCCCGGCGGACGGCGCGGTCTCCTCGGCTCCTGCGCGGCGGGGCCGGCGGCGGGAAGGTCCAGCGGACTGAGCCGTCTCCTTGGCTCCTGCGCGGCGGGGGCGGCGGCGGGAATGTCAGGCGGACGGAGCGGTCTCCTCGGCTCCTGCGCGGCGGGGCCGGTGGTGGGAAGGTCCGGCGGACCCACTACGGTGATAGGCTGCGGGGACGTGTCCGAAGTCGCGGAGCCGGCGGTGAGAAGGCCCGGCGGACGGCGCGGCCGACAGGGCAGCGGGTGGCGCAGCAGATGGCGCAGTCTGCTCGGCTCCTGCGTGGCGGGGCCAGTGGCGGGAAGGTCCGGCGGACCCACCACGGTGACAGGCTGCGGGGACTCGTCTGAAGTCGCGGAGCTGGCGGCGGGAAGGTCCGGCGGACGGCGCGGTCTCCTCGGCTCCTGCGCGGCCGGACTGGTGGCGGGAAGGTCCGGTGGACCCACCACGGTGACAGGCTGCGGGGACGTGTCCGAAGTCGCGGAGCCGGCGGTGGGAAGGCCCGGCGGACGGCACTGCGGACGGCACGGTCTCCTCGGCACCTGCACGGCGGGGCCGGTGGTGGGAAGGTCCGGCGGACCCACTACGGTGACAGGCTGCGGGGACGTGTCCGAAGTCGCGGAGCCGGTGGTGGGAAGGCCCGGCGGACGGCACAGCGGATGGCGCAGCAGATGGCGCGGTCTGCTCGGCACCTGCGCGGCGGGGCCGGCGGCGGGAAGGTCTGGCGGACCCACCGCGGTGAGAGGCTTCGGGGACTCATCTGAAGTCGCGGAGCCGGCGGCGGGAAGGTCAGGCGGACGGAGCGGTCTCCTCGGCTCCTGCGCGGCGGAGCCGGTGGCGGGAAGGTCCGGCGGACGGCGCGGTCTCCTCGGCTCCTGCGCGGCGGGGCCGGTGGTGGGAAGGTCTGGCGGACCTACCACGGTGAAAGGCTGCGGGGACGCGTCCGAAGTCGCGGAGCCGGCTGTGGGAAGGTCCGGCGAACGGCGCGGTCTCTTCGGCTCCTGCGCGGCGTGGCCGGCGGCGGGAAGGTCCGGCGGACGGCGCCGTTTCCTCGGCTCCTGCGCGGCGGGGCCGGCGGCAGGAAGGTCCGGCTGACCCACCACGGTGACAGGCTGCAGGGACGCGTCGGAAGTCGTGGAGCCGGCGGTGGTAAGGCCCGGCGGACGGCGCAGCTGATGGCGCAGCAGATGGCGCGGTCTGCTCGGCTCCTGCGCGGCGGGGCCGGCGGCGGGAAGGTCTGGCGGACCCACCACGGTGAGAGGCTTCGGGGACTCGTCTGAAGTCGCAGAGCCGGCGGCGGGAAGGTCCGGCGGACGGAGCGGTCTCCTCGGCTCCTGCACGGCGGAGCTGGTGGCGGGAAGATCCGGTGGACCCACCACGGTGACAGGCTGTGGGGACGCGTCCGAAGTCGCAGAGCCGGCGGTGGGAAGGCCCGGCGGATGGCATAGCTGATGGCGCAGTCTCCTCAGCTCCTGCGCGGCGGGGCCGGCGGCGGGAAGGTCCGGCGGACGGCGCGGTCTCCTTGGCTCCTGCGCGGCGGGGCCGGTGGTGTGAAGGTCCGGCGGACCTACCACGGTGACAGGCTGCGGGGACGTGTCCGAAGTCGCGGAGCCGGCGGTGGGAAGGTCCAGCGAACGGCGCGATCTCTTCGGCTCCTGCGCGGCGTGGTCGGCGGCGGGAAGGTCCGGCGGACGGCGCCGTTTCCTTGGCTCCTGCGCGACGGGGCCGGCAGCGGGAAAGTCCGGCTGACCCACCACGGTGACAGGCTGCAGGGACGCGTCGGAAGTTGCGGAGCCGGCGGTGGTAAGGCCCGGCGGACGGCGCAGCGGATGGCGCAGCAGATGGCGCGGTCTGCTCGGCTCCTGCGTGGCGGGACCGGCGGCGGGAAGGTCCGGGGGACCCACCACAGTGAGAGGCTTCGGGGACTCGTCTGAAGTCGCGGAGCCGGCGGTGGGAACGTCCGGCGAACGGCGCGGTCTCTTCGGCTCCTGCGCGGCGTGGCCGGCGGCGGGAAGGTCCGGCGGACGGCGCCGTTTCCTCGGCTCCTGCGCTGCGGGGCCGGCGGCGGGAAGGTCCGGCGGACGGCGCGGTCTCCTCGGCTCCTGCGCGGCGGGGCCTGTGGCGGGAAGGTCCGGCGGACCTACCACGGTGAAAGGCTGCGGGGACGCGTCCGAAGTCGCGGAGCCGGCGGTGGGAAGGCCCGGCGAACGGCGCGGTCTCTTCGGCTCCTGCGCGACGGGGCCGGCGGCGGGAAGGTCCGGCGGACGGCGCCGTTTCCTCGGCTCCTGCACGGCAGCGGCTCCTTGGGCTTTCCTTTCTCCCATCTGCAACAACAAACCTTTTATTAAGTATTTAAATTTAATAATGGGAGTAGAAGAGCCATTTAAATGATAATGACCTCTACAAATGGCCCTGTACCATTACCCAGGAACCAGGGAAAGTTTGAAAAAGGATTCTTTCAGAATGTAGAGGGGGCCTTGCTCAGGTCTGGGATGCTACCAAGGCCGGGTGATGGAGGCTTCCAGTAGTGGATCAGCCTATTAGACTGTCCCTGCATTGAGGTCTCCTGGATGCACTACAGGTTTCGAAATTGGGGTCTGGCTCCAATATCCTGGCCTTCTGATAAAGTGCAAAAAAAGAAAATGTCACCCACATGCCTGCATTTCCATAAATCCTTCAAAAAAGGATTATAACCTGAGACTTCCAGTAGGCAAAGCCTGGGACAATACCCTGACACCCTCTGTCAGACAGTCCAGCACACAAGTCTAGTGGGAATTCCCCTGTGGGTAACTAAACTCCTTTCTCCCTTTCTCTTTTTACTTTTAAGAGTCTTGCTTTATCTTTAACCTTTGGTATTTTAATTATGACGTGTCTTAGAGTGGGCACTTTGCATACAACTCTCTGTGCTTCTGGGACTTGCGTGTCTATTTCCTTCACCAAATCAGGGAACTTCCCACTTATTATTTTTTCAAATAGTTTCCAATTTCTTGCTCATTCTCTTCTTCTGAAACCACTATGATGTGAATATTAGATCTCTTAAAGTTGTTCCAGAAGCTATCCTCACTTTTTTGGTTTCTTTTTCATCTTGTTCTGATTGGTTGTTTTTTGCTTCCTTGTATTCCATATCATTGATTTAATTTTAGGCTACATCACTCTACTGTGGTTTCCCTGTAAATTGTGTGTTATTTCAATTAGTGTATCCTTCATTTCTGACTGGATCATTTGTGTGCTGTTGA